>NC_041810.1:11776547-12488673 GCF_900964775.1 Scleropages formosus
CCCCCCACTTTAGAGTGATTCAGTTCATCGGTTCGGGTCTGGTTCACTGCAAAGAGCTTCCAGGCTGATGGCTAACATAGCACTGTGTCACGTGTGAATCCCCGTATGAATGGCACCGATCGTCTATGTCCTGCGTGCGGGATTGCGGGACGGGGCTTGCTGTGGCTCGCAGCCCCCACCAGCCCCCCGCCAGGCCCCCGGGCCACCGACCTACGACGACCCCTGCGTGGAAACCGCATCCGCTCAAAAACATCCAACAAATACATCTTGTTATGGCACCGAAGGATTTTCTCGGCAGAATAACCTCGGCAGCGAGGTGAAAAGTGGGGTTCCGCTTGGTAGAGAAAGGACAGCAATCCCATCCCCGAGTGGTGCAGAACTAAAGCCGAAATGAGAAACGGGAAGATTACGTATTAATTCTGCGAGTCGTTGGCAGGAGACGTGCTTTGTGAAATCCTTTCTGTTGGTTGTGAGACATTTCCATTGTAGCAGAGCTTTTTCTAACGTCTACTTACATAGTGCGATTTTTAAGTACGCTGGCCTTCAGCTTGCAAACACAATTGGGACCAGAAGTCTGTTTGCTGCTTAGATTCTGGAAGAATTTTGGATGTGGCTGTAACATAAAAAAATTTTCCGTTGTATTTTCTCCTTTGAACTACATTGAAAATACGTTGAAACTAATTTAAAATTACTGAAAATGTTTCCCAGTAATGTTTCCACGAACTCCTGTTCAGCTCTGGTTGTTGACAGATTCATCCTATAAACATGTCCAACGTTCCTCATCTTGTTGTTGATCACCGACACTTGGAAGCATCAGACAGAAGCTGTAAACACTATAAAAGTGAGTTGAATGAAGGTGGTCCCAGACTCCTATTCTGTTTGGGTGCTCGGTCCGTGTACGTTACGTTCTTTCATTTTTTGATTCAGAATTGAAAAGCAAAATGCGAATTACAATACGGACCCTGCTCATTACCACCTCTGTTCTACATTGGCATGTAAACAAAGGTCCAACTTACTTCCCAAAACAAGATGAAAAAGATAGTAAGGAAAATGCAATAACATACAAAGTATCTTTGAAAATGTGTTACTGGAATGTTATCCATCCATCCATCTATCCATCCATCCTCTGTCCCGCTTGTCCTAAAAGGGTCGCGGTGGCAGCAGGGAGAGCAGAGAGGCCCAGCCGCCCCTGTCCCCCGCAATCCCCAGCCGTTCCCAGGCCAACTGTGAGATATAATCACTCCAGGGTGTCCTGGACCGACCTCGGGGTCTCGTCCCAGTTGGCCGTGCCCGGTATACCTCCAAAGGGATGCGCCCAGGGGGCATCCTTACCAGATGCCCGAACCACCTCAACTGGCTCCTCTCAATGTGAAGGAGTAGCGGCTCTACTCCGAGCTCCTCCCGGATGTCCGAACTCCTCACCCTGTCACGGAGAGTGAGTCCCAGCACCCTGCGGAGAAAACTTATTTCGGCCGCTTGTATCCGCGATCTCATTCTTTCGTTCATCACCCAGAGTTGATGACCATAGGTGAGGGTAGGGACGTAGATCGACCGGTAAACGGAGAGCTTCGCCTTATGGCTCAGCTCTCCCTTCACCACTACAGTTCGGTACAGCGACCGCATTACTGCTGCCGCTGCTCCCGGTCTGTGGCCGATCTCACGCTCCCTTCTTCCCTCACTCGTGAACAAGAAGCCAAGATACTTGAACTCCTCCACCTGGGGCAAAAACTCTCCCCTTACCTAGAGGGGGCATACCATCCTTTTCCGTAAGCCCTTCCGCCACGCCAAGGCCCCGATCCAGGAAGGGACTGGAAGGTTAACTGGCAATAATCTGCGGAGTCAGTGTATGTCTCATAGTAGAGTCTGAACAAGGTGAAAGGGGGAAAAAGATGAATTTTTCATCATTTAGTAATAAACAAGGGGTGAGAGACAGTTCAGTGCGGTTAGGTGCTCAGCTAGCATCACGCAGTGCTGATTTCAGGGGCCCTCTGAGATGATGGAATTAAGAGCTCCTGGAAAGACTAATGTAGGTAAAGAAGAAAAAGAAAACACGCTGGTTATGTAAACTGGAGGTAATATGAGACTCTAATGTTCTGATCTGGTGTACAGTCACATAATTGTTCACATGTGGCCAGGGGCTCTTTGTGTGGAAACTGTTAGGTATCACTGTCAGTTGTGAGTACGTGACCGTGGTAAGACTAGTTTGCAAGTGGTTGTGCTGGGTAGGACTGTGAATGAGGCTCAAGATGGAAAAAATTCAGATCATCCCTCCAGCTGATCACTCCATCACCGTGTCTTTAAAAGCATCATTCTGATTTCTCAAAAAAAGACGGTGGAGTCACTGTCTCTTTGCCGCATGGCCAGGATCTAAAGATTTATACAGCATCTTAAATAATTTTCTTGCCAAATAAGCGTTTGCACCCAAACATAAAGTATGTAGAAAAAGAAACTTTAATTTGAAAAACAACAGTTAGCGTATTGATTAGGGTTTTCACTTATAACCAGAAGGTCCTGGGTTTGAATCCCCATCCTGCTGTAATATCCTCAGAGAAGGTACTTGTCTTGAACTTACATAGTAAAAATGACCAGGTGATTAAGTGATTAAATGGATGTAAGCAGCTTAGTGTACAAACCTTACACTGTAAAGCTGCCTTAGACAGTGGTAAAGTGAGCATGAATAACAACAATAATAATTATAATAAAGAAAAGGTGCGAACACAGCACCGTGTAACCCTGCTGGCTCCTTGTTCATTTACTCATTAGAGCCTCTTCTGGATAATGACAGCATATAACACTTTGTCAAGCGCTAAAATTAAACCATTAGTACCGTCCCTTCGCCATCTTTAATTTGATTAAATATGTTACCAAAAATACTGTGCTATTACACATCGTAAAATTCTGGCCTCTATCCCAGTATGTGGCCCTGCCGTGTTTGTGCTCGTCTTCAATTTGTTTTTTTGCCCGAGATATACCGTAGTATTCTTTCTGGATACACACCAAGAGGAATCCCAGCACATAACGCATCTCCAGTGGGACAAGAGCTGCGTAGCGGCATCGCTCTACACGCACCGCTTTGTTCACCTGCCGTCTGAGGGGTAGTGATGTCCCATTTCTGTTGTCAGCAAGAGACCCCTCTGGTGCTACGTTGAGATGTTAAAGCGCAAGCTTGGGACTCTCTTTACTATTGACCGAGCGGGCTGAACAGTTCGCTGGGAACGTGCTGTAGGTCGAGGCCAGCGGCCCATTGATTTCTCCTCCCCCTTCTTCATCCATTCACATTCTAAGTACCTTGAGCAAAAATCACTTTCGTGACTCTGTGGATTTAGTACTTGTTTAAAGTGGGGTTGCTTTTTTCTCAAGAAATGAGATGTAGAAAATGCCTTTTCGGGGAAGACCACGAGAAGGTTCATTTTCAGCCCAGGATTTCACAACACACCATACGGATGCAAAAGGAGTTCCACGGTGACCCAGAGCACATCTGGAGAATATAGATTCACAGATTGACTTTCCTCCTTGGACGCATGGAGGGTTTCGTCTTTGATGTCGCTTTGTCTCTCTGGTCGTGCGAAGAACAGCATGATGGGCTGTAACCCCAGACGTTAGTAGCATCTGTAGAATGAAGGTCTGCCTCGACAGGGGGCCTCATATGCTGCAGCCTGGCTGAAATTAGAGACCATCCTCACTGGTGGGATCTTTAGACGTTCATAGGTGGAAAGATCTCGGGAGATATCATGAGCGCTCGGATCCCAAGGCCTCGGCGGTAGTAGGATCTAAAGACCCTCATGGTTGGTGGGATCTTGCCCCACTGACGAACACCATGCTCTTATTTCATGTGTTCAGAATTTTCTGCGGTGCTGGTAAATGTTATGAATCAGTTCATTTCACCCCACAATTAACTTTATTATAACATTAGTGTTCCATAGACATTATGATATTTATTCATGTATGTCACATCAAATGCATTCTTATACAACACTGTACTTCTTATGCAACACAATTAGAGGTCATTATTTTTCTAAAAGGCAGCTTTCACATTTTTAATTTTTCCCGATTTCCTGTACTCTGTGTTAGAGCCACGCTGGTGAGTGGACACCTTCTACACTTCTGTATTCCTCACGAATCGCTTGTTTGTTGGTTTGTGTTCCTATGTAATGCCAGTCTGTTTTTTTTTTTCTTTCCAAAAATCACATATGTATTTCATTCGATTAATGACGGTACTTTGTGCTTTGGCCATTTTTTCGCACAGGGGAAAATCGCGATTGACAGGATGTGTTACTTGTGTTTTTCCTAGATGGTGGATAGTGAGCATCAGTCTGTCGACATATTTGTCTCCATTTCTCATCAGTAGTAACAGATACACACAAACACACACAATCTCTCTCTCTCTCTCTCGCTGCCACATTGACTGCTTTATTCCTCCTACTCTCTGTATCTTCATCTCTCTCTCCCATCCTCTCTCCGTCTCTGTGTGATCGATTGCCCCCCTGCATGGCGGGGCGTTCGTGCCCGTGTACATGCTCTTTGCCCCTTGTGGCCTGTCTGGTGTCCTTGACTTTGGGCATGGCTTGCTTTGTTGCAGAGGACCAGTTGCCCTCGGGGTTCCCCACCATCGACATGGGTCCCCAGCTGAAAGTGGTGGAGCGAACCCGCACAGCCACCATGCTGTGTGCCGCCAGCGGCAATCCGGACCCAGACATCACTTGGTTCAAGGACTTCCTGCCTGTCAACACGTCCAACAACAATGGACGAATCAAGCAGCTGAGATCAGGTAAGGCGTCGCTGCAGCCACCGTTCACGCGCCTTTCTGTGCGTATACGCGTTTGCGCGCGGGTGTGTGTGTGTGTGTGTGTGCGCGCGTGCGTGTGTGTTCCCTCCCCCTGGTGATTCCTCCCTTTGCTGGGTTATAACACTGCCTCTGCTCCACCCTCCTGTACCCTGTTGTCTTGTGTGAGTGTGTGCTCTCTGTGTCTCCGTGTTATTTTGGCCTGTGGAACATTATGTGAGTACATGTGTGAGCCTATGTCCCCTGTGTGTGTGTGTGTGTGTGTGTGTGTGTGTGTGTGTGTGTGTGTGAGAGCGTGTGTGTTTTCACAGCTTTTCTTGTAATCCACACTGCTCACTGCTGTGACTCTACGTTTTGACCATTTTGTTTTCAGTCTTGACATTCTTTTACTGCGTTTCTGCAGTATTTGACGGATCCATTCCACCTTTTTGTTCTTATTTCTCCACTTTGTTCCAAAACTGACAAATTTTGCTCATTGGGCTTCAGGCAGAACTTTGAAAGGTATAGTCGTGGTATTTGTGCTGTTAAATTTACAACATAAATCAGAAAACAAATGAACTGACCGACTAAATGTGTAGAATTTAATCAAAATGAACCCCTTTGTTTGATACCCTTCAGTCGTTCGGCACGAGTTTGGATCCTAAACTTCCTAGGTCATTAATATGTTTGTTCATGTGTTTGTGTACTTTTAACTCAAACAAACATCGTGAAAAGTCACCTTGACTCAAGCAAGAAAGCGCTTTAGCCACAGTAGTGTGCGAGGCTGCGCCCCCCCCTCCCCAGACCTCCTGCCAACCCCCCCCCCCCCCCCCCCGCTTCTGGTCTAGACTCCAGGGTCTGCTTCTCTCTGCTGCTGCGTCTCCCTAAAATTGCCCTCCCCAAGTCCCCTCACTTTTTTTCTCTGCTTTTTGTATTTTAGTAGTTATTAACATTACTACTACTACTACTACTACTAATAATAATAATAATAATGATGATACATCTTTGCTCAGCTTTATTATCGTCCTGTAATGTACCTGGTGCGATTGGCATCAGTAACAGTAAAAATTCACCTGTCTTCCCAGAATTCTCAGCTCTTGAAGTGTCCTGTGTTACAGCGTCTTGTTAACCTTCCTTTTGCTTGTTGTCAGCAGAACTGTGTAAATTTACCTTCTTTTACTGTCAGAGTTCAGTATTCAACCTGTGCAGTAGAGTAATATAAAGCTTTAAGTCTGCAACCTCTGTGCAACATGCTAAGGAATATAATAATATTTTTTATGCTGTCTTTCTTCTCTCCGTATTTAAATCTCCAGAGTCCTTTGGTAAGTGCTTAGTTCTGAAGCACACCTCACCCCCCACTAATTTCCATGTTCAAACTACTATTAAAATGCATGGCATGCATTTTACTAACAGTTAGACTAGGCACAGGCTGTCCACAGTGTACACACACACACACACACACACACACACACACGCACACACACACTTCAGCCCACAGCACACCACTAATCCCACCAAGACAAAGCCGCCCTCCCTCCACCTGAGCACCACACCTGCGTCCACCTGTGCGACGCTGTACTTCACTGTGCCTCTTGACTCACATCACTGCAGTGGCCATGTGTGTTAGCACTGTCGATCCTGTGGGGGGCGCTGTTCAGAGGCTAACCCGGGGCTGCAAGGCCCCCTTCCCACCCTAGTGCCTCCTCCCCTGTGGAACGACACTGTTCAGATTGCTGTTTGACCTCCCACTGCTGCCTATGTTAAATCCTGTTTTTGCCAGTAGAGTAAATCAGAGTAAATCAGAGTAAATCAGAGTAAATCTCTCTCTCTCTGTCTCTCTCTCTCTCTCTCTCTCTCTCTCTCTCTCTCTCTCTCTCTCTCTCTCTCTCTTTCCCTAGTACCTTTATTTACGTACTCTGTTAAATCTAATTTGATTCTTCTTCCAAAGCCCCAGCCTCCTTCTTCTCGTACTAATGCTTCTTCTTTCTAATCTTATTTGCATTCATATTATCCACCCAGGTGGTACACCAATAAGAGGTAAGAGTGCTGAACTAATGTTCACAGAATGAAATAATTCATTCTTGCTGTCTCCTCATCCTCCCTCCCCGTCACTGTCCTGTTAACAAACCGCACACGCATTTATTTCCCATCGTCCTCGCTTTTATTTGTCTCCTCGGTTGATCGCTCTTCACTCTCCATTTTTGTGTCCGCTTTATTTCCTCTTTGTTTTTCGTTTGAAGAGACGTCGTCGTCGTCTTTTTTCCTCCAACCTGAGTTGTGATATGCTTGCAGCCAACAGAAGAAGCATATCAGTCTTCCTTTTCCTCTTTTTTTCCTTCATTTTCAATTTTCAATTTTTCTTTTTTCTTTTTTCTTTTTGGCCATAGCCCAGACTCATGTGTCCCTGTTTTTTGTCCAGCTTAAAACAACCAAACCATTTTTCTCCCTTAGCTGCTCTTGTTCAGCACTAAAAACCCCGATGGTGTGGAATCACGCAGCCATGCTGAAGACATCGCCTGTCCTCTGCTTCTTGTGCTTTTTTTTTTTTTTTTTTTTGTTTTTGTTTTTCCTCCCTCCTAAAAATTATTTCTGTCTTTGCATACTTTTTCTTTCTTCTGTTTACTTTCTTCTACTTTCTAAAAAAAAAAAAAAGCCCCAAACAACCACTTTTTTGATAAAGTTTCTGCGGTGCTTTTTTCTTCCACCTGTTTTTCTTCTTCTTTTTCTTGGCTTGAGGGCTCCTCTCCTTTTTGACTCTTTTTGCTCTTCAGGGTGGTGGCTATGAGGGACGCGATGCGTGCTGTGCCTTTTTGCGGTGCGAGGCGCGGAGTGCGTGGTGCGTGATGTTTTTCCTGGCTTTTGTGGCCCCACACTGCCGATCCCATTGGTGGATCCCCGCGGGCCTCCTGCTCAGCCCCTGCGAGCCGCCGCAGTGTCCGGGTAGCTTCTTGTGGCCGCCGGCCGCCCCTTTTCACTTTTCCCCTCTAATGCAATTGCATTTTGTTTTTCAGCTAAGGGTGGTCACAAGGTTGTAAGTTGTCCTGACATACGCTTCTTGTTCTTTGAGCAGTCTGCATGTCGAATGTTTTGTAATTGACGGTGATATTTTCATTGAACTGATCACTGTGCTTATCGTGTGTTTTTTTTTTTTTTTTTTTTTTTCTTTTTTTCTCACATCAGAGCAGCATTTTTTACCCGATTTTTGTAAATGCTGCATTTTTTTTGATGGCTTTCACTGAAGGAAGTCATAACTTCTTGAATCGATGGTACACGCTAGAGTTCAGTGACGCTGAAACCCGCTACCTTGGTTTGTTTTCAACTGTCCCCCCTCCCTCCGTTATGCTGCTTTTGTATACTGTAAACCTCTTTTGTTGAATCCATGATCCCAGAAGCAGTTTCACTCATTTCCATACTGACCAGTCCAGTCAATTGTTGTATATGGCGTAGGCTTGCATCCAAATGCGGATTTTTTCCCGTTTTTCTTTCCTAGTGGTTAAATGACGACCAGTCGAACGCTTTCATCGATTACCTTAGAAGGCAGCAGTTTCTCCCGGTAGATGCGAGCATTTAGCGATTGTTAGCATCGGTCCGTCTACAAATGGATCGCCTAGTGAACGTCCGTCTTCATCTTTTTTAACAGTGTTTCCCCTGCAACCTTCTCCTAGCAAGCTGGTCCCCTCAGTAGCTCTTCACCGCACATTACTGCTGCCTTCGCTTCATTTTGCATCTTCTAAATCGTAGTCGGTGTAATTTTTCAACTTGTCAAAAAAATGTCTCGTAGCTACTGCAAACGTGTGACTCTAATAATCATGATAACATACAGGGGCTGTTTGAAGGCTCAGAGGGTCACATGGGAAACACCGTCCAGGCGTAGCAGAGGCACGTTGGCTTTTTGAGGACGGCCGCTCTCAAAAACACCCATGTCCTCATCGCTTTATGTACGACGCCACTTGTTTTCCCGAGAAATACCCGTGATGCACCTCTGCAGCGTGACCGGTGATAAGAAAGGCTCCCGTTGGTCGCCGCTGGCACCAGCCGTTGCCCCACCCCCTGCCGTAGCCCCTTCCTTCTGTCAGACCTGCAAGCGCACCATGTGCACATGTGCACCATTAAGAGGGAGGTCCGCTGTCGCGCTCGGCCTTCGGCTCTTGACTGCGACGCCGCCCCGCTGGCCCCCCCTAACCTGTGCTTTCCTGTGCTCTCTGCCGCCTGCGTTGTCGCCCCGCCCAGGTGCCCTCCAGATCGAGCACAGCGAGGAGTCGGACCAGGGCAAGTACGAGTGCGTCGCCACCAACAACGACGGCACCCGCTACTCTGCGCCCGCCAACCTATACGTGAGAGGTAGGAAAAAATGAACTCGGTGAACCCACCGAAGGCACGAGGGAGAGCACAGAGGACAGTGTTGTCTTTAATTAATCTCACTCGTGCGGTTATATGTATGGGACCATTGTATATCATGATAATCATAGGTGTAATAGTAATACAATGATGGAATGGAATAACAATGATACATTTGAGCCCAAAGTATCCTGTTCCATCGAGGTATGTAAGTATGACGTTTCTTACCTTCCTACTTCCTTGCTTTGATTCGGACCTGTGCTTTCTGTTTGTTTGCTTGTTTTTTTCTTCATTCCTTTCAGTATTCCTGTTGATTTTTTTTCCTAACGCTAATGACTTGACTGTTTGATGTGAAACTAATTGCCTTTTCCTTCTGGGTGGATGGGGTCTGGAGGTGGGGGTGGGAGGGTCACGGTCAGGGATGGACTGTCAGCCCCTCCCAACAGAAAATGGATTTTAACTGGTCTCTATCTGTCTTCCCTTTCTGTCCCGCGGGATGCTGGGACGTCCTCTTCTGTCAGACTCTCTGTTTGAAACGTTTCACAAAAACATCTTGAAGTGGAAAGTTCCCTCGAACAGCCTTTAAATAGGCATATGTGCAGTCCTAAATGAGATTAAACACTTAACAAGCAATAATAACACCTGTTTATTGTGTTTGAGTTTTACATTAAAATATTTCATCATATATTCTCGTATATGTTCAGATGATGTCATAGCAACAGATACAGATCATTCCTAAGGCCCTTGCAGTTACTAAGTGCTTAATGCTTATATTCTTAATGCTTTAGAATGGCACAGTCATGCAGATTTATAGAAGATGAACGAGAAACTTTGTAGTCGTGGTACATTTTGATGTTAAGCCTTTCAGCGATGACTTTGTCCCAGTTCGGAGATTTGGAGGGAATCTCAGGCCGAACCTCCGAACCATTGTCTCCTCCCCGTTGTCATTTTTTCTTCGATATGGGTGATAATTGCAGTGAAGCTGCTTTAATTTCATTGCATTTTACCAATCCAACTGCATATTATGAGGGAATAAATGCAAAAATGTTGTAAAAAAAGTACCGCAAAATATCTACAGAAAATAAAACGAAATAAATGAATAAATGAAAAGTCTTCATTCTCCATTATGCTGTTCAAGGCAAAGAGTAAAGTATACGTAGAAGGATTTAAGTCTGTGTATTGTTTCCCTTCAGGCCTGGGATCTGGGACAATGTTATTTATAGACTTCATGATCATCTAGTCTTTCTTCTGCTCTGTAATGTTAATTTTTTTGCATTGTGAAACTGTGAGATCCGGCTCCGGGTTCGAAGGAGCGAGCTGGGAGATGCAGTCTTGTGTCAGGAGCTGAAGAGAGGGCTTCAGAGAAAGCTAGCAGACATGTTTCTCTAGCAGTTGACCGCCTTGATATGGCCTTTTTACTCTCTGTGTTTCCCTTGTTTTTCTCCTTTCCTCATTTCATTGTGTTCTGCATCAAACCCCTACCTCCCCCAGAGCTGCGAGAAGGTTGGTGTGTTTTTACTTTTTAACCACCTTACAAAGAAATAAGAGCAAAAAAAAAAAATATATACAAAAAGGCACAAATTCCAAGAGCACAATTAATGAGAGAATACAAATGAAATGAATGTAGCTGCACTGCCATGTGCCACTTTTGTTTTTTGGTATTATTCTGTTTGTTGGTCGCTGTTACGTTTTTTCGGTAGAGAATGCCATGATCGTGGCCACGATGCTTGATTGTCCAAAAAGTGGTGCATGTCCGGGAGAGAATGTGCATTTCGGGTGCATGACGGCCTGTTTATGCTCAAGCTGCTCATATTTCCCCTCCCATGTTATCGGCCTTTCAGTGTTCCTGCTTGGTTGGTCTTGTTTCCATGGCAACGGGAGGGTGCGGGGATGCTTTGCTGGGCTGCTGCACACGAGCATGCGATCTGCAGAGAGCCACTGTGCTGGTGCCAGCCCCGGTCCAGTGCTGCCCAGGGACATGCCAGTGTCACATGACCCACCTCATTTCCTGTTTGCTTATATAGGTTTTATTCAGCTCTTCATTAATTTTTTCCCTCCTCGGTTAGACATTTGTTTAAACCCTCTCCCTCTGAATTCACACAAACCGTCTCTGTGGACCAGTTTTATTTTAAAAGTCCTTATAAAAGTCAATATGACCAGTTATCTTTAGTGTTACAAGGTTATAGATTATCTCTCCTATAAGAAGTGTTTTAACGTGCAGTGATTTGCTCATAAAAGCGGTAGATGTCATCATTAGGCATGATGAACCCTGTAACACTGTCAATAATTTTCAGCTGTGTTATGTCTCAGATTGTTTTAAATACAGCGTGTACATGTAATATATATAAATGTAGATATATAATGTGCCTATATAATATAATAAATATGTTGATTTTTTGAGATATATTTATATACACACACATATGAAAATTACACCATGAAGTCCCTAACGTGTATACTGAGAAAGTGAAACCACACCTGTCACAAATGTCTTTATAAGTGCAGGTGGTTCCATCTGATGGGTTTATGATACAAGAGAGCCAGAGGTCAGCGCTCACCCATCCCTAGCAGGAAGTTAATAGGCTCGATGATGACGGCGGAGGAGTGAAGCCTTGTATCGCCGCGCCGACAGGGTTTCATTTAAACTGCCCAGATGATGAAAGAGCCTGAAACGCAGTGAAGGTTCCCCACGTGTGTCTTCCTTCACACGCACTGCGTTCACACTCTGTCCACACGTCTCATGTTTTCTGGCCGCTGAAAGCAGTAACACTGATCTCCTTCTCCTAGTGCCCCTCGATGGCCCCGCCCCTCGATGGCCCCGTCCCTCCCCAGTCCCCTGTGTTTTCTGTTGCTCCATCCACCCCTTCTTCTCACGCTCATTAAGTGCTCTCTTGTGTGTGTGCGTGTGTGTGTGTGTGTGTGTGTGTGTCAAGTGTGTTTGCGTGTTTTGTAGCTTTGCTCTCCACTTGCCCTCATGCTTCTGCTGTTCTTGACAGCCCTCTACCTCCCAGCAACCCAAACAACTCACCCCATTTCGAGTCCATGCTGCTCTGTGAGCTCCTTGCTCTTCTTCTACCACTCGTCCCTGATCCTGCTCCCCCGTCGGCGCTCCTGCCGCCACCCTCAGCATGGTTGCCTTCCGAAGTCAGCCATGTGCTTGTGTGCATGACGACGGTCTGAGCACCGAATGCCTCTCTGGCCTTGTTCCCCTCCGTGTGCTTAGAGAGTCCCCAGCTGGACCTGTCTGTCCACCGTCTTTCTTTTCCGTTGGTTTACTTTGAGCGTCCGTGTCAGTAAGGTGTGTCTTTCTGAGGCTGCATCCACTTTTTGATTGAGTTTGAGATCAAACCACAAGTTGCACTCTACCCATGTGCCGTAGTTGGATGTGTCTGATCTGGGGCTACTGTATGTGGGATGTGACAATGTGGTCGGCGCACATCACATCACATCAACTGGAAGTACGCAGCATTGAAGTTGGTATCCGCACACAACTCAAGCATGCTGTCGACCCTCCAGTTCTTACTCCTGTGCTGTTCTATATATCTGTATTGTTGGTACACCTTGTGCATGGTCTTTGAGTCCCGTTAGTGTGTGCAGAGCCCACCATTGATGCCCTGTTGGATGGATTCAACTTGTGTGTCAAACTGTTGATATGACCAATCAGTCCACCACAACAAAACATATCCATAGAGATACTCATGCTTTGTAAAAATAATTGAAGTAATAATTAAGCTGCAGCAAAAAGTACCCGATTGTATATATCTATTTGTGTATTTGAGCTGTGTGCCGTGAATGGTTCCTTTCCGTGCCAGAGAAGGGCGCCCCCTAGCCGCGAGTGTGTTGTTACCGTGCCCTGTGCTGTCTTCCAGTGCGAAGAGTGCCGCCCCGCTTCTCGATCCCCCCCACGGACAGCGAGATCATGCCCGGCGGCAGTGTGAACATCACCTGCGTGGCAGTGGGCTCGCCGATGCCTTATGTCAAGTGGATGCTGGGGTCTGAAGACCTCACGCCTGAGGACGACATGCCCATTGGCCGCAACGTGTTGGAGCTCACGGATGTGCGCCAGTCAGCCAACTACACCTGCGTGGCCATGTCCACCCTGGGCGTCATAGAGGCTGTGGCGCAGATTACCGTCAAAGGTGACCTGGCATTTGTGTGCAGCTTCGTAAGAGCTAGCAACGAGTAGCAGTAAGTTGTGTAGCGGCTTTCGCCTTGCAACCAAAGGACACGGGTTCGCTTCCCAGCTCCTGCTTGAAGTACCCTTGACCAAGGTGCTCAACCTGAACTGATACAGTAAAAAATACCCTCCTGTCTGAATAGGTGAATAACGTCAAGTCTCTGGCAAAAACTGTAAGTCTCTTGAAACAAAAGCATGCGATTGTAATAATAATAAATATTAATTCTCACACGGACACCGAAAGTCGGGTTGAGGCCCTGAATGTATGTGTAGGTCTGCCTATCGGCCTGAAAAAGTTCTTTAACAATATCTTATCAGTAGTTATTTGTGTCTGTCAATGGAGAAGTGGAGCGCGTTCTTTTTGTTTATGTTTTCCTCCTCCTCTCAGACATAACAAAGACGTAGCCTCAACATGGTCAGAGCTGTGGCTGCTCCGGCAGTCTTCCACCTTGTGAACAAATAAAATTCTCCAGTGCCACTACATAAGTGAACGTGCATTGTAATGTCATATATCTATACGCACACACACACACGTTTTATATACTATACATATATGAAGCGTCATCCGAAACAGTGAAGACTTCCCTCCATAGTACTCTTTTCCAATTCTCCAATCATCCACTGTCCGACGTCTGTTCTTTTGCATGTTTTTTGCCAGTTCCACATATGGCTTTTTCTTTGAAACGCTGCCTCTAAGAGCAGCATCGCGGAGTAGTCTTTTCACTGCAGATGACACTGGTGTTTAGTGCGTAGTGTAGCAAACAGCCAAGACCTGTAAGGCATTGTAGACACTCTGATGTACAGCACTTATTCTCTTGTGCCCTTGTGCATCTGGGCCTTCCACTTTTTTTTTTCTATTCTGGTTAGGTCCAGTTTGCCCTCTTCCCTCAAAACCATAGTGGACACCTTTGTATGAAATCCTTTCATTTCGCAAGACAGTTTCGGTTATTTCAAAATCTGGGTGATTCCAAACTTTTGAACAGTAGTGTATAAGTAGGGAAGTATGAATACAATAAGTACTATGCAAATAGTAGTTATTCACGTCAGTATATATGAGCATATCTAAGTAATATGAGCGTAGAAGTGGCAATACACAAAGAACCCAGGTTCTCCGGCTGTAGTTCCCTTAATCGTGGTACTTACCCTGAATTGATGCATTAAAAATTACCCTGCTAACAATTTAGCGGTTTAACGGTTTAAATGGGTGAATGTGTGTGGATGCTTATTGTACAAACCTCACAGTGTAAGTCTTCTCAGAGAAAAGGCTGAATTAATAAATGACCGTAATATGCAGGACACAGTTGGTTGAAGCCAGGCAGCCAGGAAGAGTGTGTTTCAGCCACCTTCCTTATGGCGTGCAACACTCATGGTACGGATGATAATGGTCACGTTACCACGGAGCCTGTCCGAGGCCCAGGTTGTTAGGTTCTTCCACTTGCTCGGCTCCGGGGTCTCACTGACGTCACTCTCCCCAGCCCTGCCCAAAGCGCCGGGGACACCCGTGGTGACGGAACGGACGGCCACCAGCATCACGCTCACCTGGGACTCGGGCAACCCGGAGCCAGTATCCTACTACGTCATCCAGCACAAGTCCAAGCTGTCCGAGGACACGTATAAGGAGATCGATGGCGTGGCCACCACCCGCTACAGCGTTGGCGGCCTCAGCCCCTACTCAGACTACGAGTTCCGCGTGGTGGCGGTGAACAATATCGGCCGGGGGCCCCCCAGTGAGGCCATCGAGGCACGCACAGCGGAGCAGGCCCCGAGCACGGCGCCACGGCAGGTCCGGGGCCGCATGCTCAGCAGCACCACGGCCATCATCCATTGGGACGAGCCTGAGGAGGCCAACGGGCAGATCATGGGCTACCGCGTCTACTACACCACGGAGCCCAGCCTTCAGGTGAACCACTGGGAAAAGCAGATGGTGCGCGGGGCCAACTTTCTCACCATCCAGGGGCTCACGCCTAACAAAACCTACTACATCAGGGTGCTTGCCTTCACCTCGGTGGGTGATGGGCCACTCTCGCCAGACTTGCAGATCATAGCCAAGACCGGAGGTGAGTTTGGGTCGACTCGCAGCAATGGAGCAGGGGATATGCAGAAAACATAACCTTCCAGAGGATCACTTGTAGACACATGTAACGTGTTTGTAAAAATTACCCCATTGAAAAAATGGATAAATCAGTGTAATTATTGCGAAGATGTCATTTGAATCACAAAGCAGTTAGACACACACACACACACACACACACACACCATCTGAAACCGCTTGTCCCAAGCGGGGTCGCGGCAAGCCGGAGCCTAACCTGGCAACATAGGGCACAAGGATGGGTGAGGGGACACACCCAGAATGGGATGCCAGTCCATCGCAAGGCACCCCAAACCCCAGACCCACCAGAGAGCTGGACCCAGCCAAGCCCGCTGCGCCACCACATCCCTGCAAAGCAGTTATTTCAAGTCAGTTTATTTTTTGCAACACTCATCTCAACAGAGCAGCACACAAGGGATGAAGGAAAGCCAAGCAAGACAAATGGTACTTTGTAAGCAGTACATAAGTGAGCCAAATGGCAGCTGAGGAGAGGAAAACAAAAAACACCTTGTCCAAAAAATGGTACAAAAATAAACCTCTCTGGGTCTGTGTATCAGCGACTACCCACCCCTTCTGGGAATTCTAGTCTGTTCCACTCTGCCAAAGTCGGTGGTGTCTATAACTAACAAGTCAAGTTCATTAACACGCTATAGTATTGGTGTCACCCAAGATAAAGTGGGCGTCACTGTGTGTTTCTCCTGATGGAGCAGGAGTTGTTCCTGTCTTATACTGCACACCTCGTCCGTGTTCTTTTTGACGCACACTTTGCCTTTTGTGACTTTATTTGTCCTGTATCGGAATCACCGAATTGCTGTGTGTAATCACTCTTATAATAATAATGTAGCGAGTTGTCATTGGTTATTATTACACATGTAATAATGTGAACTGCTTGAGCACATTCTATGATATGATGCTTTGAATTATTAATGTATGTCTAAGGTCTAATTTTTGACTTGATTCCCAGTTCCGTCTCAGCCTACTGACTTCAAGGCCGAAGCCAAATCTGAAACCAGTATACTGTTGTCATGGATACCGCCGTCACAGAATGGCCAAGACAATCAAATCACTGGATATGAGCTTGTCTATAGGAAGGGGGATGAGAAAGAAGAGGTAAGGGCACACTTGTATCGCTTCCCTAGGAATGACATGTAAAAACAGTTGACATGCCTGCCGCCTGGTGTAAATCAGAGTGTTTCACCTCCGTTTAAATGTGAGCTGAAGGATAATGCCTGGCTGCCCGTGAATGGATGTTTTATTTATGCAATTAGTGGAAAAAAAATCATGCCACGAAAAGTAGCAGTTGCCTCGGACCAAATACGTGGGTGTTGGAGGGGTTTCGTTCAACATGTCACACAGCGCTGTTCCCCTGACAGAAGCGTGTCAGCTTTGAACCCACAACCACCTACCTGCTGAAGGACCTGAAGCCCTTCTCCACGTACACGTTCCTGCTGGCGGCGCGCAGTAAGCACGGCGTGGGTGCCTACACCAACGAGATCTCCGCTGAGACGCCCCAGACACGTAGGTCTCCTTCCTCCTTTGGGCGCTGCGCTCGTCTCCGCTTCCTCAGCGCACGGTGCTCGACGCGGGGGGCAGGAAAGGAAGGAAAATGCGCCGCTTTTAGACAAATAGCTCCTAGGTGCCAAATTTAGTTTGATTTAACAGTTCAGCTCAAGTCCTCCAGCATGTTCCCAGGAAAAGGGACATCAGTGTGTGCGACTAATTGTTGTGACATGTGGCTGCCGTGACAATGGAGGTCTTTAATAGATGGAGAGATCCAGAGACGTACTGGATAACGCTGACCTGAGCACTCAGTCTCGCACCGAGGAACAGATACGTGCGTGCGTGCATGTGTGTGTGTGTGTGTGAGTGAGTGTGTATGTGTGTGCGTGTGCACATGGGGTGTCCCTGGCCCTGCCTTTCAAGTCAGCGGACAAGGGTACGCGGTTTATGGGAATTCTCCTCTCACCCGCACCGTTGGAGTATTCGGTTTTGTAATGCAGGACAATAAAGGGTCCCAATGGGAGGGGAGGGGGTATATGAGGCGCTCTGAATTATTCATTGACTTTCTATGTTTATACGGCCTTCTTAGATCAGAAAAGCACGTTTGCATAAGTGGAAAGAAAAGCCCTTGTCCGCTGACGTGCCCTGTCCACCCGGACGTGGGTCTGCATGCTGTGGGTGAGCTTTCCAGGAACATCAGGCGGCACAAAGAGTTTGAGCGGAGCTCGCCGGGCTCCTGTCCTCGTAGCGTCAACAGCCCTTGGTCCTCGACGACACGCAAATCACCCGACCGTCCGCGCCGCAAAGGGGAAGCTTAAACACAGGCGTCCCGTTGCTCGAAAACACTGGAGTTTGACCTCACCGATGACCTCAGATTTATGCCATGGAAAACACAGCTTATTATTTCCGATTTTGGCACAAAACTGATGCGAAAGCTTTGATTCGGAACCGGAGGACATGTAGCGTGACATTTGGCCGCGTCGTACTCGCCGCCCCCGGGAAATGGCCCTGTAGACACTTTCGGAGTGTGTTTGGGTAAACCTGAGGTCGGAAAGAGTGTGTGGCGGGCGAGAGGTGGGTAAGCATGCACACACACACACACACACACACACACACACACGCATACGCGTACACACACGCGTTTACGCACATAGCAGCCCCCGCCTGATGTTGGTAGGTAAATGAGAGATGGGTTTGCATGTCGCTGGGCTGGGGACCCGCGAAAGATCAGCCGTGTGCCCTGCGAACGCCCCGCACTGTGCGGTACCACCAGGCTTTTACCACAAACCAACAGGCCTCGGAAAGGTTGGTGAGCAGATTGTTTCACTCTCTCTGTTGACACATCAACCTTTACTTTTTTGGATTGATGGTAACTGCTTGGGCATTTATTTTTTCCTTTATTTTATTTCATTTATTTGGCTCTTGCATTCACATTTTTATGGTTTTTATGTAATTTATGATTTATGGGATTACATGTAATAGGCTCTCACCTCTACAGAATATGAGCGGAAATTGTAGATATTTAGCGTGGTTTAGTACTCAAGGGAAAAATTATGAGTCTTTCGGTTTGTTAAAGGAAATGTAGGTTTTTTTTCAATGATTTTAAACATCAAAGGTAGGTTTTATGTTGTGACGGTTCCATTTTACCTTATTATTTTTCCTCTGCTTGACATTACTGTGTCTCCCATTTGTCGAAATTTTACTACATCGCTTTCCCTTCACATTTATTTATGTAATCATCGTGGGTTTCCCATTCCCTTTTTTAAGTCGAAACTCATAGGCAGACGGAAGTGTCAGCCTTTTCATTTTTTCTTGCTCATTTTTCCCCAAAATATCCCACAGAATTTTAGTTCTTTCGATTGCATTTTTGTCCTTATGTTTCATTTTCATTGTTTATTTTTTTTTTCTTTTCTGTTTGTTTGTTTCTGCCATCATCCCAAAACCCCGTGTTACATCAACCTTCTACTTCCGAACCCCTCAACGAAACAAACAAACGAATGAACCGACCAAACAAATGAATCCAACGACAAACCCCGCCCCCTCACACCGCCCTACAATCAGAGCCCTCGGCACCTCCTCAGCACGTAAGGTGCTCGAGCCCCAGTTCCACCAGTATTCTGGTAAGTTGGCTGCCGCCCCCCGTGGAGCTACAAAATGGGATCATTACCAAGTACTCGGTGCAGTATGCCGCCGTCGAAGGGGAGGACACGTCTCCGCGTCAGATTTCGAGCCTCCCTCCGGAAAGCTCTCAGTACCTGTTGGAGAACTTGGAAAAATGGACTGAGTACCGCGTGACCGTGAGGGCCCACACGGACGTTGGACCAGGCCCCGAAAGCATTCCGCTGCTCGTCCGCACCGACGAAGACGGTATGTTGTGCCGGGTGGCACCGCAGATCACCGCTAGCTGGTGTAGACCCGCAAGCTCTGGCTTTTCTAACGGCACCTGCACTGCCCTGCCCTGCCCCGCTCCCTTGCTTCTAACTCTCTCCAACCTGGTGCCACTTTCGTGCCCACTTTACTAACCTGGACCCCTCGATCTTTTTGCTGTGCAGCTTGGGCAGACTTTTTAAAGCCTTTTTTTTATGGTTCTTTGGCTCTTTTTTGCTTTTGTTTGCATTTTTCCCCTGTATCTGATTCCTAACAAACAAAATAAACTGCCGTATACACGTATGTTTTTTTTTTTTTTTTTTTTCCCCTTTGGCGTCAAGATGCTCCAGGCCTCTTTTACCATTTTACCACTGCTTCCAACTGTCATTGAAATTTTTTTTTTTTTTTTTTTTTTTTCCTGAAACGAAGCGTGAATGAATCTTTTTTCTATCTGTTTATATGCTGTGTCAAAACAATTATTATTACTTTTTTACTTGACCGTAGCAATGTTCTTGGACAGTGGGAAGAAGACAAGAAGAATGGACATTTTTTTGAGCCATTTGTGACACATTTTTCCCCCTTTTTCAGATTTTGTTTAAAATTTCAGATTATTCATGGCCAAATTCTTTATGTATGCTTCAGAAACTGAAGCATCAGCTTTGGCTCTTTCTTGATTTTGTTTTTTTTATTTTTTTTTTTTATTTTTTGTTTTTTTTTAAGCAGTTACATTTTTATCCCATATTTTGAATCCACTAATTCCATTTTTTTAATGTCTGTTAGATCAGATGTTTTTTGGGGTTCTTTTTTCCTTGCCATTGTTGAAATATTGATATCATTCAATAGTTGTTACACAGCTTTTTTTTTTTCTCCCAAGCTCTTTGGAGCCGGCCACGAGGAGTCGGTCTCTGTAATCTTGACCTTTTCTCTTATTCCATGGTGTCCTTCCAGTTCCCAGCGGTCCCCCTCGCAAAGTCGAGGTGGAGGCCGTCAACTCCTCGTCCGTTAAAGTGCTGTGGCGCTCGCCCCTGCCCAACAGGCAGCACGGCCAGATCCGCGGCTACCAGGTGCACTATGTGAAGATGGTAAATGGCGAACCACTGGGACAGCCAGTCATCAAAGACATCCTGATTGATGATGCTCAGGTAACCGCCTGCGTTTGCTTCCGCCTTTCTGCTTCAGCCGCGCTGCGGCAAAACACTTACTCCGGTACAGTAGTCTAGTACCTTGACATCGGCTGGGAAAAACTAAATTTAAGTGGCTTCCGTTCCATAGACCTGTTAAGGTGCATGTTGCTGTATGTTAGTGTGAGATCTAAAAATGCTAAAATATGAAGTGCCAGTCGCAGAATCGTGTGCTTTTCACGTGAATTTGCGTGAACATGGTAATAACACGGGACTAGGCTGTGGGAACAAATACTGATTGCTGGTGCCCAGTGCAGACATGGTGTGGAAACTTTATGGACAAGCACCATAATATGTGCTCTACAGATAAAAACTTAGCACAGAAATATTAAACATATCCCAACTGCTTTCCCAGATTAGACACATCTTCATTAGCATGGGTTTTGTTAATAGTTGATTGGTGAGTTTTGTATCAGTATAAACAACCTCTTCCCATTATGATCTTTTTCTGGCTCTGGTCTTTTTCACTTGCTCTGTGCTGACAATTTTTCCTCTATTGGTGGCGAAACGTGAGCACCAAAAATGCCAGGCAAGGTGATCGATCAGTAATTTAACTCTAATATTTGCGTTGCTTATGTTTGCATTACAGTAGGTAAGTCCGTTGATTAGAATTGAGTGGAAATTAAAGTTGAATATGTAATTATTTTCCTTCTTACCGGTAACATTCCTGTTCTTACTTTGCTTCTCTCTTCTGTTTGTCTTTCTCAACCAGTGGGAATATGATGACTCAACTGAACATGTAAGTAAAATGTCAATACTTCATAATATTAATTTCTCTGCAGTCTATAGTTCACACTGAGACGTGTTCCAGTACTTAGGTTCTTGCTACTCTATTAGCCAGGCATCATCTCACCTTTACAGCATATTTCAGGCTTCCAGTACTGTCGTACTCAATCCCGATTTTTCCATTGCTACAGACTGACTTAAATAACGTGTCTCGTGCATATTTCCTGTATCACTGTTTACTGAAAGACAACAGAAGATAAAATGCATTTTAATAACCAGTAAACTTGGTGGAATAATCGCAATAGAACAAGGCATTTGAGGACAAGGCCCTGTGATCACTGAAAGTTTTATGCTTCCCATGTGGCTCAATAAAATGGGCCGACTGGACAGTATTCATCTCCAGTGAAAGTCAGTCATTCTGAATCTGACCTTCGGTGAAGGGAGATTGATTTGACCAAAGCACTTTTCCTCAATGCTTGGCTGGCTCACAAGAGCGGCCCTAAACTCCTTTTTCCGTTTCTGCACAACAGGGGTTTTTTATACTCTGCAGCTATTCTCTTTTATAGGGGAATCAAACATGTCTTTCTTTTTCCGGTACCTCAAAACAGCCATCAGTGTAACATCTGAACATATGAATAACTCAATCGCAATTGTGTGAGAGCTAAAGACTGTAAATTCTGTACCGGACTGAAAAGGCTCTCCTCATTAATCACTTCAATTTGAGAATGTTTTCCTGAAATGCTGTTTATCCGGAAGTCTTTTTGACCTCTGTTTAATCACGAAGGTCTCCTGGTCCTCTTTCCAGGAGATGATTCTCTCGGACCTCCAAGCAGAAACCACATACTCTGTGGCCGTCGCGGCCTACACAACCAAGGGGGATGGGGCACGCAGCAAGCCAAAAGTGGTGTCTACCACCGGCGCGGGTATGTTCTCTGCTTCGTCTTCCGTGTCGCATGTGGGAAAGCTTTGTGGTCGTTTGTAAGTGTGCCAAACTACATGCAGTGCAACACAAAGCTGTTCTTTCCACTGGAGCCCTTACATGTGGAAAAATGCCTAATAGCCCCTTCAATTATGGGCCGCATTATAATTCCGGTCACCGGCAAGTTTGACATTGGAGTCTTTGCAGGGGTGAATAACTTGTGTAAAAATGCGACCTAATGTAGGCTTCGGCAGGAGCTGGGAGGCTTTTCTTTCTCTCTCTCTTTCTTTTTTTACCGGCTTTTCTAAAACCTGCAATTGATATGACTTATAACCAATATTTTACAATACATATAATTATCCAAGCTGTGAAATCAGACCGGAAAGCCGTTCAGAATTGGCCTGCAGCCCCAGAAGCCGAACAGTCAAAAATCACTTTCTCAGAGTTGGCAGCAGCGGGTGGCTCGCCCTCTGCTGCAGATTCGTACACTGCATAAGGCCTGACGGGTAATTGTTTAACGCGTGGCAGTGAGGCCGCAGCTCGCGCGATTTGCATAATGAGAGCCTGCTCTCAAGGTTACTTGTGGTCTTTTTGTGCACCCTTTCAGTACCAGAAAAGCCCAAACTCATGGTGAGCGCCACCAACATGGGCACAGCACTGTTGCAGTGGCATCCACCCACAATAACCCACGGTCCGTTGCAAGGCTACCGGCTACTCTTTGGCCGCAAAGACATCGAGCCATTGGCCATCGTTGAGTTCCCGGAGAGGGAGAACCATTACACTACGAGGGAGATCCATAAAGGTGCTTCGTATGTCTTCCGCCTGGCGGCTCGCAACAAGGTGGGCTTCGGGGAGGAGACAGTGAAGGAGATTACCACCCCGGAGGACCTGCCCAATGGGTTCCCTCAGGGCATTCGGGCTGAGAGCACAACTGCCACCACGATCCAGGTCAGCTGGGGGCCCCCTCTGTTGGCCGAGCGCAACGGCAACATTGTCAAGTACGGCCTGCAGTACAAGGACATCAACAGTCCACGGAGCCCGTCGGAACTGTTCATCGCCGCCCCCGAGTCAACGGTCACGCTGGATGGCCTCAAAGCAGATACCACATACGATATCAAAATGTGCGCGTTCACCAGCAAAGGCTCCGGCCCCTATAGTCCCAGTGTCCAGTTCAGAACGCAGCCTCTGGACCAAGGTAGGCGCTCTCCCCTGCTGGTCTCTGCTCAGCACCTGGCAGGGTGTATGGTCACACGGTCCAGATGCAAGGGGACCATTCTCTCTGTGGTCACACCCTGCAGAGTAGAAGGTACAGTATCCAAGTACATGTCTTCCTGTCTGGTCACTGGAGTAAACCTTGATACCGGTGTGGACACAGGTAAGGCAGACATGATGGGAAACTTCACCTGGGCTGCAAGTAAGGTGGGCGTGATGAGGAAACCCAGGGGGGCCCCAGAGTTACGGGTTCCTGACTAGCAGGTAAGCTCTGTTCAAAGCAAGAGGTAAATCCGGGGTAGGTCGTGGCTAAACAGAGGTAAACCAGGGACAGGTCTTCAGATTGGCAGGGGGCACCTTGTGACACGTCTGAACCATCTGCACTGCCTTTTTTTTAGCAGTGTTTGCAAAAAATTTCCGCGTGAAAGCGGCAATGAAGACATCAGTCCTGCTCATGTGGGAGATCCCAGAGAACTACAACCCAGCACAGCCTTTCACAGTAAGTGGCCCATTCATGCAAACTCCCACAATTTTAATGATATTTCGTCCATTAACTGCAAGGAAAGCGTTCCGATAACCTCGGTTTCAGCCATTAAGTATACTGCATGATATAAACTCTAAATATTTATGTTTTTTTTTCATGTTGAAGAAGTGTTCATGTAGGAAGTCAGTATGAGCAGAATTTATAAATATTTTACAGTCTGTTATTGTGCATGCCAAAGTGCAAGAGAGGATCATTGCTGCAAATTACATGTTGTCTAAAACTACCTCCATCTTAGATGTGCTCCTCTTGTGTGAACGTGCAATGTTAACTAGCTCTTCTCTCACCGGTTACAATGCAGGACAAGCATTTTATGCTTTTAAATTTAATGCATTTGCACTGATTTGTAAAATGCTGTGTCACACACAATTCTCTGTAAAGTTGGAGGTGTTTGTTTAAATGGTAGGCTATAGTTAGTAGGACTGGCGTTGTATGTTCAAGCCGTAAGGAGGTTTGTTTTCCTGCCTTTGGGAAAAGGTCAACCACAATGGCTTCAGTGTAATGTCAAGCTTTAGAAATGGGGGAATGTGGGGAAAACAGTGTCAACGTTGTAAAGTCGAGCAAGCTAGGAGGTGGCTAGTTCAGCATTAGCAGCACTGATGTGACCAGTGTCTCCTGTCCTCAGATCCTGTATGACAACGGGCAGAGTGTCGAGGTGGATGGCAGGCTCACCCAGAAGTTGATCACCAACCTGCAGCCCGAGACACAGTACTCTTTCCTGCTGACCAACCGCGGGAACAGCGCAGGGGGCCTGCAGCACCGCGTGTCCGCCGTGACAGCACCCGATGTGCTGCGCACCAAGCCCTTCCTCATCGGAAAAACCAACTCGGACGGCATGGTGACCGTGGAGCTGCCCGCTGTGCAGGCCACGCAGAAAGTCAGGTGATCTCTGCTGACCAAAAGGAGAGCTTTGTTTTCTTTCAAATCTTTGTTACTCTTTATATACAGTATGTGTCATGGCACCTCCTCACCACAAGCTCATTAGAATGGGCTTGAAAGCTGACTTTCAAGGATCATCCTTGTTTTTCATATTAAAGTCCATTAACGGTCAAAGAGTAAGAGGTCATCACAGACACCTGCAGTGCGTTTGAGAAAGGTGCATTTCCAAGTGCTTCCAGCTGCTTCAAAACATCTTTGGTTTTGATGTTTCAGGCTGCCCCGGAGATGTGTCTCACAACGCCGACTCGGGCCACACTCATTAGCGTCCCATTATGATGCCGTATTGACTTGCCGTTCGGCGCTGGTCCGCGGAGCCTGAGCTGCCAGGGTTATTACCTTCATACAGCCCAACAAATGGGAATCCTTTTAATTTCATCTCACTTAGAGGTGCCTAATTAGCCCTGAGGGCCTTGGTGAGGTGTGACAGCGTACCGGAGCCCACTGATCATGCTTCAATTAAAGCCCAACACGGAGAAAAGCACTCTAATGAAATAAACATGGCAGTATATTTTCTAGCGGCTTGGTGGTTGCACCTCTCATGTCGCTATATTTAGCATGTTTGGCTCCTTAGCGCAATCAGTATTTTAAAAAAGGAAAAACTAATTAGAATTAAAGTGTAATATGAGAGGGGGGCGCGGTGGCGCAGTGGGTTGGACCGGATCCTGCTCTCCGGTGGGTTTTGGGGTTCGAGTCCCGCTTGGGGTGCCTTGCGGCGGACTGGCGTCCCGTCGTGGGTGTGTCCCCTCCCCCTCCGGCCTTACGCCCTGTGTTGCCGGGTAGGCTCCGGTTCCCCGTGACCCCGTATGGGACGAGCGGTTCAGAAAGTGTGTGTGTGTGTGTGTGTGTGTGTAATATGAGACCCTGATCTTGGTGGAGCTTCATGAAGCTCTCTGTGCACCTCCTGCCCTGAATGCTTGGGCAGGCAACTCCCCTGCAGATCAGAGGCTCACCTAACCTGTCCATCTTTTCTGTCTCCAGGGGATACTACATCGTGGTGGTGCCACTGAAGAAGCAGCGCACGGGCAAGTTCTTCAAACCCTGGGATACCCCGGATGAGATGAACCTGGAGGAGGTATGCTTTGCTCCCAGATGGGCTTGTGATTCCAGGCTTGGGGTTGAAGGAGAAGTGAGAAATTAGAAATGAGTTCCAGGTCAGCAGCCTGTGGGTTCTTCCTGGAATGGGAGAGCTATTCTGATAATGTTTTGGGGTGTTGTGAGTCTCGGTGTAGCTCTACCCAATGTCCCAGTGACCTTTCCACTCCTTAGTCACACCAGTGGCGTGTTGTACCTCTCCCATAAAGTGGCCTTACAACGCACTGCCTGCCCTGCTTTAATTCTCAATCCAGCTTCTGCACGGCCTTGCCGACACCCCCGCTCAGGGCCCCGCAGGCTGGCCATACGCACCGAGAGGAGACTTTTAATAAAGGACAGCCTGCGAAGCGTTAATCTGTGTAATGGTTTTCCTAGGGACGTCGCTTGAATTATGAATATCCGTCTCAGGAAAGGTGTTCTTTGTTCAACATGACTTGTAATACCCTCGTGTCCCTGTAATAACAACACACATCAGTGGCACCATCAATATCCAACAGAATATTAAGTAGAACCTGGAATTAAATTTGTACTTGTATGAGAGATACATGGATGGAATCAGCAATGTTGTCTCGGAACATGTCTGTCCCTCTTCTGCATTATTAACATAATTTTAAATATATACTGTATATATTCACGACACAGATTTAATACTGATGAGGCCACAGACAGGGTGCCGGTAATGGCTTAACGCTCAGTCCCGTCAACTGTGAAGGTTCTCACCGACAAAGCATAATTGGTTGGGGTTTCATAGGCAGTTCTGGTTTTATAATTAGACAAATCTAGAAAGTGCAGAGGCACAAAGTGTTACTACTAAAATGGAAAAATAAATTGCAATCTTGGAAAGAATAAAGAGGGAAACCTTGCTTAACAGTCATAAAAACGTATTAGTGAACTGAAGATCTGCTGCCTTGTATATTATCTAAACACGGTACGATCCGTGGCTGCTCCGTGTGCTTTAAATGCAGCTGTTTCGTATGCAACATTTTCTATGAAACGAACTGTAGTTTACTGTATATCTCTTTGTTCTGTTAATACATTTCAGTCTTGAAAATAAATTTTCAGTCGGCTTTCATTTGTTAAAGTTCACATTTGTGTTCTGTGCATACAGTATAATGTTCCCATACTGTGTTATGGAACATATGTAAAAAATGGTTCATTTATAAATCTGTAATTTTTCCTTTTTTTCTTTCAATGTTTCTACATCTAAAATAAAAATTACTTCCGTGTGTGTGCGCGCGCAACTTTATTAACAAGTCTAAGGGCCGGATTAATTCTTGCCTAGGGGCACGGAAAACCCCAGCGCCGGCTCCTCTCCTGCGGTACTTTGGTATTTTATCTAGCCGTGGTGTGAGCGCCCCCTACATACACTTACGGTGAGAAATGCTAGACCTCCAGGTGTTTTCCAGGCTGGAGAACAACTCCCAGAACAAGGAGCCTCTCGGTTCATGCGCTGTAGCTACTTGTGAAAAGCCGTGTGCCGATGAGAGGCGCCTGTGTGGGAACACCTTCTCCGGATAGAAGCGCACTTTGGCCACTTTCAGCGCGCGCCGCTGTGTCGGAATGGAGAACAGCTGCTCCGAGAGGGTTAGCAGCACTCCAGCCGTGTCTGTAAATAGACCCGAGGATGTGTAATAATAGTTAAAGGAGTAGCAGCTCTTGAGGAATATGTGGTGTCGCCTCTTAGTTGAAAGGTCCCAGGTATGAATCCCTGCTTCTGCTGTAGTGCCCTTGATCGTGGCACTTACCCGAAACTGATACAGCCAAAATCACTGTGCTCTATAAATAAGTAAATTGCGCTAAAGCCGCTTATCTAACAGTATGAGTGGCCTTGGACAATGGTTTAAGGGGGGAAAAAAAAAGGTTGAAAACGATATCTAACAAGTTTTTTTTTTTTTTTTTTTTTTAAATTTCTGTTATTATCGCTGATTCCGGCGTCCTTTTATTTGAAACACAAGCACTTTTCTATAGGTTTAACCCACAAATAGTGTTTCTCTTTTAAGTGTGAACGTCTCAGTTTCCTGCTTTAATTTGGCAAATATCATAATATTACAGTGTTATAGTGACCAAACATTGTGGAAAAAGAAAACGTTTGGCTTGAACCCCAGACACACTTATGAATAGAGCAGTGTATAAGTTAGCGTCCTTCAGAGTGTGTTGTGTCTCTATAGCAAAACACCTCGCTCTTCAGGGTTTCAGTCTCTACAGCTGTGTCTGTGCTTTTTTTACCCTGCTGGCCTTGGTTCTTACAATTTTTTGACACTCAGCTGTGTACATTGAGATGAATGGCTATATATTTTCGCTGTGGATTGTTGGCATGTGACTAAACACCGTATAGTCAGTAGCAACGATCAAAGTGATTATTGGAATTGTCAGTTTTTTCAGCAGAGTTCAGTAAGAGATATAAACTGGATTATATAAAATATTATATTTAATAGACATTTATTTCACTAGTTTCTGATGATGTCATTTATGGCTGTGCTGTTAACCCCATATCCCCTTAATAATAATACCCATAATCTTCTGACACTAGGTTTCAAAAGTAATTCTGCATTAATGAACCAATACCAGCATTACCCACAATGCAACGCCGCTCTTTATTGAACCCTGTTATCTTCTCTGTGGAGGAAGTGTGCTGAGTGTGAACAAACCGTCCCCATGTGTTTATATTGACCGTTGGTATCGCTTTCTCCCGCTCAGCTTCTTAAAGAGATTAACAGAACGAGCAGAAGCCTTCGGTTGCGGAGGGAGGACGAGCCCAAGGCCTACATCGCCGCCTTCTTCCGAGAGCTTCCCACCGAGTTCACCCTGGGGGACAGGAAGGTCTATGGCGACTTTGAGAACAAACCGCTGCAGAGCGGCCAGGAATACATCTTTTTTGTCCTGGCAGTCCTGGAAAGCTCGGAAAATGTGAGTGTGGCGGACACCTGAATGCTTTGACTTAAAAAAAAAATATATATTTTTATCAACTTTCAGGTGAAGCCAGTTTGAAACAACTGAAAATAACGTCGTCTCCGCAAATTGCTTTTCAATGCTGATTTGTGACTAATTCATCACATAAACATGTGCAATGTTCCTCATCTTGTTATTGATCACTGACACTCAGGGTCCCACACTCCTGTTCGGTTCGTGAGGGGGTAAGCCCAGGTTGCTTTTGCTCCACTAAAAACAGGAGTTACAAGAAGCATTTATTTAAATTAATAATTTGGAAAATGTCCATATCTTTATGGTTTGACTGTTTGTGACTTGAAGATCCAGCGTGTGAAAGTGGTGTATTGAGACAGGATCCCTCTCTCCCCCAGACCATGTACTCCACCAGCCCATACTCAGACCCCGTGGTGTCGGCCGACATCGACCCGCAACCCATCATCGACGAGGAGGAGGGTCTCATCTGGGTGGTGGGTCCGGTGCTCGCCGTGGTCTTCATCATCTGCATCGTCATCGCCATCCTCCTTTACAAGAGGTGAGGGAGGAGAAAAACAGCTGTAACCAACAGACGATAACACTCCTAACCCCCCCCGGGGGGCTTAGGCCAGAATGCCCAGGCGATGTGTCAAGTGTCAGCAGCTACATGCAGGTAACAGAGTGTCAGGCTCCTCTGTGACCTGACACGAGACAGACGCTCAGGACGGGAAGTCATGAGTAGAGTGCGGTCTCTGGTTGTCCAGTGCATCTGAGTCTCACCAAACCGCGGAAGGGCCCCTGATGTGGACCTGCTGACTCAGCCGCAGAGCAGCGCACAGTCCCGTTTCAGAGTGTAACTGCAGCAAAGAAAGTCTGTTCATGGAGACAGGGAATCCAGATATTTCTGTGAAATTGAGATATTAAATCAGTTCCATCCTCTCTCCTTCTCTTTTAAAAATGATGAAAAAAAAGTTGACATTCTGAGAGCAGCAGCTATGGAACCAACACAAATTCATAGGCATGAATAATAAAGTTAATAACAGTATGTTTATGGGCCAGCAGGTAGGGTAGTGGTGAGCGTTGTGTTATTGCAACTGAGGGACCGCGGTTCAAATCCTCCCTGCTGTTTTAGTGCCCTTGATCAAGGTACTTACCCTGAACTGGTACCGTAAAAAATTACCCTGATCTATAAATGCATAAATCAGTGTAAGGAGCTTAGTGTAAAAATCTCGGTTTGGACAAAGGCTTCCAATAAATAATGGTTAGGAATGAATAAAACAGAAACAGAGGTTATAAAACCAGGGGATACTTTGCTTGTAAAGATGATTTTTTTTATATAGAACACCGTGGTCTTTCACTGAGGGTTGAAAACAGCGATCATCTCCTTTTACTTAACGCAGTATCTGACCATAAAACAGAGAGACAGCGAAAAAAAAAAAAAAAGAAAGTTGCCCAAAATTTGAAAATTTCACCATGTCACGTAGAACACAGGAAAGGTAGTACTGTAAAAAGGTAAAAGAAAAAAATATAAAAAATAGTAACTTTTTGATAACTGATTTGTTGCAGCTCTGTCATTTTCATTGGGGTTTTAATTATGATCGCAGAATTGGCACATAAAAACAAACAGGAAAAGGAGAGGAATTATACATTGTTGGAAGTAGGGCAGCACAATCTTTCCCGGCAGACAGGCATATCCAAGTGTTCCTCCAAGCAAGTGAAAAGAAGCTAAACATGTAATTTACAGGTAAACAGCAGTCCCCAAAGCAGTAAATATATGTCCAGAAAGAGGTGTTCAGTGGCGCACTCTCTGTGCGCTGTAAAGTGGATAAAATAGGAGAAAATTCTGTGTATTTTTTTTTTTTTTAACATTTTTATTTTATACAGTCATCTGAGAGGAGCTTTAGTGTGTTTGAATATCGCCACTGACTGTCTTACCTTGAATTCAAGCAGTAAATTCAATTTAAATGAGTTTAAATGGGTAAATTAGTGTCAGTAGCTTAGTGTACAAATCTCACATTTAAGTCACCTTAGAGCGTCAGTTAAATGGATAGATAATTATAAAATAACTGATAGATAAAGAATTACCCAGCAGTATGAATAAGGAGTATGGGTACAGCATGTGGCACAGTAGTTAGAGCGTTGCTTTAGAACAGAAGGTGCTGTGTTTGAATCCCAGTTCCTTCCTGAAGTTAGTGAAAATTACCCAGAATTGTTGTATTATACAAGCCTGGTGCTGTTAGGTCCCTTGGACTAAGGTGATAGTTTGATAAAAGTTACATTTCTGATTGTTTCCTGTTTAAAATGCACCTTTTTTTGCCGAATCCTCTAAAACAGAACGGCTTTCTTTGAGCGCTGAAGCTGAGCTGCATTTGCAGGGCACGTAAATGCCGTTTCTAGATGATCATTTTTACGCTTTCGGTATTTTTGGGGTGCTGCATGTTATGGTGTTAAAAAAGCGGCGCATTTGGAATTTGAATAAATCAAATTATCATATGTCACAGTTCACCTGCAATCACACACTTGACTGGCTGGAATCGCTAAGCAACGTGGATTACAGCACTTAAGTTAAATATAGATCCAAGCGCATAAAAACAGTGCTGTGTTCGACTCAGTTTGTCCCTTTTGCTGTTTTATATACATTTAACACACACATATATATATATATATATGGTAAAAGGGTCATTAATGAAAAACATATTGCAAAACGTGATATAGTATTATAACCATTTTCTCTGATATTTTATCCATTTGAGTTTTATCAAATGCGTAATGTTCTGCATGTAATCATGTTCTTATAGGTGAGCTTTAGGTTTTCTTATGTAAAGGAAAAAAGGAATTTAGCAAAAAAAAACTAAAGGATAAAAAGAAAAACAAGAACACGATTCATAAAGCCCTTTAGAGGAAAATGTACTCTTTCAAGCTGCACCTGGTATGAAATTATGGTTTTCTGAGCACTGCTTCCCCCCCAGGCTGTATAATTGAGCATGGTGTAGGTAGCAAAGCAGAGCTAATGTGTCACGCCAACCAAACACCAAAATTGTTCTTTTGTGAGAGACACCATTGTTTTTTCTTCCCGTATTCCTCATAACCAGTATGATTACGCTGCATGATGGGTTTTGTGAGATCTGCCTTACCAATATGTTCACGACCCGACTCGCTACTATCTAACGTCTCTCTCTCTTTCTCTGTCGCTCACTATTGGAGCAGCAAGCCAGACAGGTAAGGGTGCAGATCATCTGCCCCCACCCCATTCTGTGTGTGTTAAAACTGCTCGTCAGCCTCCACACCGTTCCACCTATGACATTACGGGTTCATTTCCCTCACTATTTTACCCCCCTGTGTAAGACCCAGGTGTCACATGTCACATGGAGGGTCTCTTTGTTCACTATGCTCATCGTCTTGAAGGCAACCAAGATGCTGTTTGCCTTTTACCCATGATTCTAGATGTTTCCAAGACAGGCCTCTCAGCTGCTTAGAGAAGATGTCATTAAAGTTGTGCTGCAGTGGTTCATCTTCCTGGTGCGCCCGTGAGCAGCATATTTACGTACCGTGTACCCTGGTTCCAGTGCAGTCTCATTCCGTAGCTGTCCGTCAGTGTTCAGCTCCGCATTATCGTAGGGAAAGAACACACTTTTTGGAAAAGTTGTCTAAGAAAAAACAAGGAGTAACTTATGGCAATGGAAATGGACACAGTTTTACATAGGGCATTTTTAACAGAAATAGCTAGGATTGTGTGAATGGTCCTTTCATCTACTGAGCTACTGGAAGTCCTGTTTTTTGATCGATGCACTGCACAGTTTCAAAATAATTATGGACTTTTGCTATTATGTTTTCAAAAATGTTAGAAAGCATAAACATCCTTTGTCTTCTTTTTAACCATTTGGGTAAAAGCTAAACTGTGCGTTACTTTGTCATTTTAAGGAACTCATATCCGTGCCCAAGTTTCCGTTTGCATTACAATCTGTGCGATTGTCTCTCCTATGTCATGGGGTCCATTTATTTGATTGACAAGCTTTTCCACAGAAGTCTGTCTTCAGTGTAATAATCAGTATCACCAAGACCAAAGTGGCAAAACCTTATTACTCATCATCTAAATAGACCCCCAGATCTAAACATTGTCTCCATAATCACTGAGCGCTAGGGAATAAAACTGTATTTGCATGTCTGCTTTAGCATTAGTTTCAAAAGCAAAACTGCAGTCGCTAATGTGGAATATACACGATCCCGTAACTTTGAGACCCTCGTGCAAGATGGCTGCAACGTGTAATGCTAATATATTACAAAACAGATATATTTTTCCAACAGTCTGACATCACGATCGAATTTGCTCTCTGGCCGGGAACATTCTCTGTACCGGTACGGCATCTTTTCTACAGCCTTCGCCCGAGCTTCCCCGCACATCTCATTCCATGACTGCAACCGAAGGCCCGACCCCCAGATTGAACCTTTTTTCTCTCTCTACACTGTGTGAACGTGATCACGTTTGCCCCATGGCCGAGCTACCTCGGGGCCGTCTGAGGGCTTGGGCTCCCCTGGACGGTCGTCGCTGCACGGCTGCCCATTCCTCACCTTCCGGGGCAACCCAAGTGCCCCTCATCGCAAGCTATGCTATCATTGCTAACGTTGCTAACATTGCTGCCCGTGAACATCCTCTGTTTAATGGACTTTCTCGGTGCTTCTCGCATCTTCCGGCTCATCCCTCCCCGCTTCTCCAGCTCTCTGTGCCTTTCTGTACAGAATCGTCAGCGTTTCCATGACCTTCTTTCAGCTCAGCGTTTCTGCTCTGAAGTGGCTCCTTGTAGAGGCGGCACTCGGAATAATTTATGATTTATCACCCTCGCGAAATTGGAAAGCGGCTTTATTATTTGCATAACTATCATATGACAGAGCGTCATATTAAAAGTCAAAGGACACAAAATACGCCGCGCCACTCGGAACACATTTTATTTGTGAAGGTTTGCAAGGCCTCTCAGATCAGCAGGTTCTCTGAGCTCTCCAGTTAGTCGCGCTGCAACTCAGCAGCGCTCGGTCGCTTCCTGCAGTCTTTACTAACAATGTAAGTAAATAGAAGTGAGTAACTTTTTCTGCACATTGACACTGAAATTCTGCTCCACTACTTCGAAACGCGCGTCCGGTATCCGTCCGAGAATTGCCTTTGGTGCGGTTCTCCGTACTTTCCTCTGCGATAGGCTTTGAAGTCCGTTCAAGATTTCCCCACTTTCGAAAATGCATGGATTTATTTGGCTGTCGACATATTCGGTCGCTGTGTCTGTTTTTCTTGTCCTGCTCTTGTTCTTATCTGTGATTGTCGCATTATTATTTTCGACAGTCACGATGGAGCTGTGTGTCGCCGTTGTTTCAGGAAAAGGGCGGAGTCTGACACCAGGAAGGGCAGTCTTCCCAACCCCAAAGAGATGCCGTCACATCACCCCACCGATCCCGTGGAGCTGCGGCGCCTCAACTTTCAGACCCCGGGTACGAGCAGCGCCTACCCCGCTGCCACGCACACACGGCCACCCGTCACCCTACCCAAGATACAAGGGGTACTGAAGGCAAAATTGAAAGCGATACGTGCAGATTATTGTTTTGTTTTGTTAGAAATACAGCCATGACATTACATCGTATTTCTGTAAAGCACCACATAGCCTTCCGCTGTTATTTTTAACAAGGAATGCTTTTGATACGTGTGTAGCATGACTGGAGACAGCGCTGCAACGCACATAAATGGCAGCCAATGCTTCTCAAGGGGCCCCAATATCCAAGAGCCCTGACATTCGGCTGGAAATCACTGTTTAATGTCACAGGAGGCCCGCGGAGGGCAGTAGGTGGACAGGATAGACAGGTACCCGTGGAGTAAAGCGGTAAGTCGGGGACATTTGTCCCCAGGGAGCGCATGTCTGTCGCCCTTGACGGCTGAGTAAAGGCCAGGGAAGTGGGCCGGTGGAGGGATCTCGCCGTGGAGTGGTAAACACAGCTCTGGTGAGAAAATGTCACTGCCTGCTTACGCAGCAGCCAGATGCTGGAACTGCTCCTGCTGAGCCGGACTAATAGTGCGCGAGAGTCATCTTCCAAAAGTACCTTGTTCGTACGCATTTATACTGTATGTTGCGTTGTTGTGTTGAGGCTGCTGGACCATCTTTAGTACTGAGGTTCCTCCACCATCACCACCACCACCACCACAGTGCATGACATCTTTCAGAATATTTCTCAGAACCAAGTCAATCTTGGAAGGAAAGGGGAACGAAAAGCTCAAGGTCGCGCGTGTGTTGGAGTGTGTCATCGCTCTCTTCGACGCCACGCAGGAAGCCCATCAGCCTTCTCCTTGGATTCGCTTGGCCTCGCACCGCTTGTCGAAGGCACTTGATGTTTTGGGCGGGGCTGCGGCAGATGGAGGTTTCGTTGTCGGCATCGGGAAATGGATCTTGAGTGGCTTGGCGCTGGGAACGCTCCGCGGCCTCTTCGAGAGGGAGAGGAGAAAAGGGGCCCTGCTTTTCCATTAGCTAATGCCCACTTATGTTATCAGCTCGATAAAAGGCAGAGGGGGACATGTGTCCCAACACGGCTGCGGTATTCTTCAGCGGAGACACGTAACAGCTCGCCCGTCCCCAAATCAGCCGTAACACCACGCAAGCTCGCAGATCGCTCTCTTCCCCTCATCGAGTGCGTTTCGTCCGATACGGACAGCTGGATGTTGCAGCTGAAGATGGCCGCTATTTTACATCAATTCCAAATACGTTATTAAAAATTGCCAGAGGTATTTTTGCACATTTAGCCCTTTGTTTTGCTTAACCGGTTATTTTATTTCAGAAATACTCACCAGCTTGGCCACAGTTCTGCAGCGTATATGATCATTTCTGTATCCCGCCATTTCCTTCACAGGTTCAGGTGTCGCTGGTTACCCCGGTAACCTCCATATGTCAAGTTAGTCAGCCTTGTTTACGCATATGTCATTCTCTCTTTTTTAGTGTTCACACCCTTACCTTCCTTCTGTTTAGGCTTGTTATCAGCCTCACGCCATCTAATCTATCACGATTTTCATGGCATTGGTTTCAGGGGGAGGAGATTTTGGTGACACAACGTAACACACCATGACCCAAAGCAATCGCTGATGTCGTCCTTAACGATTTATTCTGATTTTTCACGCTTAACTGCGCTGCTGCTTGGTGCAGATAACACGTTCTTTCACAGTGGGAATGTGGGCTTTGGGAAGTTTGCCTGGTGACCTCCCGTTTGCTCCTATGTTCATCTCCTTTGAGCATGACACCGCTTGAAATAATCAAAGAGCCTAACAAGAGCCACCGTTTCGCCATCTTTCCATAAATGTGTTCTTTCTATTAGACAAACCTCACTTTTTTTTTTTTTTTTTTCCTAAACAGTATTTTTGTTGTTTCCTTTTCTTTTTCTGGATCCCAGGCATGGCCAGTCATCCCCCGATCCCTATCATGGAGCTCGCCGATCATCTAGAACGCTTGAAGGCCAATGACAACTTGAAGTTCTCTCAAGAATATGAGGTATTTTTCTGGTTTAACTTTACATTTCATACATGTTTAAGTTCACTTTAATTATCACTGTAAAAACTAAATGCCGGACTCTGACAAAGTGGTCTTTAAAAGGTATGTTGTATGACTGAATTTTAGAGACCTCTGCTGTCTGCTTTACTACCTGTAACACCCTACACTACCTCTACTTGGTAGGTTTGACCTGGTAGTTATGAAGAACTTGGTTTGACCATCTTCAAAAGCGATTCGCTTCCCAGCAGAGCAGCACCTTTTTGGACCGGTGACCTCGCAGTGTCAGCTTCAGTTGTCTAAGCTGTTTAAGTTTGCGTTTTTCATAATTTTCCTATCCGATGGAATGCAACCATTTCTCATCGAACGGTGCGCCTGCACATCTCAGGATGACATCTGAGCGGGTCCTCATACGATCGCAGAGCCGAAAGATAAGGTCGTGGCAGCTACGCCGCCGTAATCTCGTTATTGTTCAGAGCTGTGGCTCGCTGCACAGCGCATGTTGGGGGCCTGTCGGCGCGCCGTGTGCTCAGAAATGTGCAGAGCCCCTTGATGATGTCATCAGACACACGGGGATCCCCCCGATGGAGTCCCTTTGAGTGGCAGGGCTCAAAGACACATCTGGAGTCCTTCGTTGTCACTTATTTCCAGGCTTCGCCTGTCTGCTCATTAATCAAGTCTCTTTGTTCAATGACTAACAAGCTACTGCTGTTTATGCCTGGTCTCTGCTTCTTTATCAGTAGATTCTATTATTAATAAATGTGTGGAAGGCTGGTGCCTGGCCACTCCCATTCCACACATTGATAGGTGTACATCTAGGTGGTTCATGGTGAAGACACGAGCACCAGGTGCAGTCAGCTGACCACCTGAAGTTTCCTTATAAATGAAAGGACTTGTAAAGGACTGTAAATCAGAGATTTTTTTTTTTAATAGTGTATTTGTCTTCAGAGTGTCAAATTTGAATTATTAGACTATTGAGATATTTTTGTGCTGTTGTTTGTCTTTGACCATTAAATATTGATAGTTTTGTTTGTTCCTCGTTGTAGTGCTTGAAAGCCATTTCTTTCGCTCTGAATTACTTTAAATAGAGAGACTTCTGACTGTGAATTTGGTTTTTTGGAAATCCATCCACTGTTGCCCCTGGCCTTGTCACCACTTGAACCATGAGCCCTGGCGTTTGTGTCCCTGTAAGAGGGGACATTTTTTTGAAATGTCAGATGTCGGCTATTGTCTGAGATCATATTCTCTCAGAACTGTAGGGTAAAGGGGAGATTTTGGTTTGGCTGCATGTCATTAAGTCTGTAGATCCAAAAAGTGATGTCATGCAGTGGATGGTTGCCATACTGTAATGCGAAGAAAAAGAGGAGAACAAAGAATTACCACTTTGGAGGAAGGGGATTTAATGATGCATGTACATTTTACTGAAAAGTACAGAGTTTTATTTCGGATGTAGTGTGGTTACAGTATGGGAGTAAATATTTATTGTAAAATCAAAGTGTTTCCAGATGATATCTCCATGCATCTTCTGTGACATAGTAAGTATTCAGTATTTTAATTCTGCACTGGTGTAATTGCACATCGGTTTCTTTGTCTGGAGTTGTTTGCCACTCTGCGTACGAATCTCTGAGAACTTTCATTTGAAATCTTTCAAGCCCCAGAATTTGCCTGCAGGCAGATGGATATCAACACTTCATTTTCAGCAGTCGATCAAGAGATCCAACTCTTTTATCATTAAAGTCAGTGGGAGTATTTGTACACAGCTGCAGTGCAGAATTAATCACCATTTTCAGCTCGGCAGAAGAAAAGCAAAGAGTTCACAGATATGATGCTTTTAGGGGAAAAAAAAGTTCTCTTTGTAGGGGTTTTTATCCTCAAGTGCCACTGTACTGATGCTAAAAGAAAAGGATGCTGCTTTCCTCTGTTTCACAGTACTAGATAATCTGATAAGTCAAACCTGAATGACACTTACAAGTAAGATGTACATTTTATTTCCTTGGAAGAAGACAACACTCTACAAATGGTCATGTTTGGGAAAGCAATTTACATTTATTCATTTAGCTGATGTTTTTCTCTAAAGCAACTTACAGTGTAGAGGTTACAATCATTTACCCATTTATACAGCTGGGTAATTTTTACTGGAGTACCTGAGAATAAATACCTTGCTCAAGGGCACCACAGCTGTAGGTAAGGCTTGAACGTGCAACCTTTAGGTCCCAAAGCACCCACTCTAACCATTACACCACCAGCTGTATCAGCTCCTTGAGTTTTAATTCAAGAAGACAGTGCTTCAGCTGTGGTAGTTTAAAAAATGAACAAGCATTTTGAAACGATATGTCCATGGATAAAATCTATTTTAAGGCGCCTTTGTGCTTTGCTTTGGGTGAAACACGGCGCTGAGCGAGGCAGTTGTGCACATGGAGGACGCAGGAAGACTTGCTGGAGCTTTTATTCATCCAAAACCGTAATTACGATATTCACAAGTGCATCGCGGCGCCCGTGAAAGCGCCATGAGGAACGCCGGGGGGTCCGCATCACAGGGGGTTTGGAAAGCCCACCTTTGCACCATGGATCCGCTCTTTCAGTACTCTTTGCAGAGAATTTCACTGATTATCACAGACGGCTACGTTGTTTGTTCTCATCCTCGTTCACTGTTTTGTGCGCGTGTGTGATTAGCATAAGTGCTTTTCACATAAACCATTTTCCCCTGCACATTGTTTTCTTTTGCTTCGTAAAAAATCATGGCCACCTAAAATTGTTAAAAGGTCTCTGAAGACTGAAACTCGTTTCTCCTGGTTTTCTATATATATATGGCTCTTTAACATCAACATTATTAGTCCCACTAAGAACACCAATTATTAGTGTTATTATTATTCTTGTAATTATTATTATTGCTATTGTTGTAGTTGTTGCTGTTATGTATGTGTCTGTTACATGTTTGTTGCCTGACTTTTGTCATTCGCAGCAGTAAAATGACACCCTTTGAGGTGGTATTTAATAGTATCGACCGTCTTTAGCTGCAGTGGAGCAGAACCATTTCCAATAGCCCTCCGTAATAGCGCTGGGAACGAGAGCGGCTGGACGCCGCTGTTCGTTGAGAGCCTTGAAAGTGCGAGGCAGAGATGCCGAGGGAATTTTCTTCCAGTCCTGTAAATCGGAACGACTCCGGGCTCCAGGTCAACAGGCTGCGGAGGAGCCTTTCTTCCAGAAATTACAGAATCAAGAGCAGCAGTGTGAACCTGACCTATAAAAGATTGCCTGCAGTCGTCTCTCAGAAGACACATTTAAGATGATTGGAGAATTAGCAGAACATAAAACCTCTTCGGCATCACATGGGTCCTCACCTGATCCACATACTGATGCTTTTTTCAAGTCTAATGCCATTCCTTCTGTGCGGAGAGTCTTAATTATTCAATCTAAACAGATTATCTGGGGACACATAAAAGCTGACATTTTCACGTTATTACTTATGTAAAGTTAAATGTTAATGCATGAAAATCAGACTGGTGGCAGCAGGATCCACTTCAGACACACTGCGCCCGTGTTGTGCGGCCACATCGCTCACCTTCTGCCGTTTGGGCTTTTCATTGCCGGGGTTTGGATCCCGGAATTTCAGCATTTGCCCGGTCGAACGGTGCGATCGGAATTAGATACTGCAGCCCCCTGCTTCGTCAGTGCAGAGCGAGGAGAGAGACAGGAGGAGGGCGACGAGGAGGAGGAGCAGGGCAGCGCGGTGTGGCCACTCGCGTTATCAGACCTACAGCTCAAACACTTCCACACAAGTGTCTTCGGTGAAACACAGATAAATGTGTTTTAGCCTTGACGCCTGTGGGGGGAATTGGGGCTGTGAAATGTGGTGGCAGCAGCCTTGAGGAGCTAAATTTAACTGCAGTGGGCGGCGATGCGGACGTTTCGATCACGCCGTTGGAGCACCGGACTCTTCTGGAAGCTCCCAAATAGCAGCAAATAAGAGCTCACAGGCCCACATTCAGTACTGGCATTTAGTGGAGCTCAGATGATGTTTGAGAGGGGCATTCGGTGGGATGTGATATGTGCCATTAAAAGGGCAGGTGGTTATGTGATTTTTGATTTGGATCTTGGGACCATTTACTAGAGGTGTGCCAGTTTTCGGTTTTGCCCCCAAACTAGTGGAATGAGTTCACTCTGTCCCTCAGAGCTGCTGAATCCCTCCCAGCATTCAAGAAGGGTCTTAGATCCATGTCTTTCAGAAGCTCTTCTCTCCTGGTCTCCTGACAGCTACGTGAATGAGTCCAACACCACCTGCTATGATGATCTATGTAGTTGATATTTCAATGTCACTCCTATAGGAGCTATTTAAGGGGCGTGAACCAGGAACATGGTGATATCAAACAAACAACAAACTGTCGATAATCCTGTGTCTGAAGCTCTTTGTCTGTTTTTGATACATCTGCGTTTACTCTAAATTGTACCTCGCCTTGGAGAAAAGCATTATATGACTGTACATTTGAGAGTTCGACCTCCTTTGAGAATGAAGTGATGTTAATTCATTTGGGACATATATGAAATCCCGACATGCGCACCGCTGCTTTGCTCAGTGGCTGATGTCGTGTCCTTTGTTGCCTTCTCAGTCCATTGACCCCGGGCAGCAGTTCACGTGGGAGCACTCCAATCTGGAGGTGAACAAGCCGAAGAACAGATACGCCAATGTGATCGCGTACGACCACTCGAGAGTCCTCCTCTCCGCCATCGAAGGTAAGATTCCCCAAGACTCAGCTTTTCTTACACTCACTATAAGGGCAATTAGTCACCAATTCACCTGAAAACACTTTGGGAGGAACGAGAGCGCTTGCAAAGCCATGCAAACATAAGGAGAACCTGCAGCTGAGCTGGATTCAAACCCATAAAGAGGGGAACGATGTGCTTCCAACTCTGTGTCTCCGAGCTCTTTCTGTACCACTTTAATTGTCCGTCATGTTTAGATCCTCTGTGGAATGTCACCTCAAAGTAATAAAGTGTGTTGAAGGCAGATAGCAGCACTTGGTGACATTCCCTGGCTGCTTTCTGGCGACTAAAACAAATTTGAATGTGGAAAAGGACAGGAAATAAAGACGTCAAATCCCCATTGCGGTTTGGTTCTGGGGAGAAAAGGCGACCCGGATGTTGATGAATTCCATTAACTCGGTATAAACCCGACGGCGCGATCGCTCCATCTTCTGTATCGGCCAGGCATTTCGGGCACGCTTCCAGCGCTCTGCGGTGCCTCGATCTTGCCGAACAAAACCGCCGGCACGGGCCACAGGGACGCCATTGTTTACACCCAAACACTTTGACACACTTTGATTTTCCTGTTTTCTGGCCGAAGGGCTCGTCTCTGTGTCTGGGGCCCCGGTGCAGTGCGCGCAAAGAGTCCGGACTCATATATCACATGGTGCCTTTCTTTGTTCATGAGAAGGAGCTCAGTCTTTTCCCCTTCATCGTGGAACTTGTTTTTTTTTCGTTACTCTGGAGCCCATTGCAATATTAACGTCACGAGACGGTTTGCAAGAATCAGTCCAGTGAGGTTTGTCCAGCAGGTGTATCGAACTCAGCGCAAAGCAGGTGTCCCTGTGTGATCCCGTCCCCCTTTCAGGCATCCCCGGAAGCGATTACATCAACTCCAACTATATAGATGGCTACCGGAAGCAGAACGCGTACATCGCCACGCAGGGCCCCCTGCCGGAGACGTTCGGGGACTTCTGGAGGATGATCTGGGAGCAGCGCAGCGCCAACATCGTCATGATGACCAAACTGGAGGAGAGATCAAGGGTGAGTTCCTTTACTACAGTCCTCATACACTGTAATGTACTTGAAGAAAAAAAAAAAAAATTGAATATATCTCAGTGAACAAATGCTCATTTTCATTGCTGGCTAGAGGGTCGTCTGCTCCGCACACCCTGTATTTGTCCACTTGGAGCTGCATTGCAACTGTGCAGGAGGCTATTGGTGCACAGTCAGCTCAGCCAACATACATTTGTTCACTGCAGTAACGCAGCTGATTGAGGGCAGGGATTTGCCTTGACTCCGGAAATGGAACCCAAGACAAGATTCCGAGGTTCGGTTCCACGCGCGAGAACATTTACTCTGCACTTGAGCTGTGGTGGGAAAGGACAGAGTAAACGAAATTGGTGGTCATCAGTTCATAAATGCAACATTTTCCTCTAATTCTCCACTGGCCGTAATGGTGTTCTTAATTGACAAATCTTAATTCATCATTCATGACCGCCTGTGTACAAAGAGAAATTTGCATAATTCTAGCTTGTGCACAAGAGGTAAAAGGGGCTCGTTATTGCATTTATTAGGACTTTTTCGTTAAGCTGCTGATTTTCGCTTCCAGACCACGTATGTTAGGTTTGATATGTAACAGTGACGATTTCCTGACATTTCCTCCTTCCGTTTCTGATGTCTCATTTCATCCTTCTCTGTTGTACCACAATGTCTTAGTGTCGAGAGCAGGGGTTCTTTATTTTACCATGCTATTACCGTCTATTCTACTACTATGATAGAATTCTGTGTTAAAGTCATCCAGCTTTCTCAGAATTTAATTGAGTATAGGCAACTTTCACTGAGTGCTCCTTAGAGTTCAAGGGTCCAAAGCCTAGAAAAGGTTAAGAACCTGATCCACAAGTTTTATCCTTCATCCTTGACTCGTTTATCCTTTTTACCCATCAGATACAGGTATTCTGCTTTTCTGCCAGCTCCATGACTTGATTTTTTAATTTGTGTTTTTTCATTTCTTTGCATTTCTGTCTTCCTCAAATCTTCAGATGCCCTCGTATTTCTTCTCCAAGGCAAGATGTCTCTCTTTGTCTGTTCCTAGATGTCGCGCACCTGTTTTCTTTATCCGCTCTTTACTCGGCTGCACGGCGCGCTGCCTCCTCCAGCACGGCTCCTCTGAAACCTCCAGCCTGGCCAAGTGAATGCCAACACTTAACCACCGGGCACTGGCATCCTCACTGAGCACTTGTCACACGCTACATGCTAAACACACGCTAAAATCTGGCACCTCACTAGCAATAGCCGCACCAGTGAAGCAAGGCTACCTGCAACACAGGGGATGCAACGATTCCACGAGTTTATTTTCTTTGTTATTCTGCCTTTTCAGAATAGGACTTAATTTTTAATTACAAGTGGCATTGTTAAGTGGAGGACAAATCAGCGAACCCATTAATATTTCTTTCACAATTAGCAGGACAATGACGACAGAATGGGTTTGAAAGAGGGGAGATGAAACAGTTTCTGTTTTTTTTCCAAGTTAATCTTTCTGATGATGTTATTGCAATTGTATATTCAAGCAGGGAATGCATGTTTTGACAGCCATTGTTCCATTTATGTATGGCTCTATCAAAAGGATGTTATTGTACAATAGGGTGGAGATATTGATGCCAAAGAAAAAGCAGACTCCTTTTTCTCCCCCTTTCTTTTTTCTCTCAATATGTCTGCTTTTTTCTTTCTTAAAGTACAAATATGAAATCGGACAAGCCATTTATTACATTTATAAATTGGCTCACTGTGTAATAAATGGTTGAGTTAAAAATTTAGTAAGATATAAGAATATATGAGATACATTTTCCAGTTTATTTATTTTAAATGACCTGTTTTTCTAAAATTTTGTAGCATTTACCCTCCAGATTGAATTGAATTGAATAGATTGCTGCAAAGAGAACCCAGGCAGAACTGGAGAGTGGTACCACATTTGTTCACCTCATTTGCACAGTGTTTACAGCTTGTGTCTGGTGTTCTTGAGTGTTGGTGATCATTAACAAGATGAATGCTGCACACGTTTATCGGATGAAACGGTCAAAAATCAGCATTGAGGAAACAGTATATTTTAATTTTGATTTGTTTATTCACCTGGGGGTGCGGTGGCACAACAGGTTTTGCCGGATCCTGCTTTCTGGGGGGTCTGGGGTTTGAGTCCAGCTGGGGTGCCTTGTGACAGGCTTGTCGTTCCATTCTGGGCGTGTCCCCTCACACCTTGTGTTGCCGGGTTAGGCTGCTCCAGTTTGCCGCAACCCTGCTCGGGACAAGTGGTTTCAGACTGTGTGTGTGTTCATTCATTATTGATAACTGCTGACCTCCTACAGGATTACTTTGATTTTAAATTAATTCCAATTTTAATGTTGCTGAAAGTATGGGGGTGCGGTGGTGCAGTGGGTTGGACCGGGTGCTGCTCGCCAGTGGGTCTGGGGTTCGAGTCCCGCTTGGGGTGCCAGGTTAGGGTGCGGTTCTCTGCGACCCCCGTATGGGACAAGCGGTTCAGAAGGTGTGTGTTGCTGAAAGTTAAAATATTTAAATGAATTTTTCATTATTATTGATTATATCGTTTTTTTTTTTTTGCATAGCCTAAGCAGTGAATAAATGGAGGGATATGTGTTTTGTTATTGTTAAAGTTTTATTGACTGAGATTTTTTGCTAAAAGTGGCAATGGATTTACGAGTAGATTCCCAGTCCCAAATGTGTTCATAAGTTGAGGAGTCAGTATATAAATAAGATGGGGGCACAGTGGCGCAGTGGTGCAGTGGGTTAGACCGGGTCCTTTTCTCTGGGGGGTCTGGGGTTTGAGTCCTGCTTGGGGTGCCTTGCGATGGACTGGCGTCCTGGGTGTGTTCCTTATGCCTTGATTTGCCGGGTAGGCTCTGGTTCCCTGCAACCCCGTATGGGACAAGCGGTTCTGAAAATGCGTGTATAAATACGTATAGGTATGTTTGAAATCATTAAATTGCTTAAAGTGTGATTTACAGACAGAAAATGGTGTATGGCTCTCAGAATGTGTTTCTGTTGTTGACCTGATTGATATTTACCTGTACAGACAGCATTCAGTGTCGACGGCTCTGTTAATCACAACTTTGAAGGTGTTACCACAGTAACATGCGCGAAGAGGCTTCTTTATTTTTCGATGGTCCAAATATCCAGGGGGAGAATGAATAGGTCTGTGATTGAGGCAGCAGGACACAGAGCCTTACCGTCATATGTGTCTATGAATCTGTGCACAGCAATTATTTCCTGAATCACTTCTTTCCTGTCCTCCCCCTTAGCAGTGAACCAGTTATTCTGCAGTGGAGCGATGCTTTATTGGGAGTGAAGAAGCTGTTTAATGACAATAGACCCGCATCTTTAACTTGTCCAGAGTACCACGGTGCAAACTGTGAATAGGGAGCGCGCCATTCCAGCCCGTAATGCAGTGGACATCAGTGAAAAGTCATAAGCTGTTTCCTCACATGTGAAATTGTAAAATTGAGCTATACAGAGCACCGCTGGCAGCCCAGTAGCCTTTATTTATAGGATGGGCATCTCCACCGACTCCAGGCTACACCAGGTTGCTTGCTGCCGGTTCATAAAGGAAGAAGAAAGCCGCTGTATTTCCGTTTCCCTCTCTTTGTACTTAACCGTGTTTTACGGGACCGTCTATTCTAGGTTAAGTGCGACCAGTACTGGCCCACAAGGGGCACGGAGACCTACGGGCTGATACAGGTCAGCCTGCTGGACACGGTGGAGCTGGCCACATACTGCGTTCGGACGTTTGCGCTGTATAAAGTAAGTGCCCTGTTTATTGGCCACGCCCATGTCAATTGACCACACTCATCTCAATTTACCACGTACCTCTCTGTTCATCACGCCCCTCCAACGTCCATGCCTCATACATCGATCACACCTTTCTCCCTCCAGAACGGCTCCAGCGAGAAGAGGGAGGTCCGGCAGTTCCAGTTCACCGCTTGGCCGGACCACGGGGTTCCTGAGCACCCCACTCCCTTCCTGGCCTTCCTGAGACGGATCAAGTCTTGCAACCCGCCGGATGCTGGTCCAATGGTGGTGCACTGCAGGTGAGCAGTAAGCAGAGGGAGGAGCATGTCTCCTGGTGGTATGGGGGCGGAGCAAGCAGGATCCAACCATTGGCTGCACAGAACTCTCTAAATTTTGTGTTGTCCAAGTTGGTGGATTTGATATCACCTGGGGACCCAAACAGGTCGACTTTGCGGTTGCTGGTTGTTCCCTCAAGAGCGGCACAGGAAGTGGTGGTTTCCATGACAGCGGTACCCCTCCTTGTTCCCCCCACAACACATGTGAGTGCCACTCATTGGCAGCGTTTAGATATCCCTGGAGCATTACATCTGAAATAACATCTCGAATAACATCTTAAACACACAGAGAACACGCAGTCAAGTCTCAGCGAGACATAAATAGCTGAGATCCCCGGTGCCGCATCGCGAGCGCAGCACAAACCTCCGATGGAGTTTCTGCGCCATGTAAAAGCAAATGTTATGGGCGAAGATTGCAAAGTTGCCCAGGAAAGTGTGAAAAAAGGGCGGATTACCGAGGAATTGAATTACCACTTGCAGGAGTTAATTAGAGCTACCAGCAGAATCAGTTTAAATTGAAAATCCTGATTTCTGTGCGGCACAGAATGCAGGAATTAATGTCATTCTGCAGATGGGAGTTTTAATTCCTTTCCCTCGCATCAGATAAATGGCAGCGGAGCTTAAAATCACTTCATCCCCTGTCTTTTAATGCCACCATTTCGAAAGGCTTTCCTCGGTAATCACAGTCGGCGCGGAAAGTTAACAGCGGCGCCGCCATCTTGCTGGAGCGCGTGCGCACAGCCGTGCCGTGCCGTTCGTCGCCGATCTTTGCAATTCGGAACAAAGGCGGTCGGCGAAGGGAGATTGTTTTGCTGCGCATGATTCGTTTCACAATGCCAGCCCTGGGTTCGAGAATAACTGGCTGGCCAAGTCATCGGCCAAATTGTTTTTTCGAAACGTGAAAAGGCGGGGGGTGCGGTGGCGCAGCAGGTTGGACCGGGTCCTGCTCTCCTGTGGGTCTGGGGTTCGAGTCCCGCTTGGGGTGCCTGGCGTCCTGTCCCGTGTGTGTCCCCTCGCCCTGTGTTGTCGGGTTAGGCTGCGGCTCCCCACACCCCGAATGGGATAAGCGGTTCAGACGGTGTGTGTGTGTGTGTGTGTAAACGTGGAAATGCAGGCCTTGGAAAGAAGGCATCATCTTGGGTGTGTTTCTTTTTTTTTCTTTTCCTGCAGCTGTATCTGTTCTGTCTGCAGAATGATCAGGAGCGCTCCGCGTGAACCACAGATACATGCGTACCGGTAGCCTGAAATGTTCGTCCCGAACAACCGCTGGAGTTGTCAGAGCTCCGAAATGGCACCGTGTCGCACGTCGGGTGGATTTCACTCTGACCGCAGCGCACCGCTAATGAAGCCGTGTTGCTTGCTCTGTTTTGCTGGGACGTCGGCTTCTCGAACGCAGACAGATCCTCCACCCCCCGCGCTCTCGAGCGGCGACGCGCCGGCCAGGCAGCGGCACAGCAGCGGGGATACGCGGCATGCCTTGACGGCTCGGCTCTGCAATTTGCACGGCCGCTCTGCCGCTAATGACTGTGATTAGGGAGAACTTTTAATGGGCCGCCTGTTAAAAGCACCATCTCCACATTATATAACATGTTGTCTATGATTTGACAGCTGGACCCCGAGTGTATTGTTATTAATATTCATTCATTCACTAAATCATTCTTTCGTTCATGCCGTCATCTGACACTTTCCTCCAAATTAAGGTACGATATAAAATCGGTACACTCGGCTAATTACGCTAATTTAACCATTTATGCTGCAGGGTAATTTTTGGTGTGTCAGTTCAGGGTAATTGCCTTGATCGAGAGTACCGCGGTGCTCGGAGGGGATTCAAACCCGGGTCCTTCAGCTGCAGTTGCTCTCACCGCTGTGCCACCTGCTAACCGATTCTAATATGCACTACCCTGTACAACTATGTATTCTCATTTCGTGAATTTGCATAGTCAGCGTGTGCCAGTGTTTCTCAAAAACAAATCTGTCCAGAATTGTTTCTTTGGTTAAAAACAGACTTTTCTGCTATTTCGTTCATCTCTCTCGGCCGGGGTTCATTTCGAAGTAGCTCTGCCAACTCACGCAAGTACATACGGTGCAGTAATGTAGCGCTCATCCACAAGTAAATTCAGAGCGCACTGACAGAATAATTCCCCCTATTATCGCAGCGCTCTCCCTGCCCTTAATTGCCGTAACATACGTACGTCGTATATCTGGACGCGTGTTTCACGCAGCTTGCCTCTCTCGGTACTTCTTTTCGGCTCATTTACACGCAGCAGCAGATGCTCACTGTTAAACCAAAGTGTTTGTGCCACAAGGTGACACCAGACTTGGATTTTTGATGCCTTGTTCCTGCCTTGGTTGAACATCGTGGCGGAACCGTATCCGCCGGTTAGTGAGGTCGGTTCAGCCGAAATGTTTATCTTGCACGGGTTCAATTATAGCAAAGAGTGGGATGTGTATAAATCACTAACTTAGTGTGAGCTCACATTGTAGTGTGTCATTGTCACTGTGGAGAACAACATCTGATTATAAATTAATAGATGTAAATAATAAATGAAAAATGAATGAATAACAACGGACACAAAGGGTTAAATATACATATTTGTGGGATTTGTATTCATTATATAGAGATGATTTTATATTTCATTCTCCATCTTATATAAAAAAAAATCACACGTTTCATGTATGATTTTGATTATGATATACGATTCTTTATGCAAATGTCAGAAAGGTATTGCAATAAGTAGCTTTAATGACTACAAGTGGCCAAGAAAAAGGCATTTTAAAATGAAAAATTAAAATTAGTGAGAATTACCCTATTTTATAAATGGGTAAATTAGTTTACAACCTTAACAGTGCAATTCACCTCCAACAAAGCTGTCAGAAAAATGAATAAATAATAGTAATAATATTACTTGTGGCCTGCGGTCTCACCTTTCCCTGGCTTCGAAAAGCAGCTGCACTAGAGTCTCTACTTCGAGCTCTCCTCCGTCGAAGACGAACCGCTCTTTATGACCCAGAGCTCCGTTCGGACCCAGTCCCTACACAGTTGTAAACTTTAATACTCTCTCTGCTCTGTTTTTTCACATGGCCCGGAGGCTCGCTGCAGCCTTTCCTACTGGGCGCCGAACCACCGAGACACAAATTAAACACTTAACGGTGTTCACACTGATGCGATTTAATGTCACTGAAATGCAACAACTGCCATATTTAAGAGTAAAAAGCCAGTGGCAGCAGTAAGGGCTCGCACGCTTGCTGCGACAGAACGGCTTCCGGAGACACAGCTGCACGGGAACCTGCTGGGGAAGCATAAAAGTGACACGTCTTATGCCTGACGCTGAGATACGGAGCCAAATGGCGATGTTGATTAGCGCCCCCGTAGATTTATTTACTGTCCTTTGTCCCTGGGAGTGGTGCGCAAGCATAGAAATACACACATCCGCACACACGCACACACACACACATGCACACACGCACACACACACACACACACACACACTCATTTAGCCACCTGTTCTGTGGGAAATGCTGACCGAACCAGTTCTGTGGCCCATTTTACTGCATTAATTGGGCCATCCGTTACATTTCCCTGGAAAATCGGACGATAAATAGACAAAGAAGCAGAAAAGTGAGGACTCAGCAGTGGCGAGGGACTCCGGCTGAGGGAACCAGCTTACCTGCGAGGCAGCAGCTGTTAGCAGCGTAATAGGCATCTGGTGGAAGGTTATCCCCAGTGGTGTCTCGTGATTATAGTGACCCACAATAGTGACCCCCCGTTGCTGACTGCCCAGCAGTGGCCCTGGGATACTCCGCACTTCCAAGGTCTTGGACACATGCTGGCGAAGTTCCCGCAAAACGAGAAGGAGCCGGGCAGTACCTGCCAGCTCTTTAAATGCAAACATATGATAGTTCCTCACACCGAATGAGCCCCGGATGCCTCGTCATCGGCATGCAGTAAGCTCACATCCCACCACGGCACATTAGGCAGACTTGGACGGCGCAGAACGGCACCATGATGGTCTAATAAATGAAAAACAAATGCTGGGCTTAAGGGGGGAATAATGTCCAGAAAACACCTCCTAGGCGTGTTTGCCTAATGAATTGAATAACCAATTTGGTTTTAAGAGCCAACCGAACAACGGCCTGGCAATTTTCACGTGAACCGACTGCGCGCATCACCTCCGAGTGCCGGATGTCATGAAAACACCGGAATCTGGCGCTTCCTCCCTTCGGGGAAGGAAATGGAAGGGCAAAGAATTCATTAGTCATAAACACAAAGGTGAAGACCAGCAAGAAATCCATATTATTGTTTCTTAATCTGGGGGTGCGGTGGCGCAGTGGGTTGGACCACGGTCCTGCTGTCCGGTGGGTCTGGGGTTCGAGTCCCGCTTGGGGTGCCTTGCGACAGACTGGCGTCCCGTCCTGGGTGTGTCCCCTCCCTCTCCGGCCTTACGCCCTGAGTTGCCGGGTAGGCTCCGGTTCCCCGTGACCCCGTATGGGACAAGCGGTTCTGAAAATGTGTGTGTGTGTGTGTGTGTGTGTGTGTGTGTGTGTTTCTTAATCCATTACTGTTCATTCAAACTGTATTGGTTCAGGGTAAGTGCCTCGATCAAGGGTACAACAGCAGGAGGGCGGATTCAAACTTGGGTCCTTCTGATTGCAAGGTGAAGCCCCTAAATGCTACACCACCTACTGGTCCTTAACAAACTACCCGCTGCCCCGTGAACAACGTTTGCATGTTTTGTATGTGTGTAATGATTGCTTTTTAAAAATGGAAAAAAATAACCTGAGAGTAGCCTTTGCTTCTTTTCAGTGGACTCGCGGGTTCCGCCTCGGAGCAGTTCGGCCACAATGTACATACAGCAGCACCGTTCAGATGAGATCTTTCGTGTGCATTTTTTCCCACTAAGGCCCTAATTAGGTGGAGCGGCTTCTGCTCTGTCACGGAGCCGTTACATGGCGAGATCCTGCAAATCGGATGGCATTAATTAGCAGTTACACTTTTAAATTGGGTAGAAAGTGTTGGTGTCTGGGGCACGTAAGCTTTTTCAGGTCAGAGGTGAAGGAAGAGGAAGCCGATCGAACGCCTGGCTGGTCCCCAGGTGTCAATGAGAGCCAGTGGAGGGCCACGCGGGGGCCACCGGCCGTCCGTCAGCACCGAGGCGGGCGGCGCCGAGATCCGTCGGATCGATAAAGCCGTCTGCTGAAGAACCCGAGCTCCACGTCCTCCTCACTCAGCTCTGTTGTGTCCAGTCTCTCCACGCGCCCATCTCCAAATGGACAATCAGCCCAGAGCTCTTTCTGCCATGATAAGAGCACCTCCTTGTGGCCTTCTCGTTTCAGCGCCGGCGTGGGCCGGACAGGCTGCTTCATCGTCATCGACGCCATGCTGGAGCGGATAAAGCACGAGAAGACGGTGGACATCTACGGCCACGTGACACTCATGCGCGCCCAGCGCAACTACATGGTGCAGACGGAGGACCAGTACGTGTTCATCCACGACGCGCTGCTGGAGGCCGTCACGTGCGGCAACACCGAGGTGCCCGCCAGGAACCTGTACGCATACATCCAGAAGCTGACGCAGATGGAGTCCGGCGAGAACGTCACGGGGATGGAGCTGGAGTTCAAGGTAAGCGGGCAGCATTACATCACACACATCGGCGTGCATCCCTCTGAGAAGTTAGCAAAGAAGTTTTAACAAGTCGGCAGACGTGCTCTCCGTGTCATGCGTGGTAGAGTTAAGTATTTCCGAAGGCAAACATTTTTCAGTGTACTTGTTTAATTTCAATTGCATTCTGAGCTTCCTGAAGTCTCTGTTGGGAGTGCAGCGAATGGTCTTTACTGCCTTTAGATGGCAGTAAAGAGCAGCCAAACAACAGGGGTTTGGGGCCACCTTAATTCAACTCACTTGCACGGTGTTTACAGTTCCTGCCTGGCGTTCCTAAGTGTCGGTGATCACTAAAATGAAGGATGATGCATGTATTTATGGGATGAATCAGCCCACAGTTGGTGCTGAATAGGACTTGTGGAGACTATGTAATATTTTCTTTTATATTTAAATATTTTTAATTTAGGGGGTGCGGTGGCGCAGTGGGTTGGGCCACAGTCCTGCTCTTCGGTGGGTCTGGGGTTCGAGTCCCGCTTGGGGTGCCTTGCGACGGACTGGCGTCCCGTCCTGGGTGTGTCCCCTCCCCCTCCGGCCTTACGCCCTGTGTTGCCGGGTAGGCTCCGGTTCCCCGTGACCCCGTATGGGACAAGCGGTTCTGAAAATGTGTGTGTGTGTATTTTTAATTTAATTGCATCTCAGAGTTACTGAAAATGTTAGTTTTTACCAGGCATCCTTCAATTTATTATAGCAATAACTGAAATGGATACCTGTCAGAACCAATCAGCTGATACACGGAGAGACAGCTGCGTTACTGACCTTTTCATTCATTGTAACTTATTGGTAAAAGTGAAAAAGTAAAAGCGAGTCTGGAGATATGAAGAAAATGAGTCTTAAGTGTTGTTTGGTACACCGAGGAGCCAGATTATTGGCAAGAGCGCAAACAAACGCACAGCCGTATATTCGGAGGTTCCAGCAACAGGAGTGTACTTGGAATCACAGGTGAAATGTGGTTGCAGTGGCGTTCTCTCATATTTCAATTTGGTTCAACCATCTCGGTCCAGTTTGGTCCAGCTGTTGACTCTTGACACAGTTCCCTTTTGTCAGTTAAATTATTTATTGTGCAGGAGCCTTGATGTGGTTGTAGTGGGATGCCCTTGGGTTTCAATCCCAGTGGGGTCTCTGTTGGTGGACGGTCAGTTTGTGGGCCATTCGGAGGAGACGCCAGCGGGGACTAGTGGCCACTGTTTTCCCGCTGAATCAATATCTCTCTTTAGCCCAAACGTGGGGCCTCCTCTCCACCTTTCCCAGCTGCACATTGACTTGCAAATGTGTAAATTGACCCCTCCCCCTCCCCCCCAAGTGCCGCAGGCTTACACAGCTGTAAGATGCCGGATGTGCTGCGCGGAGATTACTTGCGCTCCACCGAAGCAGCAACCCCTCAGCGTCGTCTTTTTCACCGAAAATTGTAGTCTTTTCCCATGATTGACACAGCAAAGGAGCAGCACTCCCTCTATCACCTGTTTGTAGAGCCCTCCCCTGCTATGCGTGTGTGTGTGTGTGAGGTCACATGTGCCCTCCCGGTGTTCCCGCTGCAGCGTCTGGCCAACACCAAGGCCCACACATCCCGATTCATCAGCGCCAACCTCCCCTGCAACAAGTTCAAGAACCGCCTGGTGAACATCATGCCCTACGAGTCGACCCGAGTATGTCTGCAGCCCATCCGGGGGGTCGAGGGTTCCGACTACATCAACGCCAGCTTCATCGACGGGTACAGGTGAGCACAGCACTCTCCTGCAAAAAACAGCGCTCGTTCATTTGCGTGTTTCAGTTTCTTCAGGTTTATACGTTAAAAGACTTAAACTGATTTACTCATTTATACAGCAGGATAATTTTTACTTTATCAGTTCATGGTAAGTACCTTGATCGGGGTACCGCAGCAGGAGGTGAGGTTCAAACCCAGGTCCTCTGAGTGCAAGGTGGCAGCGCTAACCGCTGCGCCACCTGCTGACTGTCTTTAGCTCCTGTTAACTTGCCTCGTGAAGGTTAAAGCTGCGCCTTTCCTCATCGCTTAAAACCTCGTGGTATTGTTGACAGAAGCATGTCAACTTTAATCTAAATATCCTTGCATATGTTGATCTGTGGATTATCATATGACGCGCGTGCTCGCTCGTCCCCGGTCGATCGTGTAAACGGATATTAGTAGCGTATTTGTTTATTCATGTAAACCTGGTGCCATCTGTTGTGTAGCTGTGGCTTTACTTTTAGGAGTGACCCTCAGCACAGCAGGTACTGGAAGTACTGGAGCTCATGGCCCTTTTCCTCTCCTGTCTCTGTATCCTCCCCTCAACCGAACGCCACACGTGGCTCTTTAATGAAAACAATGCGACACACACACACACACACACACACACACACACACACACACACACACACACACACACACACACACACACACACACGATGCTCATCTTAAGGCTTGAAAAGAAGAAGTGGTAAAGCACTGAAATGTTGATGTTAAACGTTTGGCCTTGGATGTAAAATTTCTAAAACAAACCCAAATCTACACTCACACACCCACGCCCTCATACACACACTTGGAGCACTTCACTGAGTTGAATAGATTAAACTGATACAATTTTGGGGGAAAACTGTTTTCGTTAATATTTTTCAGAATGGATTATTATTACTATTATTACGATTATTGTTGTTGTTTCCCTTTGAAACACCTCCCTCCCCTCCATGGCATGATTACTGAAATAATGAGAGCCAAGACCTAATGAAAATCCTAAGGAGAAGACCCATGTCTGTCCCAGCACTGTGTTTTGGGCAGGGCCTCTGTGTTCTGCTGCTCCAGTTGCCATGACATCACTGAAAATGCTTTGTGATCTCCGGTGCAGACAGCAGAAAGCCTACATCGCCACGCAGGGACCTCTGGCAGAGACCACTGAGGACTTCTGGAGGATGCTCTGGGAACACAACTCCACCATCGTGGTGATGCTCACAAAGCTCCGGGAGATGGGCCGGGTAAGGGGCGGGGTTGGGGTTGGGGTCGGGGGGTGTGTTACACTACCATTACCTTAACATTACGGAACGTCCTGTACAACAAGGGTGTACAGTTATATGAACGTACGGCTCATTTCCGGGGGCGACTGCTGGGAACGTCATTGAACTTGATAATGTCTGTATTTCAAGCAAGTGAAAGTAACAATTCATATCTAGAAACATTTGCACACCACATAATCCAGTCAGACATCATTTGAAAGTTTACAGTTGTTGCCCATTTTTATGCTCATCGTTTGCAAATGCATTACTTCGTTTAGCCGATCCACACATATGGACAAATGTGTGAGGTCTGTAAATATGTTGTTTATTGATATATTTTTTTTTAAATGTTGAATTATGGAGAAATCATACAGTAACCGAAAGAACAAGTTCTAAATAATCAACTTAAACAACACTCTAAACACACATCACAGTGTCGTGAAGAGATCGACTCACTGACATCAGCGGATTTTAGGTGACCAACACAGTAGCCCACATGTGCTCCTCTTCTGTGTATGTTGTCTGTATTTGGGAGGAAAGTTTGCATGAATTGCATGGATGCTACCAGGGGGAATAAAGACAGCCCACACTAAGTGGATGGCAAAATCCGCCGATTCTGGCCCCTTGCAGGAGAAGTGCCATCAGTACTGGCCGGCAGAGAGGTCGGCGCGGTACCAGTACTTCGTAGTGGATCCCATGGCGGAGTACAACATGCCCCAGTACATCCTGAGGGAGTTCAAAGTCACGGATGCCAGAGTAAGACCCCATGTGTTAGTGTGTCCTTCCATGGGCCATGGGACCAAGAGGAGTCACACGGATGGATGGGTAGATGGATGGAGGCAATGGGTGGATGGACGGATGGATGGATGGATGGAGGATATCACTACTGCAGTGTACCAGCAAAGCTAATTTATATGTTACACACTTAATTTTATCTGCCAGCATCATTTATTTAATGCTCTTTTTGATTCCTTATTGTGGTCAAAATAGATCTACATGTGTTTTATCATCTGTTACAGCTGAAATGTAAATCGGTATCTAATTCTGGCAGTGAATTGCGGCGCTCTGACATGTGAAGCAAAATGAAAGGGAGGAGCGCCGAGCGGCTGAAGAAGTAATTCCATCACAGGGTTACAGTGATAAATGATCCTGGCTTCTCCGCCGCTGCATCGGCTCTCTCTAGAGCAGCTTCCCTTATCGCCGTGTTGACGTTTAAAGTTCAGCGGTGTTAATTCTTCAAATATTAAGCTAAATTTTCCCATTGAAAGTGTGCGTTTTCAGTAGCGTTGCCTGGGCACCGAGAGCCTTGCTAGCGGTCCACGCTCGCGGTGCCTGCGCCTTTCTGACAGTTTGTTTTATCACCGTTGCCTTCTGGACGCATTCCGAGCTCCGCGACCGTTTCTCGTTTCCCCCTAACGAGGAGCAGTTGCGCGCGTGTCTCCCGAGTGAAGTGTACCTCGTTTCTCCCAGGACGGGCAGTCGCGGACAGTGAGGCAGTTCCAGTTCACCGACTGGCCGGAGCAAGGAGTGCCGAAGTCCGGAGAAGGGTTCATCGACTTCATCGGCCAAGTGCACAAAACGAAAGAGCAGTTTGGCCAAGACGGACCCATCACGGTGCACTGTAGGTGAGGAAGCGGCGTCCCTGCCGACTGCTCGTGATCGAGCGAACGAAACCTGAACGGCAGCTCCGGTGGGATCGTATTTCCCCGATCCGCATTTGGGGGAGGGGTGGTTCCTACCACATAAAACATAATTAAAATGATGCACGCACATCCCTCTCGTGGTGCTTATTGCTTGTGTGCGCTGCGAGCCGCTAGACTTCACTGGACGTTGCTGGCTCTTACTGGGCATCACTGATAATTTTCACCTCTTGTAGTGCTGGCGTTGGGAGAACCGGGGTTTTCATCACCCTCAGCATCGTCCTGGAGAGAATGCGATATGAGGGTGTGGTGGACATCTTCCAAACGGTGAAGATGCTGAGAACCCAGAGGCCTGCAATGGTACAGACAGAGGTAGGAGCCGCCATGCGAAGTTTGGTTTCCCGAGTTCAGTACTCTGTTGCAATGGATCAAGCGTCCGTCCATCCCCCCCCACACACAGGTTTCCCCATCTCAGCCACCCCCATCCAGTCCTTCTTGCAAGTTCCTTGGTTGCCGTTAGAAACAGCCGTTCTCTGAAACAGACAAGACACTCGATTTGCAGTTCACAAAATGTCTTTTTGGGAAAAAAAAAAAAAAAAAAAAGGAAAATTGCTTATCAGTTCTGAAAGGAAGATTTTTGCACATTTAAATGGAACATTTTACAAGTGTCTCGTGTGAGTGTTTGAGATGGGAGGGATGGAAGCAGCTGGGAAGCTGAGACAAGGCTGAGCATCTCAGCAGGAAGGGAAGCCATGTGGATCTCCATTATGTCTGTCTTCAACCGCGTTGTGACGTTTCTGCTTAATTTGGTTCCACCTTTTGAAATAATTGAATATATTAAAAAAAAAGAAAAAAAAATTGATCTTAAATATTTTTGCATAAATTTTCTCTGGTGAAATTTGATACGGCAAACCGTACTAAATATACAGCATTTCTCATGAACTCAGTGCTGTAGGATTTTAACTTGCGACTTCTGGAAAAGAGGATAGACATCCGCTTGTCCCTTTGCGCTGAAGATAACCCCACCGGTCCGACCCCGGGCCCTCGGAGTCGCCGGTGAAACGCAGCATCACACCGAACATTAGACAGAGTACAGAGTGTGTGAGAGACTCCGTTTCCTTTCTGGGGTCAGTAGCTTTGCGCTCTGACATTTCTGAAGCTGCCTTCAAATAAACAAACATCAAATAAAACACAACTGGGACTGGAAGTCTGTTGACATATCATTTTGTGTGTACCTCCAAAGTCCCTTTTACCACTACGGTACCATCAGGATAAGGTTAATGGCACAGATGTTCCTCGGTTTCTTTACAGGTTAGATTCTGTCTCAGATATCGCTATAATAAAATAATACTTTGTAAAAGTTCATTATTTTAACTTTGCGCTCCATTGAAACTAATAAATGACTAAAAATGGAAAATTTATTGTCTCCACAAACTCCTATTAAATTCAGACCGTTGAATTATTCATCCCGTGAGCATATGTCATCTTTTCCCTATTGTTATTGATCACTAGCACTCAGGAACCAGCCAAATTCAGGTTTTCCCACACACTTACGCCTTTTCTCTCCACTTTATTGCCTTCTACTTGCTCGGCAGGTAAAAGCAGGTTGCTTTCCCTCCGCTACAATCAGGTTTGTAGAAAATGGTTAAGTGGCGAAACTGTCATTAAAAATAAGTAAATAAATAAATACACTTAAAAATGCTCGTCTGCTTCAGTATTGACGTTTCAAGCGTTCGTAATGCCTGGAGGCAGTGTTTAGAGCTGCTGATGTGGTGACCGAATGATGACCGAATGATGACCGAATGATGACCGAATGCTCCTGAGAGCCTCTCTTTTCTCCCTAGGATCAGTATCAGTTCTGCTACAGAGCGGGGCTGGAGTACCTGGGGAGCTTCGATCACTATGCAACGTAAAAGTCGCGTTTGCAGCGGAAAAGCAGCTGGCCATCAGAGTCCGGAGAGCTGCTCCTGAGCCATACTTATCTGCTTCAGAAGTACTTCTTCACTTCTAGCTAAAGACAAATTAAGTGTCAATTGTGTAACACAAAACAAACGAAAAACAAAAAAAGGAAAAAAAAAAAGAAAAAAAAAAAAAGAGATTCCAGGTGGACCAAGAATTTACTCGTTTGATAAACTACCCTGCGACGTGACACAGGAATCCTGACTGTTGAAGCAGCGTGAGGATTGTGTTTAGTTTTCATTTTCTTTTGCTCCGAGGATTCGACTTGGGTTCAAAACAAACACAAGCACCACCACTAGGGCGGCGCCGAGTCACAGCGAAGGGAGCAGCGATGGCGGACAGGGCGGCCTGGAGCTGAACGGACACTGTCAATCAAACTCTGGAGGTTTCCACGGTTACAAACACGGGGACACTTTTAAAAAAAAGGACACCACTGTCTGGTGAAGCCGGAAACGACGACACGGCAACAATAATAAAGCCCGCCCCCTACATGAGGTTCGCGGTTAATAATCGGGGAAGATGGGCAACGTTTAAAGAAATAAAACTTACTGATTTAGTTTTTTAGTACTTTATTATACAGCTGACCTGTGCTTCATTTTTAACTGTGTAAAATTATTTCCCTTTTTTAACAAACTTTTATCATTTGATGAAGTGAATTAAACAGAACATTTGCTTAATTCGTTTTTTTCAACGTTTAGGGTTTTTTTTAAAGCCTTAGAGCTGCTCTAATGTATGTGTCTTCAACAGAGGAAATACCCACTTTTTTTAGCTCTTTTATTTATTTCTTTTTCTTTTTCTTTTTTCCCCAGTTTGTGGCACATTTTTCTGTGCAGCCCTGTCTTTACACTCTCAGCGTTACCGAATTCTTTCTTCGCGTTCATTTTTTTTTAACTTTCTCCATTTTAGAAACACAAATTACTATTGCCCACAACGCCCAATGTTATAAACTGGGACTTTGGGGAATCAACAGGGATGAGCACAGTATGAAGTCGCTGCTATATCAATTATATAAGTTCTTCCATGCTAAGATGACGTATAAGTTTGCCAAACCCGCCTCAGAAGAAGAATGCCCTACGCAGATATATAGAAACGTGTTCAACACTAAAGAATATAAATACATTTATCAATATATACAAGTGTATCTACTTTAAAAGTAATTTCGAGAAAGCTTGCACAGTCACGTTTCTGTGCTTTTGGGGAACGTTCCACTGGAATGCACATCAGTGAGACAAAGCGGTATTCTGACACATTGCAACTTTTCTCGTGCAATAAATAGGTGTTTTACAGGTAGGACTTTAGTCGTTCTTTTCGGACTCGGTGCGCGTTTGCGTCTCGGAGAGCGTTTTGCGCCGTCCTCGCCCCGTCGCGCGCCTACAGCGGCCTGCAGCGGCCTACAGCGGCCCGCGTGCCCCGCGTGGGCGCTGCCCTTCGGCTCGACGGGCCGAGGCTCGGAGACACCGCGGTCGTTCGGTTTCCGTACGGTCAACCGCACAGAATTCTTTCATTTAGCATTTAGAGTGCCTTATATCTTATGCCTTTTTTAAAAAATAATATTTCTTTCAAATATTTTGTGCATTAGTAAATCGGTCTATATAATACACACGCGCGCACACAAAATGTATATTTTATGTAATTTATGTTTCTGTATGATGTATGAAATGATATATGCAAATGAGGCCATTGCAGCGCTCCTGTCTCTGGATGTTTTTCGGGACGGAGTCGACACCCATCCTGACTCCCCGTCTTTAAAATTATTAATGTTGTATTCCTGTATATTTTAACCAGCACTTTGAAGCCGTATACGTAGTTACATATATATATATATATATATATATATATATATATATATATTATAGAAATGTTTGTCAGCATGCAGCAGTGTTACACGTGTCAGGGTAGTGACGGTAACGTGCCATGTTGTGTAGAGATGACAAACATTCGCATCTCTAAAGAGATCAACACGCTGCTTCAGACTGTTTTAAGACCAAACCTTAGCAGTGAAGAACGAGCACTTTCTCTACAACGCTTCGGATGGCTATCTCTAGGCAGGTCCTGGAAAAAGGTACGGTTAGGAAGAACGCACTGAAGAAACGAAAGTCTGTTTCGAAAAAGGCCTCCATCACCGTGGTAAAAACAGAGCAGTGCTGCGGAGACGTTAGAGGAAGGGAAAACTTGACCACTGGAACAGGTTAGCATTTAAATCCTGACAACCCTTTAGTAAGGTGTTTAGTACTTCTGCTATAGTGGCACTATATAATATATATATACACAGTATATATATCTATATATATACACAGTATATATCTATATATATATATATATATATATATATATATGAATAATTTTTAAAAAAATCCGTACTGACATCTATACCAGACATCTTTTGTTTCACTTTTTCTCCATGGGCTGTAGCGATGTGCATTCCAGTTGTCTTCTTTCCCTTACGTCAAGCAGTCACTCTACTAATTGGAAAAGAAGTCAAGAACTGTACTCGGCCAATTGGAATCTGCCACTTATTCCACGCGACCAATTGGAAACAGCCAGTTATTTTTCGCGGCCAATCGGAATTAGCGGTTTACTCAACACAACCCGTCGGAACCTTTACCCTGTGCAGTGTCCTCACATGTCATAACTATGTGATAAATGTGCTATGAATATGTCATAAATATGTCAAGTTATAATTTGGCACCACATGATTTATCAGTCTGTGGACACAGTGTTCTGTTTTACATTTGTATTGACTACTCATTTTCCAACAATCTCTGTACCCGTAATGTTCACATTTGTCTGCTTATGTTTTTAATTTTCATTGTTGTTTTTTCCTTTTCATTTTTTTCCTTTTTTATGCATGTTAAAACATCGCAGAATGGCCAGGGAAGGCCCCCGTAGGAAGACTTGCACTTTCTATATCTTTGTACTATGCACTGCCCTATTGATTCTAAACCCAATAATGCATTACTTGAACCCATCTGTAAGAATTTACTGAAATGTTCACTTTGTGTGTATGTAAATAACACAGAAAATAAAAGATATCAGCTACAAAGAGGAAAAAAAAAAGACAAAAAAAAAGTTTGTGGCGAAAAGAATCCGTTCTGGTGCCATGATACTCCAGCAGATGACTGCAGATCTGTCTTGACCATCTGTCACGTGGCTTCGCCAGTGAGGCTTGGGGTGTCATCACAAAAATAAACGTTGTGTTCTCTGCTCTCTCTCTATCTATCTCGTCTGGATGCATAGACTGAAATTAATAAATTGTAAAAAATGGCTTGTTAAAAAGAATCATACAATTACCTCTGATTAGTAGTAAACATGTAAAATTTTCTGTTTTTTTTTTTTTTTAAATTTCATTTTTTGTTTTTGTTTTACTTTTTTCAGAACGGAAGGAGTGCTTTTTATTTTCTTACCTAGGTTACATTAGTGGCGAACGAAGTCTGTCTGAAAAATCAGTTCTTTGCTGACACAAGTTCCATTTGTTACAAATGAATTCTAATAAAAAAATGTCAGTGTTATGCACCCTTGTGTGTTTGTGCCTCACGTCGGAGCTCGTGCGGAAGGACGAGGGAGGTGTTACCTCCCACCGGCGCAGAGATGGAGCTTGTCATTTTTATTCCGCATTAACTGCATGGTTGCTTCAAACTTGAACTTTTCTAACAGGGTTATTAAAAAAGGAGAAAAAAAAATGACAACTCTTTAAAAGTTTGGAATCCTAAACTGATTATGTCCAATTAATTGGGAAAGACGATAATTGCATTTGCCAGCGTGCTACGTAATATGCTCACCCCACTGGGATGCCTAAGTATGAATGTGATAAGAGCACCGAGATAATTATTGGCCCGAATTAGACAATTTATTCAACAGCTCTTCTGTATTTAAAACAAAACATTTTCTTTAAGCAACTATTGTCCTTCAACAGGAGATAACCTTCAGACATGAAACATATTTGCAAGTTGGAACAGAATACCTTATACCTTGGCTTAGCAAGGCAAGGTCTGAGGCAAGGTTAACAGAAAATCACTGTGAACCTGGTCAGTTTGCATATATTTGCATATCGTTGCGTTTGAGTCGGATTGTGTAGCGTGACCTTCGAAACCTCTGGAAAGTTTTTTTTTTTCTTTTTTTTTTGCTGGGTGCAAAAACATCTGGAGTGAGGAAGACACTGCTGTGGTTCCAGTGCTGCACGCAGGAATATCCACGTGTTCATATTTATTCATTTCTCAGACACTTGCCTCCTACATGATGTACAGCTCACACTAAACGAAAGTGCATCAGCGATGGACAAAAAGCTTTAGACACAGGATTATCAGCACACAGCTCATTCTTCTGATATCACCATGTTGCTGGTTCACATCCCTTAAGTAGCCCTCTGTGGAAGTGACACTGAAATAGAAAATACATAGATAATCATAGCAGATGCTGTTGGACTCATTTATGGAGCTGTCAGGAGATCAGGAGAGAAGTGGCTCTGAATGAGATGGGTTTGAAACCCCTTTTGAATGTTGGGAAGGATTCGGCTGTTCTGAGGGACTAAGGGAGCTCCATCCAAGAAATCAGGGAAAAAAAAAAAAAAAAAAAAAACCCAATAAGCTACAAATTTTGAACACTTGTCAAAGGAACCACCAAGTGACTAGAGTTGGAGAAACACACTGCTGTGGCTACGGTGAACGAAGTCAGGATCATGTCTTGTAGGAATTTTTAAATAAATAATAAAAAAAAAAAATTCTTTAAAATTGTTTTCAGAACCACATAACTTTTATTGCAAGTCATTTGATTATAATGAATACTTTTCTGAATTTTGTAATGTTTACAGACTACTTTCCACCAAAATTATTCAATTATTGAAATTCACTCTGGACATTTTGCAACCAGATTAACCAGACAATTTACCAGTCCCTGCTTAGAAATGAGTCTGTGGCCTACAAAATGCTTAGACCTCATGAAAAAACATGTTTAGATCTTCCTCCCACACGCATACGCATCTTCACAGAGAAAAGAACAAAGTTCCATGACGTAATATCGGACTTTGCTGCCCGATCATTTTGACTTACAGATGCAACGGCCTGTAGTCAACAATTCCCATGCCTGCTCATCACCGTCTTTGTTCAGCTTTTCACCTGTCATATTTCATAGGGCAGCATCTGTAAAATGCTTTCGCGATAGGGAAACTGGTTAGGATTCACGGTGCGAACATAGCGAGCTTCCCTTTGTAACAGGGGCACACTTGCATTGATGCCATTCTTAGGTTATTCCCAAGGGCCTACTTGCTAATTCAGCGTTCCTCTTCCTTCTTTTTAAAGGGAAAAAGATCTATTAAAGATACATAATTTAAGAAGTGCAATTGCTCAGATGTCTCATATCAGCTCTCTTTGCCCGATTTAATCGGACAAGATTGGTCTTTGGTCTGCGGAGTCAAGACGGCTCTTTAGTGTATGACACGTGTGCGATGCGTCACACTCAGACCCATCAGGCTCAATTCTGCACAACACCAACGAGTCACAATTAATGAGAGGAAACTCGTAGCGCCATCCTGGGAAGGCAACCTACTTATTGCTTCGAGCTCTGATTGAAGGATCTATTTTTCACTCTTAAAATGAGTCACAAACTATTATTGCACTAGACACAGGTAAAGGAGCAGCAGGTGCCACATATCTGTTACCTGTGGAGAGACCCTCCCCCTAATTGGACACATGTGACCCTCATGGCCCTGACAAGGGGTTTGGCTCATTATTTCTAAAAACCTTAAGGTCATTGGTTTCTGGGTGGATGCTGGTTTGCCAGTATGTTGGGTTGATATTTATTGGTGCCTTGAAAACAGGGTAGGTGTCTTAATGTCTATGGTTTGCACCCACTGTTGGTTTTACCAGTAATGAGAAGTGAAGCAATTAATACAGCTTCTCTTGTCTTTTATTTATAGGGTCTGGTTCATTGTGCATTTCAGCCATGGTTATGACAAAGGCTGTAACACTTTGTATATATGAAATATATATTTAAGGTGGGGTAATATTAGAATGGTATCAAGCATCTCCACATACCATGCTGAGTGGATTGTTTAGGGACTGAGCTGAGTTCTTTCTGGCTTTGCTTATTATTTTTTCTGGGGTGTTGTTTCTCTGATCATGGAGCTTGCTGGTTTACTTCAAACCAGGCTTATGGAGAACAGTTCTGTCTCCTCTGTTCTACATCCTTCTGGTGCTTTGTGTTGCCTGTATCTGCCCCTGGTATAGAATATAAGTTTTTATGTGTCTGTTTGCTCCTTTTAAACCCATTCATGAACTGTATAACTGCCTTCAGGTTTTAAAATCCACCCCCATTCCTTCATACGTCTTTGATTTCTCAGTGTTGTACATTCTCATAGTGCTGATATGGTTTGGATGTATTTGTTTACTGTGACTATTTATTTTTTTTATTTTTTTTTTGAAAGGCTTTTACAGGTCCTATAATAAAGTTAACACTTATTGTTTTAAGTTTGATTCATACAAGCACAAGCTGTAGGCACTGGAAGTGGACTGACTCCTGTGTTCTGCAATGTTGTCTGACTTGCAGGCAAATGGTTTGCATTTGTTCCACAACCTTAGAAACTTAAATGCCTCAGGAAAGCGGTAAAAACTGTATAACTGCATCTGGTCATAAGTCAAATTTGAGTATTACAGTTAATGATAGCTGTATTGTAAATGTATTTTAAATTTGCACATTTACATTTATTTAGCAGACTCTTTGCTCCAAAGCAACTTCGAATGAATGCTATGTAGTGTCATCAGCTCATAACCTCATTCACCAAGGTGACTTACACTGGTATATACAACTACTTACAATGGGTCACTCATCCATACAGCAGGTCGAACACCATCACTCACTCATTCACTATGAGTGAGCCTGAACCTCATGTCTGTGGAGCGTGGGAGGAAATGCCATGGGGGCACCCGGAGGAAACCCATGCAGACATGGGGAGAACATGCAAACTTCACGCAGACCGAGCGGGGATCAAACCCATGTCCTCTCGGGCTATCCAGGCACTGTAAAACAGCAACGTCACTCTGTGCCACCAGGCTCTCCATATGCACATAGGATGTGTAGGAGTGCTGTAATGCGAACGTGTCATGTACACAATAGCTTGTGTGGCACGTGCCTTCAGTCTGCAATTACTGTGGTGAAATTGATGTTAGATGTGACATGAGCAGGTAACCTGCAGTCTGGGGAATAGGCAGTTCTGTACAGATCGATAGTGGTTGCTGGGGAGATGGAAATGCGGCGCGAGTCAGGAACGTGCCTTTGCGGCGGGAACGCGGCCGGTGGGGTGCGAGGCCACGTGGCCAACAATGGAAGCTGTTGAATCTGGAGCGGTGCGGAAAACTACCGCTCGGAGCGTGAGAGCGAGCGCTGCCGAGAGGCTCCCCTGTACCGCGTTGACTGCGGGTAGTGCAGCTGCATGGTGCGCAGGAGCTTTAATCTCTTTTGAGCACATTTCCTTGGGGGTTGATCCATGTTCCTGCCCTCAAACGAAGGCACAAAATCCCTAAAGACACTAGACAGTAGCTTGTCGTGTAGCGGGCGAAACGATTCATCCCTCTTGTGCTTTTATGATAAAAATCTATATTCGGTTTTGTTCCTGTCTGTACGCTGCTCTGTTCCTCGTGACTGTAAACTTCAAGGTTCCCCTTTGGCGCTTTGCAGACTGTGCAGCTCTTGGTGTGCGTCTGACAGCTTCCCTTTGCATTCCGTGGTCGGCCGTTGTCTGAAGAGCACGACTGTTATTAAAATGTTTTCCGCGTCTCCAGTCGGCTCTGTGTCAGCGCAGATGTCGGGTTTTTTATGGGAATAATAGTTTGTCACCTCCTTTGACACGCTACTTTCCACGTTTCATCACACAAGACATTTATATATTCTTGTGTCATGGCGACATCTTCACGACTGTCACTGTGGTGTACAGCTGATGGTATTTCTAGGGGGGAGTAAATGGGTATCGTAAATGTGCTTTCTATAGACGTTGTTTTAGACGGTAATTTTTTTTTTTTTTTTTTTACAAAAGCATGGTGGCACAACAAGTAGTATTACTGTCTCGGCATCTGGGTGGTGCAAGAGGACGCAAGTTCAATCCCTGCTCAGTCTATCTGGACAATGCACGTTCTCCCTGCGCCTGTGGCTTTCCACTGGGTGCTCTGGTTTCCTCTCACAGTCCAGACAATCTGTTCAGGTAGATTGACTCTAAAATCACCCTACGTGTCAGAGTGACAAGTGTTTCACTAGTGGTATGGATGAGTGGCTCACCGTAAACGGTGTATCTAGCGTTGTAAATCACCTTGGCTGAACAAGGTGTGGGCTCATAACACCACTGTGTTCGTTGTAAGTCACTTGGCAGAAAAACATCTTCTAAATGAATAAAAGTCAAGTGACAAAGCTCAAGGGTGTCTACGACAAGATGGCATCATGGCTCCAGTCATGCAGAAGTGATTGTAGAAAGGAATGGACATCTTCAGTGTATACATCACTGATGACCATCTTTGAAATTACAACTTGGTAGCTTCAGTGACATTTTGAAGTATGTGCAGACTGCTGATATTTCAGCCTTGTGTTGGTGTTCTGAATATCTGATCTGCACATTCATCAGAATTGTATGCTATCTGAACACGCTGTTCATAGGCAGTTGTGTGTGGGATGTGAACCAGCAACATGGTGTCAGACACAAGCTGTGTGTTGATGATCCTGTGTCCAAAGCTATCTGTTGATGCGAGGGGGGGTGGGGATTCTGACTGAATAAATGTCATTGTTACAGGTATTAACATTTGATTAATAGCTATTCATGTGTTCATGCAGGGGGTGCGGTGGCGCAGTGGGTTGGACCGCAGTCCTGCTCTCCAGTGGGTCTGGGGTTCGAGTCCCGCTTGGGGTGCCTTGCGACGGACTGGCGTCCCGTCCTGGGTGTGTCCCCTCCTTCTCCGGCCTTACGCCCTGTGTTGCCAGGTAGGCTCCGGTTCCCCGCGACCCCGTATGGGACAAGCGGTTCTGAAAATATATATGTGTGTGTGTGTTTGTGTGTGTTCATGCAAACATTAAAGCAATTATGACCTGCAGACATTTAAATGCACTCTGCGGTCTCTGAACTCTTGTCCTTTCAGCTCATCACCTTTGCTGTCATTGACATCAAGCCAGTTTTGACCAAAACCTGTTTCAGCTGCTTTCGTCCCAGCCGGCACAGTGATTAATGACATGTCTTTCCGATTTTGAGTCCGAGGGGCCTGCAGTGCAACATTACTCCGCGTGTCCCGCTATGGTGCGAGGACGTGTCCGCAGCCTCAACGCTTGCTGTGTATGTTATATAATCCCTGCCCTGTGAGGTCTCGGTGCCAATTATTGCAGTGATAGCTGTATACGGGACTTCATTCAGCTAATCAGAATAAATGACGAGCGCAGCAAAAAACGGGAATGGTGTTAAGGCCCTGCGTTCCCGCTGGACGGAGGGTCTTTGGGAAGCAAACAAATCCATTAAGGTACGGTAAATGGCACACATCAGCACTTCGGAGCCCGTTCGAATGGGTCTAGCCGGTGACCGGCACTCTGCGGGAGCGTGCTGAATCTTTCCGAAGTTAATCTCGCATTATGCAGTGACTGTGTGTGTACGCCACAGTCCAAGAATGGCTGTGACTAACACTATAATGAGGAAATTCAGTAAAACTTGTAGGATACAGAAATGCCTCTTTAACCAACTCCTGGAGGGTCGGTTAGACTTAATTTCAGGATGGCTCCTTTTAATTAGAGGTTTCCCTGCTGCTGTGTTGGTCCTCACTGAGCCTGGCTCTGTAGGAGGGGGTGTGATTGGAAGCCTTTCGCTCCCAAACCCCCCGCCCCGCAGCAGGCCCTGCGTTCGGTGTTCTTTCCTGCACTATGAACTCCAGCTGATATGTTAGGATCTCCAGTCCACACGTACAGATGAGCTATGGTTCCGATGCTGTGGCAGCACTTTTGTGCAATTCTGTGCAGGAGAATTTGTCTCGGGGAGGAGATGTGCCCCATTTTGGGCATAGTTAAGACATCTGGATGAAAGCAATAGGAGAAATATTTACCTCCTGTGAGGTAGCAATATAGAACATGAATACTAGACAAGATTGCTGTCTTTGGTAATATTCATTTTATTACCTTTGTGTTCCTTGCACTGCTTCAATAACGCGCTTCTTGAGATGGGAGAACTCATTGCACAAAGCCCCTTTATTACATTCATGCCAAATTTTAATACATCCTATTTTCAGTATGATTTGGTTGGAATTTAATGACTGTCTGGCTACCGAACAAAGAGTCGAATGAATAAAGAACAAGGTGTCTTTGTCCGCAGCATTCTCTTCAGTGGCTTTCTTCAGGACCGGTACAGACCTACTGCTGTGTGAGAAAGTCTGCTTCTGTCACTGTACAGGACATTCTGCAGGAGGTGATATCGCGTAGGTGACGGGTCATGATTTGGTAGCTCCAGATTGGTTCAGCTGCCCGTACAGCGGCCAGTGTACGGAACGGTTTACCATCAGACTTCAGAAGGCGATGAGACGATCAAACATGCGGAAGTGAAAAGGGCAAAGCAGGGAATCATGTCTTGCAGCCATCAGCGCGGCGTGTCGAATTGTAGTCTGTGGAGTACAGCTAATTTTTTTTAAAGGAAATGGCAGTTCCAATTCTACACAAGATCAGTGTATCTATGGTTGAATCTGTACACCAAACACCAAGTATTCACTGTGGAAATGCTCTGATATTCTTGATCCCCTTGACCTGTATGTGATAACTCTTCACCTTCCTCCATGACCTGTCATCTGTTTTCCTTTTGTGTTGATGGTATCCATGGAAACCATTCCCTCGGCTTGGCAAACGTCACAATATCGATGATGCTTGAACAGATGTGCACAACTTTTATCTCACATCTACATGGTAACACACTTTGCTTTGTAGGCCACCAGTACCTTGTTTTTATTTTTTGACAATTTTCATGGAAACATGCAAGCTAGAAATCACTGCTGAACTGAGCAAACACAAGGTGTCCAACTGACAATCTGCCTCCTTACCTCATTTTTCCAATTTTGCTGCCTAGAACTACTATGACATCTTCCTCCTGTATTTCGAGCAAGCTCTTCTCGCTCTTTAGTGAGCAACTGCAGAAAATCACTGTTCCTGGTAAAGCTGCTCCTGTAACGGCAGCGCTCTGTGCTGCGTGCGGCTAACTTCATTAAAGCTCACGGTAAAGACAGCTATTTTTCATGGAGCACGTTGATAAAATGCAGAGGCGCTGTGGCTCCTGCGGGCAGACGGATTAAACGGCCTGAAATGGAACGAAGGCGTATGAATTAAGCAATGGCTGCCAGCTAAATGTGCTCTCATTGTTGAAACACGAGTGACGGTAACATGGTGTCCAGTGTTCCTCCAGCAAGAACATGCCTCTATTTTGCCACAAAGATATGCATGTAGTGCACCTCTTTCCCCCATGTTAATGTTTTGTTGCCTAGCTCCGCAATAAGCGAGAGCCTGGTTGCCATGCCGTAAGACTTGCAACGTCAACATAAATTAGAGCAAGAGGAACCATTGTGGAATCTCTTGTATGCAGCTGTGCCTCGTATTTGTAGATACAAAAGCCTCAAGCTATAGGGTTTTAATCCTGTGTAATGGTGAGGGTAGTCACTTAGTCATGGTGACATCACCTAAAGAGAAGGTTGGCAGGCGACTTGGGAGAGCTGTCTGTATGGTTGGGGAAAGGGTATGTATTCTGGTATTCTTGGCAGTAGTCTTCATGAGGTGTGAATGAGAAGTTGAAGGATGTTGGACAGCTGTGGTTAGGTGGCAGTACATGGTCTTATAACACTTCAAAACCCAGGATCTGGTGTCTCCAGACTTGCTCTGTCTGGGCTAAATGGAAAGACACTTTATCAGTTGCCAGTTTATAAAGCAGGCAGTCTCATGTGTAGAGGCATTGCTTTGCAATTGAAGGTCCCAGATTTTAATCCTTGCTCCAACTGTGGCACCCTTGCTCAAGTAGTATCTGGAATTGGTACAGCAAGAAGAACTCTGCTGTATAAATTGATAAATCACTGAATAGCTTAGTGTACAAACATCGCACTCACGACCATTGGGGAAAAGGGTGTAATTTCTTGGAAAAGTGCGAAGTTAACATTTATAACTTGTAAATATGAAGTCCCAGTTATAGTAGCAAAGTGCATTATCGGATGCAGTTTCTCCATAATACTCCTCTGCTCCAGTTCACTTGCCTTCTTCACTAAGGCTATAAGGAATTAATTGGAATAAGAGGATCTTGGCTGATTGGAAACAGTGCAACCAGGGAGAAGCACAAACCAATTATCAGAGCCTCTTTGGGTTTCTGGTGTATCTACATGGCATTTGCTCACATATCGCCTCTAGGTATCCAGACTGGGTCAGTTGAATCTGCCGGCAAGGCTAAGTCATCCTCAGCAACGAACTGCTTCTGCCGTTCCAGTTACTGCTGCCTTGAAGTACCTGTTTTGGTGGTGGGGTGGAAATAAGCCCTGATGTTGTTCACAAGCATAATCTGTGATCCACAGACACTTCAGTGCTAAGATCAAGAATTTTATCTGAGACATACATATATATATATACATACACACAGAATGCTGGGCACTTGAATTCCTTATGTAGGGCTGGTGCTGTGAGTTTAATGAGCTTCAGGTAAGACATCAATGGTAAAGGCAAGTTCTTAGCCTGGCTGCAACATAAATAACCCACAAGTGAAGCAGTTGCTTCCACAAGGAAAAGGAGAAATGTGAATATTGTTTGACCCCAGTCATATAGATTTCAGTTTTGGAATCAGGTTTGCAGATGCAAATTTTATGTAAAGATCTGCAGTTCTCTGTCTGAAACGGGAGTAACTACAATCCCAGATCTGTCCTTGAGATATCAGGCTTTCGGGAAATGGTTACCAGGACCTCAAAACTGGATGATGTCTAGAAAGGGTTGTTACAATTGTAATTTCTCTGCTGATTATACTCCTTGCCTTGACAAACACTGTGCTATCTTGTTGGTTATGGATAATGTGCTCTGGCTGTTGCAGCAGTCCCTAAGATGATCAATGGAAATGGTAATAAGTGAAGCGGAGGGAGATCAATAGCTTCTCTTTGCCTGTAATTTCAGAGTCTATCATTTAGCAGCGTTTGGCTCCAATCTTGAGTAATAAAGGCTCTGGAGAAGCTTGTGTCACTGAACGACACCACAGTGGGTAATTCACTCCGGTGCATTTGGACACCTAAAAGCCACAAGGGGGAAAAATTTGGACCTCCCACTAGGACACGAACAGTCACTCAAGGTACTGCTGGGCTGTTTATTGTACTGCCAGCTTTTACCTCTGGCCCCTTTCAGCCAGGAGTGCTGGGTGCCCATTCCCCCCCATCCCCCAGCATTCTCAGTGATTGTGAATATGGGTTTTGTAGCAAGGAAAATATCAGATTGGTTTGCCTCGCATTGGAGGGTGGAAAGTGTGTGTTCTGCATGCAGGCTGGATTAGCTTAATTGAAGCGTCAGCCTGAGAAAATGGCTCATGCCATTGGGTTAATGGTGTTTGGGGGGGTAAGCTTTGTAATGAAAAGCAGCTGAGCTCATGGCTCTGTGTTTCGGGGGTCTGGTATATTTAGTAAAAACCCAGGCCTCGTTATATTGATTACCGGGGGCTACCGCGGTACAGCAATTAATGAAGCAATTACTGCATTTCGTGGCTTACTCTGAGGGTCCGATTATAGAAACGTAAAACAGTGCTGAAAGGGGTGGTGTCACACAGACCTGATGCATTGTGACATGTAATAAATACTGCAGCACAGTAATGTCTAAATTTGAGTATCAGCTTCAGATAGAATTTACATTTATTCATTGCTTTTCTCTAAAGCAACTTAGGGTTAAGGAACATGGAATTATTTACTTATTTATACAGCTGGGTAATTTTACTGGAGCAATTTAGGGTAAGTGTGTTGCTCAAGGGTACTACAGCCAGAGGTAAGGATTGAACCTGGAACTTTTGGATCCAAAGGCAGTAGCTCTGACCACTACACTACCAGCTGCCCTGTTTGCTTTGTGTTGTCAGGACTTGGACACAACTTGGAACCTGTTACCTGCACAGATCTCCACACAGATCAGGGTTCAAAATCTGCCACTGCGCTGAGATGGTCGTCCTTGTTTTCCAAACCCATTCTATCTGACTGGGTTCTGCTTGAAATCAGTAGAAAATCATAGGAAAGACTTTGGACGAGGGCGTGATGCATACACACACATTTTCAGAACCGCTTGTCCCTTACGGGGTCACGGGGAACCGGAGCCTACCCGGCAACACAGGGTGCAAGGCCAGAGGGGGAAGGGGACACACCCAGGACGGGACGCCAGTCCGTCACAAGGCACCCCTAGCGGGACTCGAACCCCAGACCCACCGGAGAGCAGGACTGCGGTCCAACCCACTGCGCCACCGCGTGATGCCCATCTGACAAATGTAGCCTTTATCACAGCATGTGTTGTAGATAGTGATCACTTCTGAAAATACAAGTTCTTTGAACATCTGTCTTGGAAATCTGTTGCTCTGAGAAGTCTTCTAAATGGACAAATGGAGTACACCCGTTATGGTGTCAAGATGTCGTTGACAAGTGTGAGCATCCTGTTTTGTGGAGGCTTGCTCTGAGTGCTCCACATAGGTGCCCAGGAACCTAAGTGAAATGCTAACTGTGACCTGTAAGGGCTGGGATACCTGGCTTCAGCTGTAAGTGCTTGTTGTTCTGCTGAACACATACCTTTTGAGAGAGCAGGACACAGCCTAACAGCACATCAGCCTCTTTCCACAGAATGGAAGGGGAACACAAAGTATTAGCTTTTTTTCATAAAGTATGGTATTGTTTGTGTATGGTCCTTTTTGCTCATCTCCATTTTCCTCTTTCATGTACACTGTTCATCGCAACAGTCTTGTAGAATATTCGAAATCAAGTGTGTTCTACATGTGTTTGAATAGCAGTATAATATCCTGTACACATATACAAGGTGCTTGCAATCCTGGTATGCAAATTCCTTAAAATCGACAGGTAGACCTTTCAGTATCCATGGAAACGAAGGGTGCGATTTTGGTTTTGCTTTGAGGAATGGCATAGGGAGGGAGGTAGTTTACCATCAATGGGGACAGGCTCATTAAACTATGGCTGATAACATTTGTCTTTGGAAACTTTGATTTCACCTCGGTGATTTGAAATTTTGAAGTTGGATACCTGCTCTAAAGACAATATTGGGTTTCCCTAAATGTTGTAAATGGCTGGTATAGAACTGTTATTTCCATCCTGGGTATATGAACTAAAAACGGAAGATTTGACACTTTGCACATTGTCAGCACAATGTGCGAAGTATAGGCTACATAGACCGAACCTCAGTTTTGTGCAGTGTAACAGAATACTTAAACTGTGTTGAGGGCCTCAAGGTTTTTAAGCTTGAGCAATTGGCATTTAAAGTATCTCAACCTGTGACTATGATCAGCATGGAATCTGTACTGTACTCGCGAGGCACATATATGCTCCCTAGAAGCATATTTGGGGCAACAAGCTAAGTTTCTATTAGTCTGGCCCTCAGCATTCCTTTGCTTTTCTTGAGGATTTTACCAATGTGCAACCCAGATGAAAGCTTCAGCTGACATCTATTGCAATTTATCTTCAACTCCTGAGTGTTGCTGAATTAAACATGAAAATGAATTGCATTTAATGGAAGTCAGTTATGCATATGATAAACAACATGGTTCAAATGTATCAAATGTTTGCAGAGAATTTTAATCCTTCATAGTCATCAAGCCAAAGAATTGAGGCAACAGAAAAAGCCCCCGAGATATTTTAAAATAGCTGTGATTGGACAGGGCAAAAGCGGAGCTTCTCTTAGCCAGCAGCTCTTGGTTGATGGCCTTTATGAGGTTAGACGTATAGTAGGGCACGGCACATTCAGATAAGGGCATAGAAACCGAAATCATCTGTATGAGGACTAGGTTCTGGTGAGTTTCATTCTACTCTCAGGGGGCAATCACAGCCATCTTCCTGTTGACATGTGCTAAGACAGCCAGCAGCTATCAGTGGAACACACAATCCTGTTGAGTAAAATGGAAGTTTGGACTAATCTGCGGCATTTGACCATGACGAAATTAAAGACTAACCTAGTTTCCAAAGGCACTGTTGTGAGCACAGGAGACGGTAATCTTCCCCAGTAGTAATGCCATTTGGGTTATATGGTGAACCAACAGCTTGAATATGTGCCCTGTGTTCATGGAGCTGTCACTTTGTTAGACCACAATAGGCCTTTGCTTATACCATCCCAATTGGAAGTTGTCCGATTACACCCCCACCCACCCCTTTCCTGCTTTCTCCTGCCAGCAGTTGCAGGTTTGAGAATGGCACCGCTCAGACATTTTACAGAAAATTTGATGGGTTAAAGTGGAATAATGAAGATTATTTTTAGTAATGCCTTTTATTAGCAAAGTCTTACTTCTGTTGCATTAGACAAAGGACTTCTGTGTATAGAAGTTTTAAAACATTGTGTGAGTTTGCAGGAAAGATTAAAAAACAACCAATACTGCATCTTCGCTATTTTATAATACACAACTCAGTCTGCAGATGGTTTGAAATTTTGTTCATTCAATGTATCACATAGTGTGATTGGCCTACATGTGACCTGTTCCTGTCCTTTGTGGCTACCAGCACCCTTTCCCAAGAATCTTTCCCAGAAAGACAAATTAAGTTATAATTAAAGATGGGAGGGAGGAACCTCAGTTCTTCCACATCTTGTTTGATAGAGTGATGCTGTGGTTGTAATTTAGTAAGCCAGAAATTGTTGGAAACCAGTGTCAAGGCTGCGTGGATGGAGACTAACGATCATATGAACTGTCACAGCTCCCCAGGATGGATGCTTTGGGGAAAATACAATCACTTGACAAATAGGCACCTTAAAGGGCAAAGATCCTTGCATAATAACCCATTTCATTCAAATTCATTGGTGATGAAACATTACACACAGAGGAAGCCTCAATAAGAGCGGTTGACCAAACTGATTATTCCCAGATGGCCGACATGAGAGCAGTTGCGGCCTTGGAGCAATCGGCTCGTGTGCCTCTTCGGCACGGGTCCAGGTCATTCCCGTTCCTCGTTAAGGTAACGCAGCCTTAAATGTAATTAATTGCTTCACAAAAACACAGGCTTAATATCAACAATCCACATGAACTTGTTGCCCATGCAACATCATGAACTAATGAAACATTACCATGATCGTGTAAAGTAACCATTTGTCTGGACTTTGTTTTTCTGGCTTCCAGGTGACTTAACATGTTTGTACAGTCATCTACTTGGAACAATTCACCCGTTCATGAATCTGGTTTTTAGCTCAGTGTTAAGATGTTGAAGGGATGAAGGATGCTCCCACTACCATGTCGGCTGCATCTCCCCCCCGCCATGTGGCAAACTAGTCAGATCAGATGCCATGGAGCAGACAGATGCTGTAATCAGAGTTAATGGACTTGATCTCAGTTAAAGCTGCAGTGTGACATTTGCTGAGGGAGCCATCTACCAAAGAGCAAAAATGTAATGAAATTATTTGGAGTCTCCAGTTCTGGGATTCTTAAATTTTAGAGGATGAATTGGGGATAGCTGTCCTTTTTGGTGACATGGTACCTAAACATGGGAATGCAATCAAAATATGTTGTATGAAACATGTGAAGCTGCTTGTGTCAGCAAGGCAGTGCTGATATGCACACTTCCTGGAAATTTCTTTTGGTTACTTCTTAAACCACTTCTTGCAGAGATTTATTTTGGAGGGCATGTGTCAATGCAGGAAAGCGTGGATTCTCTTTAGTATATGGAAAGCTCCAATGGGATCCTTTTGGAACCCAAGAAAAGCACTTATCGCACATGTTCACTGTTGGAACCCACATCTTAAAGCATGGCTCCAAGGTCCTGGAAAAGGGTGAGCTATCAAGCAAATTGCTTACCTGCACAGTGCATCCCTGATTCCTGGGGATATTCTTCTAGCACTTTTGGAAAAAGGAGTGGGGAATGGGAGGTAGGGTCATGTAAAAGTAATTCTCCCAGCCATGGAACACATGAGGATAGTCAGTGTAGAACTCAGAGCTCTCTTTATGTAGAGGTGCACTCGCATCTTGCAAAATCCAGCTGTCGTATGCATAGACAAAGTGAAGATGTCAGTTTAATTTGAAGTCCAAATGAACTGCTGAATGAATACACCATACTAAAAGCTCATTGAGCATCACTGCACTAGTTGTACCAATCGATACTATGTGTTCGTTCATGGTCTCATTACAAGTGCTGTTTCCTATGCAGCAAAAGATGAACATGGGCTCTGACTGAATCCATTTTACTTAACAAGTTTTGGCAGGTAATTACTTCAGCTAGCGTTAAAGCCTTCTGCACCTTTCAGTGTGTTTCATTGTGTGTATTTTCTAAAATCCTGTTGTGCATTAGGAAATAATTACCTAAATGATCCTGCTCGGCAAGCACTTGGTTTGGGGGGGGGGAAAGGTTTAACAGCGAACAGTCCTCGTGAAATGGTGGTGCACCACTTGGCTGTGTAAAAGGAGGAAACTTATTACAAGCAACCCATTGGGAATTTTTCACCCATAATTTATGGGTAATAACATGAAGTGATGAGTCCCAATCAGGATTCAAGAGCTCAGTCAAGTCAAACTGGGAACTGCGCTTCTCTGGAAGCAAATTCCAAATTCCAAGAGATTCCATCTTTATATTGGGTTATAACTATGTTCAGTGCCTGTATAGTCACTGATTACTCTGCTTACTCTTAATATGTACTTCTGTTGTTGGTGCTCACTGTAGGCATCAGCAACATGGAGTACATTTTCAACTAGTTTCAAGTCTCCTGATTGCTGCAAAAGTGATTTTCCTAAGCTGTGTGTGTGTGTGTGTGTGTGTGTGTGTGTGTGTGTGTGTGTGTGTGTGTGTGTGCGCATGTTGGGGGGGGGGGTCACACTCACTCACTCATTCACTCAGAAGCAGGATAGTAGCTCTGCAGCTCCTAGGCTGTGGGTTTGGATGTAGACTTGTTTTCCTGTTCACTCTGTGGCATTTTTGTTCTCCCTGTGTTGCCATAGATTTCTTCTTGGTTTCTTCCCACAACTGAGACATGTTTCAGGTGAATTGATTCTGAACGATAGTGTGTGCATGTGACTGTCCCATCAATATTGCACTCTGTCACCATGATGAACTCTGGACTACTGTGACCAGGTTACACATGGTAAGATGTTTAAACCACCTTAAGGAAACAGGTGGAAAGCTGAGGGGTCCCCCACCCTCCAAGTTGTACCCTTTATCGAGGTACTTGCCCAGAATTCATGCAGTAAAAATCTCCCTTCTATAACTGCTGCAGCAGCTCAGTATACAAACATCACACTGTGATTCACCTTGGCCATGTGTCAAATGATATTAACATCATTGTAAATGATGCCACATAATCCAGAGTGAAGCATTAGCCTTTTTCATGTTAGTGATTCTTTGACTCTGTTCTGATGCCTGTATTCAAGCCATGATCTCAAATCCGATGACCAAAAACTTGATGTCAGTCAAATTTACTGTAAACTTTCTTGAGAAACTTGGGAATGTTTCCCAAGTCTTAAGAAAACCCACATGCTACTTAATAGTTTTTAAGCCTCATTTCTAAAGTTCTTAAGGCATTGTGGAGAGCGTGGGTGCTGGCGAGGGAGGGAGGGAAGTGCACAGAAAGCTTCTAAACACGTCCCAGAGAGACCCAGGGCACTTAGGTGTTGGCATGGATTACTGTCCCCTTCTGAGACGCACCTAATAGGATTCCCGTTGGGTGTATTTTTGGCAATCTCCCTCCTCCAAACCCCTCTTTTCAAGGCGACTTTGTATATGTTTTGGATTATGTGAGAGTTTTGTATAATAGTTTTTGTAGTTACTACATAAAAAGACAAGGCGATTCCCAGTGGTTGGATGGAGGTGCTCTGGGGAAGCAGCATGCGAGTGTCGGGAAATAGCGAATGCGAATAGTCCTCTGGTATGGTAATCAATAAAATCACATCTTTGCAGCCATTCCTTGTGAACTTGGCCCTTGATGTAAAACTAGTCTCAAATTAAATCTCTATGGAGTTTGAGACATCGGAGGGGGTGGTAATTACTGAAATGGTGAATTTATAATTGTTTTTGGGGGTGGTTGCAGTAATTAATTGCTGATGTGGTGACTTTAGTCACATTATTGAAGCTTCATTTACTCATGAGGATTAAACCGACACCCTGCTCCCTTAAACAAACCAGGACCTGATACTGAATTATGCATAAAACGCAGTCAAAACAGAATGGGCACATGATTGTTAATGGAATGAGGATTATTAATACGTCCTGAATTATTGAACAGGCCTAATTAGCTGAAGATGCTACTGAACATGAAGATGGAAGGATGTGCTTGGCGCACATCTCTACTGCCCTGGATAACAGCTACCACGATTAATGTCCAAACAATAACTTTGGATGCATACGTTGAACTGACAGAAGATATGAAAAACCTGCCGGGTCCCCCCCAGTAATATCGAGTTGAATCCCTTGTTGGTGCTGATGTGCAGTTGCACAACATTTCCTGATGTACAGCTGCTCTGTGCTGAAGCCAAAAGCCTGAAACCACACACTTGCGGGAAGATCAGTATTGAGTAGGAGGTCAATGAAAATCAAAGTAAACAATTATCCATCCCCTGACAGTGACAGAACTACTCCATTCTTGAGCTCTTAGCGGAATGTGGGAAAAATTAAAACGATGCACAGTTATAATGAGCGCAATTACTGGATCATCACTCGCATAACCCATCTGCTTCTGAGAGCTCATATGGGCCCTTGTGGGTATTGGGGGAGGGTGATGAAAGCAGTGTGTTCCAGTAAAGAAAAGTTAATGTTAAATGGAAAAATCCTTTTACTGTACAATACCAATCTAGTGGTATCCCCCCGACACACACACGCGCATACACATTCTATAGGCAGATAGTTGAGGGATGTGAACCAGCAACAGTTTATCACACCCAAGCTACATGTGAATTGCGTGGAGAGCTTTTCGTTTTGATTAAATGTAGATATTTCATGTTCTCATTGTGCTGGCAGGAGAACTGCAGGCACTCAATTTTACAAAGAAAATGATTAAATTTGGGTTAAAAAACATGTTGATCCAGTCCTAGAGGGTTTTCGGCTCTCTGTAGACTTCAGTACCACTGTCCTTTTAAAGGCAACCGACAGAGGATAAGGCATTGTGCTGTCAAATGTTTTGCGGTACGGGTTGAAAGTCTGTAGATGCTTTGATCTGGGAATCACGTTTTTATCCCATTCCTGAAATAAGTGATCTCCTAACTCGTGTCATTACCCTCTGGTGTTGACAGTGGAGTCGATATGGTAGGAGCAATTCTTAGTGAATGAGTAGTGTGTATCAATCTATACAATCCAAATAAAAATCCAGACTATTACTGGTTTTCAGATGGAAATGGGACTCCCCCCCAACCCCCGGGTTTGTTCTACACCTGAGACTCGAGTGTATTCCCCCCCCCCCAAACACACAACAATGTAGCTGTTGGGTTGTAGTTATGAGTCCTGCTCCGTGTCTGGTCCTCATCGACCGCATCCTGTTTCCTCCCTGTCAGCAGCGCATCGCAGGCCTCTGCTCCTCCTGCTTCACCGCAATAACCTTGTCGCTGGAACTTTATATCTGGTGTACAAGCACTTTGGGACGGTGTAAATCCTTTCTCTCCGTAACCGCAAAACTGACAAAAGCGTGAAATATCTGGGAGCTCGCAGCACTAATCTACAGCTCTCCCGGCTGAAGCTGGTTTTTCCTGCCATGTTAACCAAAACTGCTTCCCTGTGACTTTGTGGGTCAATGTTTTCGAGTGGATGCAGATGAGCTCAGACGGCTGAGGAGTTTTGGAAGTGCTTCTAATGAACGCATCGCTTAGGCACTGCGGCACAGCGTGGGGCGTGGAGGGCAGCGGCCAGACTTCACGTACCGCTAGGAAGGTTAATCGGCGAGCTTGTGGGGGCAAAAGTTACCTTCTTGGTTCATTTCTATCCTCCGTAACTTCAAGTGACCCATAAAGCAGTAATAATCAATGTGCACCATGGGGAAATCACGAGCGTCTGTTTTCACTCTATTCTGCGTGTTTTAAAAGCATTTATAATTATGACACAGGCTGCTGGGGGGACCAAACTGATGCTGCTCCCGGTCCTTCACCGTTACATTGCCCACCACTTAGCCACAGAAACCGCTGCGCATTTCGGCAATATCGTCATGATCAATTTGCAAACCGTTTTAACGTCCTGCAGTGGCTCTTCAGCTGCTTGAACATAAATGGCCCGCATAGAAACAGCTTTTAACACTCCAGCGTTTCAAACCGGTAATGTGACACTCGGCAGAGGAGTGCGACACGGCTCCCGTTACTCACGTGATCAGCCTCTCCCAAGGGGTTCGAAGCACAGTGAAACGTTGCTGGCTCTAAAGGTTTAATGTTCACCACTTTTAAATGGGCAGATTCAAAAAAAAAAAAAAAAAAAAAGCCAGTGGCGTAGATTAGCGCTGTCAGAGCGGTGACGATGCTGGCTGCAGGCACAGTTGCCGAACTGGAACTCTAAATTCAAGGCTCCCTTAACATCACAGTAAGCTGAGAGCCTCCTTCAGATGTCAGGCTGTAAAACTTTGTCATATTTCCTTATCTCTATGAGTTCCTCAGACAGCCCAGAGAAATTGGAGATGTCTGTGGCTGTAGTGACAACTGAGGGGAAAAGAAGTTTTCTTCCCCTTTCCTCCTCCTGACTGGATCAAACAGTATGGGCAGTGAGGGTTTCAGTCTGTCAGTTAACCTTGATATGGTTACTGAATATTCTGAAAGTACAGGGCTTTAACTGGTAATTCTGCATTACTGAGGATAGTCTTAGATTTTATATCTCAAGTTACCATGAAAACAGGACCAGTTATATTATAATGCAAAAACTTATTTTTGAGAATATTGGGGGCACTATTTTTTTTTTTTTTTTTTTCTTTTTTCCCTTCCTCTTTTCGCCAAGGCTGGGGAAATCCTCATGGAGACCTTCCAAAAAGCTGTACACGGGAACTGTCGGACTCTTCCCGACTAAAACCTCAGCCTGCTCGGCCAATATTCCAACTGTGTTAAGAACATGCAGTCTGCATGCAAACAAAAAGTGGGTGAAATACCCTCCCTACTCCGCTCATGACCTCCTAGGGTTTAGGTCACCCCCATCATAAATCTCCCTCTTAAACGCACCACCATCTTGTTTTAGGACACAGCATTTTGTGGTACGTCTTTTAAAAGTGTCCACCATTACTACGCTCCCCTCCAAGGCCTTTACACCTGGAAAGTAGATACTTTCCTTAGTCAGCCCAACTGCCCCATGAAGGAAGTTCAGACACTGCTTATTGAGAGCGCCTCTGTAATCGAACACTAAGGTTCCTACTCTGACTTCCAGCTCAGCTTTCTGGTCACCAGCTATCTCCCTTGCTTTTGTAATATTTGGTCGATCATATATCTTCTCCATATAGGCCCTGCTTAGTGTATCACGTAAGCTGGCATCAGCAGTGACGGTAGTATCAATTATATGTAAATGCCTTTATTATGACACATCTGGAATTCTGATACCCACACTTTTTTGAGACAGGGTTCTGGTATGGCTCGGTAACCTCTTGATGTAGTGAAATCTATAAGGGTCTTGTTGATGTAAGAGCCTGTGATGGACTGATGTCCTCTGCCTCATGCCCTATGCTTTCAGGATATGTTCTGAACCACAGTGATCCTTCATTTCTCAAGCACAGACGTGTATTGTTGTGCATCTACCGTTCATGAAAGTGCAATATTTGAGCTGAAGACCCTGGACTGGTTGTGTGGCATGTGGTGTTGAACTGATATATCTTAATAGGAAGAGAAAGAGGGGGAGACGGACATTATTATGCTCCGACAGTTGTGGGTTTACACACGGCACTGTTGTCTCGCTACGGTTCACCAGGAAGGTAGGGACTCGGAGAACTCTGTGTATGAATGAACACGTCAAAATGTACCAGAGGCATGTGCGCGCAGCAGACTGGCCGTCTGATCCGGAACGGAGGGACAGTGGCGGTGAGATGTGGCCCTGTCAGACATACACAGCTGCTCACCGAACTTCCTCTATCCTTCAACAACACCCCCCCCCCCCCCCCCAGATGTGTACCAAAACAGTGACATCGTTCATCACCAGGCATGACACGGGCGCAGTATTCTCTCTGTGTTTAGCAAGTCACTTGAACTTTGCCTTTAGCCCCTTGCAACAGGCAAGTCAACAAGTGTGAGCTGCATGTTCTTCAGCTCGCTTAGTGCTGCAGACTCCGCTAATTTCGACTATATTGTGGACCTCCAGGCGGCACAATGAGTAGCACTGCTGTCTCACAACACCTGGGTGGTGTGAGAGGACGTGGTTTTTATCCCCGCTCAGTCTGTGTGGAGTTTGCATGTTCTTCCCGTGTCTCCGTGGTTTCCTCCAGGTGCCCTGGGTTCCAAAGATACGCTGTTCAGGTTCCCCCATAGTGTGTGAGTGACAGAGAGAGAGTGTGTTCCACTGATGTATGGATGAGTGAGCCAGTGTAGGTAATGTATCTAGCAGTGTAAGTCACCGCGGTGAATAAGGTGTGTGGGCTCATAACACTACATAGAGTTCATCGGAAGTCGATTTGGAGAAAACATCATCACACATCATCTGCAACTGCTTGTCCCGTACGGGGTCATGGGGAGCCAGAGCCTAACCTGGCAACACAGGGTGAAAGGCTGGAGGGGGAGGGGACGCCAGTCTGTCACAAGGCACCCCAAGCAGGACTCGAACCCCAGACCCACCGGAGAGCAGGACACGGTCCAACCTACCGTGCCACCGCACCCCCACTTTGGAGAAAAGTGTCTGCTAAATAAATGTAAGGAAATACTTGACAACATGTAACCATAATTTACAAGCTTTTCTTCTAGGAATTGTGTTTTATACAATAAACTACTCATACTGACTTACCCTGTTGTACAGTATAAATGGGTAACTTTTACTGTACCACTTCCAGGTAAGTTCTATGGTTAAGGGTGCTACAGCAGGATGTGCTACTAGAACTTTTACCTCACAATGCAAGGGTATCAGTTGCAACCACTGCAATGCTGCCCAAGAGCATAGACGTACTGTAAGGGTAAAACTAGGTAAAGGGTTTATCACTAGTGTAAAGCACTCAAAGCTGTCTGTTCAACGAGATTTTGCGACAACCTGACAGCACTTACATTATCATTAGTGGGCACAACAACAAGTAGCGTTTAATCTGGGCTACGCTGCTAATCGACGAGAACAGTTAAAAGGGCAATCTTTGTTTCTGTAAACAATATGCTGCCCAAATTCACAGCATTGCGAAAGCAAACACTGAACCAAATAACTTTTGCATAATTAGAAGAAACATCAAAATGTTTCTCATTCTTGGCACCATTTCAGAGCTCTGCTCAGACAACTTTTCTTTTCTTTTTTTTTTTTTTTTTTTCCTTTAAAAAAAAATCTGGCTGGAAATAATTATAGGTATTTTATCAACTGAATGAGCTGATAATAACACAACAGTGAAACCATATGCAGCTGTTGATATGAAGCTGTTTTTATGTACTGCTGTTTTATGAGCCCTTAAAGTAGAAACAATTGATTTTAAATATTTAACTGATTATGCAGTAATTTGTCTGCAGGGTAATTATGTAATTGTTTTAAACTGTTGTGAGAGTGCTTTAATTTGGCACAGATGAAGGTTTAATAATAATAAAAAAAAAAAGGTAAAGGTTCTATTAATGAGAGATGGAAAGCTGATGTACAAAACTTGTTGCAACAATTTCAGATTTGATAAAAGTGTGCATGTTTTGTTTTAGTGGGATTGTTTTCCTGAAAGGATCTAAACAATGGATTTCCTTCAGTAGCCTCATGACAAACCCATGTCTTAACCAGCAGCTGTCTGCCCTGTCCAGGCTAAACCATTTCTCAAAACACAAACAATGGTAGTAAAACCACACAAGATCGTTAGATGTGTAACCATTCTTTATATTGACCGGTTGGAGGTTGTACAGTGAATTTGTAGCGTAGCATAATTTATTTATTTTTTTTTTTAATATTTTGGAGCATCTGGTGAATTAATGGTCGAATGCTCATCCTTGCTTTCCAGATATCCATCTTCGTTGTTGGACCAGTGTTTGTTTTACAGCCATTCTAATGTAATCTGTAGCTTTTTCATCTGAGTGTAGTTGGGACTTTGAGCTGCATGCATTCATACATGTTATAATACCTTAGTGCAAGGCTTTATTTGGCTCTATTAATAAGCAATGTGTTTCTGAGAGTAAAATGTATTTGCCATTTCCCAAGCTGGTAACACTTTGTCACTACAAAATTACCTGCATTTGACTGCATTGAAATGGAAAGATTTGAGTTTCAACACATTTCCCTTAATGGCTCATCTTTTATTTTTATTTACTTAAAAATGACATGAAAATGGCCAGTGAGATGAAACCGCATCTTTACAGATGGATATGAAAACAGACAAGCTGTGAAGTTGAAACCAGATCTCAGGTTGGCTGAATGAAGAATAGATTTTTATTTTCAAGTCCATTGTGGGCTTCCTGTATGTGTGTTTATGTAATACATTACTGTTCAGGAACCATTTCACTAAACAGCTGGCATTTGTACATTTTGCTTGAAGCACCGTTAGTTAAAAATGTAGCATTGCAGTATTAAAAAGGAATGAAAGTACCATATTTGGCAGAAAACTCAACTATTGCCAACACATACAGAGCCTCAACCCACAGCAGTATGTTTCATTCAGAAAGTTCCAGAAAGAAAAGTCTAGCTTGGGGCAGCTAAGGTGTGAGAGAGTAGGGGTGCGCTGGCCTTCTACCCCAATGATATAATGCCTTCAGAGTCGGCTAGTAAATGACGACAGCATCTGAGACACCTGATTTATCAGTTATTTTTGGTGTCGCATGTTTCTGAATGTGCCGTTAAGTGGCGATGCTGTGGCACCTTTGCCCGGGGCTGGGCTTGTTGAGACTTACAGAAGGGAAACCCTGAAGTTTGGTACTTGGGTCTCCATTTGGCGTGATTCTCAAAGCCTGTATATTGGTGGGTGAAAACTTTGTGCAAGATACAATTTTACTGATTATTTACTCTGCACCTGCTTTTTGAACTGGGAGAATAAAGCTGCTTTGTGGCAGCATGTGGTGTACCAGAACGATTACCTTGCAATCCACTGGGATCCCAATCCCATCTCCTGGTACAGTACCCAAGATCCAGGTACTTACCTTGAACTGATACAGGGGAAAATTGCCCTACTGGGTGAAATGTAAATCAGTTTAGTAGCTGTGGATAAACCAATACAAATACTACTAGGTCTGGGACTGAGTGCCACATTACGCAACTGGATCCTGGATTTTCTCACCAACAGACCCCAGCGTGTGCTGTGGAGTCTGTCCTCACAGGGTGTATTACATCCTGGTGTGGCAGCTGCTCCATACAGGACAAGAAAGCCCTACAGAGGGTGGTCAAAACAGCTCAACAGTCCAGGACACCTACACCACACTCTGCCTCAGAAAGACGATGCGCATCACGAAAGATTATAGTCACCCCACACGGGCACTTTTCTCTTTTCTTCCATCCAGAAAGCGGCTCAGGTCTATTCGAACCCGCACTGCGAGGTACAGGAACAGCTATTACCCCACTGCTGTAAGAGTATACACCACTTACCAATGTGCCACCTTTTGTAACTAGAGTTGGACTGCTCCTTCCAAGAACATTGGTAGATTACACTGTCACTTTAAGCATGATCGTGTTCTGAGTTCTCTGGCTGTCTGTTTGTTATTCTTGTTACTGTTATTGTTCATTAGCATTACTTATTGTCATTGTTGTTTTGTTCTGTGCAGTATTTCTGTTGTTTCTTTTCATAGTCTGTGGAGAAGCATTCAAGAAGAATGTCATGATACTTGTACATGGTACTTGTACCTCTGACAATAAACTTGAAACAAATCATTACAGCTCTTTTGACTGGTATTTGAGTTTAATAGACCAAGCATAACTTAATACATTGCTTTTTAAATTCTTAGTTTGAACATGAATGGTAAATGAATCTATTAATAACCAACCTATACCAACTGAGTGTGAGTGACCCATCGTAAGTAGTCTATCTAGCAGTGTAAGTTACCTCGGTGAGTAAGGTGTGTAGGCTTGTAACACTACATAGAGCTCATCGGAAGTCGCTTTGGAGAAAAGTCTGCTAAATAAATGTAAAATATGAGGAAAGGGAAATGAGTAATGGTAATTTGGTTTATGCCTTGTGATACTGCGCAGCTCACTACTGTAAATGAATTGCATATGGATAGGACTGGCCTTTGTGCCTTTGAAGCACTCTATAGGAGTGAAAGTTTTAGTGATAACTTTAATGCTGGTTTTACTGCATCACGATAGGCGTCAGTGCGCTGTATCCATGCGTTGATGACAATCTCTTATCTCCAAGAAAAACCTATTGTGAATGAGCGTGACGTACGTTCTGGCTGACGTGATCAGCTCTTATTGTGCAGTTCTGGTGGTTGACGGGTACTGCACCAACTGAAAACCAGTGCATAGCAGAGGGTGGGTGTGATAGAGGTGTAAAAGGTGCAGCTCAAACATCACTGTCAAGTGATTTGGGTCGTTTTGGTCTCCACCCGACTTGCTGTGCTGTTCTGCTCTGATTCAACCCTTGCGTTGCAGTTGGATTTGATATTGAACTTGGAAAACAAAGCGTGAGAAACTCCAGAAAAGACACGGCTATACAGTTAGTCAGTGGTGAGCCACAGCACTCTTACTCGGCAATAGCATATTTTTATTGAACCCTCACCCTACCCTAGAAAGTGTGTGTGTGTGTGTGTGTGTGTGTGTGTGTGTGTGTGTGTGTGTGTGGCACCAGTTTGTGCCCTTAATATTTTTCCTTGACTAGCAAATTCAAAGCATGTACATGATTCTTAATTTACAATCAGGAATCTTTCCTGTAAAACTGACAGATGTTTATGGAAAACATGGTATTAGTTACAAAATGTGGATCTTTATCTAGTCCAAGAGGTTCAATGAACCTTTTCTGGGGGCTTAAATGTTTCCAGGCTGCTCTCACCCTTAACACCTGGCTTGCTGTTTAGTCCATGCAGAAAAAAAGAAACAAATGGCTTCTAACATCTTTCTGTTTCCACTGAAATTTCAGGGGAGATGAAAAGACCCCAGTGCTTGCTGTGCTCTTGATTGGATATCTATTCATCGCCTAAAATAAGCAGCCTTGTGATGCCCCTGGGGCATGAATCGCGATCATTATCTGTGGGTAGCCTGCACAGGCCATGTCGGTACAATAGCATATTATTTCAAATATCACAATGCTTTTGACTGTCTTGGTAACCATAACAGTGTTATGAATCAGTATAAGTGCACAGAAAGGGCCCTCATTTAATTCCTCTGGTTGTGAACCGGAGTTTTCGTTCTGGGTTTGGCCTCCACTGCAAGCTGCCTGAGGTCAGGGAGACTTAAGAAAACATGTCCAATGGAGCCACCAGTTCCGAGAAACAATTTGCAGTAGAAAATGAGTGTAGCATCGTGAAACATGAGGTGGACTCCAGACAAATGTATACATTGACGGTTTTAACACGTTTCCTGCTTCTTACCGCTTAAGCATGTTGACCTGTTCCTAAAAAAGGCTGGTTATGCGCACTCGGGCAGGAGTTGAGACGTAATGTTTGACAAGTCTATCAAGATCTAGTCATTAAATCACACTTCAGTGCTCAAATATTGAATGATGTGATTGAAATCCAGTGTGATCTGCATGTTGGAACAAACACTCAATAGATATCAAGTCAATATTAAATCAGTGGATTCATCTATTCGTCTCTGTCTCCTCCAAGGGGCGGCTTGCCGTGTGAGGTTTGCACAGATATTTGATTTACTCCTTTATCCACCAGCATATCTTTTGCTTATAATTCAAAGTGTCTTGATCAAGAATATTACAGCAGGAGGTGAGATTCAAGCCAAGGTCTTTTAGTTGGACTAACTTTGCCAAACTTACCTGTTGCAAAAGGCAGGTACTGGTTGGTCAAGGCCCCCTAGAATGAACAATGAACATGCTTTGCAGTTTGTTTCCCCAGTTCATGACAAAGTACTAATTGAAAGTATAATTGAAAGTCCTCATCAGGAACCACAGGAAAGTTTTTATCTGCCAAGGCCTTCAAGTACTCGACAACTGACATTAATTACTGCACTTATGCCTGCGTTTAATTACGCTCAATTATGCAGAGGGATTAATAACGGTTCATGTGCAAAAATATGGGGATACTAGGTAGACTGATAGCAAGACAGATTGATGAATTTCCTTTTGTCCTCTTTCCCAAATTAACTGGGCAATTATTGCATTTTATGCTTCCCTAAAGAAAAGCAGGCTTGTGCGATGCTGCTATAAACCAAGCTGAAGTTATTGAAGGTGGATGCAGGAACTAGGCCGCCGTCCCGAGCGCTACGTCGCCGGGGCAACGACGCATCACATTAAGAGATAAGCAGAATGCTTAAAATGGGTTATAATTCCATATTCTCCCTGCTGTTGTGAGGCTTTGGTGAACAGTAATTTCAAACTGCACAGTGAACAATTGCCATGTGCGCTTTTAGTTTTGCTGTGAGTGCAATGCGAAATAATGTGCAGACGTGAACCAAAAATGGCAACAATCAGTTTCCTTGGTGATTAAAACCAACCTGTGCCAGTGGAGGTGGCTTTTCTGCATTGTTACTCAGAAGATGCTTATCCAAAGTTAAGAAAAGCAATTAAAGAATGTTTCGCAATTTATCCATCTGGGCATCAGGATGCTCTTCGGTTTAAACAGAGCCGTTCCCAGAGAAGAACTTGTAGCTATCTTGTATTTGCATGGTACAGCACATGGAGCAGTAGTAAGGGTGCTCACCTTGAAATTTTGAAGATCTGCTCCAAATCTCAGTCCTGTAGTAATACCTTTTGGTCAGGGTTCACTCACTCCTTGCCTCATGGGCTTAATTTCTTCAGTGAAAAAACTCATTCTTGTTGAAGGGCTTAAATAACTACCATTTCTTAGAGGATGTCTTCCGAAAAGTAAAACGATGACACACAAGGTATTTCTATGAATGTCAACACCGCCATCATGAGCTTGTCTGTTAGTTTTCATCCAGCCATTCGTTAATAGTCAACGCAGGGTCGGCAATTCAGTCAACCCAGGATGCGCAGGTTGCCGCAAGTTACACATCACTGCCCACATCTTTAATATCGCTGGGTGCTTGCCCTGAACTGATATGGTAAGTCATACTTTTCCAGCTGTATGAAACGATAAATCATTACATGTGGCTTGGTACCATTGCAAGTCTTGTATAATAACCATAATGGTCCCCATCAAGGTGACCTGGGTTTCCAATGTTGCTATTGCACACGAAAAGCAGCTCCTGTACCAGACACAAACACAAGGGAATTGGCTATTCTAAGCTCTCAATAATCCCTGTGCAAATATGCTTAATTACTCTTAGGCACTGCTGGAAAATGAGCAGCTGTATAATATCTGCTTAGTGTTTCTCATTCACTTGACTTTCTAATGGTATTTTGCAGAAGTGACACTAAAATATGAGAACTTGGGGCACCTGTCAAGACCCCAGGATCAAATTGTTTCCCATCTCCTGTCACAACTGTCACTATATGTGGGATGGAGGAAGCGGGGTCCTTTCCAAATGCCTGACAGTTGCACCCGTTTGCAGTCATGGCATTAATTATTGATGCTGGAAATCTGGAATTTGGTGGCACCAGTTCACTACACAGCTGAGTCATACAGGGTTATTATAAAATGTTGGCAGTTTTTGTAAAGCATGCAGCTCCAGTTCAAATGGATGGATATCGGCAAATTGCCGCACCTTGCCGTCTCACCATCTTTATTTCATTGGTTAATTTCATTCATGAATACACATGATTCAATTGTTTGTTCCTTGACGACACCTATTTCCAAATCTAATTTTCATCAGACTTACCCGGTATATCATCACTCATTCAGTCAATTAAAATGTTAATCCACTCTTCTCTCTATGGAGACTCAAAGGTTCCCCTCAACCATCTAATTTGACAGGCAAAGTAACTTGGTAATATTTTACTGGAAGCTTTTTTTTAATTTTTTTAAAGAACTATGCGATTTAAAACCTATATACATCTAGAAATCTAAAGGTCCACAAAGGAAGTTCCAAGAGCAGGCTCCCCTGATGTCCACAGCCTTCGGACTAGGAAGCTCCTTTATTTCCCCTGCTAAAATTCAGTTCTTAATGGGGTATTTACTAATACTTCATGTCCCAAGAGGGTCTCTTCTGGTCAATGACAATGTTCTTAAACACTTTTGTCTAACACAGTTTACTGTCATGGTGTACACAGGAATCCAGCCGACGGACTCAAATGCAGGTGCGTCTTTATTGGCTGGGACGAATAGGAGCATGTTTGGGGACGTGCAAAGGTCGGTTGATCGTCGTCCAGGGGACACGCGGAAGCCAGAGTCAGGAGGTCAGATAGCTGGGTAAAGAGCACACAAGAACAGGGTAGGAGGGTTTAGAGACATCAGCAGCGCAGGAAACTTAAAGCAAGGGTGAAGCGTTGCGGTTTCTCAAATCGAGATTCCGTGATCTAAAGCGACCGGGCAGCCTCTTTATACTTTGTCTCCGTGATTAGTTGCAGGTGCGGTCATGGGCATGCAGTCAGGGGTATGACACTTACTGTACAAGATTTGTGCATTGAGCTAAGAGTGAAATTGGCCTGCTGTATGAATGTTTCTGTATCAGTTCAGAGTAAGTGCCTTAGTCACAGGTACTGCAACAAGAGGTGAACTATGTCCATTTTGAAGCCCATCAGCCCTTACACATGTAATGAGATTTACCATAATTATAGTAACTGACTGAAAACATGTTAAATGGAATTCCATTATAGTATCATTAGAAATGGTATTCATAGCGCAGGTTAATCTAGGTGTTCTCCAAGCTTGATATTCAGACTGAAAATGTTTCGTCACCAGTCAAGGTGCTGTCAGTGCTCAGTCGGGTCTGAATATCAGTCTTTATATTGGGCCTGGATGCTGGAAACTTCCTTGGCTTCAATTTTTATTGGTTGATCTAAGATGACCTTGAGCGTTGGATCCCATTCTACTTTCTGGTTGGCTGATCACTGCAACTGTAATTGGTTCTAAACCTGATTAAACACTACCAGTTTAGTTTTTGGTTCGCACTGGGTGATCCTTGCATCGTATGGGGTCCAGATCAACATTCTTGTTTGTTTGAAGAGTTCCAGCCCTCGGAATGCTCGAGTTTTATATCTGCTTGAGACAGGATTTCTGGATTGCCCCGGTTAGTGTCCTTTCTCATGCCCAAATATCGGGGGCAATGGGTCACGTCATCTTGTGGCCAGTTTGTGTTCACGGAGTCGTGTTCATTTCATTCCTGTTTGGCCAATGTCATGTTTGCCACATTTGTTGCAGCAGACTTTAGAATATCATAAACAAAGCAATCTGTCCTTGTATCCTATACAAAATCACCTGCAACAACTGTGTAGTTCAAGCTTTACTTTTGTGCCCCTGCTACACTACTGACCCATTCAGTATAATCGCAGATAAATTACAGCAACACCAGCCTTTGAGGAGTCCAAGTGACATGTTTTTATACTTTCTGAAAGCTAACTATTTTGCTTTGCTTCCTATGGTTGGAATACAATCCTGGACAATGTACATGAAGCAGAACCACATGTAAAGAGCCCCCCCAAATGATTCATTTGAGTGTCACGCTTAGTCATGTTGCTCAGATTGCTGGAAAACCAGTGGAGATGGGTTAAAATGCCTGTGTGACTGCGCTGCTCATTGAGTCCTGTCTGTGGCTGTTATGATAGAGGTCAAACATGAAAACACAAATGCAGAAGGTCGTTAACAATACGTAAACCGTCTGGTGTAACTTGCTGTAATGTGGACATGGAAAAGCCCTTCAAAGCAAATATCCAGGAACCACAATGGGCTTTCCATGAATCAGCCACGGCTATGAACCCAAGACACACCGCCGCCCTGGAATAACACTTAACTGAAACTTCTTATTCAATTACCATTTCCTTAATTCAGATGCATTTAGACACACAGAACCTGTGTCTTTAGGAGTGAATCACAGGGAGGAGGATCTAATTGCACGGGAAAAATCATTCTCAAAACTATAATTGTGGCACATAGCTAAGCAGACATATTAAATGATAATGTTGACTGGAATCTTTAAGAAGTCTTAACTGTAAAAGTGCCTATCAGGTTGAATAGTATCAGATGAAGTGCTAAACTTTTGCTTAAGCCTTTTTTTTTCTCTCCCCCATGGCAGATGATCGGATCAGTCATGGATGTTTGCATCTGCCATGAAAGGTTACACGATGGTTAAGCTTAACTGCACTGCTGGTTGTTTACTGGTTACAATACAACACTGTCATGCTGATTTGGCTAAACTATATAATCCTGACTATTGAGCATAGGTGATTTTACAGGCAAGCAGGTGCAGATTGATTGTTGCCAATAAGGAGCCTGTGGAGGAAGATGTGGTCAGGCATGTGCCAGTCAAGTGGATGGATATTTGTTGTGCTGCCCATGGAAATCCTAGACATGAATTAGTTGAGCAAGACCCATGAAGCAAGAATGTGGTGTCACTGCCTTACGTGATTTGAGAAGATTTAGTTTAGTAGTTTATATGGCACAAGCAAGGAGTCTAAAATAAGCGGTGATGAACTGTGGGGGTGGGGTGGGATTACGGATGCTTTGCCCTTGAATACTGGGAGAAGTCCTCTTACACTTCAGAGAGGTTTCCATAACCTTAAGGAGCAGATGGTGCTAGAGACTTGACCTTTGTGTGTATAATTATACACTTCCCGGCAATGAAATATCTTCTATATTGTGGGTAACATCTTATTTTTGATGGGTAACTTGGGTAGCAGTGGTGTGCCTTTATGTGACTTTAAGTGAACCAGTGCTGCCTCATTTCCTTATTCATACCCACTGTCACTATAGCTTTCAATATATGCACCTCTTACAGTTCATTTGTTAAGCTGTCTTAAAATACAATGTGGGATATACATGAAGGCCAAACAGCAGGTGGAGGTCCTTTGAGAGCTCGTCACTGGACTCCGGTCCACACGAACAACATGAAATCATAAACATAAATTGCCTTTGCCACCAAGGACAAGCTTTACCAGCTTTTTCTTCATGTTAGAGCAATGAGCGTGATTGTATCCAAGGACATTGCATCACATCCATGTCACCGTGTGGCGTTAGTTACAGCCATTGCTGCGGTGGAGTCCTCACATTGCAAAGCTTTCTTGGTAGAAGTTACCCAAACGTATCAGTGGGGAAAATACCTCCGAAGGTTACTTATCTAGCAAGTTACCAAGGGTTTTTTAATTACTTAATTACAGGTTCAGTGTTCAGTGTGGTTACAACTGCCTTTGACGTTGAGACTTGGGTTTGAATCCCATCTCCTGCAGTCATACCCCTCACCAAAGTTCTTGCCCTGAACTGACAGTGATTGACCCAGCTGTATAAATGTGTAAGTGAGTGGAAGTAGCATTTGAGGAAAGTAAACAAATATTGATAAATAAAGAGAACTAAATTTAACTTTGCCTGCAAATCACAAGCTTTGAAAGCAATAAATAATTGATTGAAATAGAAGTGTTCTTTGCAGTTCCATCTCATGTAACACTTAAATCCCAAATCACAACACTTAACTCATGACACTGCAGGCCTGTTCCACTCATGCGGGATGTTCTGTTGTCATGTACTTGTTTCCTAAAAGAATGTTTTTTTGCCCTCATTTGGAAAAACTCATTATTGAAATGTAAGTTGTTCTTTCATCTCTGAATCGATTGACAACAATGTCACATAAGCAGCAGGACAAGTTCCAGTTCTGGGCAGCAGACCCTTTAAGGCTTCTCACCAGATTCTCTTGTCTTTGTTTACACAGCAATCCTCATCGTGTATCGCCTGACTTCATGGTCGGTCATCCCTCGGGAATTACCGCCTTACTGCAGCGTACCCCAGGTTTACACACAGTGCCGTAATAAGTAGGGCCTAGTGATAAATCCTGGTCATTAACTGGGCTGCATTTTAATCGCATCATCAGCTGCGGTAATGCAGAATTTAAAGAATTATCACCCACTCCAGAACACCCTTTTCGCTAATCTTTTCGCATAGCTGATTATAGACACCAATCGAATAAGTACAGATTAATGTGATAATGCAACAGACAATTCATTAGTCATTTTGATTAGCCACAATTAATGTTACATAGTTACCTGAATTTCTTACCTTTTTGGTCTAAACTCTGGAATGAGGTTTCTCAGATATTTTCCCCATGCATGGGAATAAGAACCATAGTGGTTAGCAGTTAGGATTCATTGGAAGCAAACTCCTGCTACAACACTCTCAGTGAAGTTCTTTACCCTGAATCAGTATAGTAAAAAATGTGTGTACAGTCCTCAATTTTGGATAAGATGGAATTATCAGACAAATAAATCGAGGTAACATGACATAATACTTATTCTGTTTGCTTCGTTGTTCAACACAATAATATTCTGGATGATTTAATAAGTTGAACTGCTACCATAAAGCATTTTGGGAGAATTCCCTACAAATGTTAACCATCCACCCAAGCACTTTCAGAACCCAGTGCAAAGATTTTGATTTTGCTTTCATTTCTTTTCATTCATTTTTAATGAACTACTTAAGGTGCACTTCCAGGAAGAGGCAAATGAAGGCAAAAGCTCTCCTCAAACCGTGGGGTGACCACTGAGGCGATGAACCATTTTAAAGGGAATAGCTCTGCACTCTGCTCTACAGGACTCCCCCATATTTCCTTTTGCTGGAATGCATTGTGGCCCTTCAGAGCGAATGACCCTTATCATATTGGGTTATAGGTTCTTAATAGCAGAGGACAGATGGGTGCGGAAAGGTTGTGTCAATGTCAGAATGGCTGTAATTGAAAGCTGGATTTTTCTTTTTTTTTGCTCTCTTCACCAAAGTTATGCAGAGGAAGATTCTCAGTGGTCCCGATGGAGCCAAAGCAATAGCAGCCACCATCAGAGATGAAGCATTTACAGCAGAGGGCAGGAGGAAACCGCTTCGCCATGCCAACATGTGGGCCAGGGCATGGGCACTAGGAGGCGGAAGCCATGCCGGTGATGTAATGCTTGTGGTCACCCTTTAAAACTAACACCATGAGGGAAGGAACATCTGACATAACCCAATGGGTCCTGCAGACGTGGATTCTGTACAGAACAAAATCTCTCTGCACTTGGGGTTTGTGCCCCATTTACCTTGTTCACCGATGCAGTTAAAACTTGAAGTTGCTGTTTTTAATCAATCATTTGGCACTTCACAGTGGGTCACCTTGAAGAGAATTTTCTACATTAAGCAGTTTAATTTTTCAGTTTTTTCCCCCCTCCTTATTTATTGATAACTTTTACTGCATCATTTCAGGATAAGTATGTCGATCAGGAGGAAGGATTTGAGCTTAGGCCCTTGAGCTGTAGGATGTTAGTGCCACCACTTCTGTCCCCACCTATAGTGTTGCACAGCAAATGATTCAACCATATATTTGCAAGCAGGTTTACAGAGGCCTTTCATATGTGAGTGGGTGTTCAGAGCTTGGTGCATCAAGTATACGTATATACAGACAAACAACCTTTGAATTTGTAACATCTGTTTAAATTCTTCATGCTGATCAGTGTCCCATCTTGACTGAGGGTACAGTGGGAACAGAGATTTAAACCTGTCCTTCAACTGCAAAGTGATTGACTGTAGGTCACAAGACAGTTCATAGTTAACACCTTTGCATACAAGTAGTCTGAAACATTTACTACCCACATTTGGCAGCGTAGCTGAAGCCCTTGTTTGCAGTCCGTCATCTCCAAACGGTCGAGTGTAACTGTTTCACCAAGTCTGGGTGTGACATTTTAAGTGTTAACCCTCTGAGGACTTTTGCTGAACACACAACATTCTTTTCCACGGATGCCACATGTGAGGTTGGCATTTGTCCAGTGCCGTCGCGCACCCTGGCCCCTATCCCCTCCCGGTTGGTGGACCATCTGCTGGACCGATTGAAGGAAAAAAATCTGCGGTCCTGTCAGTGCAAACCTGGCATCTTCTCGTGTACCGTGTGGCTCTACATGCTGGAAGCATGCGACACATGGGAGTGTGATGGGAATAGCAATGACGTACCGCAGACGTGTCACAGCAAATGCTTCAGAAGCAAAACTGATGCTACTGTGCGCCATGGGTTTGGCTTCTGTATGGAACAGGACAGCTGTGGTCTTGCCTCAATTGCTTTCTGGTTGTTTCAGCTGCTCAGGTGAGGTATCGGGTACAACACCAAGATCCTTTTGAGGACTTGAACAAATAGCCTTGTTTGGCAAGGAAACAAATGTAATTTATCTGCTCCCAGAGATGTGGACCCTCAAAAGAGTTCTGGTGCATTTGATGATGGTTGTGCTACTGAATCGAGTTGACCCAACATGGTTTTTCAAGGCAAAGGAGAAATGAAAGTGGTTTGCCAGTGCTGTCCTCTCTCTACTTGAGGGATGCAAACGCACTCTGAGCAGGACGTGAACCCAGCACCTACAGAGTTTCTCCAGAGTTGTGAACCACCGGCTCAAGCCGCTGCGCCACAGAATCTCCCTCCTATTATCTTTACTTTATTGCTTGATGTGTTAAACAAACTTAAATCACTTCAGCAGGATCGCAGTGGTTGTGCAACTTATTTTGTGAAATTAACCACACTGCATTCCCCCCTGAAAACCCCATAAGTTCACGACCCATCTTTACCTTAGCCTGAGGCCTCTACACCTTCCTGATAAATCTGCCACTTGTGCACAGTTGCCTCACTTCCTGAGTTTAAAACGTTATCCAGCTCTATAGGAACTACCCGTAATTAACCAAGTAGCACATGGAGCTTTGTTTCTACAAATTCAGCAGCAAACATGATCAATAGAGTCCAGTCTACAGCCGCCTTAACTGCTCAAGACGACATCAGCTCTGTGGTCGGTCCCCTGCCAAGGTCACCAAGGATTCACTTCCCAGCATTTACTGTTGCTTCCTGGGTGGACTGTTACCTTGTTACTCTGTTGTTGTGTGTGTTTTTTTTAAATTTTTTTTTATTTTTTAAAAAACAAAAAAAACTTCTTGACATGGATATAGATGTGCACTTTTCAGAGGTCTTAAGTTTATGCATCACAGTGAATGAAATCATATATTACAAAAAGTATTAATAGTAATGAAATGACGAGCAATGCAGGTCTTAGTGAGGGGGAAAGTATAGTATGTTGGTACCCAAATGGGCTAACGTCATAAGCGTAAATAAGGAAATTGAGGTGTAATGGTTTTGCTTTATGGCACTGGTGGAGATGAGCCGCCTCTCGCTGCGAAGCCACAATGTTCTCAGCGGGGTCCCCTGCCTTCTGTGTGATAATGGCAAATGAGTTCGCTTAATAAACCTTGTCTCTCGCATGGAAAAGTTGCATTTTACGAATGTGATATTGTCGTCTGAGGCAAAGAAAGCTGTTGATGGAGCACACTGGACAGATTGTCTCCATTGACACTTTTATGGTGCTTTTTTATGTGTATGAAAATGATTCTTTAAATATTCCCATTTGCAATGTTCCGAGGACATCCTGTGCTTTCATTAGATAAGCTGCCAATGCATAAAACAATGAGTATACATACACTCTCTATGGCAAAGTCAACAAAACTCATCAGGGAAAATAATTTTGCTCCTTTACAACAATGAAAAATAAAACAAACTGGGACTCACATAAACCGCTTTACTGTTTTGTTATGAAGACTCACCCATCATCCTAAATTCTTTGATACTCACTTTTTCTTTTTCCCCCCTTCTCTGATGCCAGTTATCCTGCTTGGTGGGGGGGTAGCACACCACTCAGCTGTCTTCTGTACTTCCCTTTTCCTTCTGTAAGATGCAAAGAGGAGTGAGATGGTAGGACAGCAGCACTAGTTTGCTTGTGACTTCATGAACTCCTCTGCATGCCTTCTAATTCACTGACTAAATAGATGGAATAACTTAATCCCAAAGGGAAGTGCATGGCGCTACATAGTTCATACATACAATGGTGATGCATAGCATGTCAAAGTGCTTAGAGCTGCTTGCTTGCACTGATATCCCAAGTTTGAAACCTACCCTTGGTGTAGTAATCTTGATCAAGGTACTGTTCCTCAACTGATATCCATGTGTACAGCTAGGCAGTTTTTACTATAAATCAGTGTATGCTGCTTTGGAGGGGGAAAAAAGCTTATGAATCAACTAGAGATAGTGGTGTGTGTGTGGTTGAGATACCAGGCTCCCATTCTCTGGTAAAGGGACAGAAGTGAACCCCCTCCCCCCAAATAACACAGGGTTCCAGTGTTGCCTAGTGTGACTATCACAACAGCAGTCTCCTCCTTTGCTGCAAAGGACTTGTGGTAATGAAGTCAATTTAAAAGATTGCAATTTCTCCTACTTTCCGCTCTTACATCAACCAGTGAAACCATCCTCCCTCTGTGGTTGAGGGGTCACTCGTGGTTGATTTCATCACAACTCGTTAGCAGTAAATTCCCAAAACCGTTGTTAATGGTGGTAAAACTTTCATTGTGGGATAATTTGACCACTGATATGAAAAACCTTCCAGACTCTCTAATTACTGGAAACTAACTGGAAGTCTTGAGAAAGATCAGTTTTTGAAAGAGGAGGGTGTTTGTGTCAGTGCTGTAAAACATTGCTTTTCTAGGGTCACATATTAAGATGTCATCGAGTGGTACAGGGAGATTGTCTCCTTCCATGGACTGCTGGGAATTCCATCATCCTCCTGTCAGATGGAGGTTGAGATGAGGATGTTGGAGCAATCACCTGGTGGGCTGAAACATCAGTCTGCCTATGGCACATTTTACAGATATTATATAAAGCTCTCCAGTCCAAAGGCAGCTACTTCTACATTTCTCCAACGCGCAGGTATAATATGGAGCATGAGCTGCGATGACTGCAATGTTGCCTGCAATCCATTTACCTGATTCAGTTCTGTCCTTTCATGCCTTCTTGAGTTCTTAACCTCATGTGCGGTGCGTTTGTGTAACAATACTCAATCAGAGCAGCAGATGCTACACTCTTCCTGCCCACGGCACAGTCTATTCGCAATCAGTTGGCAATTAGCGCCATTTCAGTGGCTCCGCCGTGCTCCTGTTCACTGCTCTCAAACTGCAACAGTTTGCAGTCTAATTGCGTACTTTTCGCTCATCTATGCTACGGTGTGCCTTTCATATGGCTCACATTGCCATACAAAAGTTTTTCTTAGTTGGCTATTTCTGGGAGCATTTAGAGTCATGCAGCTTTTCAGTGTCGAGGGTTCCTGACGTGGTAGGAAGTTCAGATCTCTGTGGTTCTGTCGTTCAGTTCTAGAATAGGTCTCCTCTTCCCTCAATGGCACTTGGAAGCTGGGTGGGCCGGAGAACAGAAGGCTGCTACAGAAAGGGGTGTAGTGGTTTACACCACCACCTTTAGCCTTGAAAGACCTGGGTTCAAATTACCTCTAGCTTGGTACTTGGAGTGATACGGTATAAAGTACCATAGTGGATAAATGGGTAAATCTGCGTCTGTTCTGAGAGTCATCTTAATGAATCAATGTGAAATGGTGTTCAGATAATCACTGCTGTGCAACTTAATCCCACATTTGCTTATCTTCAATGCTGTTGCTACAGCTACAAACCAGGTGATCTGGTAATTCTGCACAGGTTACATAATGACAGAAGAAGTAAAGCTTCAATGTTCAAAGAGGGAAATGTTGCAGATGAGGTCCTTTGGTTCTGCAGTGGTTTGGGTGTCAAACGGCAGGGAAGTCATTGGCTCTGTCAATGAATACAAAGATTGACATGGAGGGTCTAATGCCTGCCCATCTGAGGGCAGAAACGAGGACCCTGATGGAAAGGGATCCTCCCACTTTTCATACAGACAGTATTCTGCTCTTCCTACACGGCAGCTACCTAAAGGGGTGGAGGGAGGAGTCCATGTTTGCTGGGGACTCCTACTGTGTGAAGTGGCTTTGCTTAGGCTTGTATAAATCCACTTCCCACAAGAGACCCCCAAGATTCTTCAATATAGAAGTGTTGCTTGAACCATGGCCTAGTGGAAGGTGTGACATCATGTTTCTTCAAGCAGGAGACTAGTCAAATGTTATATATTTGTTCTATGTAAATTTCTTGAGCTGTTCAACACAGGTAACGTGTAGTGCGGTAATCTTTTTTTTGTAGACTTGGTGTACAAAGCCACTTGTACTGACTCGCCAGTTTATTACAGCAGAGTAATTTTAGCTTTCATTTCTGGGTAAGTATCTTGATCAACGGTACTCTAACAGGAGTACCTGCTCATCAATTTCATGTTACATTAAATATCTCAGTGCATATATGCGCAGTGTCTGCTTCATGGCATTATGAACACAGAACCTACTGTAGATGGTTCATGAATCATGCTGTCAGAGCACCAAGGTGACAAATATTTTGTTGCTATGGAAACCACAGAGTCATGAATCCTTCGGAGTTGACTTCACATATCACAGAAGAAGCGGAGTTGGTCCAAATGGGGGACCGCAAAAAGTCCTCGGTGTCAAGTGCAGTCTCACTGAGATGTGACATTGTGCCTAGAGGGATTATTGGGGTAGCAGATGACCCCCAGCAGGAGAAGGATAAATCTGCTGACCTCTGGTACACAGCTCAGTAAGCTCTGGGTACACAGTATAGTAAACAGTCCCACTCCAGTACCTTCCACAAGTGCTGTGACTTGGAACCATGCTTCCTTCTGCTTGTGGTACTGTACTGTAAAATACCACACTCTGTACTTGTGTGGTTTCAAAGTGTTCCTTGAAGGAGAAAACACCCTCTGTTTCCGACTGTCTTACACAATCGCTTGCTCTGAGAAATGGCTCCAGTGGAATCGCAAGCCTCATTCCCACCATGATGGATACCCTTGTTCTTTATTTTGTGTAATGTATGGTGGGGCTGGGACTAAAGCAGCTCATGAGGACAGCAAACTGTGATGCATCACTAGTCTCTTCACACTGGTAGAAATTATAGTTTTTTTTCTTCCAAATGAACAGCAAGAGGATGAAATTTAGGAAACTCCCTATAGCAGAGGAACAAAAGCAAAGGTGTAATGTGTGGTATTGACTTGCCCAAGGGCTGGTCATGCCCTGATGGGTATCCTCTGAAGTGCATAACCAGTGGCATTACCCAGAGGAATGCAGACTCATATGTTTCACGAAGAGGCTGGCGGCTGTCAACGTGGGGGGTGCCATCGCCACAGCTTCCACAGAGCCCGGTCTGTGCCTGAACCATAAGTGACAAACGGTGCCCTATGTTAGTGCGCATTGTGTACCACTTGACCGTAGCCTGCTCGGAACGGAAACGTCTGAGACCCACTGCTGCCTGCTTAGAATAACTGAGGCTGAATAAATGGAAAACATTTGAGTATTCTTTTGGGGGATGGAGTGGTCTGGGTCCATCCGCTCATAGCTGTCAGATTGGAGAGAACCACTAGCACCTGTTTATGACCTGTATGACTTACTAATGTAGCTATTTTTAACTTTCGCAAGGTGAAGATGTTTAATGATGGCTTTGTGGGTTCATAATTTGCGCAAACAATAAGAAAACGGGTCAAAACATTTAATGAAACTTTAATAGGTGCTTCAAAATGCCATGTAGCAGGCAACGCTCAGTGGAGCACAAGTGGAAAACGCAGCGAATGAATCCCTTCCGCTCCATGAAGTGTTCCTCTCCCCTTCACGAGGCATCCAGCTCATCCACCTGTACTCACTGCAGTGGTCAAGTACCATATTGCTCTTGCACCATCAGGAATGTCATCCTCTACTGCTATCGGCTGTCGGTCTTCAATCCTGCACATGTAACCTTTTTCTTTTTTTTTTTTTTAAAGTGAACTCACCACAGTAATGTTACATGAGCGGCTTGGTGGAGGATCTGAATGACCCTCATGTGAACCACTCTCAAATTTACAACCTGCAGACTCTAAACCCTGAACGGAAGAATTGTGTGGGTGCTGGATCTGACCCGAGCTTAACTATCCCAACCCCCTCTGGTTGGTCAGCAACAGGTCTTATGCTACAGTCTGGATCAAGACACTTAACTTGGTCTGCTCTGGTAAGTGAGAAGTGAGCCTGATGCCGAAATGCAAATACACCAGTTGACAAATTCAAAAAACCTAAACGTCCTAGTTGCAGAACAATGTCATCAGAATTGAGATGCTTTTATAGGGTGCCACTGGGACCCCCTCCAGTGGACAGGCAGGCAATGGATGAGTGATACTCAACTATGCACAGTAATGTAGATGACCGCAAGACCTCTGCACAAATTGGGCCTCAGCACTGTGGGTCTGAGAATCAGTGCTTTGCTGAATTGAGGGTGGGGGTGAGTGAGCAAGCAGGCCTCCACCAATATAACGAGTGTCCAGGGACCTCACTGGACCTGCATTACAGCCACTTCCTGGCCCTGCTGCCATTTCATCGCTGGTCCTCCAGTCCTCGGTGAGTCGGGCAGATGTCGACAGTTTCCTGTTCAGAGCCAACGAGCAGGCTGCCTCATGCTGCACAATATGATGATCAAAAATAGTCAGACATGACCAGTGTACTTGTACTTGTTTTCCTGGTAAACAGAAGTTGTGTGACTTCGACATGGATCTTAAAAAATTTATCAATGAAATACATGTTAAACGTCATTGCACAATTAGTTGTGGAGTGCTGACATTATCTCTTCTGAAAATCCATCAGAATCTTATTAGTGCAGCACCTGGATCTGCTCATGGCAGTGCTGTCATACACTAGTCTGGGTGGCTCTGCAGGGATCTTTTGCCTCAACAATCCTGCTCTCCTTTCAACAACTGAGCGATTTGACTGAACTCATTCATGTCAAACATTTATTTGTGCCCGTGGGGTTGCCAGAGCTCTGAGTAAGTCAAATATAATATATATTTTTTTCAAAAATACAATTTTGTCTTTCTCCTAAAGATGCATTGAAACTGAAAAAGTAATTTGTCTGCTCACCAATCACTTGGCTTCCAAGTCCAGCTCTTTTAGTTGCATCCTTAATTTTGAAGTGCTGGAAATACTAGATGTTGTAGAAAAGGGCCTGACCACCTTCTGCTAAGATTTTTACCTGCAGCTTCGAGAAGTGGGTGGTTGACAACGGTCTTGGCAAGCTCCATCATGTTGTAGCCTGGGCATGGCCCTTTGCTCAGTTCCATGTCTTTGTTGCAACAGTACTGAGGTGGGCTTGAACAGATGGACAAGTGCTGCATAAAATAGGCCTAAACGGTGACATCATGCAGGATCTAGAATGCTGAAGGACATGAAAGGAGCACATGAAATACACTTCACGCATGTGAACCAACAGGGTTGAAAAAAGCATATTGGTCACATGGTTATGGAGAATTAACAAGGCAGGATGAGACTGGTCTTTAAAAGGTCATATATGACCTTTCCTAAACCATTTGAGGATAACAAAATGGACCGAGCTAGTTGGGCCCAAGTTTGGATTCTAATGGCACAATTCATGGACTCCACAATATTAAATGGATGCAAAGGTGATTTTCACTAAGTGCCTGAGGTGAATGCACAACCAGAGTTAAAAAAAGTAAAGTAATTAAGAATGGATCTAGAATGGCTGGTTTCCTTTGAAAAAGTGAACAAACACTGTGGACAACTTGCAAGTCCCATCTCTAAAGGACAGAAGGAAATCGATCGAAGTGCTTGCTCCATATGACATCAATAACACGTTTCAACCATGCAAAGATATTTTAAAAAATAGTCATGCAGGGCGTTTTGCAGCCAATAAACTCGAAAGGCGTTGAGCAGGAGAGATTGTATAAAACACGGAGGGGCAACCAGTGGCAGAAGTCCAAATCTGGAATTTTTGGTTCAGAAAGGTCCCAGTATGTCGGATGAAGGTTCCTGTTTGGAACCTTCTCTGAACCACAATGGTGGCTTTGTGATGGTCTGCAGCATTTTTCAAGCAGTGGCATCAGTGATGTGGCCAAAATTTGATGAACTGACTGCTGAGGAGCTGAGATTTTGATTCATTTGTACCTTAAGGAAAACTGACTGACTGGTCTATTTCTTTCAGCACTGTTATGACCGCGAGCACATGGGACATAAACCGTATTAGGCTGGTCACCAAAACTCCCACCAACATAACTGAAGCTGTGCAGATCACTTTGACAAGGAAAAGAAAAATCTACTGAACTCGAGAAAAGTTGCAGCACATCCTCTAACAAGTTTGCAAGAATTCACCACAGGAGTATTGGGGGGGGATGTGTTCCACAGCAAATTGCTTCAGTTTTATGGGATGTCACACAATATGAACACTTTCCTCTTTGTTTCAATTTTATTGCAGTGTGTAACATATTTTAACAAGGAAATATTTTCTGTGTTGTGTAGACACACAAAATGCATTGTCAATTTTTAAATTGTATACCATTCATTGTTATTCATACATAAAAAATATAGTATATTTATACCATATACTGTATATCCATATCATATGTTGTGTATAAACTTTATTTTGTCTGCTCGCCAATGACTTGGCTTATAAGTCTATTCGCACATTATACACACAACATATGGTATGGATACATACAGTGTAATGTACGTATAAACACATTGTAATAGTTACTTTGTGATGCCGTTGATCGCAAGTATTTCATATCAACTTGCCAACTTCAAAATTTTGCCTGAAATACTTCTATGCTTTTTTTCTCCCCCCTCCCCACAGTAGTTAGCCAGTAAACTTTTCACCAGTATTGTGGCAAACTTCCTTCACTCAATTGCAGCGCGCGTACGGTTTCAGTAAGACGGGCTGTCAGATGTGAAGATCGATGAGCTGTTCATGGAAAATACAATTCTGGCAATGGCTTTGTGTAAAAATCATACTGGGCTCTAGGTGATGGCCCGCTTCCTAAAACATTTCTCAAAGTATTGGTCAAATTGGCCACCTACACAAATACAGGAACGTTCATTATGCTCTTAAATGGCAAGTTAATCTTCTTGACCTTTGTGGACCGTGCCTGTCTGAGCCAAACTTCTTGACCTCATTTTCTGTGTGAACATTTCCCGTTTGCCTTTGGATAGCACGGTATGCGAAACTCGAGAAGGTCTAGTAAATTGGACTGAGCTCATTCGAACCCTTTGACCAAAGTTCAGAAGGAAATGTATAATAAACCAGGCATGAGGATCACCCCTAATCTTACACATAAATAGGAACTCGTTATGTCAGAATTTGGCAGGGGTGGCCTAAACCCCATTCCTGTCAGAATAAACTTTCTATCCAAAACCCACCTCATTTTGGATCAAATTATGAATTTCTGAGCAATGCAGAGCTTTGAATTACTGTCCTTAGCCTGTGGCCTGGCAAGGAATATACCAGAGATTTCAGAACTGACTCTTACGATTGCACGAATAAGATGATTTTCAACATTTAATAACAATTAACAAAAAAGCTCTGTCAAATACAAAGAAAGCAGATGTGGTTTAACAGTGAACACTCGCGTCATGCTTTCTGAAAGTGTCTTGGGGGACGGGTTGATTATTTATTTCTTCATCGTATGATCATGACTTCCAAATTCAGTGTTTCAAATTTCCTCTTATTTTACTTTTCACATGAAGTTTTCCCAAGTCTGACCTTAACCAGTCTAACCCTGACCGCCACCTCCTTTACCAAGTCTGAACCTAGCCACTGGTATCAAGATGTGCGCAGTGTTTTGACACTTGTTGGTTCGAATCCCACCTCTTGCTTCAGTATCCTTGATTGAGGAACGTTCCCTTAACTGATACAGTAAATTACTCTCCTGTCTTAAATAGGTAAATCGCTTTTCGGTACTCGGTGTACAAACTTTATATTGTCACCTTGGAGGAAAGTGTTGGAGAAGTGATGTTCACAACATATTATGGGCCTGTGGCTTCCTGCAATAGCATGCCTTATGATCTTTCTACTTCCGATGAAGTTTCAGTTGTACTGGTGGCACTTTGTAGCCCAGGAGAGACAGTGGGTGTGATGAACCCAGGAGCAAAGCAGTCCACTTTGGGTGGAGTCAAATCAAAGGTAAGCTCTAACATTTCTTGTGTACGTTTTGTACTCCGTGATCAAGAAATCAAAAGAAAATGTTGCAGCCGACCGAACAGGTTTATGAAGAAGCCCAAGTAACATTTCCAGCATCGCCTGTGTCCATTTATATTGAGGAAAAACGTGTGCAATCACAATTGTTCTGTGTTTGCTCCGATACTTGTTTATGAAACGTCTGGAAAGAACTCGCTGGCAATTGCAGCAATTTGTGGTCACATCTCCAGGGGCCATAATTTTTTTGGTGACTTGGATGCTTAGATGATGATCTCAAGTGTTAGTGTAGCTGGAAACCTCATAAAAGCAACAATTCAGAGGCCAGTAGCACATGTTTTTATTGAAAACAAGTGGAGTTTCTTCTAGTCGTAAATGCTGTTGGGTGAGCAGAGAAACACTTTTGAACATGAACAGTCAGGAACTGTAGAAAGAGGTTCTGAAATGGCAGAGGTGTTCTGGGGGAAACTTCCACAGTATTTTCCTGACTTGTCGTGGTGGTGATGCTGTAAATGGTTTCTGAATTCTGTTATGTGGCAATGAGAAGGCATATTTTTATTGGTAGTACTACTTTTTAATGACTCTTCTCTCCAGTGTAACTTGTGCACAAGTTGTGTAGTAATTTATACAGCAGGGTAGGTTTAACCTTATTGCTTCAAGGTAAATGCCCTCTTCAAGGGTACTACTTGCATGTGTTTCATGCTCAGATTTTCCCAACACTCCAGCAGATCTGCTGTTCACATGTTTTGCAGTATTTCAGTTTTTTACAATGGACAAGCTTCATTTTAAATTGATTTATGTATTAAAAAAAATATCTCATGGCATGAGGTGTAAAAGTGATATCTTGGAGATGGTTGGGTCACATGGCAAAGTGAGTCCATAAGTATTCAATTCTCCAGCCCTAGTGGTGTGTTGGAGATGAAATTATCACAAGCACTTTGCCCAGTTTTAATCTGCACAACATTTTGCAACACCACTCATATGTTACTATTGATACTCCATAATATTTTATGTTCTTTAGACTACTTCCTGGTTAATATTTCAAGTTAGGGAAGTTTCATGCAGCGACTTTGAGGATGTGTTGGGACTAAATGACAGAGGGGTCTGAAGTGGTTGTGAGATTGTAGTGATCTCGTGGGTGAAACTGCTCAGGGGTGTGTAGCAACTACTTCCAAATGTAAAGAAGTAACTAGTTTGTGAGCTTTAATGCTTCCACCAGATACCAAGACCAGCAGTTTAACTCGAGAAAATATTCCCTATTGAGTCTATAGTCTCATATTAGGAATCATAGGAGTGTAATGACCCAAAACAGACACTTGTGTGTTGTGGTTCTCTTGGTTCACGGTTTTGTCCTCACACTAGTGAACTTGAGGGAACACAAAGATGGTTTCACGTGCAAAACCGCATTTTACCTAGTTTATGGTGTATAATTAAAATACTGCAGTAAAAAACAAAGCAGAATTTAGTTCCACTGCATGAACATGGAAGAACATTCAGTTTGAGTCCTAGAACTGTAGATGAAGAATGCCCTGTCCCCACCCCCAGAGAAGTGTGGGGGGGTTAATCCAAAAGCTGTATGAAGAACTATCCCGTTAGACTGCAGACAAAAGCCTTCAGGCTGACGGAGGAAAATGGAAAATGAGGATTGATGAGCAAGGTTCAACTGAGCTGCTCTGCAAAATACCTACCGTCACAGTTCCAGATTATACATTATCTGATAGCACGGGATCATTACCTTAGAATTAGGGAATATAGTGAAGTTTTAAACGTAGAGCTATTTCAGTCCATATTGAATTCTGAATATGGCAACTTTGAATTTGCAAAGTATGTGCTGTTGCTTCTCTTGGCCTCCAACTGCACATGGCACATACCTATCCTGCTACATTTCCGCTATGGCAGCAGGGCTTCGGTTTTTCTAGAATGATCTGTTGCCGGTGCAATCAGATCTGCCTTTGAAGGCAACATAGTGTCAGAAATTACATCAGCTTCCACGATACGCTGTTACGAATGGTTAATTTTGGGAGGCGGAACTGGAATTCCGTCAGTTCACTTACGCCTTTAAGTGTGGATCACCTTAATCCAGCTCACCTCCACAGTGTTTACAGGTTGTGTTGAGGAAATGATTTGTAACGTCGGTGTGAAATGGAGGAAACTTCTGGTTCGAGTTATGCCCCCAAATTGAGGAGTCCAGGTGCTGTTTCCTGTGTTCAAGACCTCGATTAAAACAAGTGGAAATGAGAGGGATTACAGCATTGGGAAGGAACTGGTGAAATACATGCAAAAGTTTTCTTAATTAGTAAGAAAATAATTCAGAAATTCCATTACTGTGCCTGATTATTGCCTATTTCATGTTTATCTGTTCAAAACAGACACTTCAAAAAAATAAATCGTTAAACTCCCCCCCCCCCCCCAGTGATATCCTTCAGAAATGCATGGTGCCCGTGCCAGCAACCTGTTCACTGATGTAGTGCCAAAGCCCAAGTGTTTGTCTCCCATTAGGAAACTCCACTGCTGTTTCCTTTTTAATTGTGAAGAATATTTGAAATGTGTTCCATACAAAATTCCGCATGCATGCAGCTCACTGTGCAAACTAGATATTGGTAGTTTGTGTATAGAATTATAATTTCAAATGAGTTCACATAATGGCACAATGCTGCACTCAATAGTTCTGTACATTTCTGTTGAAACTAGATGGCTGGAGAAAGGGGCATAACTACAGTATGACTTATTTTACAGCGTAAAAGTTCTCTCCTGTGACCGAACACGAGTAAATGGGTTCTTCCAGCGAGCACGCGGAGGATCCTTGTTATGTACGACCTGGCGGAGCGCAGGCTGCACGGCCCAGCGAGCCGCGCCGCGCCATCATTCCCCCTTAATGAGACGCTCTTTACAGGCAGATGAAATTAAACTGCAAGCTTCGCTGGTTCAAACAACAGGTGTTATTTGTATGAAGCTGAGGATGATGGGGGGGCGGGGGGGATCGCGTTTTGTCCTTCCCTTGCCAATCCTAAGCGCAAGAGCAGTGCAACAAAGAAAGGTGGAGAGCACGCAAAACTTCAGTTTTCGTAGTCGGCTGCAAATGTTTATCAAAATGGATAAACGGGGCTGACGATTTATTCCATGTGTTATTTATGTATAATATATACACATGCAATATACATGGATACACAAGCACTCGAGCATAAAGAAAAGTTTGAAATCACCCAGAAATCTTAATCTTCAAAAAGAATGGATACGTCGGTGGTATCAAGGTAGCACTTAACCGATTTAAAAATGTAGCAAGGAATCACTTCTGATGTCTGAAATGCCTATTACTGCTTGGAATCGGTCATTTCATCATTTTACTTCAATATGACTGTAAAACTCTATTTTCAGCAGCCAGTGTCCTAATGGTAAACTGGAATTCCTAATGGTAGAGAAACCGCTGTTATTTTTACAACTGAAATCTGTTCTGTTTCAGAAAGCAAGTAAATTGATTCCTTGGTACTAGTATTCCTGCAATTATTTTCTGGGTTCAAAAAAGGCTAAAACGAAAAATATTTCTTGTGAACATTTTTTTTTTTTTTTTTGTGCAAAAAATCAAAGACCAGTTTCATGTGCAACAGTGAAGACCTACTCATCTGTTCATAATCTCTGAGTCATCCAATGTTTTATGGCATTTTCTTCAAGCTCCGCCTCATCCTGGAGTCATGGTATTGGACGTACTATTTCAGGAAACTGTAGTTTAAAAAAAAAACCATAAATGAATTTCTCAGTACCGTTACAACCCAAAAAGACAATTTACTTGTTTAGTTTTCCGTTAGGACTCTGGAGTCAAGGCGTCTGAAAATGGAGCTCTGCAGTTATGCAAATTATGAATCAATCATTTCAAGTAGTAATAGCCATTTGGAACACTAGTTATGGTGTCTTGGCTATCTTTTTCTATATTAATATATGGTAACCTGGAAAGAATACGTTTTATCAAACGCAATGTGTGTATAAACAATCGGATGGGAAATGTTGGTGACTGGGTTAATTTTTATTTGATGTAATCAAATTCTGTATGTTTCGGGGAAAACGTTGAGGTTAGTGTACATTTCATATTTGAGCGATGGCTAGTTGGTGGTGATCAGTGGGAGGTCATAAGGGTTGCGGTCAGTGTTCCCCACTACTAATAGATACAGAACAATGATGGACAGATAACAGAACACGTTGGCTCAATGTGGGAAAACAAAATTATGGAAAACACATGGTTCAGAAACGAGAAGTGTGAGTTGACCCAGAGCAAATGTCATTCTAGCAGACCACTTTTTTTTTTTTTTTTTTCTTTCTTTCTTTTAAATCCTCTTTGGAGTAGTTTTTCAGGGTGTGGTTAATTACACCAGCAAATCACCCTTTCTAATCACACTGGAATGCAAGCGCTTTGAAAGTGCTTTTGATCAAGAAAATATTTGCCAATATTTAGTATAATATTAGAAATCGTAATACTTTTTAGGGAGGCGGATGGGAATGTAGCATGAAGCATGTAAACAAGTGTATTTATGTACAAAGGCAAAAATCGGTCCTATTCTTTGGAGAAATAAAATGTTTTAATAGCCTCTATACATGTTAATGATATTTCCTTCATCTTTAACACACCATTGCACAGATATTGAAACCATCCATTTCTCTAATAGAATACAGGCCTTCGGAGCATTATATCTGAATATAACGCGTTTGACACTTCATATTGTGTTAATGAATTTACAGTGAGAACTGCTATGGATCCTGCCAGCCAGCTGTATCCTGCATTTCAGCACTTTATTTTCTATCTGGGCAGTAACACTGTGGGGACAGAAGTGAGCTTTATTCAATAATTTCTTTAATAATGATGTGACGCAGTGAGCTTTGCTAGGATGGAAACATTATTTTATCGTCATTATTTTCATTATTAAAAATGCTGGGCTGCTATTCCTCATTGGTAATGATCCGAATGCATGGCTGTGGACTCAAAATTATCGGGGTGAGCAGAGTGGCTGGAATGCATTAACTTGTTGCTTTGGGCCTCTTCATTCTTGAATTTCCAGGGTCCAAGCAATTACATCTCAGCAGGCGATTTGCTGATACTGTCACACTGTGAAGTCCTTCAGATCGATATTGAACACGTATTGAGAAAAGGCACCGAGACTTCCTGTGGGAAAATTATAACCTTCATTTTTTTTTTTTTTTCCTACCTTAGTGCAGATGTGCACGTCAAGCACTGAGCACAAAAACATAACTGCGTACGGGTGTTCACAAGGACTCTCAAGGTATGTCCAGTGTTTATGGCTGGAAAGATCCCTTCCCCCCCCCCCCCCCCCAACTCTCCTGAGGAAAAGAAGCTTCACAAAAAAATGCATCCCCTGCATGCAGCTGTGGGGTATGAAGGAGAGAGAACCATGATCCTTATACAGAACATGGAATGAAATCAGAAAAGTAGGGGTGTCAGGGGGGATCATTAGAGGTATGTTGAATAACTACAGTGAGGACAGAACAAACCTCTAGTTCACTTTAAACATACTCCGGCTTCCGTACAACATTGCGGTTCTGCTAATCTTTTCTCTCGAACCCCTTCCTTATTCCTCTTTCATGCACCTATTTGCTGCACGTGGCCCCCTCCATCATGATACTGATCGTCCTAACGATGCAGATTGCTTCCTCATCAGTGCCGCGATGCACCCAGACGTTGTGCACGCCTGCTCTTCCTCGGCTATCACTTATCCGTTAAATCAAATGAAATCTTGTCAGAGCGACAGCCTGTGGAAACCAAGGAGCTGGACGCTTGCCATGTTGGTAAACAACACCGGGGTTACAAGGCAGTAAGAGAATTTAATGATTTAAATGTGAAAATGTGCTTGGCTCCATGTCTCACTGGGATGGCTTTCATAATGGGTGCGCAGACTCTTAAATGTGCACTGATGCCATGATGTGCATATGATGGGGCTTGGAAAGAATATTACTAAATGCTAGAGTACTGCCTTCAAAATGTAGTTAGATGTGAGTTATAGTTTTGAATGTGAAACTGCCAGAATAAGAGGTTCTCTGTTGGGTTGTCAATCTGGGTCAGTGTGAAGTTAATATACCTATATTTACATTTTATTTAGCAGACGCCTTTCTCCAAAGTGACTTCCAATTAACTCTATGTAGTGTTATCAGCCCACACACCTTATTCACCAAGGTGACTTACACTGATAGATACACTACTTACACTGGGTCACTCATCCATACATCAGTGGAACACTCTCTCTCTGTCACTCACACACTATGGGTGAACCTGAACAGCATGTCCTGGGATGTAGGAGGAAACCCACGCAGACAAGGGGAGAACATGCGAACTCCACACAGACTGAGCAGGGATCGAACCCACGTCCTCTCGCACCCACCCAGGCGCTTTGAGACAGCAGTGCTACTCGCTGTGCCGCTGTGCCACTGTGCTGCCTTACAGCAGAAGAGCATTTAGAAAGGGTTCGTGTTGTATGCATTATATTTATTTTTGCAAAAAGTACTAGAGAAAATTATCAATTAAATGTTCCCATACACTTCTGCATCCTAGATGTAATGTCATAATTCCAGTTCAGATTTTCACAGTTAATTAATACTCCTATGGTATTAATGGGATTTTTCAAACTACCTGCCAACTTGCCCCTTCTGTTGGCTTTGTGTATGTTTCCGTTAGTAATTCCACAGAATCGTTTTTCAAAAGCGTGTTTGTGCAGCTCATCGACATCAACTAATCACTCCAAGCACACCGACGTGACGCCTTCTGTCGATTTGACTCATGTTTCCCATCCTCTGCTTTTAGAATGACTGAAAATGTGGGTGACGCTTTTCAGACTCAGATATTTGCCTTGTAATATTGTACATAAAAGAAATGCAAGCTTTGCCAAATAAATCACTGAAGAGCAACTCAGACTTTGAGTGTGTCTGACCAGTTTTAAATCTAACGCAACTAGCGGTTTTCACATTATCTGGAAAAAGAAGAGAAGGGAAGAGTATGAAGGATCAAACTTAAACGATGGCGGTAATAACTGAACTTTCTTTGGTGATGATCTGGGCTGCAGCAGAAGTTCATAAATCACATTTTTCCACGAACATGGAGCTCTGGTCTCCCTCAGTGGGGTCCTTCAGTAAATACCGTGGACCTTAACGACAGAAGGAGGGGCACGTAATCCCGAGAAGCTTTCCAACTGCGATAGTGCAGGAGCGGGACTAGCAGGGGGAGATGAGATCAAGGGATAACATCGAATCCTTTATTGCATGACCTCAGACTGAGGGGGTGACCTTTCTGCACATCTGCATTGGAAGGACATGATGCCATATGGCTGTGGAACCTGCGGTGTCCTTGAGGGACCTGCAGCGGCTATGTAATGAGGATGTTCTCAGCCCCATACGAGTCCGCTGGGGTCTGCATGTGGCTGGATGGATGATTGGGGGGGGGGGGGGGGGGTTTGCACTGTTATTCTTAATAAACCTGCCTGCAGTATGAATAAATTTCTTTCCCACGTTAAGTCTAGCTAAACCAAAAATGACAACAGATTATCCCTGTCTGAATGTGCTTCCAACGTACTTACAACGAACGGTATATGGGCTGTAGGCTAGGCAGCTCTGGGAAATTATTTTTCTCCAAATCTCAGTTGTGTGTCGATCTTTATATCCCAAATGATTCCCTTCACATTTTATTGTCTTCATTGTTCATGCAGGGCATTCAGGCAATGTGGTCTCGGAAAAAGAAATCTTGTTTTTAATAACGGCAAACAAGGCCTGATATTGTAGACTCGGTGAATGACGAATTCAAACCACATGGTGTGCAGCAGTTGCTAGGATACAGATATAAACAAATGGGCACCTAGAATAAAACAGCTGACTGGAAAGATAGCGCATCTGTTCTTTGTCATGCCTTCATGTGGATAAGATATGTTGTTTCTGACATTGTGTTCCTATAAAACAAACTCTCAGTTGCTGGTGATCCTTGTGCCCTTTGCTACCACCTTGCTTAAAACATTAAACTCCAACGTGTTGGTTCTAATTGTGTGATATACTTTATTTAATAATTGAGCCTTCAGGTGGCACTGTAGCACAGTCACCTTGCTGCCAAAAGACTCTGAGTTTTAATCCCTGCTCCTGCTGCAGCATTGCTGTAACTGATAGTGATTTACACTGGCGGGCAGTTTTTACTGTAAGCAGCTTGGTACACGAACCTAACATTGTATGTCAGCTTGGAGAAGCGTCATATAAATGAATAATAAAAATGCTCTGACGCAGAAGCAAACTCATTATGACACAGCAGTGTTCTCTGGAGACATCTGTCAGTCGTCCGAATTCGTTCCTCACCATAAGCGCATGAGTGAGTATTTCCCTGTTCAGAATTCATGGGATTAGAGGGCTGGATGATGAATCCATCCTGCTCTGTAATTTGTGTGTGTCAGATGAGCTGACAGAAGGTGGGAGTGCGTTTTCTGTTTTTCTTCTATTTGAGAAAAGACCGTTGGGAAGCAGATCATCATCCTCCCTTGACACATTTGGCTGCTGCTGCCATGCATCAGCGAGCTCCTGATTTCACAGTCATTTCAGGTTTTAAAGATGGCTGTGTGTGAAGGGTATATCCACGCGCTTGATCTCTTCAGACTTTTTCTCCCCAACACAAATGTTCAACATCGGCAGCTATATCTTACTTCTGTTACTGCCTTGGTTACTGAACATCCATTCATTCAACGAGCTGCTTTTTTTTCCAAAACGACTGAAGTTACTGATTTACCCCTTTATACAGCAGGGTAAATTTCTACCGTACCAGTTGAGGGTAAGTACCTCAGGATTACTGCAGCAGAAGGTGGGATTCAAACCCGTTTCCTTCAACTATATGTTGACTGTTCCAGCCAATACACCGAACGCTGTTCCCAATTTTAACTATAAATCTGAAGTATTGCTGTAGCTCAGAAGTGGGGCAGCTCTGTTTTTAAGGTAAAACAGCTCCGCGCGTGGTTTGCGCTCTGCAGACGTTCAGTTTGCACCTTTGACCCCCTGAATTAATGTCCCAGACTCACAGCTGTTAGCAGCAGCTGAACAACTGCAGGTGAAACAAAGGGTCGCTGTTAATCACAGGATTTTACTTGGTAATGAAAGCTCTTTTAATCAAAACCTGCTTGTTTTGGAGAAAATGACACACTTGTGGTCAAACTCAACTTCCAACCTTGAACATCACATTTTCCCATATTAATATTCAGTAAGCGACTATTAAACATTTCGGTTTAAGAGCATTTTCACGTCTTGCCAGTTTGCTTACCCTTAATTCTGTTCGGTACTGGTGAGAGTTGCTGCCATGCATTTAGTCCCAGGGTTGAACGGGTAAATCGGTCCAAGCAGCTTAGTGTAAAACCTAGCATTGTAAGTCGCCTTAGCAAAACGTTAAAATAAAGGGTGTTAACACAGACGATAGGTCCAACTGAAGAACAGACATCTGTTCATGGATAAATGACTTCCCACAAAGGAAATTAGTCACTTGCTTCAGTCATCCTGCAGGCTGCATCAACATGCTCTCGTGATGGAGACGCACCCAACTGGGGGGCATCGTGCCATTTCAGCATCTTTGACTGTTTGCCTGGGGATTCTCCGGGAAGTAAAAACTGGAATACATTTATTCATTTAGCAGATGCTTTTGTCCAAAGCGACGTAAATCTCAGCAAAAGCACAACTTATGCATTACATTGAGAGAAGGAGAAGTAGCTGCAGACATGAAAGTCTCAAGAAAACCTAGTTTGTTCCCTACCACTTGCTACGCCGAGGCTCTGCTGTCACCCCTTGACTGCTCCGCAAACAGGCATGTCCTAGCTCGTCACCTTTGGGATTCAACATGTGTGCAAGATCACGAGAAACTCCAAATGGGCAGTTGGGGCATCACCATTGTCACATCTACAGCGTTAATAGGTGTAGCTTAAACTAGCAATAAGTGGCTTTTGTTAGTAGAAGATCTAGGCTTTAGTTTATGACCACAAGCAGTTTGGACAGGTTATATACACACACACACACATTTTCTAAACTGCTTGTCCCATACGGGGTCACAGGGAGCCAGAGCCTACCTGGCAACACAGGGCGGAAGGCTAGAGGGGGAGAGGACACACCCAGAACGGGACGCCAGTCCGTTGCAAGGCACCCCAAGCGGGACTCGAACCCCAGACCCACCGGAGAGCAGGACCCGGTCCAACCCACTGCGCCACTGCGCCCCCCATACAGGTTATATATACATGTCATATTTAACAAGGAGTCTAAACCAGGGTAGATTGTGCTCTAGAAACTTGTGTGCTTCTAGAATGTGCCAGAAGTCATTCCTAAGCTCTGCTTTCATCTTAGCAGACATCTCAAAGAACAAGTCGCCTTCACTGAGAGCTCAGTGTGGTCTCTCACACAGTATATACTTATCCATTTATTTAATCTTCTCCTGACCTGCTTGTCAACCTCTGGCGATCTAACAATGAATGATGGTGATTATGAATAACGGACAATGTGTCGAATGGGTCGGGCAGTTCCTTAGGTGAAAAGGATTCGCCGTGGACTCCGCTGCATTTCGTCAGCGCGCATCTTCATTGCCGGCATTTTAACGTAACGCCGTGTTTTACAAATCGCCACTCCGCCCTCGGGTGGCACTTTACGCAGAGAGGAGGCTAACGTTTGTGTAAAAGCAGTTTCGCTGTGCCCCCCAGGGTTCAAATTACTGCACGCCTGTAAATTCATTTGCAGTGTTTTTAACTGCCAGGCTGTTAAAACAAATGGCTTCCAAAACGCATTGGGCTTTATTTCATGGAGCACAATTAAAGTGGCGCTTTACCATCTGTAAACACGGCGACTGCCCCACTTCCTCCCTGCATACCGTGGTGGTCGTCGCGTTTGGCAACGGGAACAGCAAACACGTGAGACGGATGCTAAACGGCATCTCCGCAGGCCTGAACCCGTTATCATAGAGATCAGTGCTGTGAATGAGCTCTTTGGCGCATCAATTTTGTGACCTATTCCCAGGTTAGGGGAAACCAGAGTAATTACTGTCACCTCTCACAACCCCTGAAAATGAGTTTGAGGAATTTCCAGCCCATCAGAGCTCATCCCACCAGGTAACAGCATAACCGCCATGTCTTGGTAGTCCTTCGATCAGATGGTTAATATATAAATCTGTTCACGCTTTGATGGACAGAGGTTCATAGGGACCCGTGTTTCAGACTGATGCATTAGGGAACGGGAAGTAGGGTGGATATTCTTATATGCAATAAGTGTTCAATGAAATGGAGCTCAATGAGGGGAAAGATGTGGATTCGGTTATCAGCTCCCGTAACTTCCTCAAGCACTACTTTCAAAATCCTGTGAGATGGATGATGTAAACAGAGGTGCGGGGTGCCCGAATCCATGCGCATGCGAATGGTAGCCGAGAGCACCTGTCATACCTGCGTCCGGCGAGACTGGGGGACAGCAAGTCGAGGGCCAGAAATGAACAGTTGGCATGCTTTGCGTGGTCTGGGAAATGAGGACAGGAAGACTGTCCAGTTTTGTGAATGTGAGGTGGCATCAGGAAAAAATGCAAAACCAAGATTATTAATGTGGTATGTTTTTTTTTGTTTTGGAAGCAGTGTGAGGTTTGTACACTAAATTACTTACCCTGTTCTTCCTATTTATGCAGCAGGGTAATTTTACTGTATCAATTCAGGGTAAGTATTTGATCTACGACGGACTGGCGTCCCGTTCTGGGTGTGTCCCCTCCCCCTCCGGCCTTACGCCCTGTGTTACCGGGTAGGCTCTGGTTCCCCGCAACCCCGTATGGGACAAGCGGTTCTGAAAGTGTGTGTGTGTGTGTGTGTGTGTGTGTGTGTGTGTGTGTGTGTGTGTGTGTGTATTTGATCTACAGCAAGAGCTGGGATTCCGACTTAGGTGTCAAGTATAAAGTGTGCTTTCCAAGTGGTCGTGACTCTTCTTGATCAAGGTACTTCCTCTGAATTGATACGGTAAAAATTACCCAGCTGTAAAAATGGGTAAATCAATAAGCAGCTTTTCTAACATTGTTAGTTGCCTTGGGAGAATTGAAACTGAATACAGAATCAAGTATCTGACTTCAATTATACGCTGGTGGCTATAACCACTTTGCCACCTGCTGTCACCCAGTATAAAAGACAAATGTGTACACCTAAAAATGTTTTATAAATATCTTTCGCACAGATACAAGATGTTTTTCTGACCAAATTTGAAGTAAATTTAGGTAGAGTATGAAAGTGGTTTCCTTCCTTCAGCTTTTGTTTACAGTTCCACTTGCTTGATGAGGGCGGATTCTTCTCTTTTGAGTGGACAAGATGCTTGTGAAAGCCTCTTAAAGCCTTTCGGCACCAGCAACACATACTCGTCTCCCAGAAGTTGTCCAGTTGGGTGCACGCCTACCGTCCTAGTAATCGCTGCAACTGGACGCATGCACTTCAGGGGCCTCTAAGACGCTCATTTGTCCACCACTGAGTCACCAAGGTGAAGTAGTGGAACAGGGGCGAGTGAGCTGATTGGCGAAGGGCCTAGCTCCAGCTGCAGAAATTGAGAAATAATGGACAAAAACTGCTCCCTCTCCGGCACATCAGGGCCATTAAAGGCAGATGGAGGGCAGGAGGTTTGGTACGTCAAAGGCGCACTTCTGAAAAATATTACACTTGATACAGGATACGGCCCTCATACTCCTGAGGTCCCCATGACAAAAGTGTGATCTGGTACGGATAGGGACCGAGGAGATGCAGCCTGAGAGAAAATGGTGAGATGTATGTTCTCAAAGCTCACAATTTGCTCGCTGGCTGCGGTGTCTCCATGAGACAAACTGTACCAAGAGTCCCCTTTCATTTATCACACTGTTCTCCAAAATGACGTACAACTCAAACAAAGTGTACCAACAGATGACGAGTTAGGCACGGCATTGGCGACGCACAACTTTTGTGTGATACTACCATGATGCTGGTTCACATCCCTTAAGTAGCACCATTAGAAGTGACATTCAACATAGCAGATGGTGTTGGACTCATCTCTGGAGCCGTCAGGAGAGAAGGAACAATGAAAGATTGGTTTGGGACCCTTGATTGCTGGGAGGGCTTCAGCAGCTCCGAGACAGGAGGGAGCTCGTTCGTCAAATGACATGCGGCCAAACTGAGGCTCCGAACAGACTGCTCGGAAGTTTGAAACCCCTATGATCATGTTGATTCAGTGTGAAGTAGGACTTTTCCCTTTTTTGAGGTAAGGGTTTTTTCTCCTCCCTTTTCAGTCAGCATGCGAGGGGAGAAACAGTTATGGATGGAGTGCTTCCACATGGTAAATCTTTCATGCAGGGCTTTTCTGAAACTATGGACTGAAAGGAGATTGAAGGAAAAATAACGTTTGGAGAGACTGATCAGTGCACCTTCAAGACATGGTCAAATTCACGTCACGCCCAGATGGGCTCCATTCGAGCTGCAGCAACAAACCCGAAGCATCACATTGACTCCTTTGGACACAATCGTGTGGGATTATCCACAAATCCGCTTTGATTTGGAGAACTGAAACGGAAGGCAGACAAGTGAACGTGAGATTAGCAACATACGACTTTGTGCTACACACATCAGTCAGTGGACTTCCGTGCAGCACCTCGTTTCTGTTGCAAAGGCCAACTGAGCATCTGTGGCCACACCGGGTGGAGCACAGGAACTGCTGCTATCAGACGTCGTGGTTAGGGTGAACAGCAGGGGGTGTAATGATTAGAGCTGTTGTCTTGTACTTGAAGGATTTTAGTTCAAATCCCCACAATTGCTGTAGTACCTTTCATCTAGTCCCTTGATACAATAGAAATTACCCTGCTGTACGGGTAAAACACAGTGTAACACTGTGTCACTTTAGAGAAAAGCATCCAATGAATAAATTTAAATAGCCCATCAGTCACGTGACTTCACTGCCTCCGCTCCTTCTACTTTGTCAAACCTGGTCCGTGGTGCAGCGATTGCCAAAACTCCACATACAAGATCAGTTTAAAAGACAACAGTTATTTTTAATGATTTTTACAACTATCAATTTTGAGTTAATACCTGATTTTTTTTTTTCTTAAATCATTAAGTACCACACTAAATGCCCATGTGGTAGAGCAGGTAGCTCTGGTGCCTCACACCGTTTGGGCTAAGGGTTTGAATCTGGCTCAGCCTGTATGGAGTTTGTGTGGGCCATACACTGCTCAGAGTAGGCTGTATTGCTATGAGGAGCTGTGTGTATGCATGGATGATGGATGGATGCAGTACCATAGTCACCACAGGTCAGCCGGTCATAGCGCCCCCTAGCAGCAGTGCTGTGAAACAGAGCGTTGAGTTTTCTTTCACAGTTTTCTTTAGAATAAACTCCTTGGGCTCCTCCTTGTTTCCCCACAGCATGTCCCTGATGCTGAGGTTTGGCATCCATGCACTTGTTTGTTTTTACTCACTCAATGGTTTTGTTTGGTTCTCTTTGGAAATGGGTCAGTTTCTTTTCATCAGCGACAGACCAGGCAGACTGTGAGGTGTCTGAAGCCAGGCTGTAACACCGATATGTTTTTTCCTCCGTCTGTGGTTGCGAGAAAATGTGAATCTCTGAACCACCTTCGCTGTCATGTGCTGACATCTGCTTATACTTACGTTTAAAAACACCGAAATGAGAGTTTTCTCTGGAAAATGTAGACAGATCTGCAGCAAAACAACTGGTTTCTGCCCCTGCGTGCTCTCAAATTATTTTCTTATTCCCTACCCACACTGACACGCACTTAGAATCGTGTCTGCGAACGGTTACTCCCATGGCTTCTCTGTGTTTCTCATGGGTCGAAAGAAGCCCTGCTTCTCCTGAACAGGACTGGACCAAATGCAAAATGTCCCTGCAGCTTCACTGGTCACTCTTGATATAATAAAGACTTGATCACATGGAGTCCAGCATTATTAAATACATCTTGTGTTAGTTTTATAGAAGTGAGATCATCTATAGTATATAAAGGAATTCTTTTCCATCACGGTGTTGGAATTTACCATTTTATTATTGTTGTCTGACTTCATGAATGTCAGACTGAAGAATCCATGAAATAAAGTTTAAAAAAAAAAAAAAAAATCTGTCTTGTTTGAATTTCAAAACATTGTTGTGACCTTTTCAAGCCCCGATTTCAGGAGGCGCTGAATGTCAACGTCCTTGGACATCTGTCTCGCCGACCTCTTCCACTGCTTTCATTGTTGCACTGATCAGCTGGGACGAGAATAAAAGAGTTGTTACGATGAGACTTCTGGACCTCCGCTCTCATCTGAAGTGCAGTGACATGACTCCCAAGAGCCATCGTGCTTCTCTTGGACCGCATGTCCTCTGCTATGGCTGGAGGTGAGGTGCTTCTTTTAAACTTCTCTTTTTGTGTTCCAAGAAAGCCTGTGCTTCACAGCCCCCCTGCTGTACAGTGAGCTCATGTGTCCAGGAGAGCCACTGCCTATCCTTTTAACTGCAAAAGAACAGTGTAAAACAGAACAATACTGTTGTTATTGCTCAGTCTCATGTGCTTTGCAGTGGAAGGTTTGTACACTAAGATACTTTGATTTACTGGTTTATACAGCAGGGTGATTTTCACTGGATCAGTTCAGGGTCAGTACAGTGGTCAAACGTACTGCAGCATGAACAGGACGTCAAATAGGGACGTTCCCATCCAGTGGTGCTAATGGCAACAGGCCACGGCAATTTAGTAAGTAATGTGTGTGTTTTGAACACTCACCACTGTCCTTTGGTGTAAAATATATATATATACACATTGCGCTGGCATTTGATGTGGTCAAACTGATGTGTTGAAGACCAAGTAAATATGAACCCAGGATTTCTTGTGCTTTCTCAAAGATAAGTGTCTTACACTAGAGTTGAACTTAGATCCTCCTACTTTCTGCAGTCCCCTGCAAAGCTGAAATGAGTTCATGCTTGAAGTGGCAAAATCAAGATCACATTCATATGGTTGTTGTTAGTGTTCCTCATATACAGCACATGCTGGTAAGTATGACATTGTGACACTTTGAACGTGGTGATTAACGAAAGAACGCTTCTTGCCTGCAACGAATTCTGGGTCGAACCACAACTGCAACATCTTGACATAATGAAGAAGGGTCTGAAAATGGTGCGTGATTGCTGAGTGAAAGGCACTTCAAACTGGTGTAATTGCCAAACCCTCAAAGCCAACAAAACAAATGTTAATTGCGCGGCAATCATTTTCACAGGATTCGTACAAACACCATCTGATGAAAGGTGAATAAGTTGGACTTGATATTTGACTCACCGGAAAGAATCTGAAACCAACTTGGTTTGCTGATCAGGACATTAATGCTTAAATAGGATCGTTGCAATCCAGCCCTAAGTGTGAGTGGATGATCAAGTATAACTGGAGGTAGTGAGGGCAGTCGTTCCTTTTCTATTCTGGGGCTCTAAACAAAATACTGATTTTCAGCACCCTTTACATGCTTTAATATACATTAAAATAAAGACAAAGATGGAAGGAGCACCATTGGGTTCTACCAAGCGTAGCTGTCAAGATACAGGCAACAAATCAATCTGAATTCGCCTCTAGTTTGTGATGCCAGCAGCCAGAAAGAGCTAAATTTTCCTTAGCACCTCTCACATGCAGAGCTTTTGTCTATTCAGCTTTGTGTGATTGTGAGATGGCGCAAGGGATAATCTTGACACCACTACCTTCAGAGGGGCTTTGACAAGTGCAGCTGCATCAGCCAATTCTGGCTGCACATCTTTGCTTAACTCAAACCCCCCACGTGCCCCACTGCAAGGACAATAGCAAATAATCAGTCTTCCTTGATAAATTTGACTTGTGGACTGATTTTATTCCAGGTTCATGTGCAACAGGTGAAGTCATTAGGATCACTTAGCGTGAAGGTTGCAGGTTTGAGTCCTACCCCCTGCTGCAGTTGTCCTGAGCAGTTGGAGCAGAAACACCCAGCTATGTAAATGGGTGAATAAGACTGGAAGTCACTAAGGCAAAAAGTGCCAGCAAATGGGGTGGGGGAAAGAAAAAAAAAAAAAAAAAAAAACATGAAACGGTGCATTTAGTTTGTATGTGTGAATGTGGTAGCACCTCTATTTCCAGCACACTTTGCTGTTAAGATTAATAAGTCGGCCTCTCTTTCTCTTTGGTACTTCGCAGTAAATCTTTGAGCGTGACACACAAAACTGAGATTTGCACAATTAAGATTAGTGGTTTTCACTGTTTTTTTTTTTTTGGTCCCACTTTGCATTGCGACATGAAAAATGAGCAGCGCTGGACTGCAGAGCTCATCGGGATGCAGGAGAGCTTTCCTAACGGAGTAAATCTGAGTTGCGGCTCTGTGTCGAGATAGGCGTGCACCAAGGGGAACGGATGGTGTCACGGTCTCCGAAAAAATGAGCAATCTGTTGCAACGATAAATTCTCGACAGAGATGTGACTTGACACGCTAATTACGAACTTGGTGTCGATCTTGTTAGATAATAAAAAAAAAAAATGGTAGGCATTCGCGGGTTTATCAGACTTTGAGGTCTGTACACGTGAAAGGAAAATTGCGAGTGAAGGATTCCCCTCTGTGCAGGCAACACTGGAAATTTGCTGTGAAAACAGCCCTATGAGCGATGTTCGGAATCAGTAACTCAGCTGTTTGACGCCTTACATTAAGTTCCCTATTGGAGAGATTCATGTTCGCTCTGCTTTATTTTTTCTTCTCCTTGTCTTTGGTTCTTTTTCCCCACTCAGTCACAGGGGATGAAGGCAACGGCAAAGCAGACGGCTTTTCCGAATTTAACTAAACATTATGACTCTTCTGTCGCTGATGGATATGAGCGTGGATTCGCCCGCATGTTCAGAAGTCCTCTGAGTAGCTTTCGGCTAAGCTAGACGTCTGAGCGTATTACTCCTCTCTCGGCAGCCCTCGCGGGCTCCCTGCCGAGAATTCCCAGGATAGAATACCGAATTGCGCGGCTCACTTTAAAGACCCAGAATGGATTACCTTCGGAACTACATTACTGAGCTCTTATCTGCCTTCACACCTTCCAGCCGTCAGTGGTCCCGCGATTCCGGGCTAATTTCCTAGCCCGGCGTGCTGGGCAGAAACCTGGGATATCGAGATAGCGCACCGCACCTGCCCTGATGAACCAGCTCGTGTCACATCTCAACACCTCTTTAACCCCTTAGGTCATAACGGAATTCACATTTTTTATATGTACCTAATGGAATTCGGATCTCCATCATTGCACTGCGGCTTTTCAGTGCGTTTTCTCTGATTGGAAAGCGCACCCCTTAAGATGGAAATATGCAATTAGCATTAAAGAAGTATCAAAATCTGTTCCAATGAAAGATGAAGATCTGCTTAGCTTTCAGAACGCATAACACATAATTTACCTGTCAGCAGGTTAGGTGTAAGTGACAGTCTCCCGCCACACTTACTTGGCTACCTTAGCTATTTTTTATCTAATGGCCCTGTTTCTCCTTCGAGCACACGTGTCTGGAAATGAGGATGGCCAACCTGGTAAACCCACATCCTGGGCACTGCTGTACTCACAGGATCTGTGCCAGGGGGCATTTCTAACTCAGAGCTACTGTGCAAGGAGGGCAGAGCAAGGTGTTCCACTAAGTCGCAGGTCATTAAGGTGTAAGCGGAGGGGCTGTCCATCACGTCAGCGAGGGGGTTATAAATTGACCGAGAATCTGCCGCGGAGAACGGCGGGCTCTTTGGCCGACCAAGGGTGAAGGGCGATAAAGGAGGGGGTGGAAAAGCTGAAGTTAAATTAATGCAGATCCCTTAGCATTTTGCAGACACCAAATTTTCCACAGGGATTGGTGAGGAATATATTATAGATAAATATTCTCCAAAAAAGAAAGTGTGTTTAGTCTGACTATATACATCAAAAGGAGGCTGGAAAGAAATCGAAATGAAGCATAATACCTTATTGAGTCTGTGTCGCCGGGCCTGGAAAATGTCGTGCCAAACCTTGGGACGTTGTATTTAAAGCACTCGTATATTCAACAGTGTAAAATATAAAGGTAATTTTTAATAATTTAATTACATTCCCTCTTAAGTCCCCTGAGGGGAACATGAGTTAAAATTAAATATTTCGGTATTACTTTCAGTCCATTTGTGATCCCTGAAGAGCAGTTGAGGACGTGCAGGCGCCATCAGGTCACCGCACACACCCCCCCCCCCCCCCCCATAACACAGGCTTAACACCTGAACATTTTACTTAAACTCCTCTGATCCGAATCCTGATCTTAAAATCTAGCGCTTAACCGACCGTGAACCTGGGAAAAGCACATAAATTGCACCATAACTTCCCTTAATGGTTTTACATTCATGGGGAAATGAGCGTAAAACCATTGGGTCCCCACAGCACTTTTTAAAACATGGCAAATTGCAGTAGTCACACAGAGAAATGTGTCCTTGACGATCCCCCCCCAGCACCCCCCAAGAAGTGCACATGTAACAATTCAGAGTTTTGCTGTGTAATCATTTTAAAAAACATCTTCATGTGCCATGCCAGTACAATTCCATTACATTATAATTTAGGAAGGAGGTGGGACTGGGGAGAGGATAGTATCTCCATGTTATTGATTGCACTTTGCTTATACAAGTAAGCAAATACAGACTTCCTGCAATCTGGAGTACATGATTAAATATGATTGCCTGCATGTACCAACATAATCTTCTTGGTGAGTCTTTCTCTCCCTTTATAAGGAACCATAATCCATAAACTGATGTGGTATTTTTCTTTACTGCCAAACGAATAAAGCAATGCTCACAGCAGATCACATGTCTCCCAGACATTTCTCCAACGCATTTGGAGTTCCAGCGCACTGTTCCCTCAGTGAGGTGTTTGGCTAGATGCTGAGAGTGATTTGTGGTAAACTTGATTCTCCGTTTGTACTGGAACCGGAGACATCTTTCTGTTGTGAACGCAAAACAAAGTGAAACGCTGTACCTGGTGCCCAATCCAAAAAGAGCATCTTGTCTCCTTTATATATCGAAGGAAGTAACATGTATTTCTCTGTCTGTACTCTGTAACCCTACCTTTGAAAAAGAGACCAGATCTAAGTGGACTTTCCAACCAGGAAATTAGGTAATTCTTCAGAGAAGCCCAGTTTTACCATGGGGCACAACAGTGTTATCCAACTGGACTCACTGGGGATGTTGGCACCAGGACAAGACTGAACTTTATAACATGGGTAGGGGTAGGTATCCACAATCCTGCATGTAGTAGACTGAACCCATAAGGGTCTTTGCCTCGATCTAGGGCACTACAGCAGATGGTGTGATTTAAACCCATAGGGTTATAGCATGTCATGGTGGTCCTTCACACTCATACTCTCAAAGGGTGCAGAATAAGAGTCTTGGTGAAAGCTGATACAAGCTGGATTTGGCCATTTTTTTTCCTGCTTCCTTTTGTCCTCACTGAGCTTCACCAGCTTACACCCAAATAACTAAACAGGAATGCAAAAACAGATGAGCACTGAGACCAAAGCGCCCCTAGAGTGAAGGTACCTGTGCATATTGTAACTGCTAGGATGCTTGCTGTGCTCTGCATGCTTTTCTGTCTTACTACTATTTTTGGGGTAAGGTACCTGAGGTGCCAAGCTCTCCACTCTAAATCATCACCTGTTATTCTGGAAAAATTACCCCTGTCAATTTTCTCTGAAGGTTTCTGAAGCATTAAGACAAAGAATCTGCATGTGATGCCAAAAAAATTGCATTTGCATATCCCATAATTTTCCAAAGTTAAGCTCACGGAGGGAAAATGACAGAATACAGAGCGCCACATATACTGGATGTGGAAAGTTGTATCCTAGTTGACGGAGCATTTTCCAAAGGTGGTAGTACAGGAGGCTGTGGGGAAGGCCCCCGTGATACATTCCGTTGTAACGTCTCCAGTGACAACACACGTGATGAGCACAACATAAGGCCAATCATTTTTTGCTATGGTGACTGCTGGATGTGGAAGTGGGTAACCATGGTTACCTGCCCTACAAACATTGTGATTCATATGTATTATATGTATTATTTGCCTTCCGTTTAAAGTGGCTTATGTTGCATTTTTAATTTATGTTTAGTAACAACAGATTTAAACAGAATTTCAGCTCATTAAAATGTAACGGAAGGGAAATTCCAGGAGCTTGAACCTGAACCTTCATAAGTCTTGAGAAGAACTGAGAGCATCTGCGTGAAGCTGTGATGTGTCCAGTTCTTTTGTTTCCTAATTGGATTAGATTATTAGTTTCTTGAGAAAACGGAGAGAAAAGAGAAGCGATTTGAGGAGGTTTGAGTGTTCATCTCCAATTGTGCAGAAACAGCTGACTATGACTAATCAATTCTGGCAAGTTCCAAAGTGCTGCTGCTCTCCAAATTAATTTCTTCTCTGGGGATCCCAAGTATTTTTACCATCCCAACTTGAGTGTTAAAATAAATGATGGTTCTTTCTATTATCTTACATTAATTTCTGCGGCGTTCCTCAGAAGGCACGGCTAATTGTGCGCGGAGGCGAAGGGTGCGATAAATCTCGTAAAGCTGGGGTCCTACAAGCTGTCAGTGTGTCCCGTTGTTTGATGTGGTGACCTGTGTTCAGACACGGTACCAGTATGATTTAATAGCTATAGAGATCGTGATATGATTTGTTTTTGGTGAATATTTGAGAAACACACACCTCCGTATGAAACTATATTTAGAACTACATCAGCTTCTCATTTTGCACATGTGCGACAAGAAGACTGTAGTTCCTCTCATTCATTACCTCAGTGTTTTTTTTATTTTTAATTATAATAAATTTTCAAAGATACAGATGACCCTCAGTTTATTCTGTAGAACCTCACTGGTTATATAAAAATATCTAACCTAAGATCTTATGTCAACTTTAATATTTTTATAAACTTTGAGTTACATTAAAATTCCAACTAATTTAAAAAGAAAGTGTAAACTTTTCTTCAACGCCAGTTATGGATTCAGTATACACGTTCAGCATTCCTCATCTTGCTACTGAGCACCAGACAGAAGCTGTAAACACTATGTAGGTGAATTGAATCAAGGTGGTTCCTCACTCAGGGGGAGGCGCGGTGGCGTGGCGGGTTTTTCCTGTGCCCGCACTCTGGTGGGGTCTGGGGTTCGAGTCCTGTTTGGGGTGCCTTGCGATAGACTGGCATCCCGTCCTGGGTGTGTCCCCTCCTGCCAGGTTAGGCTCCGGTTCACCGCAACCCCGCTCAGGACAAGCGGTTTCGAACTCTGTGTGGTGGTGGTGGTGGGGTTCCTCACTCAATCTCTTTCAGTGGTCTTTTGGTTCAGAGGGTAACATGACATCCTCTCACCTACAAATTGGAGTTTTAGAAAATAGGCTAGTGGGAAAAGAAGAAAATCAAAAAAAAAAAAAAAAAACAAAGTTCATAACACAAGGATTAGGTATGTATATGTACGTATGTGTCTGGAAATTTCCATGAGCTTGTATTTGTACTTTTTCAGCAGGCTGTTCAATGGCTTTTTGCTTTGAGGGGCAAATAAACCATTTTTTTCTTATTTTGTTCCTTATTTCCTCTCTGGCAAAAGTGGAATAGTGTGCAATAACAGATAAAATCTGACTGACAGAATGATTGCACAGCACCAGCTCAGTGTGTAAATTCAAATTGCCCAATTTACATACAGAATGAACACTCTAGCACTCTGTTACCCATATTGGTTTATATGATGCTGAAATGCTCAAGTTTAATACGTAGCATTAATATTATTTATTATCAAATTGGGCAGTGGACCTGTTATCAGTTTATTTGCTTAGCAGATGTGTTTATTTACTTATATAGATTCGTTATTTTTCACACTTTATTTATGGCGCTGAGAATGTATTTGCTGAAGCAGCCTGGCTGGTTATCAATCCACTTCCTTAACCCTCTCTAGGCCAGATTTGGTCCTGAAGAAAGCTTTTAATGGTCCAGTAGGTGGTGTGGCAGTTAGAAACACCGTCTTTCTTGTCTCAGATTTAAATCCTTCTCCTGCTGTCATACTTTTCATCATGGCATGTGTTCTGAACTAATTAAAATTACCTTGCTTTATGAATGGGTAAATCAGTGTAAGCAGCTTGGTGAGGGGGGGGGGGAACCTCACACTGTAATCTGTTTTGGAGAAAACTATCAGATAAATAACAGGTAATACCTACACCACCTGTTTAGTGGCTTCCTGCTGAAATAATTAAATGCGCACAGTTGGAGTAAATCATGAAGTAGGGTAGCCCATTTTGCTTTAATCTCAGCTAATTACTTATTTTCATGTTTGTTATTTGGTCATTCCCTCTGTGGGCAGCGCGCAGACAAAAAGCCTTGGATCTCATTCTTTGCACTGCAGTGAGACAGTTGCAACATCTCCAAAATAGATGGCGGTCCCTCAGCTCATAACTCACGGTGGCTGCTGGTAATGACAGAGAATTACACTCTTGCGGGGTGTCAGGGACTCTCCTCCGTCGCCGGGACTTCCATGGTGAATCAGGCCCGGCGAGGCCACGGGAGGCTCCCGCATCGGAGCCCTGGAACTCATCTCGGCCTTTGCACGGTGGCTCGACTCTCGACATCCCGATGCCATCTCATATCGCAGATGCACACATTCTCCCTTCACGCGAGCCGCTTAGATTCGCCTCGGCATACGGAGCTCAGCTTCACCGATTCGTTTGTCTGAATAATACAGTCCTGGACCCACCAGCTTTTCGTTATGGCCTCTAAATCATCAAAGGCATCTGATTTGCATGCAGCCTTCACTCTTTCAAAATTCATTAGTTGGGCACTAGGTAGCGCAGTGATTAGAGCTGTCACTAGACAAGCAGAAAGCCCTGACTTTGATTCCTGCTCCATCTCCAATGCCTTTGATCAAGGTACTTACCCTGAACTGATAGAGTAAAAATGACCCTGCTGTGTGTTGCTTTGGAGAAGAGCTGCAGATAAACGAATTAATGTAAATGCCTGCTGGGAGAGAATGAGTAGCTCCCAACCATGAGGCCTGTATGCTGTTCAGGTGACTGCACGCCATAGCCGCTCTCAGGTGGCTCTGCCTTGACCAGGCGCTCTTTCACCCGATGAACAATCCTTCCTTCTGTGTCCTTTTCTCGAGCGTGTTAGCAGGAGAACAACAGGGCCACTCTCGTGGGTACGTGTCAGTTCGCACACAGCTTCTGACACATGAGAAATGAGTATTTTTCGTACTGTTGTATTTTTCGTAAAGCTTCCACTTCGTTGAGCTACCAGCTAAAGGCTATGAAACATAACCGAGGGCCAAAGAAAATGAAACCATAAATCAACCGCCAAAGTCATTGTGTGTGTGTGTGTGTGTGTGTGTGTGTGTGTGTGTGTTTTGGTGTCTCGCCAAGTACCAGCCGCTCTAAGGGCGATCGTTCATTAGACAGACCCTCCAGCTGCCTCCATATCACCGGCCCAGGTTTGCGTCCACTGTGAGCACATGGTTGGTGGACGAGGTGCCGGATGAGGGGAAACGGGGCCGCAAGAGTGACGGTCATTGTCTCCCGAGCGCTTCTGTGCGGGATTTGATGCCATGACCACTTGCCTCACGTGTCACGGATGCATGGTCTGTGTACACAGTGTATACAAGCTGCAGGTTAATAGCAAGCTCTTTCATAACATAATAAAACCAGAGCAGGAACAGGGAACACAGCAACAAAACTGGACAAACAGTTTGGGCCAGCGGGTGGCGTATTAGTTAGAGTAGATTATCTTGCAACTGAAGGATCAAGATTACAATCCTCCTTCAGCTGTTATTGCTGCTGTTGACTGAAATACCCGTAATGTGCTGAGTGTACAAATCACAAACTCAAAGCTGCTTTTTACAAAGGAGTCAAATAATGGAAAGTAATAAATAATGTAAAGGTCCTGTGTTAAAACCCCACCTAGTATCCTAGTTCAAGATGCTTACCCCGTTGTGAAACGGTAAAAATACCCAAACGTATAAATGGGTAAACCATTGAAAAGTTGCATTTCACCTCGTTAAAAGGTATAGCTTAATTTTTTGCTGAGTTATTCCGTTCTGCTTTGGGTACACAGAGTAACTGGCCATAAGACTGGGGCGTACAAAGTGTGACACTTCTCCTAACAGGTCCAAACACGCTGTCCCCAATACGTCGCCATTGTGCAAAAACAGGGATGATACCATATCTGCCTTGGCCTGATATTCCCTTCATCAGGCCCCTTCTCTTATTTAATTCTCTTCCTGCTCTAGTTACTGCCCCAGTACACTACCTCCACCCCCCCGAAGACGGAGAGCTGTCCATTTGTAACGGAAGCCGGCCCACTTTCACAGACATTTCACTTGGAACGATTTTACACTTCGGTTTTCTCAGGTATCATCAAACTTTAATAGGTGCCATGGTTCGAAGTGCACAGAATTAACTCTGAGGAAATTAACGTTAAGAAAAACAAGGCGCGCATGAGTCAGCCGTGTCCTAGAAAAGTTGTCGTGTCGCGTTTTCCGTGCCACCGCACTTTGGCTTAAGGGACGGAGTCTTAAAATAAGAGACCTCCCGTGACTTCATCAAAGACATCTGACAGGCCTGCTATGGAAACACTTAAAATATACATAAACGATGGAAAGGAAAAAGCACATTCCTTTATAATTGAAGATGGTGAGCACAGCTGTTCCTGGCAGTGCTATTCAGCAGATAGAGCACAAAGAAGGGACAAGATTTGCGGTTAAGCAGTTTTACCGCAAGGGTTCAGTGGGGTGGAAATTCATCAAGCGGGACATGGCAATCTGAGAGTGCATTAGCATGTAATCGCCACGAGGGGAGCTAGGAGGTATATTTTATGGGTTCCAGTTGATTGCACTCCTGCTGGTGTCATCTGTAAAACCCCTAACCGCTCGACATGCTGCTTGAGATGTCGCTACTCACGCCTCCTCGCTATGGCTCTAGCCCCGTTATCGATGGCAGCTTGGTGTCACCCCAAGTTTGAGAGTAGAAGTCGGACCACGGAGCTGAGAAGGAATGAGAATCACATCTCTGATGGGCACGATCAGTCCGGTAAAACCCGGCCGGGTGCTCAGCAATCGCCTTCGGGAAACGAATTGTGCGAACAGGCGTTGCCGTCGTACCTCAGACCTTTCTGAGAGCGCCGCTTCTAATGCACGTCTCTACTGCGAAGACAGAACGTATTAAAACGGTGTGTCCATCTGTCCATCCACTTATACATCCATTTATTCTTCCATCGAAAAACACAACTGGTTCTCCGCTGCAGAGTTGCAGTGGTCCAGAATCCATCCTGGAAGTACATGGTGTGAAGTAAGGAAAATTCTGGATTGGACACATATCCATCACAGGGTGATCATTCTCTCTCGCTCTTTCTCTCTCTCTCTCTCTCTCTCACTCACACACACACAAACACAAACTACAGGCTATTTAGAGTCACCAGTCCATCAGAAACATGTCTTTGGACTGTGGGAAGAAACCAGAGCACTTGGAGGACCTCCATGCAACCGTACACACTGACTTTGTAAATTTTTAATACTCAAAGTGCTCAATGTAACCCAGGGCTCTGACGGCAAGTCCGTTTTCCTCAGACGTCCACAGGAACTTATGCATGAAGAGCTGCAAAAGCAGGTTTAATGTGGTAGCAGGGTTGAAACCAAAGTATCCTTGGTAGCATATCTCCTTAACTTGATCAGCTCACTTAATTTTCATCGTCACGTGTTTGATTGTCACTCTGTAACACCTCTTACTAAAACTGAGCCCCTGGTGTACATTTACATCTATTTTTATGTGCAATCAGCGGTGTAGCGTGTATTTTCCGTGATTGATGCGTTCTTCTTTGAACTGAGAGCATGATTACTGGAAATGTCCCGTGGAAGCGTGAAATCAGAGTCTATTAACGGCACTGCATTTGCATGGTGTCCCGACTCAGCGGGGTAAACGGATCACTTGAACCTGCGCTCCGGCGACAGCATCTTCCATCACTGGGAGACGAGGCTGCGAGCGACGCGCTGGAAAATGGGAGGGCAGGTGGAGGGGTGCGTCGCGTCCTGGCGGCAGTTGTCTTCATTACTCTCCGTCCATCCGAATGGAAGTCTGATGTGGGTGTCCTTTACCATGGAAACGTGTCACCTGGTTACGGGGCAGGACGACCTAGGTCATTGTAACGGTAGTTTGACAAGGTTTCTGCTGCATGTTCCGGTGAGGAATGACACATGGGGGAAGGGGGACGGTGCCAGGACTCTTGGCGTCCGGCATCCCTTTAATACCCGTGTCTGTCTGCCAGGGGTTTCTGAAGAGCAACTCGTCTTGCAGAACGGCACACGGCAAAGCGAGGTGCAATGATGAGCGATGCTGCGAAATGGCCCACGAAATGAAGTGGAGCGCGGCACAGTTCGGCTTCCCGCACCCGCAGCCCTGCGGGAACGCAGCGCAGAATCTCACCTGAGTGAACGCGTTCCATTTCTCTGCGTGAGGGACGCGCTGCGGCCGTTCAGCACGCGCTGACAGGGCAATTACTCACCAGGCCTTTAAGTGACAGATCCAGCCGAGCCTGAAGACGCGCGTCGTACCACCGGCGCCTTCGCGACGCCTGCAACGAGGCCCCTGGAGGAGGGGTGTTTTAACACAGTTGAGGAGCAGGACCAGGTTCAGGTCGGAACAGGTGGGAGAAAGAGACCTCGCCAATTTAATAAAAAAAAAAAAAAAAAAAAACAGAAATTGGTGGTGCAGTTTTGTTACCAGCCGAGGTCACGTGACCCGAGCCTTTCCTATCTCACAATGTCTGTCTTTCCCGTTAAAAACAATATTCCCAGCAAACTGGCTTTGCCACTGTCACAGCTTTCTTCCATTATGTAGTACTTTTTGAGTGTGTTTATTTTGATGTAAATGAACAGGTTCACATGCCTGGAAGTCAGTAATTTTTTTTTTTTTAAGTTTTTTTTTTATTAGAAACTATCCAGAATTTAGCATATGCTGATTATCAAGATTGAGACTGAGTGTTCTTAGTTAATAGAATTCCATTTTTAAAAGAATAAAAATGTCAACGGGCAGGTAAATAAGAGTGTGAGGATGACGCCTGGGCCAGAACGGAACGTTCACTGCAAGCACCAAAAATGAGACTGAGGTTTCCACACTTTGGACGCATCATGAGAAGATTGGACTTTCTCAAAGAGTGTGATGGTAGGAAGAGTGGTCGGAAGCAGAAGATGAGGGGGAGCAGCAACCAGATGGACGAACATGATCACAGTGGCAGTGGACACAGCCCTTGAGCAGTAAGGACACAAGTGGAGCACAGCACTTTATAAAAGCGCTCTGTACATGTGGCCAGACTCCACTATGAAAAGTCCCAAGCCCAGCTGAGAAAGTAGGAGGGTTGGGCGTGGGGCTAGCTACCCCACACTGTAAAAACCTTGCCGGCTACAGAAACGCCAACAAGGAGACTTCGTGACATCTCAGCTCTTAGGGACGCCTGAAGAGCCCTTGTTGGCGGCTTGTGCCCCAGGAGGGGTGGAAGGCATAAGAAGAAGACATGTGGCCAACAGCCTCAACGCTGACTTGCTGACATTAAACAAGAACAGACTGCTAGTGAGGGGGTCACCGGGGTGTTTAGAGTTTTAATTTGGTGTGGTATTTGCTGGTGTTTGGGCTGATGAGTCCATGGAGAGCTAAACAGTGTTTGTGATCATCCCCATGTTGGTGTCCACCTGATCAGGACTCGCTGTGGGAAACATCTCAACAGGACATTATTCATCCGCTCAGGATGTCGAGCTGCGATCGCAGCTTGTCCTTGTTCTTTGGCAGTTCATTTTATTTCTTTACTGTTTATTAGTTTCTTTTTTCATCCATCAGGCTGCAACAGCTCTTCATGAGTTGGGTCTGTTCTTGTTTTTATTTAATTTTGCTTCATGTTGCTTTTATTGAGATATATATATATATATTTTTTTTACTCACGACTGACCTTAAAACAGAATAAATAATGGGAATTCTTTTTCAAGTACAACTGATTAATAGCACCGCCGAGGGGGTGGACGTGCTTCTTTCGGGGATGTTACTGACATGAAGCGGCATCTAGAGCTGTACTTGGTGTTTGTGCATCTGTGTAAATTGCACACCCGGTGTGCTGTGGTACTCAACAGCCAGCCAGCCACGCTGAATAACCAGCTTTCAAGCTGTGTAACGTGATTAGGGAGGAATTTAACCTTAGAAAGGAAACACATCTGCAAAAGGGAGGAGTTTATTGGCAGTAATAATAATAATTATAATAATAATAAAAGTAAAGTACAGGTATGTTCAAATGGTGCAACTTAAGAGATCATGTTGAAGTCCTATTAAATTAATGAATAGAAAGTTTGACAAACGAAGTCCTGTACGGGTTACACTGAGTTGTCTGAAACATTAATCTGACTTTGTTACATCATGTATTTTTTAAAGCCTTTGAGGAGCTGAAGATGAATATAACTAAAGAAGCATGAATTTTACAGCTTAGCACTGTAAAACTTTCATATAATATTGTGATAGTGCAAAAACATCCGAAGATTAATATTCTGTGTGTAGAAGACCCATGAGAGCAGTGTTTGCCTGGACACTGGAAAGAGATGCAGCAAAGGAATGAAAATTCTAAATGAACTTCGTACGAGCATGATATTTTATTGATTCTAAGAAAAACTAACCTGTAATATGGATACAACACACTTTTGGGACACACACACACATTATTTTCACAACTTTGTCATTTGCTTATGACATTCTCTGTGAACTGAAATGTTGAACCTGCTGTTCCACAGATGTGGGGCCATAGTGAGATGAACATGATTTGCATATGGAATATAGGTGGATGGTTCACTCCCTTATCTTCCAAAAAAGGCAATAACTGAATTGTATTTGCCAAGATGTTGTTGGTGACATTCAGTGGACCAGCTGCGGGGTGTCCCATATTGACATTAATTCTTTTAACAGACACAGAGTGATCAAAGTGCAAAGTGATCGATGAGGATATTGATGGAGACAGATGATTATCAAAACAGTCTTAGACTGTGCGATATATAAATGGGCATCCCTCAATTTATGCATTCTTCATGGAAAATTTCAGAATGATTGTTCTTGACTTCTGGTGTGCAGTTTTTAAATTCCAAATGGGAAAATCAGTATGCCGTTGCACAAGTGAAGTGTAGTAATGTACTGTACTTGGCACTAATGTACCATCAGTTGCCATATTTTTTTTGTGCAGTTTCAGTGCAAGAATGACTGCTAAGCCTTCGTCCTCCTCCGCTGACTACAATTAAAGCTGTTCTGCTTTTCACTGAGTACAGTAAAACTTCATTATAGTAAATTGCTTTGTTTGTTTAAGTTTTTGTCTGCACTAAAAAAGAGGAAAAAAAAAAAAAAACACAAATTTCATTATTGAACATCTGTTGCTGTCTACTGCATGTAAGGAAAACACAATTAATTTCCAAAACATACTGTCTAGGAACAAACCCATTAATGACCTCATTAAGTGTTTGATATTCATGAAAGATTAACAAGTTTGCATGCAGATCTCTCTGTTAAGGTGTCATGCATTTTCATATTTTTAGGCTTATGTCGCTTTGGAGAAAAGTGTCTGCTAAATGATGAAACATAAATGGAAGGGTTTGGTTTGAGGTTTTCGCATGTTCTGAGAACACTTTGTTATGATTTTAAAAAATTCACAGTTTTAATTCTATAAATCAAGGAACTGCTGTATAAGTTTTGCCAGCAGTCATTACTCAAGCAGCTATATATAGTGTTGATAGAAGATACAGAGCAGCTGATGTCATGGAAATTATAGCAAGTAGAAGATCAGGAGAGAAGCACCTCTGAGAGAGATGGTTTTGAGACCCTTCTTGAATGCTGGGAGGGATTCAGCAGCTCTGAGGGACAGAGGAAGGTTCTCCACATTGTAGTTTTGTATCCCTGTGGGGGTGAGGGGACACCAAGAGGTGGAAGAGCACAGAGCTCTTGCTGGACTGTAGGGAGTGATCAAGTCGGGTAGCAGATCCTTTGAACGTCTTGCAAGCCGTAACCAGAGCAGTGGACTTGAAATGGACAACTCGAGGTAGACAGTAGAGAGAGATGAGGAGAGGAGACGCATGGAAACTCTAAGACGCTGTGTTCTGTGTGTGGGGGCTTTTTGTGGAATATTATTGAATCCAGTCAGTCCACACTTTGATTTTATCTGCCGCTCCTTTTCTGTTGCCTGTGAGGATGATCACATTATTTTATCTATCAAGCCATATTGTTCAATTTTTGGAAGTGGCACAAGTAATGGGGCTCTTTCATTGCTGACAGTCTTTCTTCCCGCTGTGACTCGGGAACAAGTGCTGAGAACTCGGCAAAGCGCCCTTTCATGAATCCCTCCTCTCAGACTGCTGGCTCTATTAATTTTTCATTAATATAATGTCCTCTAGCGAATATTTATCATTGCTCATCACTCATCGAGCGTGTGTTTCGTAAGCACAAAAGTTTGAACTTTAATTCAGTTTTATATACAGGCTACGCAGCATTTTGGACCGAGTTCCCAAGCAGCTCGACATGTCTAACTTTAAGGCCGGGGGCTGAACAGAACAACCGTGGACAGACACGGGTTCCACATAAACATGCCTTCATACTCAGAAGTAGCGAGTCATTAAGTGCTGAAATTGAACCCAAGTCGAGGCCACTAACACTTCCTCAGCCACGAGGAGACGTTCACCAGCAGCGCTGGAAATAATCCGTTTCAAAGAAAACGCAAAGTCGAGATACCGCAACTCCGTGGTGCCGGAAGGGGTTTTGTTCCAGTCTTCAATGTCGATGCCTCCCTCCTCACCTTTCATGAACCTGTCAGGGCAGCACCGAGGAGCAGTCGATGCTCTCTGAAATGTGAAATTAATATCTGTATCTGCAAGCGAGACGAGATGGGGGTAATCAGTTTGCAGTATGACATGTATTTAAGATGTGGTGTTTTTGCCTAAATCCTTATTTAATAGAGGAGACACCTGTGCAGTGTCTCCTATTCCAGCCGCGTGGAGCCCACACACCCCCTCATTGTGGCTGAAATGTGGAACCAAGCAGATCACAGAGACGTCTGAGCTGAAGCTCCATTCTGAGGTCTTCTGGTGACATATCACAGAAACATGGCAAAGTATAATTAAAAAAGAAATGTGGTTTCTTTTTAATTTTAATGCTTTTTTTTTTTTTTTAATCGATTGACACAGCAACACTGGGCCACAGAAACGGAAATCTGCAATAGGTTCCCATATTTCATAGGTGTGATAATATCTAAGAGGACTGGGAAAAGTTTCACTTTCAGTGTTTGCAGAGCTATAGCCCGTGACAACAAAGTGCATTTCTTTGCCAAATTTGTAAGTTATCAGCGTACGTTCCATAACTTTATAAAAAAAAAAAAAAAAAAAAAAAGAATGTGTGCAGTGGTTGGACAAAACAACAGGGGGACTTTTTGAATGGTTGGGTGAACACCACTCCAGTAAAACTGTGTATGACCACCCAGATAAAAATTATGAAAGTGCCACGAGTGGACTTTTGTTTGTTAGAATAGATGACAATCGGGGATAAATGTTGCTTAATATTGAAGGACATCTGAGCAGCTAAATGAATTTTGCTGGTAAATTTGTACAGTAATCTGTTCATTTTCAGTTTTCACCTTTTTTGGATGCAAATCTCCATCATATTGCATGAGTGTGTCGGTCACGGTGACTCTTTGAGATGACACACTCCCAGCCCTCACAACTCTCTCTCACACACACGCACACACACACGCGCACATTTTCAGAACCGCTTGTCCCCTACGGGGTCACGGGGAGCCGGAGCCTAACCCAGCAACACAGGGCATAAGGCCGGAGGGGGAGGGGACACACCCAGGACGGGACTCCAGTCCGTCGCAAGGCACCCCAAGCGGGACTCGAACCCCAGACCCACTGGAGAGAAGGACCCGGTCCAACCCACTGCACCACCGCACCCCCTTACTCTGCTCGTAACTCTTTACACTGAATTATGAATGTGTGGAACTGCAGTGAGGCAACATGGCCGTTTGCCACACGGACCAGAGTCCCACCTCAGCATCCAATCCACCACGTCCCAGAACCGGGCAGCACCGTGCGCAGAGACAGCTGGACACAAGTGACTGCACTTCTGCCACGCTTCACAGATTAAAAAATAATCATCATGTCTTTCATGATGACACGTCACATAAAAGCAGCTAAAGGCAAGAACTTTTAGCCTCATACAGTGAATGTGTGACATTTACTTCAGTGAAATACAGAACCATGGTGTTGCACTTCTCACACACACTTTAAAAAACAGTGTGCAGCCTGAGAAATATGTACATCAGCATAATTTTATTATCTAAAAATTAGAAAACTGATTTGCTGTTTTGTTTGCACAATAATTTGCTTACACTGATTTACTATTTATACAGCAGGGTAAGTTTTGGTGTCAATACCTTTGGTATCAGTTTAGGGTGAGTACCTTCATCAAGGGTACTGAAGAAGGAGGTGGGATGGAATTAAATGTACAAACCATGCCTGATCAACGTAGTTTTGACAGCTAAGAGGTTTTGTGTTTTTTTTTTTTTGTATGTGAAGATATTTTGCACCTGAGGGCATGGGGTCCAATTATTTGTTGTTCCTGCTAATCTTGTAAAACTACAGTATTTGTTCTTGTTTCAGCAAGACTTTTAAACTGATGATGTTTAGCTGCTGTTTCACAGCATTTCCAAACAGTGATATGCAATGATTACATTTATCTGATAATTTATGGTTGTCACTAAAGTATACACACACACACACACACACACACACACACTGTCTACAACCGCTTGTCCCAAACGGGGTCGTGGAAAACCAAAGCCTAGCCCGGCAGCCCAGGAAGCGGGGCCGATGGGGGTGACACACACCCAAGGACGGGACACCAGTCTGTCACAAGGCATCCCAAGGACTCAAACCCTAGACCCAGCACAGAGCAGGCCCCAGCAAAACCTGCTGCCCCACCCCTGTTTCTTTTAACAGTGGGATTCAAACTTGGGTCTGCAGCTCCAACACCTTCTTCCACCCTATATGTTTCATACACCCTAAACACATGAAGAATATGTATGAGATGTATAAAACGGCAATAAACCATGTCTGTCCGAATGGGTTGCTGATGAGGTTGTTGACACTTTGTATTCGAGAAGATTGACTTCTCAAACAAGACCACGCTGTCCTCCACACACACATATTCACCAACACACGGTTCGGTTGAAGTGTTAGTTTGTCTGAATTCAGAGGTCTGTGAAATTGAAGCAGGTGTTGCTCTACTGCCGCAGTTGATCTGTTAAAATCAGAACTGCTGTCATTCAGATTTTGACCCACAGGCTGGACGACTACAAAATAATACAGATTGGCTTCAACAAACTTCATAGAATTGGCTTCCATAACTCATCACTCCATTAGACATCATTATATCATCCCAACCAAAAACATGCATGCGTGAATAATAATAGAAGCAGCTAATCGACTTGTCATTCCGTCACCGAACTGAAGCTGCAGGCGTCTGTTTGCTTTAGCTGTGAGACCTGCGGTCTGTTTGAGTCCCGCCAAGGTCCTCAAAACCCCATCCGCATTTTAAACCAGTAAAAAAGGGGGTGGAAAAAAAAAATGTTCACCAATATCCATATTTTAAACTGGCCTGTTTCTTTTCCTTCACTGAGAGATCATTTTTGCCTTCCAACTTGAGTGAAACAACTTGGGGTTGGGAAGTCATTAGCTGTGTGCAAGGAAATGTACATTGGAGTTACTGCAGAAGGAAAAGTGCACTTATTTGTAGTGCAAAAAGTCTCATGTTAATGAGAGGTGGTAGTCTAGGTGGATCCCGTACAGTTGGACTATAAGAAGGGAGGGTGACTGAGTAAGAACTCATACATTCACATATTCCATCTGCTTCCACCTGATTTAAAGGAAGGGGATGCTGAGAGTCCCACTGGAAGTTCCAGAACCTTGCCCCTAAAGCATCACTTTCCCAGAAGGCCGTGGAGGTTACCACAGCGTTGGGTCATGCAGAAGCACCCGTGTTCTCCTTGTCAGAGGTTTGACCAGGAAGGGCCCATCTGATGCCACTAGTGCCTTATTTATAGGACCACTTTGGACCATGATTGCACTGTGAGTTCAAAGAATAAAATAAGTATCCTTCCATGCTCTTGAGTACGACTGATAGTCAGTAATGCAGTAATGACTTGACTAATTGGATTTTATACTTGGATTGTTTATGGAGCATCGCTTGCTTGTTCTGTTATCATGGAATAACAATATTATGAAAATTTAAATGAATGTTTAAAAGGATTATCTTGAATAATGCTATCTTTTGCCTAACACTTTTTTTTTTTAGCTCTTTACATGGGGTTTTCTGATAATTTGCAGTGCAACTTTATTAGTTATATATATATATATATATATAATATCGGGGGGTACGGTGGCGCAGTGGGCTTGGCCGGGTCTTGCTCTCTAGCGAGTCTTTGGTTCGAGTCCTGCTTGAGGTGCTTTGTGACAGACTAGCATCCCATCTTGGGTGTGTCCCGTCCCCCTCCAGCCTTGCGCCCTGTGTTGCCAGGTTAGGCTCCGGTTCGTCGGGACAAGCGGTTTCGGCCAACGTGTGTATGTGTGTATATATATGTCTCTGCCAGTCAACAAAAAGATCCTCAGATCACTGTGTTTTTCCATGTGTACTGAAATATAATAATGACATAAATGCCTTTTATTCACCATCTCACTGTCACACTCAAAGAGTTTGGATGACATCCAGCTCTAAACCAGTTCTGCATCAGGAAGAATTAAAAAGGAAAAGTTCTGTTTGTAAAGACATGAAAGTCAAACACACTTTTGGAGGATTATGATATGCTCATTGACTGTAATAGAAATGACATCTGCTGCTTCCATAAATTCGTCTTCAGCATAATCGAGAATTTCATGTAAATATCTTTCTAGGCTGAGAAAATGTAAGCTTAGTAGAAAATTGAAAAGAAAACACTATCATTAAAATTTTATTTGGGGGGGTGTGCTTTAAGTCCTCATGTAATTAAATTAACTTTCTTTCTGACCGCCTTCTTTAATTGAGTTTTTTGGTCCTTCACAAATGCATTTTAAACAAAGGATTCCCTGTTGGGGCTGCTCAGGCCCAGCTCAGCTGTCTCACGCCTCTCCCACTGTTTTTGGCAGAGCTCTGAAGCTCGAACCTGTCACACAGCGGCCGTTTGCTGGAGGGAAGATGAAGACCGTTTTCCATCTGTAGAACTGCTTGCTCATCTGAATTAGTCTCACGCCAGACAGACGACATGAAAGACATGCAATTATTTCATTTCAGTTTCAAAAAGCCTTATTTTTCATTTTGGTTGAAAAGGAAAATTTGTTCTTGGTTTCTGTTGTACTCAGTACTGTATTACAAAAACTCAGCAATAGAATAAATAGACAATTGAATAATTGTTCATATTTAATTTTGACAGTATTTGTTGAAGGTACATGAAATTTAACTCGCATTTACATGTATTCATTTAGCTTTTCTCCAAAGCAACGTGCATCTCATAAAAAAAAAATACAATTTGTTCACTACATTAGGAGAAAGAAAGATATAGTTGCAGATGTGGGATTCTTAAGTACAGTCAGTTTGTTTCTTTCCACCATATGAAGCAATGTTCGTCACACAAGTAGCTACATAAAACTCAGAGCATTGACGATTCACTTGTGAGGTTATTTTGGCTATTGATCTTTCGAAACTGCTGTTCATCAACAGAACTTTGGAGAACCGACCTAAGGGTATCAAGAAGAGAGAAGGAGACAGGTTGTCCGCAGTAGATTCTGCGTTCCGCTGCCAGAGCTGATCTCGTGGCCACTGATGCTCAGTCTTCCCCCTTATTTCCCATCTTGGACTTTCACCTTTTGCCAGGTTAGTTTTACTCTTTTAACTGAGATGGTTGATCCAGGTCACCAAGCAAAAGGTAAGAACGTAAGACTGAAAGATGTGCTGGAGAAGTTTGTGTGTCTCCCTGTCGTGTCCTGGAAGTTACTTTTGCTACTATAGATGTATCGCTGGACTTTTGAAGCAGTGTCCTACAGGCCTTCTGCACGTTGTAATTTTCAGAATATTAATCTAATATATGATTCTTTTCTTAAGCTTTATGGCCATGTTTGGCTGGTGGCAATTGCTGAGTATCTGAGAGGATTATGCCAGAGGATCTCACCATGTAGATCTTTGATAAGCTCTGAGATGTCCATGGGGTTTGAATCTGTTGTATCCCCGATCTTCACTTCAGGGGCAATAAAACGCATATAAGGTAACGGGCTGCAGACCACACCTCCTGCTCTAGTACCCTTCATCAATGTACTTGAATTGATATAGTAAAAATTACTCTACTGTGTAATGGGTAAATCAGTGTAAGTATCTTAGAGTACACACCTCAAATTCTTAGTCACCTTGGAAGAAAGTGAGAGACAAATAAGGGTTAATTTCACTAGAAAAATTAGTTCGGCTTCATGCATGAGCCATTCTGAAAGCTCCACAATGAATTAGCACTGGAAGAACTGCTCCACAACTATGTGTACAGCAAGTGAAAGGGATGTTATCCGCGTTTCACGGTCGTCACTTCCCCACACTGAAGTGCGGACTCTGAGTGCAGTTAATACAATAATATAGTAAAACCCACAAAGCCAAGGCTGAAGGGTGCATGTTCAAGCTTGCATGTCTAACATGGAATCGAGAATCAGTTTGAAGAGGAAAAACTGTGAAACCTCTGATGTCATCAGAAGTCGTGCTCCTGTCAAGGTCTCCTCCTTTCATAAACGACTTTATTGTTGGGAAAATTAGTCTGACTTTGAGCATTCTTCTTGAACGAGGATGATCATTGCTGTGAAAAAGGCTTCAACCTGTGTGTCCAGCTTGAGTTGAGCTGAAGATTCATCTTGACAAAACGAGCGCGTTCAGAGCTTTCTGCGGACAACCCCTGCGTTCACGTCATGTTGCTCGGTCGCCACTTTCAGCATCACATGAATAATCAATAGTGCTTATGGTGCCTTGTGTTCTCATCTACATATTCATACAACCATGAAAAGAACATTCCCCAGGCCTCCAAAAACAATGAAATATGCAGAATGCCTTCGGTACACCGCTGTAAAGGAGGCTTCTCGAGGGGACGTCTGCTAACAGGACTGTGGAAACGTGGTGATGTTTGAGCTTGGCCATTTGGAGAGCATCAGAAGGAATAACTCCATTCCGACATCAGCTGCTACAGGGGCACATGCTCCTTAAACAGGAACGCTCCCGTGATGTTGCCCAACGTTGTTCTGAGAATATCTGCCACCTTTTCCACATAAAAATATCATGCACTGTAATTGAAAGGAAAATAAAGCCCCATCATAACGGGACTTTGCTGGAAAGATATAACCTATGGACAGGTAACCAGAGTGTGGCGTTTCAATCAGCTGATGAAACTAATTGACTGCTTCTTTGACTGGTGACAAAGAGACCAGACATCAGACTCGGTAAGAAACCCCTCCGGCTTGCTTTGAGCTTATTAAAAAGAGCAATCAAAAACCGATACGACATAACCGCAACATAGTGCTTTAATTTGAAATATTTTACTAATAAAAAAAGATGCATATCAATGCATGACCCCATTAAATATTTAACACATAATCTTCTAAATAACAGCTTGCTTCATTTGATTTTAAAGGAGAAGGCAATTTATCTTTCGACTCAGAATTAGTTTTTTTTTTTTGGTAATTCTGCCCGAGGCACTTTGTCAGATTTATAATTTAAGAACAAATTTTTGAGGTTTAATGACATTCTCTTCCGAGGTAAGTCAAATGTTCAACTACCTTTATGAGTTTTTATAATGAATAATGACATTATGAATGCAACACGTAAGTAACTATTTGTGAACAAAGGTGGCACTCAGTCATGCACGTCGCCCCCTCCCCGCGCCTCCCATGCTATTGTAGGGGACCGAAATGATGACATTTCCTGAGAGGTGTTGAGTGACACAGTCCCTGCTTTTTATAAAAACTCCAACACACTTGTCAGCATCCTACTCAGGTATTGTTTTATAAAACTAAACTTTTAAGAGAACCTTTCATTAAACTGACGTCACCACTCCCTCTGATGTCATTATATGACAAAATTACTTTGGGCTCAGGTTCCAATACCACCTCCTGCTGTAGTACCCTCCATCAACATACTTACCCTGAACTAATACGGTAAAAATTTCCCTGCTGTATAAATCATTGTAAGTGAATATTTGCTCTAAGTAGACACAGAAAAATATAAAATATATTTATTGGCACCTAATTCACAACAAAGTAAAACCTGGAAGCCTTACAGTCGGTGTGATGTTAGTTTCCAAAAAAGCACCAGCCAATGACATTTTGTTCCTTTACAAATCAGTTAAGCAAAACAGTACTACATTTCTTTAAAAAAAAAAAAAATCACACAAATTAAGCGTAAACTAAAGACATTTAATTAGTTTGTGCTGTAATTCTGAGTGTCTGACCTCATACCCTGGACCACACCTGTAGTGGAAAATCACTGATTAGTAACCATGGCCCGACATGGGGTAAAGACTCCTGTAAACTCCCCGCTCGAGTGACGTGGTGCATCGGGGGGGCTCCGGTTGGGTCGTTGTCATTGGCAACAGGTTTGGGGGAGCAAGGCAGGGATGGAAGGATCGGGGCTCCAAAAAAGATCCAGCTTTGTCTGTTTTTACAGTGAAATAATATTAGCTGTGCGAAGTGCTCATGCCATAGGCCAGCCAGAACACTGTCTGGATCTGGGCCAACAGCTGGTTTTAGGTGCTGGGGTTCGAGCACGCAGTGAAGCGAGAGGACCGTCAGCACTCCGTTACAATGAATCATCTCTATAAACCAGCACACACAAATACCTTTGCTCAGTTTGTCCCAAAGACGAATGTATTTAATTTCTGCCTTGGCGACCAAACAGGACCCACAGCGCAGAGAATGGAACCCGAGAGCTCGAAGTCCTGAGACGCAAATGTAAATGCGTCCTGCTCCTCGTTATGAGACGCACCATGCGGGGCCCCATTCCGCTCATGGGGAGAAAGGGGAGTCGGACAACAGCGACCGTAAGCGGGGTCACAGCTTGTCGGTTTGCTTGCGGTCGTGTGAAATCCCACGTTCAGCCAGCGGCTGAGCTGGGAAAAGCTACAGCCGCACTGTTGGCCGTCCGCGCTTTGGGAACGAGCGTGCAGCTTGTGCACGAGATCGGCCCCAGGGAGCCGCGGTTTAGAAATGAAAAATAAAAAAGTGAAACCGCTAAGCGGTCGCAGCGCTCGCACGGCGCATCTCTCCTGCCAGCGGTTGAATCACGCGCGGTTTTCCTGGCTGGACTTTCCGCAGTGAGTCGTTCTTTCCAGGAGGGATCGTCTGGGGTAACCGAGAGGACAGCGCTCTCCGCAGGCCGCACCTGCACACGGGGAAGAGCCCAGCGGGGCCTTGTGTTCCAGTTCAGTTGTGTGTGTGTGTGTGTGTGTGTGTCCCTCCATCCAGGAGGGCTGAGCCCAGGGCCCACCTTTGCTCTCTGCAGGTCCAGCTGCGCAGACGCCCTCGACAAGACCCGGGTTCCCCAGACTGCGTGTGCCACGAGGGGGCACTTTCACCCCAGAGCAAGTAATTAGCTGCTCACATTGAGCTGTTTATGAAACACTGGTGCTTTAACGTTGTGCGACTGTGTGTTCTCTTGCCAGTACACCAAGCTGCTGAAAAGGATTATTTTTTCTGTTTTTTTTTTTTTTTTTTTTTTTTTTTTTCCTGGCAGCACAAATCGACATTCCATAGTGGTATTGAAATCTGCATAAACGTACTTTTTCAGTCACCATATAGTAATATATAATAATACAGTATATTTTGGATTTCTTTCTACACTTATTTCCTGTTATCCAGTCCTAATTTGACCCGAGTCAACCCCGAAAGCACTTTAAATAATGCTTAATGTCACGCTACTTCTGTGTATAACACATTGAGATAGAATGAGCAACACTTAACATTTCACTTTTATTCAATCGTGTCCACAAAGCTCTTTTAAATCACACTTGCGATTCATGCAAGTACACAAGACTGACCGTAGTGTGCTGGATCACAACAGGAAGAGTGTGTATGCGGCTCCCGCAATGGAATGAATCTCTGTTTATCTCACCAGACTGAATGCTGCAAATCAGACCCAGTGTCACAGACTGAATGTATGAAACCTGGACAGATTAATGATAATTAAATCTAAAATGTGCAGAACATATATATGAAAAATGGGGTATTGGTAGAGCAAATAATGGGGATGTGTGTTGCAGACCTGTGTGACAGGTGGCTTATAACAGCAGAAAGCATGGTCTCCAGTAAGGGATATGTGCTATAGCAAATGATGGAAAATTTAGTGGCTTATTTGTTGTTTTCATTGCATCAGACTTATGTGGAATGAAATTAACTTGGGCAACAAGTGACCTAGTGGTTAAAGCCATCACCTTGTAGTCAAAGGACCGCGCTTCAAATCCCGTCTGCTGCTGCAGTACCCTTGATCAAGAAATCTTCCCTGAATTGTCCACGAAGGTATTTGCCAACTAGCGGTTAATACTAAAATTGCAATAACATAAAAAGGAAGTTAATATTTGCACACCCACCTGGGCAGGGGCCTTTCTGTCTCTCTCTGTTCACCACAAGCTCAGTCTTTAATCCCAGGGTCTCCAACCACTGGGGCTGATGGGATATCGTGAGCGTGGCACGTCAGCAGCCATCCGACACAAAAAGGGTGTGGGGGGGGAGGAGAAGACACCCCTGTTCGACGCAGATAAATTCAGCTCATTCAATGCAATTGGAAGACTCTAACGCAGAAATAATAGGGCCATTTGCTGGATGGAGGGGTGCCAGACTCCCGTGCCACGTGCAGCAGCTGCGCAGCCTGGCATGTCTTCTGCATACAAATTAGTGTGTGTGTGTGTGTGTGTGTGTGTGTGTGTGTGTGTGTGTGTTTGTACTTGTTTCACCACTTCCTTCTCGAATGGAGTGTGCGAAGAGCGACCCCCCTGGCTCCCTTGTCCAGCAACAGACAGAGGCAGTTCGTGTTCTCACCCCAGGTCATGAGAGCAGTAAATTTCACTTTGCTTTATTGAAACGCATCAAGCTGAACGTATGCGGCGAATCCCCGCCTCGTCGATGCTTTACAGAAAAGACGTATGGCGCTTCGGATGCTGAGCAGCGACGTACACCGGACACAGGCATGCCGCAAATCCTGCAGGATCGATCTCTTCGCCAGACACTAATTCGGTGCTTTATTTTGTCTCCACCCATTAACTCAGTCACTCGCCGACAGGAATAAGTCCGGGGCAAATTCTTAATAGCTTTTTCAGACGGCAGGGAATTGAAGATTGCTTACTTTGGCAAGACAAAGTCAACCCAGGGGTCATTCAGTTGGAATGATAAAGTACACACTCTTTCACTGATGCATCTGGAAGCTGTGTCACCTTAGGACCTTCTTCACATGTAAGTGCAGTATAGAGGACATGTACCATGCGAAACATCAGAAAAGCCCTTTTTTTGACAGCTACAGTAAAGGAATTTGATCAGACAGCATGTTGAATTCCCTGTGATGGAAAGTAGTTTGAAGGGACATACGTTTCTGTGTTTGCGCATGTGTGTTTCTGTATCTGCGTCATCCACCACAGCTGTCAATAGGTACTCTCGGCTTACAGATCTGTGACCGTGCTGGTCAAACCCACCCCCCCCCAAAGCTGCTTCTCTCCTTTCCTCCCACTCCCAGTAAAGGAACGCCTCTTTCCTCCCAGATCGCTGCCACGTTGGACTGCTGGCAAATGGACTGAATTCTCTATGCGCTACTCTGACGGACTCTGGATATGAAAACGGCAAAAAAAGACCACATGTGTGCACCGGTTGAGTTTGGTTCGAGAAATGTTTTCAAGGAGGGAAAAAAACTGGGATCACTGAAAGACTGAAGATGGATTCAAAACGGTGTTGACTTTTGCGTTTAATTTTAATTAGTGTCTCTCTCTTTGTAATCACAAACATGCAGTTACAGCCAGTAATGCGGACCCAACAAAACCCAAAGAGGCTGGTCGTTTCATTTAGCAGTTCTTTATAACGGTATTGGAATATGGTGGGGGGGGGTTGACCTGGTCCCGCTCTCTGACAGGTCTGAGGTTCGAGTCCCGTTTGGGGTGCCTTGCGGTGGACTGGCGTCCCGTCCTTGGTGTGTCCCCTCCAGCCTTGCGCCCTGTTTTGCTGAATTAGGCTCCAGTTCGCCGCGACAAGCAGTTTCAGACAGTGTGTGTGTGTGTGTGTGTGTGTGTGTGTGTGTGTGTGTGTGTGTGTGTGTGTGTGCAATATTTCAACATCTCTGTTGCGAATCTCAACATCTGAAATGGGAGCTCGATTTCTTTTTTTGTAATATTCGTTATGAAAGGATGGCTGTGATAGTCAGCAGTAAAAAATCAAACTGAAAAATAAACAGAAAGCTACCTCCAGCAGATGAGAAATCAGCTCTAGAATGTGTGGAGTATTATTTTGTAATTGTAACTGAGGTGCTGCTGATTCAAAAGCTGTGTGCCACGTCTTCCGAGTTCAGGGGTGAAAACGGTGACGTGCAAGGAGCGTCTGCAAATCCCTTTTGTGTGGTGCGCTGGTGGGCCAGCTGTCAGGGGAACTCCTACTGAACCTTTCAAGTGCGTTCTACCTGTCACGTGCTTGATGCTGCAGAAGGAACAAGAGCAAGTGGTGTCTAAGGCCCAGAGCCCAGTTCTATACCAGCTCATAGTTTTCATCGCATCACAGCAATCGTACTTCGTGTGACTCAAACCCGATGCCATTGAGGAATACATTATTGTTCTGCCGTCTGGATTTTTACGTGGATCGGAAAAATCGTTTGCTTTGACCTTTTCTGAAAATGAAAATCCTATTGCTCTCTGATACGGAATTATCCAAATCTTGTGCTGCGCTTTGAAAGCTCTTTTTACTTAGTCCATACGTGCCACGTCGGAGAGAATGAGCTGGTTTTGGTGTTGATCGCCTAGCGAATCATAAGCTACCTTCCCTGTTGGACTCAAAACCCCAAGCCTTGCCATGGAATTCCAATGCTAGAGCACCAGCATCTTCTCGGTTGGACTCCGAAGACTATAAATCTCTCCAGACACCTTCTAAAGGCCATTGTGGGTGTGAACACGCCCTGATCGGCAAATGTTTGCAAGCCTCCGTTCACTGTTGGAACACCAGAGGGCCACTGATTTTTTATTTCTGCCTGGCCGGAACGGGCTGTCCCAGCGTGGCTTTCGGCCTGTAACCACACAGCTCTTTTGAGTCCCTGGCCCACTCCATGAGCACTTAGGGGTTCCAGAATCTGCTGTAGCACACAGTGCAGGCTGGCAATGGACCGCTTTACTCACTGCTCTGCCATGTCTTGCCATCACTGCATGTGCACATATGTGAGAGGAGTCAAATGCCTTTGTTTATTGTCCCCTTGAGTGCTGCCAAGTCCTATCCAACCCTGTTTCTCCTCTCTGCAGCCTCTCCAAGTGCTATTGTTCCAACAGTGTGCAGTTTAGCATGGCCCAATACTAGATGTACCATGCCAGTGAAACAGAAGGAGACTAGAGGGATTTAGTCAATCTCTAACCACCCAACTCTGGAGCACACATTAAAGTACAAGTTCAGCTTTGAAAGACTTTGACCTCAAGGTAAAGCTACAGACTTTTCGTGGAGGAGAGAAATTTTGCTGCAAAGTTCATGACTCCTCCATGAGTTGTTTTGGACTTGTCTTTGGAGCCAGCAGCACTGCTACTGTAGAACACAAGAAGAAATGTTAGGAGAGGCAGAAGTCTTTTTATTGGAGGTATGGCTTCACATCAAAACAAGCCCCTGGAGATTTCTCAGGGCAAAACAAATATGACAACAAAACCCGTGACCTGTTATATTATGTAATGCCTATCTTTTAACACATTGACTACAACTTTATGAGGAGCTGTACACTGATGAATATTTTATGGGTATGCAAATTGAAATGTCATAGAATGCCAGAGGAACCGGACAAGGGAAATGCTTTATTGTGCAAGCATCAGAAATCTACAATCTGTAAGCATATAACATATCAGCATTGTGCTCTTTTGAATTGTGTATCAGAAATCACAACACAATAGAGCATTTTTTCTTGAACACATCAGAGGAGAAGGGGGCTTGCTTGGGGAGAAAATGAATTTGACCCCATGGATGATCAATATGATCTTGGCAGAGCCTGTGAGTTGGGCTTTTTCTCCAGTCCACAGTGCTTGATATCCTTTGAAGAGGGGAAAGGCCACTAACACACTGGTTTTCCTGTTCCTCCTCTGCCTTTCAAGTGCTCATTACACAAATTCATTTTCAACATGGCACAGTAGAGAACACTCATCACTAGTTGTACTCATGGTGTTATGGATGGCTGTTCTCCATATTTTTAGACTGGCAGATTATTGATTTTCTTTTCTTTATTTATTATAGAAATCTTGTTCTTCAAGAATCCATCATCAATGCTAGCCTGAGCCAAGGAGAATAGTAGATATTAAATAATAATTTGGTGACCTTTCAACATTCAGCACTATTATTTGTGTAGCCCTGCTCTTAGACACCGTAGCATTGTAAAATAAGATCTCAAATGAAAGAAATGCACAATGTGCCTGATTTGAGGTACCACGTTCCATTTTTACACTTGAAGGAATCTAAAATCATTACAATGGGTGGAGCAGGGAACTTGCTACTGCTGTAAATGGTGAAGATGCAGAAGCCACATTGCCATTTGAGATCCATAGCAAGGATCTAGTAGTCAGGAAATCTGGCAAAGAACAACACAAAGCAGCAAGGAAAGATTTCGAAGAGGTCCTCAAGTGTGCCAAAGTATTCACAGAAAAAAAGGATTTTTTTTTTTTTAAGTAATGGTACTGTTTAAACAATGTAGATGTGAAAGATGGATACTGAAAAAGCATGGCAGGGAAAACAGGGGCTCCTCATAACTAATTTACAGAACGAGACATTTAAGGACTCCATGGACAGCCTTGAAAAAAATGAATGTTGGATCAAGCCAGAACTGTTATGGGGGGCACAGTGATGAAACTGAGATCTTCATACTTTGGACTCATGTTGAGAAAATCAGATTCTGTCAAGAGGAAGGTCAGGAGGAACTTCAGAAACTCCTGTATATGTGGTCAACAAGAGCTGACATCTAGTTTATGGTGCGTAGCAACATTTTTCATTTTCGACTCAAACCGTTTTCCACAGTGTGATCCTCTGCACTTAGTTTCTCTATTGCCTGAAAATATTATGGTGTTCTACCCAAGAGCTGATAAAACACAGTGGACTGTTGTTCCATTTTGCCTTGTGTATCTTGTGATTTGACATTCCCATAGCGCAACTGGGCAGGAAAACGACATACACCGTCATTGCCCAGTGCTAAGTAAGAACCCAATATCTGTAAGAAGCAATGCAACCTGAACAAACTAATTAGCCAGAGAGCCTGTTTTCTGACAAAACCGAACTGAAAGCATACTCGGGCAGCCACACCACAAGCCTGCGTGACTTATTCATAGCCATTCATCCATCTGAAATTATGCATATTTAACTTCCTTGGAGAGCAGCATGAAAGCCCAAACAGTTTTTTGACACGTCAGCTTGCTCACGTGTGACAGGAAGCATTTCGGCGAATACAATCATACATCTAAATAAGTAATGTGTTTTATTTTCACAGTAAGTTCAGACCTTGACAAGGGTAAAAAAGATGGCGAAGGATATCACCCTCTAAATGGGGGGTATCCACACAGCAGCAGATGCAAAATTATTGTAAAAGCTGAGAACTTCACGCAGCCAGTAAAACACTGAAAAAGAAGCATCCAGGTAGATATTGAGCGCTGAAACCGAGAACCTCAACGCCGGGATCCACTTCGAGAAAAGGTCGAGGACTGCTCTTGGGTCCTCAGTCCTTCGGGTTACCGTGGTACTATGATCCCAGGCTTTATCTCAGTCAGTTATGACACCTGACTTGGGTTATGTCTCTTCACATCTCACAGGCTGTCACTTGCTTGATAAGACAAGCGGGCCTTTGAGGCTTGACAAACGGTGGTCCATCGCTGTTTCTGTGGAACTGCATACTGGCTTGTCTGAATGCAGGTCTGAATGCCTCTCCCTCTATAGACCTGACCTTGTCAGCATAATTTGGAGCAGTGAAGCAGTCACTTGAAGAAGCAAATAAAGACACTTGCTGGCCTGTAGCATGGGATTCAACATTTATGATCTCAAGATTGTTGCAATATTGTTTGCCAGCTCGATGCATAAATGAAATAGCTGCCTGCAGACCATCTTTTTGTAATTGTAACAGATAGAAGACACCTGCAGTTAGGTGTGCTTGGGGCAAAAGGTACTGCTGCCCCCAGGTAATGTGACGGTTAGAGCCATTGTCTTGCATTTTAAATCTGTGTTCCATCCTGTCCTCCTACTTCTGAGACTTTGAAGAAAGCAGACCCAGATCTAAGATAGTATGCAAAGGCTTCAGGGAAACTGATGACCCTCTCTAGATTTTTGTCAGACCCAGCTTGTGGCGGTGGAAGGTTGCAATACTGTCATCTCTGGCCCACATTCTACAGTCTAGTGTTCTTGTTTTCAGTCTGGTGGGCCAAAACCCCATCCTGCTTATTCAAGGCCTGCATTCTTCCCTTTTGGCAGTCAGAATCTTGAATTGTCAATCGCAAGAGGTGTGGGTTACCATCTGAGGTCATCACACCTCAGCACCCTGTCTTTCCCCATTGCACACAGGGTACACATCCCTGCTGGCCGTTCCCTGAGTGACAAAACAAGTTAGCTGAGCAATAAATCACAGCCTAGCTGCCCAATTTATTTCCCTAATATAATTAATAAGTGCTAAAAGCACTTAACAAGAGATAATTTGTTGGTGCCATTTTGAGGAGATGATCTTGCATGCCTGAAAATGCTATAAAACAAATAAGTGTTCAATATTAATTAATTCAAATCAGCTGCATTCAACTTCAAGAACAGTCATGCAGAGGAAATGCACAAAGCTAATTGCACTGAAAGAGAGAGATCACCAAAATGCTTACTGAAAGGAATAAATCAATGAAGTCAATATGATGCTTCACTGGTCTTGTCTGCTCCACCCGTAGGCTCTCTGAGATGGGCTGTGTTCAAAACAAAGTGGATTTATGCTTGTGGAGATGACCCAGTTGATGGCTGACACAGTCAACCCTTATCTGAGCTGAGAACCTTATCTCACCTGTGACCCTGACTGGATTAAACTAATGTGATTTGCCTGGTCAGGCAGCAGTTCTGTGTGTCTCTGTTCTCCACATAGTCCCCTTACACCCAGGCCTGTTCACCAAAGACCACTTGGCTGCTGATGTCTTAGAGGTGGCCCTTATTTTGTCATGCCTTCTCATCTGTCTGCATGTCCATCATACACACAGGAGATTTTGCTGATTACTTTGATACTTGTGACCATTATAGGACCACAAGTTGAATAGGACCTTGCTGGATGTTCAGGTCAGCATAAACAGCAACAATTAACAAAGCTCATCAAGGAAAACCTATATTCATGTAAACCTAGTGTCATGCAATGGACGAGAGTGGGAGACATAAGGATAGGTGGACCCAGTCGCTGGAATTTTTAATTAAGAACACCAAAGGGGCAAACCAGCATCGTAGTCATGGGGGAGGCAAGGGTCAGTTGAGGGGCGAACATTGTTCCGGGGACAAAACAGGAGCAAAGGTCAATTTAGTGAAGCCGAGGTCTGGAACCAAAGACATGGAGCCAGGGGATCAGGAAGGGATGAAGAGGATTGAGAGGGACAGGGAATTTATCCATATGTTCTGTGGCCATGTAGTCGAAGAGATGGTTCCAAAGAGGTTCCGCAACCTGGTGAGTCAACGTGGTGCTTTTATACCCTGCTGCTTTGACTCGGTACAGGTGCCGTCACTTAGGCTGATGGCGTGGGCGTGACACCTACATTTCTGTCTACGAACCATTCTAATTGTGGTGCTACAATATTTAGACTTGGACAAAGTTAACAATCTCTAAATCACTCTTACCAAAGCATCACATGTATGAATGAGGCTCTGATTTAAACCCACAGCAGATGTCCTGAATCCAGAGAAATACCCAGCAAGCCGAGGATAAACACACGGTGGAAAACACAGCTGTACCTTCATGAAAGGACATCCTGTTGTAGATTCCATGCCGAGTGTAATCAGTTGTTTACGTGACGTTTCATACAGCCCCCTAAGCCCAAATCAGCTGCTCCAGGAATCACTTGGTAAGTGCGCTTCAGTTTGCGTGTTCTTCGTAGTTTCACTGGGCAAATACTGGGAGACGGACTGTGAGGTTCAAGAGGTAGATGGGTCTCAAGTGAAGCAACAGCAAGTTCCATTGTGCCGTGCTTCATCATAGGACGATGTCAGACCGTATGGAAAACACTACACCAATCGTCCATCGACAGCAGATCTCTTCATCAGCACAGACCGGTGCGGATCACTTCTCCTGACTTTATGCAAACCAGATCTTTTCTTTTACTTCAGCCAAAAATTTTCACAAGGAACCATCTTCAACTGGAGAGAAGTATGAATGCTGCAGTCCAAGTTCAAACTTGGTGGCCTAAAATGAGTCTCATTTGACTGAATAACATACAGGATGTTTAATGAAAACAAGAAACCAAGTGGCTCACAACTAACCACTTTACTACTGGATCAGAAATGCAAAAATATTCCACTGTATTTATGCAGTAACTTTCAAACAATACACTATTGTATGCTAATTACGTTCTTCTTGAATAAATTCTCTTCTTTGGTTGCAAACTGCCGAAATACCTCAAAGACATTCTGAAATTACGCAATGCTTGCAACTGCCCTTAATTTAAACCACAAATTTACAAACGATGCCTCAAAGAAACCTTCGGTGGAGGGGAAAAAAGTCAGACATTAAATGGAAAATGAGGCTTCTGTAGTGACATGCGACCTGCTGGTGGCCGGTTCTGTTTGGGAAACTCACTGTGGCGTGACTGGGTTAGCGCAAGCAGGAGATGGTGTGCAGATGAATCAGAGTTCGAGAATGATTTGGGTCAGTAATTTGCAACGTGGCCTCCATGAATATGCACGAAGTAGGTATTTCACAATTACCCATGATGTCTTCCATGACAGGGCTCTCAGTGCATTCGGTGACATTGTCCTGTCGTTCACTATGACCCTTATTTCCCAGTCTGTCGGTGGCAAAATGGTTTTCTTAGCTTCACCTCTGCTGAGATTTTTTTTTGTCTTCCGATCGTGCTTTTGCTTTACATCTGGATTGTGGTAAAACAAATTACCGAGGAAAGTGACTGGTGTGGAGGAACATAGCCGCTCTCAGTCCACCTGACTGACAATGGTCAGCTGCAGATACTGTTCAAATTGACCGTGAGATGGTTGCACTTTGGAGCTCTGCCTGGTGTGGATGTGGCTTCTGCAAAAACTCGTTTTTGCTCATCTTGCCACAGTAATATTTCATATTAAGAAAGTTATCAAACTATGCCTTACATGCTGGGAAAACAACTTCGGGAATTTGTATGTTGAGTCGCCCCATTTTACCAGAAGAACAACAGAAATGCAAGTAATGAAATCAACACAACGGACGTTCCAGCTTCACTAAGTGAATCTTGTACGAGCCGAGTCAGAAATTTAGTCAGGCACAATTTGTGTTTATCCCCGGACTCTTACGGGCAAGAATCTGCTTATTGAATCCGGGAGATCAGGTGCCCAAACGATAATCTGCAGGACTTGTTCTCGTCTCACTTATTCATTTCCAGCAGCACTAAACAAAATGAGCAGATATGAGCACAGAGGTGCTGGTGGCGCTCACCCCTCCGCTTTCTGCGTTATTGATGCGGGGGACCGTGCCACTGAGGGTTACCGACGGGATGTCTGCCGCACATTATTACCCTCCTGAAGATTATTTATGAAGGCTGCGAGCTGCAACGCTCGGCTGGGTTTAATGAATCAGAAACACGCTGTTTACAGGAAGAGAACAAAGGCAGGCAAGACAAAAGGAAATTATTAATGAAATTAAAGTCTTCACAGTTATTGACACTCACCATTACTAACTTCAAGTTAGTGCTCGGGAGGAGATCCAGCCAAGAAGACGGGACTCTTATGCCGTAAGCGCTGAACAAGCCCCTCACTTTCTCATTTTGGCAGACCACAGAAGCCCAGATTCCCAAAGGAATCCGTGGAAAATGTGTGAGAAATCCCTCTCTGCTGTCTGGCCAGATGAAATTCCGAGGAAAAGGCACTAATAAAAGCATGCACTTTGATCTGCAGCTCTAAGCTGATCCCCATGGGGTCTCCGGCACCCTGCCTCCAATCCACAAGATTCGGGATGTCTATTCTCAAGGCCCGTTGCTGCTCCGTGGTCAGCCCGGGACAAGCTAGCACTTCACCGTTGACGAGACTGTGGCTCGGAGACTAGGAAGACTCAAGCAGCGTGCCCTAGGGTGAGAGGAGGGGGTCTGTCTGCAACGTGCCCTCTCTCCGTAAGGCCTTTTCACGTGGGAAGGAGAAATATTAACCACGCTTTGTGATACAGCCGAAAGCCGGCATAAACACATGCCTTTTGCACAAAGCTCCTCTTCTAGAAGGGCTCTGTCAGTACCGTAATTACACAGCCCGGCTGGGCAGCGTCATGCTGAAATTTCTAGCCTCTCCGAGAAGACGTTCGTAAGTTCACAGGAAAAGCGTGGTAATTTCTGGAACATTTAGCAGTGTGTTGGCAGGCACGCCGTAGGTTTTTTTAATGAGCTTAATTGCCTTCTTTTTCTGGCAGCCCGAAGCATAGAGGCCCGACGAAGCCTGCGCAGCCCCGAGGATTACAGCGAAGACTCGGGAATCTCGTGCTATCATTCGCTCTCTTATTTGTCCGGAATTCACTCGCGCTTCTTTGTGGAGGAACTCAAAAAGTAGTACAGTGCACCATAAAAGGAATGTGACGGACTTATCCGAAACATCTAGTAAAAAGGAAGCCACAAGTTAAGGACAGACATGCAATGGGGACATATATTCTTTTAAAACCCTCTGAGGCTACTCTAAATCAGGATTCTTCACTCCAGATGATCAACAGATCCCTTGATTTGGTCAAAACCAAGTACGCTTCCCAAAGTAAATCGCTGCTGAAATCATGTTCATGGCACATTACTTGCTTTCCATTTGACATCCAATCCCATACATTACAGTGGATGTTTCAGAAACTGTGTGTGCGCAGAGTGGTTATTTAACTGAAATATGACATGATGTGTTGTGGAATCGGGTAAAATGAAGGCTGTTCTATCCCAGAAGCCACATCGGTGCAAGATCACCCAAACGCCCGAGACAGAAGTAGCACTCAGTCCATATGAAGAGAAACATACGGAGCAGTCACTGTTTCGGTGGATGTGGCACCATTTCGAAGAAGCAAGTTGAAAAACCTTCAAACCCTCCAGGTTGTTGAGGTGAGGTCTGCTCCAAGGAAATGCAAACAAAGGGGAGCGCCAGGTAGCAGAGGCAGGACCCTGTCTCTGAACGGGGATTTCCACAGCAAAAATTGTACCTTCGATTCATCTTTAACAGACGAGTAATTTAAGTCTTCCTCTTTTACGGAAGACATTATTCGCCAGAGAGGGCATAGGATGTGAGACATTGTAGGAAATGTTATAACTAAGTAGAATCATTTTCACATTTGCCTCCAGTGAGCAGGAGAAATCAGAGTTCTGTACTGTGCAGTGTGCCCTGGTGACAGCGTGCCATCAGCAGCTCCGTATCCACGTGTGGTGTGGTGGGACCCTTTCTGAATTCAGGAACCTGGTGCTGGCTCCGTGTTTTTCACTGGCTATTTGCATCACGCATGGAGTAGGCACACAACGCATAATCCGTAATCCCATAATTCCTTCATTTTTATAGCTCTGTAGTGCTACCTTAAGAAACCTCCAATAGATCTCGCCCTCAAGTGACTCGGCTTTCATACCCAAACCAACACTTCAAGTAACAACGTTCTATTTGCCCCGCATCTGGTGACTTTCTAGCATTTACTGTGCTGTGAATGCTTCCATTCTACAAACTCTCACACACACACACATTTTCAGAACCGCTTGTCCCACAAAAGTCTATTTCCCCTTTGTGTTATTATGAATAGTTTGTCCTCAGATGCTCAGCAGGACCGTGGCTACAGGATCATGGAGAAGGATGCTGTCATTAAAGCGATAGCTGAGGAAGTATGCCACTCAAGGACAACGTCTTCTGCAGGACCCTCTCTTCCCAAAAGGTTCTCCAGAGCTGCAGCTCCACGGTGAAGGTGAAGATTTGTTGGGTGAATTTTAAGGCACGGAAACTTCTGTGTACATTTCACCTTGATACCAGCATCCAGCAGAAACACCATGACAAAAAGGCTCAGTGGATGTCTTCATCACGTCTCAGCTACAGGTGTGACAAGGTAGATCAGGTACGGACATGAAGCCGCACGTCAGATTCTGAGGTCACGCCAGATCTTCAGCACCACCAGAAAAATCAAATGTCTTATTTTTGTTTGCCCATAATTTATGAAGTTTTCCTTCTGCAGCAGTGCTTGTCTCCAGGTTGTCCTTCCACCACCATAAACTATTAATTACTCTACAGTACTGTTGGGGTATCGCACATGGCCTGTACACCCAGCACAGGAGATGCTCGTCTTTGACCTCGCTGTTGGTCTTCTAGTACTTTTGTGAAATGTTTCTCACTCCAGGGTTGGCAGCTACCCAGCCTCCCTTTCTTACTCTCTTTCTCCGGAATCACGAGTCTGTGGTCTGTGCAAACAGGACACAAGCCATTAGCTTGCTGCAAGCTGATGTGCGTATTTGTAGAGAAAAGAGTGGTCAAAGTCGGAATCCAGATTCCCACACACGTCGCAGGTTCGAATCTTTCCTCCAGCTTTAATACCCTTGAGCAAGGTACTTACCCTAAAATTGCTCCAGTAAAATTACCCAGCTGTTTAAATGGTTGTAAGCAGTTTAACATTTTAAGTTGCTTTGGAGAAAAGTGTTGGGTAAATGCATAAATGTAATATGTTGAATGAACTTTCAGGACCAAAATCCGATTTCACATAAAATTATATAGATTTTTTTAAAAATATATAATTTCACATTGTTTCAGATACTATAAGTACAAGTGAGGATCTGTACCGGCTGAGGGGAAACGGAACAAATGAAACCCGAACAAGAGACATGACAATGGCAGGTAATCATGTAGAAAATATGACATTCACATATGAACTGATATAAATCGCATTCTGTTTAGTCTTGTGACTGCAGTGTCTAATCGGTGAATAAGACAAGCTCCTTTGTTAGGGAGAACCGGCATGGTCGAGGGCCTCAGCAACAAGAAGAAGAGGTATTTTGGAGGAAACGCACTCGGAACGGTACATCTTCCCAGGTATGCAGCAGCACCTTGGGATGTCACTGTCTTGACATGGTGTTAACATGCAAAAAACCTGTTTTATAAAGATACAAATAATAATAATATATTAGCGGGAAAGCATGTGAGGAAGGGACTGGGGGGGGAGCCTTGTAGCATAGTGACAATAACAAGATTCCACGCTGTACCAGCAACAAACTAATGTCAAATTTTGTCCATTTTGTTTTTATAATTATGATAAGGGTGATGGTTGTCCAAGCTAGATGCCCCCAACAATATCTCAATAATGCTGGCGAATGAGAAACACCCGTCACGCTCTCGAGGCTGCCCGTCACCTTTTTTTACCTCCAGGTGACGCCACCCTAGAGCAGCACCGACAGCAGCAGCAGCCGGTCTGTGGAGAAGCCATGACTTCTTCGCTTTAAGGTCATTCTCGCGCCTTTATCTACGAAAGCCTTTCCAATTACATTTTGTTTCCATGTAGTTATATAGATGAGCGAGTCTCTGATGTGATGAGATTTCCACAGGCATTGTGTTGCTGTCTGCCCGGACATTAATGTCATTTTTATTACGGATGTTTGACATTATTACGTCCCCGACTGCAGCACAAATAACGCAAGTCTGTTGCTCTGCAGAGATGAGCTTCTGCGCTCCTCTAGATTATAGATTATAGGGTTCCGCACTCCATTTTTTATCGCTGTCACACCAGTCGTTTATTGATTATTATTTCAGCCAAATGGAGAAAAAATGCCCTGAATTCAATCATTCTCACGCTCATGCAGAGTTCTGGTATCGGTAAGGAATTCATCAGCCAGTTCTGCGAGAACACAACAAAATTTGGAGAAAGTGAAGTGCAGTGCATGATGGTTATTTAGCTAGTTGCTGCTTCTTTCCAGGGGTGCGGTGGCGCAGTGGGTTGGACCGGGTCCTGCTTTCCGGTGGGTCTGGGGTTCGAATCCCGCTTGGGGTGCCTTGCGATGGACTGGCGTCCCGTCCTGGGTGTGTCCCCCTCCCCCTCTGGCCTTACGCCCTGAGTTGCCGGGTTAGGCTCCGGTTTGCTGTGACCCCGCTTGGGACAAGCAGTTCAGAAAGTGTGTGTGTGTGTGCGTGCGTGCGCGCTGCTTCTTTGTGGTGGTGTATCCAGCATTCTGTCAGTGGTCACGCCCTCTGCTGGTGTTCATCGTCATGAATTTAAGTCTTCGTGCGCTCTGCAAGGGATTCCACGCCGTTAAAGCAACTCATTGTGTCGCCATTAATGAAACTGAGAAAAAAAAAAAAATACAAGATGTCGCAGACAAAAGATGGAGAAAATGTGGTAGCTCACGGATTACCGGGAAATGCCAGGCTAAACATAGTTCTGCTGCAAACAGGGGGACATTAATCTACATGATGAATAACAGACGTGCCTTGTCATTAGCATGCGCTCGTGTCGCTGGTGTGGTTTTACATGCCTAGTACATCGAGTCTTGTGGATAAGGAGGCAGTGTCGTGACCCGGTCGAACGTATCTGGTAGCACACTGTCTCTGCCGCGTAGCCGCAGTCCTCCACGATGTTCCACCCTTACAAACGCAACCTTTTATCCTCCTCGTGTGGGAACAGAAAGAACAGAAGACCGGAAGGTTCACCTTTCAACTCAAAAACAGTTTTAAGATGACAGAGGATCATGCAGTTAAAACGTCCCACTAGTCGTCACGTAAGAGCAGGATTTACCCCGTCCCGGCTTTTGGCCTTAAAGGAGGAGTGGGTGACCACCGTCCAACACGGTCACAGCTTTCATTTACACTTTGAGGACTTGGTGAGAAAGTCACCTTTGAAACTCAAGGCAGGCTGAAAAATGGACAGCGGGAATGTCCCCCCCGTTCTCCAAACGCGCGCACGTATCCAAAGTGAGTGCGGCACGAGCCCGTCACCCAGGTTGAGATGTCTGTAAGCCACGCGTAAAAACAAGAAGCACACCTGAGTGGCACTGGATCCGTGCTACTTAAAGGAATAAAAGGAATAAAAATCAGCACGACCACTTCCAGCACCCTGCATGAGGGCTTTCAGATATAATCTCCTTTGCCTATTAAGAACATGTTAAAATCCAACAGGTATAATTATGCCTGATGCATGTTTTAATAAAGTTCAAGTTGGAGAAAGGCCCTATTTAATATCCTATTATATATTTAAGAATGAATTTATAAATTCTCTTTGGGGGTCATCAGTTTCTGGTTGACCGCTGACCACACGGTAATTGCTGTTCCGCAGGGTTTGGAACGCAGTGCGCGAGGTCAGAGAGGGCAGCCAGAGGAGCACTGTGTGTGTACACGGTGTGTGCAACACTGACGGCTGAAGGTGGGCTTCTGCAAGTCCAAGACGGAAGGAAAGGAAGGCTGAGCCGGTGAAACGGATGTTCAGCATCTGGCAAAGTGTGTGTGTGTGTGTGTGTGTGTGTGTGTGTGTGTGTGCGTGTATGTGTGCGTGTGTGTGCACGTGCGCATTTGGTCATGCTTTTGAAAATGAGAACGCTGCAGCCCTTCCTCTATTCTGGCTGCAATCGTTTGCATGAAGCATCTGCTGGGTGATTTATGTCCCAGGATCCTGCTTCTCCCTGCCGGTGCTACCAGGCTCTCCGGCAGGGAGCCCAGACAGGATTCAGCTGCGATCAGTGGGCGCGAGACGGTTCCAAACAGAAAATCGGCTCCTGACCACGTAAGGTTTTACTGGTACATTAGAGTTTATTGCTGCAACTCTGAGAGGACTTCTCCATCCTTTCCAGATCTTACTGTAGACACCGGAGAACTTCATACAACATTGTTTGCTGTTTTAGGAGCTCAGTCCATGGCCACGTTTAATCCTCCTTCAGTCTGCCTGGAGTTTATACCTTCTACCCATGCCCGTGTGGGCTTCCACCTGGTGCTCTGGTTTCCACCCACAGTCCAAACTGATGACTCTGTGTAGATGTGTGAATGATTGTAGTGTATCTAACATTACAAGTCACTTTGGAGAAAAGTGCTCAATGAGGAAAGAATGAAGGTCCGAAACAGGCCTTCCTGTCATTTGCTCTCTCAAGCAGCAGGGGGCAGCAGTTTTTTTGTGAAAATGTTTTCGTGTTAGAAAGTGGCAGGCAGGTGTTTTCCACTTTAAGCTCCCTATTGACCACGTGCCATCAGTGAATCATTCTCCTGGTCATGTACCATGTGAGTCTTTGACTGTGTGTGTTTCCTTCATCAAGCCTGCTGCCTGACCTTGATTGTGACCTTCACTTCTGCCTTAATGTAGTCTTTGTCCTCCACTGGTGCTCACCTGCCCCACCTGGACTCCAGGCCGAAGGGAATGGGTAGCTGTTACAGGCTAAACACCAGGCACCCCAGGGTGGACGGACATCCTCTGGAGAACCACATTCCAGCTCTTTCTCTCGCTGTTCTCCCTGCACATCTTTTAACTAGTTTCAGCTCCATTTGCTTCCCTGCACCCAAACCCCGGTGAGTCATCGGCCCTTGGGAGAGGTCATCGTGGTTGGGCTTTGGTGTCTCTGTGCAGCGCATCTGTCCGCTGAGAACCGATGCCCGGCGGCAGCCTCATTAGCTGCTGATGGCCAGCAGTTGATCCCGGCATGACCTCTGATGGAGGCATCATCATATTCATCATCATGAATGCGGTGCCCTTATGGGCAATCACAGTGGAGCTGGCCTGCTGGTCTCTGGATGCGGCGAAGCGGGGGAGCTGTTTATCTGCCTGTGGGCCTTGAGTGTGGGCTGTGGCAGCAGGTTGTTATTTGCACCCCAAGGGGTAAAATGGGACCTTTTCCCTGCAGATACAGTCAGTCCCCTGTGTTCATCACTGGCCCACCTAAATTTTCCAGTCTGCCTTCTTTTACTGGTTAATTGTGGGGGCAACAGTTGGCGTAGTATTTAGACCCTCTGTCTCAAGTTCAAATCCCAACTCCTGCCTCTAGTACCACTGATCAAGGGTTACTTTTGTTTACTTTGTATTAATGTAGTACAAATTGCCCTTTTGTATCAATGCGTAAAGCACTGTGAGGCGTTGAACACGGACTCAGTTTGAAGAAAAGCTGCGGTCACTGGTGGTCCATGACGGCCACTGGAACACTCATGTGTTCACCACCGAATTGCTCTATGACTGGAGTCTGTTTCTCTGTCGCCGATGCCACCAAAGCAGCCCAGATGCTACTCTTCACTCTCTCGGTCTCACAGAAGAATAAGAGGCGCAATTATGAGCAATACCACAAAAATTTTCCAATAAATGTAGGGGTGTATTTCTGAGGGTAATACCAGATGATCCCAGCAGGACTAATATCCCCCCGAAGAGGCAAGGGGACAGGGCTCTACAGCTTTTCCACTCTAACAGCCCCTAGAGCTCTGCCCCAGGAATTCCATCATCCACTCATATCTACTGACTGTCAAGACAAATATTTCCTGAAATATTTTACCCTGGTGCGACAGCACAAAGACACCCGGAGGTGGAGCGAATTACACAAGACCTCCCTAAAAACGTGGCGAGGGGCAGGGCTATCGCATTTCCGCCAGAAGTGAGTGTTTATGGTGCGCTGCTGAGCTCAGGTACCTTTCACTCATGATTTATACACCTGTCTCAGGTAGCGGGGAGTCTACGCTCCCTGTTTTTTCATGAGAAATTAAGTGACCTGTATGTGTTTCTCGTGTTCTCCGCATGACCGCCTCTGCTCAGACTAACAGGAGGTGGCGCCTAAAGCCGGGTGCTTTGAGTGCGAGGCAGTACCTCCAACCACGGCGCTCCCTGCTGCCCTGTAAATAAACAGCTCAAACCATTTTGACTCCCGGTAAAGTGCGGTGTATTTCAGGAGGACAGAACAACGACAAGAGTCCTGGGCACCGACTCTGCGTGTTCCATTAGCAACCCAGCTACCCCCGTGCTCCCCTGCCTAAGCACGGTCTCCAGGGTTGGTCTGCGACTAGGCTTCCCTTCGGCCGTCTCGCTCTCTATCTCTCGCACACCCACTTGGTCGAGTGTCAGGGCGATCGATAACAGCGGCGCTGTTTTGCTGAGAGACCGCAGGTCACCCGCTGTTGGCGACACGTCGGAGCCTGAAACGAGAGCCTTTAATGAGCAGCACCTGCCCCATGCAGCACACCTGATAGCTCAAGTGCCCCCCGCACTCCAGCCCTCTTCCGCTGCTCTCCACACACTGCCCTTCAGCTCAGTCAAGGACTTTGCTCCTATTTCTAATCTTAATACAATCCCACCTTAGATTACTTCTGCACGGATTCTTCCGGAAGCCTAATTTGATTTGAAGCGAACCTTAACTTCCTTAAGAGCTCCTTTGTAGCGGTATCTTTCCAACTATCAGTGATCTAAGAAAAAACTGTGAGCAAATCACCCCTCCGCCAAGGTGAAACACGCTTCCGTAGTTTTTCTCATTTAGTATTTAACGTCCTTTCCACAAACAGAGCGGACACGGAGTCCGTACAACACGGTAAGGTACGGGGTGTGTGGAAGGTGGAAGGTGCCACAACGCGTCTCCCTGGTGGCGACGGTTGACTCCCCGCCTGCGGTCCCCGGAAACCTGACGTCGGTGGACGTGCGAGTACCGTTTTTACCTCGAAGGGCTTCTTCTACCAGGGTTAAAAAAAAAACAAAAGCGCACACACAGGCTCCAGCTTGAGCCTGCGGCTCCTCCCCGACACACACCGAGCGATGCGTGAGGAGGGTTACGCTCTTCCCCATGTCACACACACACGTCTGTGTGGCATGAGCACAGAACCTTGTTATGGATCCACACCATTGTTTTCTTTATCAGGCACACAGATGATGTAAAAGCCACAAAGCAATTAAACTGCAGCACTTAACCTTTTGTCATATTTCTGTCGCTGCCCGTCGAAGCATGAGGAGCGTGAGGAGACGCCGCCTTTTATCGTCTGCACCCCGTCCTTCCGAGACGGGTTTTCGATTCCCTGAGCAGACGAACGGAACTGAGGGAAACAGAGGAGAACAATAAAAGGAAAGTTGGGCGACTCAAGAGCGAGGCCAGTTCGATAACTTTGCGCTCGTGTCACATACGAGGCGCAGCGCCGGCGTCATTTCTGCCGTGTGATAAAATCAAAATGCCATTGCTTTTAACAGCAGAACGCTGCAGCTGGACTAAAGAGCTGTACATTTAACCTTCACGAAAACGTAGGATAAAGCAGTGATGTCGCTTTTGGATCACATCAAGTGGTCCAACAAGTCGCTTTGGAGAAAAGCGTCACCTTAACATCATCAGGCTGACGGAAGGGGTCGGGGGAAATGCCGACTACCATCCCTAGGAAAAGGGGTCATGAGGAGGTACAGTTTACCTAGTCACCTTGCTTTTACTGTGGTCTGCAGTGACAGGCAGCGTGGAAAACAGTAAACTAGCTCCTCATATTACAACCAGCTGAGTAATTTTCAGAAATACATTTTTCAGTTCTTTTTCATCCATGATCTGTTTTGGAAAATTTTTGTCTGCTTTGGAGCAAAAGTGACCCGTGTTCACCATCTGAGCCGACGGATGGCGGTAAAGAACGCCCGAACAGAGTACGACTTTGCGACCGCTTTGATTCAACTCAACTCCGCGTTGTTTACAGCTCATGTCCGGTGTTCTTGAGTTTTGTGATCAATGAGGATGTGAAGAACACTGAAGAAGTTTATGGGATGAATCGGTCAACAGTGACCACTGAGTAGTAGTTTCTGGAGATGGCTGATAATTTCAATGTTAAGCTCTAATAGTTTTCACTAAGAAAGAATTTTTATTATGGATCTTATGAGATTTTCAGTACTTATCCAGCCAATAAATCGAGGGACATGTGTTAACTTGTTATCGATAGTGATTCAGTGGTAAAAGTGACTTTGGATTTTCAAACAGAAACGTTGAGGAGCCACTCATACTACCGATTTTGTGACAGGAAGGACGGCTGAGCATCCTGCTGATATCCTGCCCACATTTTTGCGAGCTACATGCATGCGTTTGATTTTCAGTCAGACCAGTTGATTAATGTCGGTCATCTTTTTTTCCACTTGAAATTGTCAGACCTTTAAATTACCTGAGCGCTGTGCCCTGAGGTGGTATTCTCTCAAAGCTGCGGACGGTTGCCATTTTCTGTGCGCTCAGATAATTATCTTTGTTGCGATTTGATGTACTTATTATACACGCCTACTTTCTAATGAGTGAAGTCGGGTTATGATTTCAGGATTCTTCCTTTTTTCGTCGATGCGGTTCCATTTTCGGAAACGGTCCACCGTGAACCGGGTTTTTAACTGTGTTTTTGTACCTGTCTATGAGTATTAAAATGACGGACTCCGAGGCTCCGCCCGCAGCAAGATGGCCCAAATGAAATGTATTACAAAGAATAGGGGGAAGCAGCAAACGTGTTTCTGATCAGCTCTTGATTTGACATGGTATCCTCGTGTCTGCACCCTGTGCCCACCCTGTTGCGGGTGTTACGAGAGACAACCCTCTGATTACCCCGCCGAGCTGCAGCCCCCCGGGGGGACTGAAGAAATTCCCAGCCGAGGCCTGACCCATCTAATTCTGGACAACAGAGCTGGGGCACCCATTCCCTGTTTTGCTGGGACTTTGGGTGCGAGTCCACCCCCCGCCCAGTAAATATCGCCTCAGAACACACAGGTGTTCTTCCCGATATCAGGCCATTGTTCACTTATGTCAAGTCCCTGTTTCTCTTGGGGAGTGTGTGTGTGTGTGTGTGTGTGTGTGTGTGTGTGTGTGTGTGTGTGAGTATGTACAGCAGCAGCCAGCACGATGGAATACCCTCCCAAACTGCAGCAGGTCAAGGTAACGGGAAGGGCAACACTGCCCCCTGTCTGTGGCCATAGGAACACGTCTCAGAGTGGTACGATTTGACGTCAGGGCAGCGGAGCGAGACAGACTCAGACTTCTCACAGTGCGTGTGGCACTTAATTGCGCCTTAATTTGGAAATATGGCACTGAAATAACGGCCATATAGAACTGAGATAAATGGTCCCTGTAAGGGCAGCGACTCCGCTGTACGTCGCAGAGAATGAACGAGAACCGATGAGGAGAACAAACACACAGCTCAATATCACCACTAATCATTCCGTCTCGCAGGTGAAAACCAATCAAACTGCATTACATCAGCATCATCGAACTGCAGCATCTCTTCCAGAAGTAGAAACTGAAGTAGAGATCGTCTCCAGGAAACCGAACGGTATGAGAAAGATCGGGGGGCGGGGGGTTAGGGGACAAAGAAGTGCCCCTGTGTGTGTGTGAGACGGATGGCAGAGGATCCTCAAAGCAGAGGTTAACGTTTATTTGACACTGTGCTCCAGTACAATTAAGGGTTTGAGGTTTTGAGAAGTACTGTCAAATGACTCAAAAGTCTTATCGTAGGAATCGTTTACATTTTATATAAAAAAAAAAAAAAAATATGAAAAATTGTATTTAAAAGTGCAGTGTAGACTTGAATGAGATCGCAGTTCCTTCACGGGGTATAAGAAGGAAACTGGTGATGAACACATGGTGTGCGTGTGCCTTCGCCATGAGCTGAAGGCCATTGTGAACACACTTACAGTTGTCGATCAGGACGCCGCCCTCCCATCCACATCTCACGCTGCAGACAGATCGCTGCCAAGTGCCGGTGTGTGTCGCACCCCGACAACATCAAACCAGGCCCCTCTGGCTTCACCGAGATGGATTCACATTCTTGAGAACCACGTTCACCTGCCATGGATCCTGAGTTGCTTCAGCCACCCATGAGTGCTCTTTGTCGTGTCCAGTGGAAGGGTTTGAGAGACAGCTGTCAGCACTTGTACTTTAATTCTTTTATCATCATCATTTATTTATTTTCACTGACACTTTTCTCCAAGGCAGTTTATGCACAATGTTAGATGTGTTTATTAAGCTTCTGGACATTAGGCTACTTGCACTGATTTACCCATTTACACAGCAGGCTCATTTTTACTGTACCAATTCAAGGTAAGCCCCATGACCCGAGTCCTTTGATTGCCAGGCAATAATTGTTTCTCATGCTGACAATTCATTATGTTTTGGAATTTCTGAGAAACAGTTGTTTCAACAATAATTTGCTATTGAATTGGAAGTTTAGTCTAAAATACTGACATTAAAAATGGGCTTGCTGTAGATAAATTATGAAAAAATACTGTTGTATGACACTTTCATAAATTTGCTAGATTTTGCTAAGCGATTTTGAGAAATATTACATCAAATAGATGTTTTCCTGCCATAATGTTATGGTGCTGTGTTGGGTGGTTAGGTCATGTCTCCAGCTCCACAAGTCATTCCTCTGAGCCCCAAAGCTGAAAGGTCCAGGTGATCGCAGTGCAGGTTCTGTTGCCGTCCACCAGCAGCTCGATCTATGTCATACTTTTCGTTCACCCCGCCTTATTGGTATTTACCATCAGTGCAGGGGCCATGCACTCCTCCTATTCTTCTGTTTACTTTAATGGGCCAAGGCTTCCATAGTCCCTATTGACAGTTGTGGCTGTGTGTATCGGAGCTGCAAGACACTCTTTTTGTTTATCTGTCGTTTGGCCATAAGAACAACAGTGGAAGTGAGGAGAAACCAAACTGCGAAGGTAGAGGTTTCCACAACTGGGACCCCAACACCGTCACCAGCTGTGCCTTGGTTTGATCATTTTACTCTCATAGCCCTTTCGGACACGTTTTAGCCACTGTAGCACAGATGTAATGACTTCCTTGAACAGATGTCCTTTCCTGAACGTTCTCACACATATATGTGTACGTACATATCACCAAAGTTATGTAAATTAAAGTTACTTTCTGCTGCTTTTGCTTATTCATGGTGAATAGCTTTACATTTTTATTGCATTTTTTTTTTTTTTTGCATATTTTTATTTTTCATTCTGTTCTTCAATACAATGTAAAGAATCCCAAAATCCTAGAACAGGTTGTTTTTATTAAGTGTTCTTGGGAAAGCCACTCCAGCAGAATATTGACCATGCGTGTTGCCACTGAAAAAAACACATTATGATTTCATCTCGCTTTCTTTAACACCATATTATGTGTAGGGTAAAAATAATTTGAAGCTTTAAGAAAGCGGGTCAGGCCGAAATGGTGTTTATTTGGTGGAAGCTGTGTGTTCAGCTGAACTGATCAATATGTTGTGTGCTGTGATATCTGGATAACTAATAGATAGCTGATCTGTCACTGTAAAAGACTGAAGGATCACAGAAACACGGTCAAAAGGTAGAGCTGCACTCATGCTCCAGCATGGTGAGAAAGATGGAGAAGGTCATTTCTTCTGAAGACAGGCAATGATGATGCAGTTGGCCTCCAGAACACGGTTATAGTCCAGACCGAACCGGTTACACGCACCACCCTACATGCTGACAAATGGAGTGTTCATTCCAGTCCTGCAGCATGTGGACAGACTCAGCCTCTTCCATCTCCACCCTGGAGCTTCCAGATATGAATGCACAGCACATCCTGTAGCTTCATGATCTCCCAAAGTTTCACGCAGGTCGGAGCTTGGGTGAGTTAGACTTCTTCTGATTCGCCTCCTTTCTGAATGGTCTACTTGGCCGGTCCAGAGCGAAATCACAGTGCTTCACAGTTATTTGACACTTCTCCAAATTCCACCACCTTTCACTGAAAAAGTCAAACAAGCTGCTACCATACACATGCATATGATGGTTTGCTGTTGGCAGTTTGACATTAAAACTCATCTGAGGCAGGAGGACACATTTCTTTTATATCTTCTATATCCAGATTGTGTATTTATTTATTAATAGTTAATGTCTTGTAACTGATTGTGATAGTAAGGAAGTAAGTGAAATTCTACGCTGATATTTATGAAGGACTCTAAATTACTATGTGAACCTTTGGGGCAGCAGAAGGCGCAGTGCTTTTGGCTTCCAAGACCAAATCTCTTCCTGCTGTAGTACCCTTGTTCAAGGTACTTACCCTGAACTGGTAGAGTAAAAATTGCCCTGCAGTTTGAATGGGTAAATCAGTGTTAAAAATTGACCTTTACCCATGCAATCCCCTCGTGCCTCCCACATCATTTGTCCTGCAGGTTGTCACAGATTCAGTGCCGGCATGCTGCTCTGTCTCCCCTTTTCGTTCACCACCGTCCCATCAAGGTGTGCTGTTCCTATCCACTCAGAAAGGAGGAGACCACATGCAACACAGTGGGATTCTGGGTAAACAGCACTTTGCTGTAGACATCCAAATGCCTCGAGGAGGCCACCAGCTCCCACACAAGGCAGCCCCTCCTTTTGCACCCTTACAAGGTGAATCTCACCTCTAAAGAGATGGATCTACCTTTTGTGTCAGAAGACCATTAGCAATGGTTCCGTCTCTTGACAGATCCCCCCCACCTCGACAGACTCCTCTGCTTATGGAGCCGCAGTGCCCGTTTCTTCCCCTTACATCCCTTTGATTATGGTGACTCCTGGCTGAGGGACCATCGTTGCTACTCAGGCATTTATTGCCTCTATAAATTTGTTGCGTTGCGGGGGTCATCCAGCCCTGAGCTTTGTCCAGACATCACGGTAAAAACAGTGACGGGACACCCATCTGAAACGCGTGGGAACTAAACTGTGGCATTGAACCAGGGCCTTAAGCAGAATGCAGAGGGCGGCTACTGCTTTGCCCGGGTGCTGACCTCACCCGTGACACTATAGTGGAGTAGCAGCAAGGTCAGGGTAAGGCCGTAAGTCTCGTTGGCAGAACAGCGGTTGGGCGGTTGGGCAGTTGCGCGGCGACTCCCTCTTTGGCGTTACAGTCCGGGAGCTGCGGCATGTCGTTCTCCCACTGCAGTGAAGAAAACAGCTTCTGAAGCACTTTGATACTGGTGTCACCCTCCTCTCAGATTTATAACATGTTTAGTGCGGGTGGGAGGGGGGAGGATGCAGGACAAACCACTGTTACCATGGAACGGGCAGACATGTGACGCCTGCTTGTTGTTCAAGAAGACTTTTGCTGACGCAGCAACTCTTTTGGCTGTTGAAGTTCTGCAGACTTTCGATGACTCTAAACTTTCCTGAGCCGTCCCCAGACAGCCAGCGTGTTACACCGAATAGCCCGGGTGCGAATGGTACCTGTATGGCTGCGGGTGTAATATTCCCAAGCTGTGCAGCCCGGGGCAGGAATGGGCTGCGTGAAAGAGTTGTGTTTGCATTCCGTGAGTCGGTACAAGGCCTGCAGCTCTGGGCTTGATTCTGAACGTTTGGCGAAGAGCGTGGCACTCGGCTTCCAGACATAAAGTTTTTCAGAAAATAAGCATATTCCATCACGGTGTTTTTTTTCGACCTGGGAACCAGGACCCCATGATAATGCAGTTGTGCTTGAAGAGAGAAGCTGGCGTAGGGTTTAGAACTACCACCTTTGGATGTGAAGGACCCAGGTTCGAATCCCACCTCCTGCTGTAGTGCCCTTGATCTAAATGCATGCTCTGGATTGACAGAGTACAAATTACCTTGCTGGGTAAATCAGGGTATGAAGCTTAACAATGTAAGTTGCTTTTGGAGAAAGTGTCAGATAAATGAATGTACGACTAACTGACTATAAAAAGAACAGCCACTTAAAGTGTTCTCATTAAGTTCAAATTCAGGAGATGATGTGAAACGTAATGCAGAGGCGAGTTCCAAAAGTCTCGGCTCTAACTTTAGGATGGGGGGTGGGGTGACTTAATAAACGGTGGGGGGGGCACGAAAGTACGGAGCTTGACACTGTTCCTCTACCGAGATAATGAATACCTCCAGCAAGAGTGATGGAGGGGAGGCGACAGGCCTGTAATTAAAGCGTTCTCCTGGACTGATGGACGAAAGTAACGGTGCTGTTATTATTTTCAGAACACCATCGGGGGGGCCTTCGAGCTCGAGGCACAGAAAAGAGAGAAAATTTGAAAACGTAGATCCAGATTTCCCTTGGGCAGGAATCAGGCTGCATAAGGTTACGGGCCTTTCCAGACGGAGGGACTATGAGAGTGGACAGAAAAACCCCAGGCCACCCCCTCCCGACCCCCCATCCCCATCACGCAGCAATTAAGGCTATCGAAGTCTGCGTCGAAGTGTCCGCAGGGTCCCAGGTGCAAAGAGCGGCGTCACCGACAGCTAGACTGTAACTATGGATCAGCTAAGGGTGTGTAAGTAGTCATCTGAAGGGACCCCTCGCTAGACCAGGGACAGGACAGCAGCTCGGTGGGAATAAGGAATTTGCTTAATATGACAGGCAAAATGACCCTTTCAGAACAGCAGTTTTCATCCCCCAGCGCAAACTGCCATTTTCCATGACTGTCAGAGAAATTATCCAAATTCTGTGGACACACAAGCAGAAAGGGAGAGCATCCTGGTCATGAGAACATCCACTCATGGTTCTATTCGTAAAATATCTTCGTCCATTCTACTTCCAGTCCTTCTGCTTTGCAGGGTAGATTCAGTACTTTTACATCAGTTTGGCTTGTCTGTAGTCTTTCCAAACTCATTCCAGTATCATTGAAAATATGTTGTCCCAACAAATTGTTGTTCAGGGCTGATTGTTGGCTGACACAATTTGAGGAGATAGTGTGTATATACATTTTTTCACTACATATAATAAAACATTCATTAATTTAATTAATCAAGCATAATAATTTAAGTATTTGTAACTTATGCCCACTTGTGCAAAATGATGAGAATAGACTTCATAATTTTTGGGTTAACTTTATAGCATAAGTGGCAATAACGGGGCACTATCACAACACATAAATTGACCTTTTGACTCCAAGTCCCACCTTGTATGAAGGTACTTGTGAGGGCTCTGAAATCATTGCACATGTTTACACAATGACCCGATAAGCAATCAGCGTTTTTTCTGAAAGTTGGTACTATAATTTTCAGTCATTTTAAATAACTCAGATCAGTTTTGTCTACACTGTGGTGGAATGAGCTCCCTCTGTCCCTCAGAACTGCTGAATCTCTCCAAGCATTCAAGAGGAGTCTCAAACCCATCTCTTTCAGAGCCATGTTGCTCCTCATCTCCTAAGAGCTCCATAAATGAGCCTGACACCATCTGCTATGGTTATTTATGTATTTGATATTTCAAGGTCACTTGTAAAGGAAGCTACCTGAGGGATGTGAACCAGCAATATGGTGCTGTCATACAGCTGTGTGCCAATAATCCTGTGGCTAAAGCTCTTCTATCTGTCTAGATCTATAGTCTGCTGAGGCAGTTGCGTTGACTCCAAGTTGTACCTCACTTTGGAGCAAAGCATTTGCTACACACAAATATGCAAAAGTGTATGTCAGGTGCCGTGTACCAGACCATAAGGTATTTTATGAGCAAGAAAATGACAGTCTTCTTTAAGGTACTGGTTTCCTTCACTGTTATACATGTGAAACCATGTAGTCGTGGTTAAAGCCAATGATCTGCGTGCAGGTTGGAAGAAGCGAGAAGCTCAGCATCCGCAGTGATCCCGGAGCCCCCAGAAACTGCAGCCTAATGAGACGAGATGTTTATAGCCGGGTTCCTTTTGAGCTCATCTACGCATCTTCCCTTGGGACGGGCACATTATAATGACTGACAAGCGTAATTGGTGAACGTTCGGAGTGGATTACCTTTTTTTAAACCCATAATGACTCAGAAAGTCTATTGTTAAAAGCACAGAAGGCCACACAGCACAACCCTAATTGCTGCAGGATCCCAGTGATTACAGTCCAGCTCGTCTCTGTGCAACTCTAATGACAGTATTTCGTGGCTTAAGGTGAAATTTCATATTCGTCTATTGAAATTTATCTATAATTTACTGTACGGGAGGGGGGGAGGACAATAGTGATGTGGCAGCACAGCATTTATCGACCTGCTGAATACGTGATGTCGGCAAAAGTTAAGTGCCGACATGGAGTTCTTATATAATGTCTTTCGGAAAGTGGGGACTGGGGGGGGTGACATGGCAGAATTTGACACGGCAACACCAAACCTGATTAGTTTCCTTTGCCGTACACGCACCTCACACTCGCCGTTGCTCTCACACACACTGGTCCAGCGAGGTGGCGCATGTCTCTAATGGCAGTCTACCGGAAAAAAGAAACGACTTGGCAGAGTTGTTATTCGCCACGTGAACCGTGTAAAGAGTGAGACGAAGTGCTCACTGTGGTCTTGTCCCCTGTACACCTGAGGGGCTCCACTTATCCTCCAGGTCACTTGAACCCCCAACTCCCAGACCACAAAACAGAGGCTTTTAGATGGACTGTGAACATTAGCAAAACTTTGTGAGGCCTGACAGCAACGTGTGTGCGTGCGTGTGGGTGGATGGGGGGTGGTTCTCACTATGACACCGATGCTGTTATGAGCCCAGACCCCCACCATCTCTCAGGTGATTGATAGGAGCCGATGTGCTATTGGTAAACACCTGTCTTCGGCTGAGCCTCGGTGCCACCGGCCTGTCCTTCACGTTGACAGCGGAGGGCGCGCACCTGAACCCCCCCGCGGCCCCACCTTCCCCACTCGCTGATGAATGGTCGGGCGCACAGCCCAGACGCGGCGCCGCAGATAAATGCACATACTTAAGGGCTCAGGCCATTCTCCCTCCCTAATAAAGATGTCTATCGTGGGGGAATAAATAAAGCCCCCAGCCCATCAGTCAGAGGCAGGCGGGGACCCGGCAACGGTGCAAATCAATCCCAAGTCAACAGCACAAGCAGATTACCTAGCTGCCATAACAATTCAGCAAGAACATCGCGCTCGCACTGTACGATGAAACAGAGGAGTCATCCGAAAAGCAATAAAGAGGTCGAAATAATGAAAAGATAAGCAATCGGGGGGGGGGGGGGGGAATAAAAGACAAATTGGTCCCCGACTCAGCTCCCATTCTCTCCAGGGGGATCTTACTTTGCGTGTCTCTGTGTATGTGACCATGCTGACCAGGGTGGTGAACCCCGGTGTACCACAGTTAGGACTGTTACCTGCCTTCCCATAATGCACCCCTTCCCACCTTGGTGTTAGCCCATCACCTGGGGAGATGCAGGGAAACCTTCACCCCCCATGATCAATGTAAGAAATAATCCAGTCTGTGCACGCACGGTCTCTCAAGAACACAAATTATACTTCATACGTACGTTTCCATCACATTCACACACATTTGGATCTTGTTCTTCAACTACACTCGGGTATAACCTGAAACAGGGTAATCTGTAAGCCCATGAACAATGCCTTAGTATTATTGCATAATGTCATTATGTTTCTAAATCATACTTTTTATTCTTATCAGTGCATATAATTTATTACTTTATTACGATTGCCCATAATGTTTACATCATGGCTTTGAGGCAGTAATTGGGCAAAGTAAAAAGCCAGTTATGGCATCAGCGGCAAATACTAAGCAGGGAAGCAGAGGGGAGATGGGAGAGCTCTTAGTCCGTTTCCCTAAGTCCCACTGCACGCCCGGCACTCTGAACATACACACACACCCTCGGTAGACAAATTACTCGCTCATTACTTTGTAATTAAACTTTAAGTGGATGTTAATATCTTCATCAGTGCATTCTGAGAGAAATGACTTCTAAAACTTATTGGAATCAGTTGATCGAAACCTGGTTCGAAAACACTCGATGAACATCTGTGAGGGTTACACCTGGAAGAGAGAAGGCTGTTTTCACATGTGAACAATATTTACATTTATTTGGTGTCTTCTTCCAAATAATGACAACATGTCATGTGAAAACTGTACGCTGTAATATTCACTGATTTATTCGTTTGAACAGATGGGTAATTTTTACTGTACCAATTGAGGGTAAGTACCTTAGTCGAGGGAAGTACAGCAGGATGTGGGATTTTGGCAGCAAACCCTCCGATTGCAAGGCAAAGGTTTGAACCACAACGTCGCCTCCTTGCAATCTAATGGTATTTGAATTTAAAAAGAAAGTTTAGTAGATTCTACAAGGTTTATCAGCAGCTTATTCATACAGCAGGATCATTTTTACTCTCTCGGTTCATGGTGAGATCAAGCACACTCCAGTTGGGTGGGAATTCGAACCCTGGTCCTCCAGCTGTAAAGCAAGGACTATAACTGCTGCACCGCTTGTTGTCTTCTTACAGGATGACAGGTGACCCTTGGACAAAAGAGTGTATAATAATTTATCCTCACATCCAGTTCGTAGTGCGGAACGGGCACCTCTGTGTGGCACTGAGCGCTTCCTATTACCCCAGCCCTGTGTTTACTTAATTGCTAAATTAATTCTGAACCTTTGAAAAGGAGGATAGCGGATTACACTGGCAGGAGTGCTGCCTTCGGAGAGGAAATGCCAACATGCCGCCGCTGATCCCTCTGTCCCCCTGGCCAATGTCCATGACGTGAGGTCGTCCTCAGTTGCACACTGAGGCCACTGGTGTTCAGTGCAGCCATACACACTTTGTGTGTGTGTGTGTGTGTGTGTGTGAGAGAGCGAGTGAGCAAGCTCGGAAGGAGCACAGGATCCGTGTGTGATCATTTCTAACATCCTGCCTGTACCATAGTAACACGTGGTACATGTTTCGCAGAAGAGCCCTTGGAAATCCCTGAGAGGAGGACTCACTGGCGCTAATTCAGCTGTTTTATCTCGTATTTGCACAAATGTTGACCTAGAAACTTGTTCAATTTGCATTATTTTACGCTCCGATTGCCCATAATTCAATTAGGAACGAAGAGCTGCTCTCGACCTAACTGTGTATTTAGCACACACAGATGGAGTAAGAAAATTCATTTAGAGTATTAGGAAGACCATCTTTGACACTAATAAAAGTGATCCAAGAGAAATTCTCCTCCAGCACTGCCCTAGAAAGAGCTCCTCTTAGCAGCATTCCACTTTTTTTTTTTCCTTTTTTTCAAAAGTAAATCTTTAAAGGTGATTAATGTGCAATTAAAGCACAATAATTACAAAGTTGATTGTTTGTTGAACTTCCCTCGGGCCGCAATATGTCTTGATCGGAAACAAAAGGCAGCAACAAAATCCCACACGAAATGAGCCTTATTAACAGGATTCTATCAGTCCCGTGAGATTAGCTGCCCATGTGCCCATCACTGCCTCCTGCAGGTCTGGTTGTGTTATTACAAGAATGTGTTTTCTCCAACTCAATGGATATTGGACCCCAACAGGCAAAAGTGAAGTGCAAACAGCCCAGGAGGTCTTGAGGGACAGGAGGACCAGCACTGGGGGAGACCGTGCCATCTGCCTGCTACCTCCCACTCAGCACAAGAAGGTGCGAGGCACCGTCACCATCTCTTCAGGCTCCCTGCTCAGCAGGGCAGAAGGAGCGGGCTCCTCCCGAAACGTGTCACCTTCCACATGCGCCAGCAAGCGACCGAAAATAACAGCTCAGCTAAGTCACTTTGGAGGCTGGCGCACACGCTGAGCCACTGAATAATAGAAATGATGGTCCTCTGTCGGAGATGACAGGAAAAAATCCTACATACTTGATGATGTATTATATTTAAGCCCAACCTAAATCCTTCATCGTAAAGCTCTGTAAAATTCCACCGGGCCCTTGGAAACACCCGCTCACTATACGATGCGGTACAGCAAGCGCCGTAAAATCAGGGAAATGCGTAGAAGAGTCGGATGTTACTCCTCCTTCCCCCACAAGCAGGCGACGGGAATGTCACATTCCGTATATCTCCATATCACTCCTGCTGATGATCTTCTGGCTCATACACATTCTGGGCAGGGGTTTTTATTTTTGTCCCAGGCTTATTTATATTATCATAATGGGGTAAAAGGCAGCCCATTTTCACCCAAGTACCTGCTCAGGCGGTAAGAGATATGATTTGATTCGGGGAAGTGGCAAGGCACCCGGCGTGCGCTAGATTACTTCCATTAAGACACAAAGTAAAAAAAATCACATCTGACTGTAGCCCAGGAGAACATGCTACAAATAACATTCCCTTAACGCTGTTCTAATAGATTCTGAAAGGAAAGTGAATTTGAAATGGAAATGAATTCTTTATCAGCTGTCCCAAAATGTGAGTGTCATCGGGGTCAAAACCCGCGGCAGTGAGGCAGCCGACATGGGGAAAAATATGAGGGTTTCGGCGGCCTGAAATGTAGAGCCATTTTTCAGGATGACATTAACAGCGGTGTGTATTTGTTTACTTTCTGGTAGGAATTATATGCACTTATATGGAGACCTTTTTCATCATTATTGTTTCGGGGGGGCAGCGGGCTTGGTCAGGTCTTGCTATCCGGTGGGTCTGGGGTTTGAGCACCGCTTGTCCCAAGTGGGGTCACAGTGAACCGGAGCCTAACCTGGCAAGACAGGGCACAAGGCTGGAGGGGGAGGGGACACAACCAGGACGGGACGCCAGTCCGTCGCAAGGCACCCTAAGCGGGACTTGAACCCCAGGCCCAGGGCAAACACACCACTGTGCCACTGCACGCCTCCGCCCCTCAAGTAGAAACGGAACTTCTCAAAGCTCTCGTGAGTCTCATCGACCCAGACTCTGATCCGTTCACTTGGCTGCGCCTGGTACTCGTTTTTTCCAAACGAAGGATTTCCACAGGTTGGTGAGGAGGGGGAAAGGGCCGTCTGCTGCCCGACACACTTGGATACGAGAGCAATGCTGGCAGCAGATAGGAGCTCAAAGGTGAGTAATCTCTCTGAACTCCTGTTCCGTAAACATATCGAAGCAGCATTGGATAGATTAATAGAAAGAAGAATGCCTGATAAGAACATAGCATGAAATTATGAACAAACAGAAGTTCATAAAATTAGTTCAGCGACAAGATGGGAAGGGAAAAAAAAACTCTTTAACCTTGGGAAAGCAGGAGGGTAAACTGTCATCAGCGAGGCGCTGCGTTCATTCAAAACGTAATAGCGGTAATGAAAAGAAAACCTTTGGAGGAAAATTTTCTTTTTGTGGTTTAACACAAAGAGAGAGTGCAATAACTACAGCTCTGAAGAACTTTATTACCCATAGACATTATGCAAGGTTTTTTTTTCTCTCTTCCTATGAAATCCCTGTCCTAAAATGTAGGGAAAAGCATATTCACAGGATATTAATGGCAGGAGAAAGGCGGAGAGCATCATTTCTATGGTCAGTCGACCACTAAATGAAATTCAAAGGAATGTTTCACTTTTTACGAGCCCCGTTCCTTTCGCGCCGAGACATCGGCTCGTGTCACCTCTCCCGGTGGCGTCCCAGGAGAGGACCCCTGAGCTCATTAAACAAATTAATATCATCTGCTAAAATATCATTATTGCTCCACGGTCCTGATTTACTCTTCCTGTAATTGTTTCTGTGGACAAGAAAGTGAAATTGAATCCGAAATGGGCCCGAGGATGGAGTAACGTGAAACAGTCGCGTGCCCCGCCTTCCCCCGTGCTCCCAGAGGTGTTGCTAAAATGAGGAAATGCGGAATGGTTTTGTGATGTCATCCTGTTGACCGGGGCATAAAGACCTTGCCGAGGACCTGGATCAAGCCAACCTGAACGAAACCGAGGAGCACAGGCAGGCGTCCCTCACCCTTATCGTAAAATGTACCTGCGTCTTTTTCGGGGCCGACGGGCGAAGCTCTCCGGTGCTTCTCGTTTCTTAAATATCGGCCAAAAGCGGTCGGAGGTTGCGGAAGGTATAAAGATCCAGTCAAACGCGTTCAACAGCTGTGGAAGGCCACCTACAGCAGGTAAAGCTCTTGTAGGGGGTCCTGTTGACTGCGAGAAGGCAGCGAGTGTGTGGCTCTAGTGAGATGCACAGAGGCCCACAACGCTGCAGTCTGCCTTTGTTTGCAGAAAAAAGGAATCTGAGCCGTTAAAAAGAAACTGGGTTTCGCCGCTTACTGCACTTAGGAGTGTCTTTTGTTCCTTTATTGGGGTTTGACATTTTCCTCCAGCTTCCTTCGCGGAAGACACCGTTTCTCCTCCTTTTTCTCAGCAAATTCATTTTAATTACAGTTTGTGATGATCGCCACAAGAAGACATGCGTCGTAATTGAAAGCAATTAACGCAAACACAGGACTATCCATTACTGTCACTTGTTAATCACGGGGTCATTTCAGAGAATTGTTTGATGCGCTGAAAGCCCCCGAGAAATGGATTGCACTAACCGTCATTCTTAACTGTTGCGCTGCCGTATGCTTACTGTCTCACTGATGAAACGTCAGTATTCACTGAACAATATTCAGTAACACTTATTCGGAACTTAGAATCGTGAGTTATTGCTGGTAAAGGTACTTATTGCAGGCAAAGCCAGATTGTCAGGAATAAATGTTCATTGCAACACCGCAACTAAGCCATAAACTACTGTGAAATGACAATAATCAAAAAGTGTCATAGATGGTGAGCAATTTCCCTGTAGGATATTGTTCGTTTCAATTCCCACCAATTTAGAAAAGAATCTCAAAACCCATTTTAAACCGCTACATTTTATTTCAAACGGGCAATTCTTATTATTTCTCTTATTTACTGAAATCGAGTCCACTGGCAAAGAGGTGGAGAAAATATGAATGTTTCCCCTCACATTTTCATGTCCGGCATCATTAACAGCTCTGATATCAAGTAGACAGTCAAAATTGGAAATGACATGTGAATCACCTCATCTATAATTTTTTTAATCTCACAGGTCTCCGGGTTGCACTGCTGTCATTTAAAGGGCCCCGCAGACGTTCTATATACATTCCATAATGCACGTAAATCACAGCACATCACAACATGTGTTCCTTTGGCACTTACACTGCAGCGTGTCGACGGATGCGCAGAGCAGCAAATGGGAAACCGTAACCAAATAATCGCCCTTAGGGGAACAACATGGGAGATAAACCAACAAAAGGGAGGTACAGTAAATCAAGGTCAATAAATTTAAAAACGCAAAGGTAAGTACAAGGTTAATCATGTATTTAAAAGTACACATAAAACAGTGACAGACGTGCAGAGACAATGATGGTTTACCACACTTTCTGAGGAAAAGGGTATAAAGAAAGGTAATGTATGAATATTATTCTCATTGTATTATTAATGAGAAAAATACATTACACAGAGCACTTCTCATACTGAAGACATTTCACATCAGGCTGATGTTCAGTAATTTAGTTCAGTAATTGACCCAAATCCCCCCCGTCCTGTTAATATATAACGGTTAGTTTATGGCAGAGCGTCGGTCACTGTTCCTTGTGACGCTGAGCAGAGAGGATTTCCAGTCTTGGACAGGGTGACAGGCAATAACCGCAACTGCACTTCAGGGTCGGCTGTAAATAACCCAAACAACTTGTGTGTAACACGAGCACAAATACACCCATGAGCATAGAAGTCACGGAAGGACCAGAGTGCTCCAGCTGTTGTAACTGAAAAGATGTCGCATACTACGGTATTAGTATTCCACAGCAGTTTTTTTACATCATTACACACTTTCGTATACTATAAATATATGCCGTACAGGTGTACACCCGTGTGTATGTGCACAGGGCTATTTTGGATACATTAAATATTTAAACTTGACGCGCAGGAAATACCTTCAGGAATGTCCTCAAGCAGTCAGGATGGAAATCTCGGGGAAAATTTTCATTTTCCGGGCCGTCGGTTTCCTGATGCAGCGCAAATGAACGCGGAGGCAAAACAAATCTATCAAGTACCACACGGATGGATGTGTGTGGGGGAGGCGCTTATGACTGGCGTGGAGGATGCAGAGGGTCTGGGAGATGGTCTACTGCCCCAACCTGTTGGATCTCACCTGTTTCCTTGTAAGGGTCCCTTGGAAAGGGCCACTCTGGCTGGGTGTGTTACACCACGGGGTCCCTGTACGCCATTTTCCACGTCAACCCACACAACTGGAGTCCGCAGAATAGAATAAACTACTGCCTTGAGGGATGAGGCTCTCGAAAGGTCAGTCTAGCTTATTTCGTTGTATAAGCACAAAGTCAAAGCCCCAGGTCATGAACAGAGCAGTTTGGTGGCCCAGGTCAGTCAATGTTGCTACAACCACCCAGTCAAAAATCTCAATTTCATGCTCTTTAGGCTCTATTAAAGCATTAATGGATGCCTGTCAGCGATTTTTTTTTTTTTTTTTTTTTTTTTTAATGATATGAATATTTTCTTTGTCTGACACGTTGTGCTGTGAAAGCAGCTAAGGAACATGCAATCAGCCAGCGGCAGACGAGCCTGTCTTGAACGCGGCAGGGAGAGCCGAGTGACCCCTCGGCAGTCCGCTCAACAGGGAGCTGGGATTTGTCTCCATAACTGTAAACTCGAGGTTAAGAGTATCATGGGAAGAGCAGCGCTGGACAGATGCGGTTTGAACACCAGTCAATATCAGCCCACTGCAGATATGCAGTCATCTGCTCTGATACATCCTTTCAGGTTGCAGGAATTCAGCTTCATGAGGAGTTACGTTTAAAACCATTACTTTACCTTATTGGGATTTTTATTTCATTTAAAAGGACCAAATTTGGATTTTACACTTCCCGACACCTCAATGGCCTGAGACGACATCCAACAAGCAGGGCTCTTCTCCTCTTCTCATGCTGCTTTTATTTCTTAGTCTTCATTAAGCCTAGTCTGCTTTGCCTGTGGGGGATGCGGTGGCGCAGCTGGTTTGGCCAGGGCCTGCCCTCTGGTAGGGGTGGGGTTTCAGTCCTGCTTGGGGTGCCTTGCAATGGACTGGTGTCCTCTCCTGGGTGTGTCCCCTCCTCCTCCAGCCTTGCACCGTGTGTTTCCGGGTTAGGCTCCGACTCGCCACGGCCCTGCTTGGGATGAGCAGTTTCAGACTCTGTGTGTGTGTGTGTGTGTGTGTGTGTGTGTGTGTGTGTGTGTGTGTGTGTGTGTGTGTGTGTGTGTGTGTGTGTGTGTGTGTGTGTGTTAAACTCACAGAAATTGCTGGGCAGCAGGTGGCACAGGGGTTAGAGCTGCTGCCCCTGGACTCAGAAGTCCCACCTCTTGTATTAACCCTGAACAAGATACTTAGTCTGAATTGCTCTAGTTAAAAAAAAATTACCCTGGCGTATAGATGTGCAAATCGGTGTAAGTAGCTTAATACTGTAAGTCACTTTGTGGAAAAATTGATAAGTAAATGTAAAAATGATTCACCTCGTTGGGACAATCCAAATGATGTATCGAGATTTGTTCAGTGAGTGGGAATTCATTTTCACTGATTTCTTTCATCCTCATTGTTTTACACTAAAGTTTATATTAATACATAGACTATATATATCGGTACGTCATATTAGCGTGGTGCAAGAAACTAAGGCTGTACATACAGTAGTTGTGTGAGATTGCTGATCCCACCGTGCTCTGACTGGCTCTTCCTGTTCATGCGTCACCTCATGGGGAATCGTGGGATGCCTGCACAGGGTTCGCATATGGTTATTCTCTGATTTGTACTACCTCTTTGACGTGATGAGCATTGGACTTCAGGCACACGTAGTTGGGATGGAAAACATTTCTGAAGGTCCTTGTCGGCAGCAGCTCTGCAAGATGTGTGTTTTGTTGGTGAGGGTTTACACTACGGTATGTCATAGGTATGAAAAAGCTGAACGAGTGCAGGTAGACAGTAGTACAGTGTAATAATTAATATAATTAATGAAGGGATACTGCATTGTTATTGTTACAGTACTTGGTGCTAATTGTTGAGGTTAGGGGGTGCGGTGGCGCAGCTGGCTTGACCGGGTCCTGCTCTCTTGTGGGTCTGGGGTTCGAGTCCCGCTTGGGGTGCCTTGCGACAGACTGGCACCCCATCCTGGGTGTGTACCCTCCCCCTCCAGCCTTTCGCCCCATGTTGCCAGATTAGGGTCTGGCTCCCTGCGACCCTGCATGGGACAAGCGGTTTCAGACAACGTGTGTGTAATTGTTGAAGTAATTGTGTCCATTTTAATGGTCTTTGGCGATATTTTGGAGCTGTGGAACACAAGAAGTTGTGTCATTAAACCTAAGTCATTATTCTTAGAGTGACGAAATTCTGCCTTTCCAAAGTTTCATCGGAGACGAATCACCTTTGCAGAGCGGGGAAAGGCCAGCGAAGAAACTGCACAAAGCGACACAGGAGCCCCAGGCAGTCACACAGCACAGCTCCTCTGGGTACACGCGCTGCGGCTGATGGCTCCATGGTGTGCTCTTCACCTGCAGTACAGCACTGATGGACGCTCCTCTGAGGAGGCACCTGTAGAGTTCCTCCATCCTCGGTGATGACAGGTTGATGCGTCGCCCACGACTCTTCACAAAGCTGAGATGAGGTACGAGAAGAACGTGACATCACCCTTCCCTGGCAACCGCACGCTGTTACTGGGCTCGGCCCATCGATTTAAGAGCTCAGATTTACCTTGGCGTGGCAAGTCAGGGAAGCAGAGGTGCTGTAAATTACACAGCTGAGCCTCGCGCACCAGAGCATGTGGAAAATACAGTGCTGGGCTGCATGGTGTTACCACGTGATGCCGATGTACAGAAGGGTATTGGCACTTACTCCCCCATGTGGACTGCAGATTACCAGTACAGCTGGGTTGAGAAGGCTGTCATAAATTGAATCGTTTGTAGGTCCAACCACTTTTTCATAATCAATAAAAGCTTAATAGCAATGCAATTTCTTGATCCCCCCCTTCTTCGTCCCACAGGTTATATTCTGTTAAAAATAACGCCAAATAATTCATAGAGCGACATGATAGCTTTATTATTTATTATTCCTAAAAGTTCACCTGTTACAGGAAATGAAATAAAGAAGTCGGAGGTGGGTGGGGGAGGGTTCCAAGTGCGGGGGTAAATCCCAGAGGAGCGTGAGCTGTGGTACAAAGTGACAGCGCGCAGGTTATTTCCACAGTTATTTTTTGATGAGCTTTTCCGTTAGGGGGATTTCTCCTCATTTGCGTGCACGCAGCTGGAGCACGTGTCAGCACCGCGGTAAATGCAGTAAGGTTCTCAGCTTCGGGCGAGGTCGCTTAATTCATAGAGCACCATTAAAGCCATTTAATTTAATAAGCCCCCACTCACAGTGTCACAGCAGGTTAGGGCCTGTGGGTCATGCATCACGCTGTAAAGTCCAATTCGCAGCAGCAGAAATCTCAGCTTTTAACAAGAGGCACCTAAATCATGCCGGTTGTCGCTGGCTACCAACCCGAGCGCACTTTGACGTCGGTGCTCAACTGTTTGCCAGTGAGAAACATTAGTTAACCACCTGCCTTTGTCGTCCAGCAGCTATGACGGCTTTAGGGATCGGGACAGCAGAGGGGCACCGAAGTGTCCCGGAGACACATCAGGAAAGGGGGTCGACTCCCTTCTACCCAGTGCGGTTGTTACCTGTAGATGCCAGAGGCAATGCCTATGGAAGGACCCACTGGGGGTCTCACAGCGGACCCTCATCTGCCAGGTTAGGAACTCCACAGTTAATGCACAAGGAGACTGTTCAGATCTTCAGCATCAGGTTTTGTAACAGAGCCCAGCAGGTGGCCCCGTGGTCGAAGCTGCAGTTTTGCAATCAAAGTCCCAGGTTCGAATCCCCCTCCTGCTGTAGTATCCTTGTTCAATGTAGTCACTCTGACCTGATGCAGTAAAAATGACTCTGCTGTACATGTGCATAAATCAGTTTAAGTATCTTGGTGTACAAACGTCGCATTGTGAGTCGCATTACAGAAAAGTGTCAGATGAAGAGTGTGGTTAGTATTTCGGGTGCAGGTCTATCAGTATCTGTCTGTATGTGGATACATCAGTTACTGAGAGGTGAGGATGGACTGAGGTGTAGCAAAGGCGGGCGGGAGCAGTTTCACAGCTGTCTCACTGGAGGCTGGTACTGGCGCTGTTTAGCTCAGGTTCGAATAGAGTGTTAGTGATGAAATTTAAAAAAAAAAAAAACAAAATATGTTTTTAATACCCTGAGGGGGTCCTTAGCTCTGCTACTATAAAAAGCTTTGAACGCGACTAATTCTCCCAAGCGGATCAATTCAGAAGACACACTTTGGCATGCGCACACACGCACGCGTGCAGCCGTAGCTCTGCCTGAGGGTTATGGTTCATGATAATTGTTAAATTTCCTCGTATCCACGCGTGTCATTCACACTGAAGTTTAAAGACATGACGACCAAACAATGGTCACCTGACCAGCACTCTCATTGGAGATGGGTAGGGCACAGAGAGACGTTTGGCTCAGAGTTATGGAGCAGCTGTAATCCCCCCCACTGTGGCACACCTTCGAACAGCAGATAAAACATAAAGGATTTTTAAATTAAGCAACTGCGTCCTTCTGCCATGTTCTCCCGGGTGATCACCTGCATCTTTTCAATCAGCCCTGGAACGTGGGTGGCATTTGCAGAAGGTTAATTTCATTCATAATTAAAACAAGTGGAATATGCGCCGTTCCTCTGATTCCGACATCTTAAACAGCGACCGGAGCTCTTTACGTTCAAAGATGTAATCTTTCGGACGGGGCTTCGGCGCCACTCTGCCCTCTCATGGCCCCGTTTTCGTCTCCGTTGGCAACTCCGAATCATACCTGTTACATATGCAAAAAAGGGGTGGAGACAAACTGCCCTTTGGGCCAATGAGCTCTCTCAGAGGTGTGGCTACGCCTCCCGATCCCCCCTGCTGCTTGCAGTCCGCTTTTGGACCAAGCCACAAGAGGCCTGCTGTGGAAAACAGAGTGAAATTTGAACCATGTGTCCATTACCTCACATTTACTCAGGTGCTCACTCCTGACATTTCACAGTATGTGCCGCATTTATGTGTTCCTGTAAAATAAGGATGTACCGCACGCTGTGCTTTATGGAAAGCACATGCACGGGGGCATCGTACCGCCCGTGGTGCGTATCTGTTTCTCCTGCACTTCTCTGCGTCTGAACTGCGCCGGATGAGAGGAAAACTTCTCTTTCTTTTTTATTACCCTCTTCCTACCCCTCCAGGGTGTCGCAGAAGACAAATTGCAGCTAAATACTTTGTCAAACATATTAAAAATTGCAGATTATAACCACTACAGGTACAGCTTCTGGCTAAAAGATTAAAGTGCTGCAATTAGTTTTCTTTCCAGTGCCCCCCACCCCGCCCCACTCCCACCCCCTTTTCTGAGTTCATATTATTTTGTGTTTCATTGGTCTTGAGGCAGACTCCACTCATGGGTTGCAGATGAATGTTTATCTCAACATCAGCATCCCACCTCTGGAGACGGGTCGTGGATGGATGGATAAACTACAGCTGCGAGGTAGAGCTGTGTCTGTGGTCCCTTTGGAATTCTCTAGATTTCTGCATGAATAGCTCCTAAAATATGACCTGGTTTTCATATAATTCATAATAATATATACAATCTTAAATGCACACGATATTTAATACTTCCATTTCTTTACATTTACGTTTGTTAATTTAGCAGACACTTTTTTCCGAAGCGACGTACATCTCAGCAAAAATACAATTTGTGCATTACATTAGGAAAAAGAGACATAGCTGCAGACATGTGATTCTTAAGTAAAGCTAGTTTGTTACTTTCCACTTCATGCACCCGATGTTCATCACACGAGTAGGTGCATAAAACTCAGGATAAATAATACTGATAGCTTTCCTACAATGTTTTTTCTTTTTTTTTTGATAAGGTGCACAGACATTTAACATAGAATGCAGGAGTAACGCCTGTGTAAAGGTTTTTCTGGGGATGATCATAAAGTTAAGGTCCATGAACATTTACACCATACATGAGCTGGAGAGATCTTGGGCAAAGTGAATCCAGAAAAGGTGAGTTTTCAGACCGTTCTTGAATACAGACAGAGTTTCTGCAGTTCTGAGTAACAGGGTTAGGTCATTCCACCACAATGGAGTCAGAACCGAGAACCTCCGTGCTTTACTTTTCGGGCACGGGACCACCAAGCGAGCAGAACTGGATGAGCGAAGGGGTCTGGTTGGGGTGTAGCGGTTGATCAAGTCTTGTAAATAGCTGAGAGTAGTTCTATTGATGCATTTGTAGACAAAACCAGGGTCTTGAATTTGATTCGGGGAGCTATAGGAAGCCAGTGCAGAGAAATGAGTAGAAGAGATACATGGGAACACTTTGGCAAATCAAACACAACTCGTGCAGCAGCATTCTGTAGAAGCTGCAGAGGTTTGATGGCATTAGCGGGAAGGTCACACAGGAGAGAGCTGCAGTAGTCCAGACGGGAAGTCACCATGGCCTGGAAAAGTAGTTTGGCAGAGTCAGTTGTGAGGTAGGGACTGATCCTCCGAATATTATGCAGGATGAACCTGCAGGTCTGCGTTGTGGCTTCGATGTGCTGAGTGAAAGACAGACTTGAGTCAGTCACCACTCCCAGACTCTTAGCCGAGGAGGTACGCAAAATGAGCGAGTTGCCCAGTTTGATCGATAGATAGTGACAGGAGGTCAGGTCAGCTGGGAGGTGAAAGATCTCTATTTTGGAGAGGTTGAGTTGGAGGTGGTGATCAGACATCCATGCAGAGATGTCCGACAGGCTGGCAGCAGTGCTTGCGGAAATGTCCTTTATTGGACTAAGAGTGCAAACAACTGAGGGTCACTGATGGAAAACGTATGTGAACGTCTAGGATAATCTCACACGCACAGGTCTAGGATAATGGCATCTTGAAAAGAGAGTAATGGAATGAAGGTGAGATCACGTTTGAAGAGGTGTTTATGCAGAGAAATGGCTTTGCTGTAGCACAGAATAGTAATACAATATGGATGAAAAGGTCCCTGTTTCAGTTTCTTGGGTTACTCGAAGGGGGGCGTGGTGGCACAGTGGCGCAGTGGGTTGGACTGGGTCCTGCTTTCTGGTGGGTCTGGGGTTCGAGTCCCGCTTGGGGTGCCGTGCGACAGACTGGCATCCTGTCCTGGGTGTGTCCCCTCCCCCTCTAGCCTTATGCCCTGTGTTGCCAGGTTAGGCTCTGGCTCCCCGCGACCCTGAATGGGACAAGCGGTTCAGAAAATGTGTGTCTGTGTGTGGGTGGGTTACTTGAAAGCCTCTGCTGACTGTTATTCCACTGCAGGTTCTCCACATCTCCCAAGAGTCGCTCTCCTCTAATGGACAAACTGCGCACATCTGACTTCTCATGGCTATAGTAAGAGGAAAAGAGCAGGAAATGTTTGCATCTTTACCTTTTAAGGGTCACCAACCGGGGGTTGGCAGGAGGGTACATGCAATCCATATCTGTGCGTCCTGGACATTCCCTCCTCGGGACTTCAAGATAGAAGTATGTATCAGACAGGCTGTCAGCCAGATTCCAGCAGGGAGGTGGTTCGAGAGCCACTGGCAGGGGTGGGTCGGGGGTGGGGGGCACCGCATAATTATCTGCTTGGGGAGAAGATAAGGAAAAACAGCCCCACTCTCTCTGAGTGTTCTAGTGTAAGTCTGTGACCAACCTGGACAAGCAGCCATTGCTGCTCATGTCCATAAAATTCACTTGAATTTATTTAAATGAGGTGAGTATTTGCGTGCATTGGGGTAGGGGGCTACAAATTATTGTATCATAAATATAGAGTATGTGGAGATTTCCCACAGCTCATTGCTGTGATGCTCAGCAATTGTTTGCTGTGACAGGAGCCGGCAGTGCAGGTTTGGACCATTGCAGACCCAGATGCTCCATGTCCAAATCACTGTGCTAAAATAAGTCATCACCAAAAAAACCAATCAGAATTAATTGCACTTTTTATTAGTTTATTAAGTCTGAATAGCGCAATTTCTTTGATTCAATAAGAGCGCAAAAAGTACATTTAGGATTTAATAAAATGTTAAAATGCACATTTCATTTTGCTACTTTTATTCAATTGCCAAACGTTTAAATCTAAATCAGTTTATAGCTCAGTCATACAAAAACAGTGCCTTGCACAATATCGACTTCTCATGGTGAACTTCTTAGGAAACTGTTTTTTTTTTTTTTTGTAATTACTAGGGCTACAGCTTCAAATATTATATAAAAACTGCATTTACACACATACACACTGCAGTGAATCGCTTGCAGGATGCTGAAAAAGGAGTTCATTGTGATAATTGACTTGTGCCGTGGCCTTTATGGAGATGAGCGTTATGTAAGAGGCTGGCGGGCGGAGGAAAGGTGTGTGTTCTCGCCATTTTCCGATACGCACAAAGAGACTGGAGGGCTCGGCCAAGGCTCCATAATCCCTGCTTATCGGCATCCCGAACCTGAAGCCCCTTGGGCCACTTCCAAGTTACTTTTCCTACTCCTCCGCATCATGTTGGGACTCCACGTGACTGACTCCACGGACTCGTTTCCAGGATGATGAGATGGCTGCATGATGCCCCCCCACCCCCCCACCCCCCCAGGTGGCTTTGGACCCTGGTACCACATTATAATGTTTTACCACAGGTAACTAAAGTGATGAAGTTCTATCATTTCTCTGTTTACTCATATTTCTAATTGTTTTTCAAGAGGCAGCAGCCCCATGAAGGGTCGTGAACCACCAACCTACTGTGTGGCAGCATGCAGGTTCCTAGTGACATTTCCCACTGCTGAAGTTGGATGACACCCCCCCTGCAGTGCTCTCAGGGAAGGCTACAGCAGGTGCGACCCGGGTCAAAACCAGGAGAGTCTTTGATTTTCACCCACTGCATGGAAGGTGTGTAAAGAGAGCAGGTTAAAGTGCAATGATGTCATTTACACTGGATTGCAGCCTCACAGTCTAAAGGTTCTTGTTTCGAATCCCACTCTTGCTCTAAAATCCTTGATCAAGGTACTTACCCTGAATTGATAGAGTAAAAACTACCCAGCTCTATAAAAGGATAAATGACTGGAAGTAGCTTAGTGTGTAAACCTCACTGAAGAAACGGTTTAGATGCATAAACAATCAGGTAATGTAACATGACAATATGGACAGTAGAGGAGACCAGCCCTGTGATTATGAACAAATCTGTTAGAGAGCAACAAACACCAGAGAGGCCATTAGAAAGGGCAGCCTGAAGAGGAGGAGTTTAGATGTGTGACGCTCTTCCCTCCAGTCTCCTCCTCTCAGCCGCACAATTAACAGGTCAAATGTAAAACGGCAGATCGCTGACATGCGAATAATGAGCTAATCGTCCCCACGTTTGCGGCCCTTTTCCAGAAGCATCCGCCGACGTCACGATGACACGACGTGACCTTTAAAGCTCTGCCAGATTATGCATGAAGAAAGATGCCTTTCTCTGCTTCTCTGAGGATTAAACACTTGAAATGGCAAATGAAACGTTTCCTGCACCGCCATCCACCCCCCCCCCATCTCTCCAGCATCGCTCGCCTGCGGGGACCAGGCCGCCACAGGCCATCCTCAAATGTCATTAACCCGCCAGCAGAAATCACAGCACCTGACCCACACGGCCCGAGCCAAAGGATCAACGTCGCCGGCAGGAAACATTTAACTGAGATTAACCGTGAGCAGCGATACTCTCTCACAGTCACTAATCTTGGCAGAAAAAACAGCAGCTTCAGTTTGGGGCAGCAGGTGGCGTAGTGGTTATATCAGCTGCTTTTAGACTCAAAGTTCCCAGGTTTGAATCCTACCTCCTCCAACAGTACCCATACTCAAGGCACTCACCCTGAAAGGACACAGTAAAAATTACCCTGCTTTACAGCTGAGTAAGTCAGTGTAGTTTAACAGTGTAAGTTGCTTTGGGGAGTCAGATAAATGTCTAATTGTATTGTACAATTTCTCTGTAATACAACAGACATTTTACCGAAAGCACAATCCACGCTGCCCCTGGGGCACATTAGTTTTATATCACTTCCGTTTGCTAGCTGTAGAAAGAGCGGAGAGGCCCAAAAAAAGAAAAAAAAAACCCAGAAAAGAGTGTGATGTGTGGCTGCCCCCTGCTGGCAGGGAGTCCTGGCAAAGAAACGACAAAGAAAGTAGACATGAAGACGTGCATTCTGCAAACATCAAGAAAAACACTGCATGACACATTACAATCTTTGTGGGAATTATGGAAAATGGGTTTATAAAGATTAGCCAAACGTCTGCAGGTACGGCTCACATTTAGGTCTCACGAGGACCTTGCACCTGACGATCGAGATTCTGACCCGCGGTCATGTCCCTGTTGCTCGGGTAACACAGGAAGGAATAGGAGGAACAGAGGGGTGGTGGACTGGTGGCGGATGGGGGACAAGTGGCCTCTGAGGGCAGGAGGGAAGACTACGACGACAGCATGGCGCTCCTCCAGCGGGAGGAAGAGTGGGGGACGAGGTGACGGGTGGAGGGAGCAGTGGCGGATGGAGAGAGCAAACGATGAGAGATGAAGCGGGAAAACGTCGGTGCAGAAAGGCACAGCGATTCTGGCGCCGAGGAGCCAGTCACACACCACGAGAGCCCTGCAGGGAAACCTACAGCCTGAACATCTTTGTCCCACTCTGCTCTGTAGCGCCCCTGCTGTGCCATCGGACCTGTCGCTGCAACATATTTACACTTCTTTATTTATTGGCCAATTTTATCTAAAAGTAGAAAGTGGGATGTGAAACGGCCTTCTGAGTCCAAAGGCCAAAGGTGGTGGTTCTAACCATTACTGGCCCTCACAAGCATGCTTGACACTTGGACCCAGTCCCATCAACCCCCATCCGCCCAAGACCCTAAAAAGCTGGACAGCCACAGGGGGCGTTAGAGGGGCAGATTCACTGCAACTCATTCTCGTCCCGAGTCCCTGGGCCCAGACAGCTCTGCTTTGGAGATCAATACTCTATTTGGGCGCACAGATTGCGCGGCGGTGGCGGCGGGTGGACTAATTACAGATGATTAGTTAAATGGGCCGCGGCAGAGCAGGCCTGTGACTGTTAAAATAAATAAATAAAGGCAAGGGAGGAAAAAAAAAAAATCAAAGCGTATTGAATGTGGGTGTTATCCAAGCTGGGAGGCGTTTATCTGCAGATAGAATTTATTTTCCTGTGACTAATATATTTAACCTGGATATGGATTCTTTGATAGTTCTGGGTGGGTGCATCGCGCCTGCAGCACTGAGAAATTGCTATTCGCAGTCATGGCGGCGAATGGCTCTCCACTGCCCCCAGCAGGTGGAAAGGGGGAACGAAACTGCAGGTTTGCGTTCCGCCGCCCTTGAGGCACGGTGTGGGACGCGGAAAGGAAAGGAGGCAATGTGAGGAATGGCAGGAGTTACAAGGCGGACTTAATAATGGGTCAAAACACCAAGCAGAGTCTCTCCACCAGGCTCCAATGGACCTTTTACCAGGTTATTAAAGGGTAACGCATGCAAACTTGCGTCCATGAGGCCTGGACATCCTTTCTCTGATTAACCCCATTAATCTCATCACTGCCAAAGCGATGGTGGTTCCCAGCAGACCTGGCACAGCCCCCGAGATATGTCCACCAGTATCAAAAACCACGCAGAGTCCCGGATCTCACTTTTGTTCCTCGGTGCCAGTAATAAATGTGGATTTCAGCTCACGGGGAATCATGTTAATGCAACAAGAGCTTAGCGCTGCTTTATCTGCAGAAAGTCTGAGGAAAGCTGCTCTGAAACAGCCTTTCTGTACCGGGGGGGGGAGCGGGGGGGGTGTGCCGCGAGGCAATTTGATATTTATCGCTGACAGGCTGTCGAGATCAGGCCGCCTTCCGTCCAAATCGCAGATCCTTCGCTGCTTTCTTGTTAACGCCGACCTGATGGAGTCGACACGATCCGCCGCTCCAGGTGACTTCATTTCATTTCATTGTTTGCTCAAAGCGAAGGGTAAATCACATCTGCCAAGGTGTCTTAACTCCAAAGTCCCCTTTAGTCACAGACAGCAGATGGACCGAAACCAAAAAAAAAGACTCAAAGTCGATGTAAGTTACAGGTGCTGCCCGAATGTTCTGGACCACCGTGCTTGTCTTTAGCATGTCTCTTGGTTCTTTCATCCCTTCTTCTTGGTCACTGATCCCAGGAGACAAAAGTTGTGAAGAACTTGAGTGTTTACGTCTTTGCATAGTCGATGCGGCCAGATAGTTCTAGGATCTCAACACAAATGCGCTACCCGTATTCGGTCCATGAAGATGCAGTGGAAGCAGCAGGTCAGGTGACGTGGGGGGGTTGTGTGTGTACTCCACCCATAAATTACTGACTAGCACTACATCTTCATCAAGGGGACCATTCTTTGTCAACTGTTTAGTTGATAAATTAGCTGAGGGAGTCGGCCATCTGTTGACCAATATCATCACACACACACACACAGCCTCCTCCATGCAAGACAAAGTCAGACTGCATTATCCAAACAGCGCTGACATTTCACGGTGTTTAATGTGAAAACAAGCTTCTGAAGTCTTGTTTTAATATTAAAAGTATTTTTTAAAAATGCTGTACGGATAAACAAAAGATTAAAGACGGAAATTGAGATTTGAATCAGAAATTTCCATCGGCAGCAGTTCTAATGAAAGGGGCCTGCAATAATGTACAGTGTCAAATGAGAGCTTTCCATCAAGCTTTGATTTCATCTCGGACTCAAAGAAACTGTAGTATCTTTTATTATTCCCTGCAGCTGAATTTACCGATACATTTACATAGTTGGCCGAGGACGATTCAGCCCGACAGCCTGGGGAACCCTTGTATGATGGCCACGGTGGACTGCTACTCATGCAATTCCATCTTTATGTTTGGGGGGTATAGATGGATTTGCGTGCCTTGCTATATCTGCTATACAGTGAGGGTCACGGTGTGTTTCAATCAGCCAGGGGCAACTGTCTACATCCACGAAGAACTACTCAGATCATGTCTTCAGGTGCTTCAGTGACGCTCTGCATGCTGTAAATGTAGTGTCTGAGATGAACCCCCGCCCCCCCCCCAACCCCCAGGACCCTGCACTTGGTCCACATCACGTTGAGTGTGGCAGGATTCCTGCTCCGTCGCAACCACCCACCCGGCTGCCCGCGTCCCCCTCTGCGCTGCCAGCGCAACATTAACTTGGCTTGTGCAAACCCACACCCATCCGGACCCGAGGGCAACATCATTCTGTCACTACAGCGGAGCGTTTCCTCCGCTCACGAGCCGCTCCTCTAACGCAGTTTACATTTTATGTTGCAAATGTGCAACAAAAGCTGCTCACATCTCAGTCCCTCCCACAACAGTCTAATCAGAAAAGCCCCACAGCAAACGTTTATTTATAGCATCACAGTCTTGTTTGTTTATAGGAATTTCACGTTATATTCCTTCACAGCTATTTGCGACTTGAAAGTGGTGGTGTTCTGAATCACAACTCAGGAGAGAAGAATGGAGATGACAGTAATCACTATTAGGTGATGTGTCTAATGCTCTATCAGGTGTTATTTTTATTTTCTGGCAGCTTCCCAAACACCGGAGCTGGGGCTTTTCAATGGCCTTCATAAAGCTTCGGAACAAACACAAAAGAATGGAGGGAAAACTATTAAAGCATCTCCCTTTTCTTTTACGCTTTATACTCCCCGTAGTGCCATCAGCCCTTATCTTAATCGCGACGCTCTTTCCCAATGTTTTCAGGAAGCATTTAGAGGCAGTCTCGAAGCTCTGAAGATGACCGATGGACACTCTGGGTTCTACCATAACACTCCTTTCTCCTAGATATAAAAAGTGTGTGTATTTATTGGGGGGGGGGGTCCGCATATATCTGTTTATAATTAAGGCCTGCAAAACTCTTCCATTATTGCTTCAGTGTGGCAAACTGAATTAATTACATCTGGCCAAATTCAATTAAGCCTGATGGTTATTTTATCTGTTGTAGGTTTTTATGTCTTCCTTTCTATCTCCCATTGGCCAAATGACTCCTCATGATGGATATAGTTCTCATTCGGGCAGCGGTATGGCATTTAGAAAAATAAACTGAACTAAATGGGATTTGGATTGTCACTCTGGAGTTCATGATTATTTTCATTCAACCATATAGACTCAAACTGTGTATGTGCCCCCATTCAGAGGTGCTCAGTGCAAGTATGTGTAAGAATAGATAGATGTTTTTCATAATGTATTATTATGATTATGAACTGGTGAATATATGTATTCAAGTGTCACAAATTGCTCTTATTTATCTTTACCCCTGCTCCTATTTAAACGACATTGCTAAAATTATCTGTATAAGCACAGGCTTGTGAATAATGTTTGGTAGTACTGTTTTTTCACTAAACTTTACTTCATATTTTACATTTAACTGAAATAAATATGTTGCAAATGTGAAGCATCCAACACATCAAATCAATTATCTGTGTAAACACATTTGGCTGTTTGTGTTACTTTAAGAAAGCATACTGTAATGACAATTTGGTAACATTTTAATTACAATGTTGCCAAATAGTCCCTGATATATATAGTATGTATATGCACTTACTAACAAAGGACACCATTTCCTTTAAAATCACTTGACATTGTAACTGTATTATTGTAAATATTGTAATATTTTAAGGTGTTGATGTAATCATGTATCTGGTTACTGGAGTGTTTTGAAAATTTTGGTGTATTTGCTTTTATTTATTTACTTATTTCTTTTTGTTTACTTCTCCCTGGCTAGGTGTTCGTTCTGGATTAATCAACGTTCTTGTATCGAGTGTTTCACGTGTTTATTATTATTATTGTTCTTAGTAGTAATTCATTATTATTATTATTATTATTATTATTATTATTATTAACAGGTGGAGAAGTAATGCCATAATGGCTGCTTTCAAATTAGGAGTATTAGTAATTTTTTATTTTAAACGACTGACTGTTACTGCTATAGTGACAGTGGTGAATATAACGACAGTTACTGACCCCTGGGCTGCAGTGATTTATTTTGCTAACGACGACTTCGATCATAATTTTCGGGAGAGCTGAGTGAGGAGGAGCTCCCCTCGTTCCTGTACAGTCAGTGTCGCTTGTTTAATTAATCCTTACGAAGATAAGATAACGCAACGAAAGCACAAGAAGGAAAAACGAATGCTAAGGAAACACACACTTTGCCAAGTCGAAGTACCCAGCACGATTTGGTGCTCAGGGCGGCACCGTGTCAAAAGATCTACACGACGGCGACATTTAAGCGTGAAGCTGGTTCTTCTATACTAAAAAGAAGAGATGTCCCGATCACGTGTATAATTACGTTATATTATGCGACAAGGAGGGCACCCTCGAGTGCTGATTGGCAGACCTCTCATCACGTGCACCATGACGCAACCAGTGCGCGACAACATTGTCTGTGGGTAAGGAAAGTACAGCGTCTGTTGTCGCCGCTGATATTCGCGTTTCGTTAATACACGTCGAGGTAATTTGAATAACAGTTTTGCACTTCCCACGTTGCTACAGAAGTGTGAGTGTTTTTATTAATCACTTCAGCGTCCGGTCGCTTAGTTTTTGTACTGGTTCCCATAGCGACGATGGCGGGAAAGAAATCGGGCAAAGAGAAGAAGAGGAGACACTCCCGTGCAGATGCCGGGCGAGGAGGAGCGGAAGGGGAGAGGAAGAGGAGGAACACCGAGTCGAGCCTGGAGGTGAAAGGCAGTAGGGCGGTCAGTGGGTTGGAAACGTCGTGTACGTGTAGGCTAGCGGTACTGACATCACCGGCGAGTCAGGTGCTGAGGCTGGGTGGAACGCGAACCCTAACGCGAACGTGACGTCATTCTCGCGGTTATTCACATACCTACAGGACAACTAGAGTCCAGTGATTGCAGTGCATATTCCACCGAGAGAACCGAAAAGGCATGTGAAGTGGTAGCACTGTTAACTGTTTGTTTGTCTTATCCCTTTGTTCAGTCAGTGCGCTGTGGGATAAAATAAAGTGAAATGAATTGAATTGAACACCCATTCTCGTTACCACTAACTGCGAGTCAAGTGCAGCAGGGTCAAGTGGTCTGGAGCCTATTCCAGAAGCACATGGTGTGAGGCAGCAAGGTACAATAGGGAGAAATTCCATCAGAGAGCAATCAAACACGGATTGAAACCCACGTCTGAACGCACAGCCCAGTACCTGCCGGCCCACGCACGCCTGGGCCGGGTGGACAAACTCCTCCCAAGCACTAGCTTCCATATCAGCCGTCAGCTGGCCAGTGACATGACCTGCAGCTCATTCAAGTGTCTCTGCTTCCAGCCGGACTCCAAGGAGGACGGTGAAAATCGGGCGGTAGATGAACCAAGCGACATCGAAGAGGGCGGCCTGGACCTGAATGTGCCTTTCAAGCCCATCAGCGCCTACATGTCAGACAGGCAGGAGATGCTGGAGCAGTGCTTTCGTGTTCTCGGCGAGAACAAGCTGAGGAAAATGCTGCCGGACGAGCTGAAGGTCTGTCTCAGCTTATGGTTGGTGCCGCTTTGTCTTTGATCAGTGTTTTCGTTCTGTCCGCCTCAGCTCTCCGTCTTCGTCCCTTTCTAAGCACCTGTGTCCTACTCATTTTTTGTTAATTTGTCTTTTCTCCATGATGATTTACAGTGTGAGCTTTGTACATTAAGCTGCTTACACTGGTTTGCCAGCTTATTTGGCAGCATAATTTCCACTCTATTAGTTCAGGGTTAGTACTGTGATCAGGGAGATCAAGCCCAGTCTCAGTATCATATTTCCTTGTGTCTGTATCTCTCCAGTACGGAGCCTTTCTCCCGTGATCCACTGCAGAAAGCAATCAGCTACTCTGTTCATATGTCCTGCGCAGATCATGTTTCTGTGTAGCACGGACTTGTGATTTCACCATAATGTAGTCAAAATCTGTCTTTGGCCCTCTTCTCTTTGCTCGAGGTTCGGTCTGACAAGAACTTACTGTTCACAGGACTGCACTTTCACTGAGATCAAGAAACTGTGCTGGGAACAACTGGAGCAGCTTGCGCAAAGTCAGCTCCTTCAGATCCTGGAAGGTAGCACCTCTTACGTTGCCTTTGGTTTCACATTTGTATTTATTTATTGTTAGATGCCTTTCTCTAAACTAAGCAGCATACAGCTCCGAATAAACAAAAGTGCATCACCAACAGGCAAGAGACCCACGTGGATACATGAGTCGTGAAGTACCTTCGTTTTTCCCAGCATATGTTACATGTGTAGCTGTACATAGAATTGATTTGGAAAAAAAAATACAACCTAACAGGTGATGTAATGATTCCCCCCCCCCCTCCTTTATGTACCTTGTTTAATATCCACATTTTTTTTTTTTTTTTTAAATTAATTTTTTGTTGACTAGGGGAAGAAGTAAATGTTTTTTCAGATGCTGAAGAGGAGGGACACAAAAGGAGAACAGAGACTGACAGCCAGTGAGTGAAGACCGAGAATTACTGCAGTGTGGTGTGTTGACCTTTCTGTTTTGGTGTTAGCAGCACACAGGTGAGGATGTGCGGAGAAAGGTTGAAGGAAGTAAAGTACGTTTTGTGGGAAGAATGTATAGGTTGTGGGAGCACATTAAACAAAACCTTTAATCAGCTTTAAAGCACCTTTCAGGTGAATCTCTGGGAAATGTCAGAGGATAACAAAGTAAGCCTCAGATTACTGTGGCTCCCTTTCCATTTGGAAATGGTTTGTATAATTCCATGTGACACGCCGACATGTCTTTTTAGTGCATTAGCGCGAATGCTGTTTTTTTCCGTGTTTATTGTGTGTGTGTGTGTGTGTGTGCTGTAGGCAGGACAACAATGTGGATTCCACGTCATCGCTCAAAGAGAATATGGAAATGGAGGATCTCAAACAAGGTACCTGTGAAATCCTCTGTCACTTTGTAGCTCAGATCTCAGGTGCATCACTTGTCATACACTCTTATTTCTTCCATTCCTTTCTGTGCAGTCGGTGGCGGGTCTGGGGAGGAGAGCGATGTTCTCAGCATCAATGCCGACACTTACGATAGTGACATCGAGGGGCCCAAGGAAGAGCCCGTCCACAGGAGTGTCCCGGCAGCTCCAGAGCCTGACGCCCCCAAGCCCCTCGACCCCAAGAAGGAGCTGCAGAAGGACATTGAGAAGAGCGTGAGCGAGATCCTGGCCCTGGGAGCCTCGCCCAACCAAGAACAAACGGATGTCCTGGTTCCACCCCTCAGCCTGGCCGCTGTCAGTCCATCTGCCCCCCTGAGTGGTCCTCCCCCTACTTCTGCCCTACCCTCAGCCCAGCAGCTGGAACTCCTAGAGCTGGAGATGAGAGCTCGTGCTATCAAAGCCCTGATGAAGGCCAACGAAGTGAAGAAGCAGGTCTGTAACTGACACCCTCCTCAGGATAGGTGCCACCCAGTGGGACTCTTAAGTTACTCTCAAAAGCAATGAATGAATACAAAAATGTGGGTTGACAGCCTACGTCTTATTTTTTAATTTTGTTTAATATCGAAGTTTAACAGTTTGTTTAATATATTCTTCATAATTTGCTGACTTGTTCATATGCTTTTTAGTTTTGTGGGTTTATAGACTTTCTACAGGACCACCTATTTTTTTTTGTTTTTTTTTTTTTTGGGAGGTTTAGAATTTTACTGTAAATGGACTGCTCGTACATTGTTGAAGCTATGTTTTTGTGGAAGATGTTTATAGTTGTGTTTCGGTGTTCTTTCTTGGACAAGGAAATGAAACAAACCTTAATAATGGCTGTTGAAAGAAGCTTGAACACGATTTACATTGACCGTTTTTCTTACAGTCATGTCATTTTCTTCCATTCCATTGCGGTGCAAAAGCCTTATGTTTTGTTCATTATCTATGCCAGGCAGTATTATGTAACATCCATATCAGAATATTACCTGTAATATTGACACACTGACAGGAGCTCGAATATAAAAACGTACTTTAGCTATTTTGCTTGCCTTAGACACATATGGAAATCGTTGGATTTGCATATTTTCCATTTCCAAAGCACAAAAGAATGTGTTCGTTCCATTCATTTCTGGGAATAATTCACTGCTTTTCACTTCTTAGTGGCAGAAAGGAACAAATCTGTATTATTCAGAAGCAAAAATGGTAAGTTAAGATTTTCAAAGCCAAGTTTTCTATAAAAAGACCAGAAGTTTCCTTTGTACAAATTCAACATCGACAGTTTGCAAATGCTGAAAGGAGAAAAAAGCGAGAAAACCAATTGCCTCACAAAACACAGTATTTTACCCCCTTATGCATTGTATTTTTAAAAAAAAAAACACAAAACATTGAAACAGCTGTTTTATTTTGAAAGGGTTTACTCTCCATAAAATCCAAATCATAATGAGCATAGGAGCAATTCTGCGTTTTATAAGTGTCAGTAAGAGCTGATAATGTAAGTTTAATTTGGGGTCAATAGTTTATAGTTTACATGTAATAGCAATGATGCCATGCCTGTCTTCTCCCTCAACACTTTCACCGGATATTGGGCCCCTTCAGCTCTCTGCCTCAGGTCTTTGTGTTGCTGCTGTTATTGACACGGAGAGACTGCTAGGCACCTTCTTAGCCTTCTGCCTGTACAAAAATCTCGGTGAGGCAGCCTTTGTGCATAAACATGAGTTTTTCTGTAGACCCCCAGCAGATAACATACTTAAGGATCTGTCCCTCTTTTGTGCATAATTCTCTTCATCATCGCAGACAGGACAGACAGCTGTCAGCTCTATTAAACGGGTTGGTGTTTTTCCACTGTCTTTGTAGCTGTTTTTTTTTTTTTTTTTTTTTTTCCCCTCCCCTCTTCAATTTTCACATCTACTTCAGAAGAACCTATTTCAAAATTAGTAGTATATTAAGAGTCGTACAGATGGCATTCATAGCAGTGTTTGTATTAAAGACCTAATTTTGTTTTGGTGTCAGGTTGTTGCCCACCCTGCAGAGGACAGCCAAGGCCTCCATTCCTTCCTGTTGTAGTGAGTCCCAGGGAAGAATTCATGGGGTGTGAGCACAGTGCTTTCCCCCCCCTTTACAGTACCCTGGCTATGTGAGGCTTTTTACTGTTGGTACAGCATGTGTCACTGGCTGGTTTGCAGCTCTTTCTCAGCTCTTGAGTGCTTCAGTAGAGCAGTCAGCTGGGCTTGGAGTGACTTCACCTGGTGCTCCGGGTGTAAACCAGGAGATAATTAAGATGAGTTTTTCAGATTGACCCAACGGAACTGGATCGCAAGGTCAGGTCTGTCCGTTGAAGAGTTTGAATGGCTCTGAGCTTCGCTGTGTGTGCGTGTGGTGAGGAGCATAACAGATTTTATAAGAAATAAGTAAATAAGTAAAACCTCATTCTTGTGATATAAGCAAAATGACTTTTCGCTCAGCTTGAGGGTGTTGGTTCTGGCCAAAAAACTATTTGGAGTGACAGTGCGTCGAAAAAATTAACTATGCTTAAAAAATTCAAGTACAAACATTTGGTGCCCCAGCAGTCCTCCCTTGTTACTCTGAGAGCACACACTCATGTGCCACACTCAGCCACATGTCATATCGCTGTGTTCCTCAAGGTGGCACTCTAACCCTGCTGTTTCTGTAATCGTGGAGGGCCTGCTTAGTTAAAGGGGTGGCCATTGTGCGGAAATTAAAACAAATCGGGGGGCTCTTCCACATTGATGTCTGACTTTTAGATGTGAGGAACTTGGACCAAGGAGAACTCATATGCAGCAATGAAAATATGCTGTTATTATAAACATGTGAGCTGATGACCACATTTGCAGTTGAAAATATTAGTGTTTGTGTAATTGCTTTCTCTCAAGGTGTTTAAGGCTTGTGCTGGTGCCGCTGGGCTCAACTGCGTCTCCTGCATTTGTGCTTTTCAGGTGAGCCCATCCATTACTCCAGTATCACTTCCCCCTGAGGTGTCCATTCAGACAAAGTCCCACACAATGTGTTTGCGTTCAACGCACCTACAACTTCTCCATATTCGCTGCGATGTTCTACATTCACATTCTGCAGAGTTTCCATTGTCAGTGTTAGTCTGTGAGGGTGAGATCAGTGTGAATACCTCGTACAGGTGGAAGCTTAGCTCTCCCGCTGTATTAATATTCTGCACCATTTAGCTCCAAGTGGAGATATTGATTTAATATCACCCCAGCGTGGAGCCCTGCAACCATGCACAGCACTAAGACGACTGGAGGACGGAGAATGGATTGGAGGTCAAATGAGAGGTGGGTGGAGATTGGTTATGGTGGCCACAGCTGCTCCTGGATGGATACATAGATATATTAGAGGATGGATGAACAGGTAATGCAAACTCAAAATTGAAGTGAAACCTCAAATAATTCCATTTCTCTCCACACTTTTAACATGTCAGGGACAAACCCACAAGTCAAAATACAACTTCTCAAGCTGTCATAAGTCTCATCCCCACAAACTATCTTCTCTCTTTATGAAGAGTCTCTGTTGCTTCGGTTGGCCACACCTGGTGCTCATTTCGGTGACACCTGGTGCTAGACGAGTTTCTAGATGCTGGTAAGGATCTGGAATCTGACTGTAGCCCAGGAGCGCGTGCTACAAATAACATTCCCTTCACACTGGGCTAATAGATTCCGAAAGGAAAGTGAATTTCAAATGAAAATAAGTTTCTTATCAGCAGTCCCAAAATGTGAGTGTCATAGCTGGAAACCTAATGCACACGGGAAAATATCACCACTTCGGTGGCCCAAAATGTACAGCTGTTTTTCAGGATAATGTTCAGAGCAGTATGTATTTGCAAAATACTTGGTGTTTGGGGGTGATTAGATGAGGCTGTAGTCTCAGGTTTTCTCCCACTTTTTGGGGGGGAAAAAAACCCATCAGGCATCACTCCAAAATTTTTTTAGCAAAACAGGCACCATGCAAACTGGAAATTGAAGGAAAATCTCAGACTATTACTATTATTTCCCCAATGTTAAAATGACAAACCCACATTTAACCAAACTTCTCAAAGCTCTCACGAGTCTCATCGACCCACCTGGTGCTCATTTCTTCCAAACGAAGGGCTTCCACATGTTGGTGAGGAGGGGGAAATGGCCGTCTGCTGCCCGACACACTTGGGTACGAGTGCAATGCTTGCAGCAGATAGGAACTCAAAAGTGAATAATCTCTCTGAACTCCCGTTTCGTATACCAAAGCAGCATTGGATGGAAGCCGAAAGAGCTGGAAGATGTTTTAGGTGAACTGGTGACTCTAAATTGCCCTTAGTGTATATGTGACTGCCCTGTGATGGACTGGTGTTCCTTCCAGGGTGTGCAGTGCTTCACATCCTGTGCCTCCAGGATACACTCAGTACCATGATGACCCTGCATGGGATTAGTGGATGTTTGTGGGTATAGGGATAGGTAATCACAGTTCTGTTTTTAGGACAATTATATACACACGTACGTGCAAAAATAAGCTGCCTTTCCTTCGCTCTCTGTGCTCCTCATGTACCCAAAACCAGCATGGTTTCTGCTGTTGAAATTGTTTCTTTTTGTTATTTTTATTTATTTTCCTCTTCCCACAAGAGTAGCGCAGGGTGGTGGATTGTGGGTAGTAATTCAGCCTGAAACGCCTTTGTTCTTGATAAACTGCGGTTCACACGGATGCAATTACATGCAGATTGGCAGCGGAAGCGCCCTTCTTGTGTGCAAATGAAATGCGGAAATAAGAGCACGAGTGCTTTTCCCTCGTATTTGCATTTAAAAGAAGCATTTTCTGTAAATGTAGAAATAATAACGCCATTCTCTCCACTGGCATTTACCAGCGGGTGTCTCACAAAATGTATTGCTCTTCTAAAGGGGAAAAATACTACCTCAAAAATATGGGCTTAAACAGATCCCACACTGAAGTGTATCTAATGGATGGGGAGGCAGAGCAATTTAGCAGCTGGGCTGTTTTTTTTTTATAGCCAAGTCGATACGTTGTGCCAAATTAAAAAGTTAACACAGTTGGGGAGCGGCGGAGATGCAGTGTGTGAAGGAGCTGCCCATCAGCAGGCCCCCGTCACTCCACTGACACCGTAAGCCATGCAAATGCAAAGGGCACCAGCACAAAATGCAGTAGCCAGAGTATTTCTGGACTGTATTTGTGATTTTCATTGCTGGCAGATTCCATTATGAATACACATGATACGTGTGGTCTTAAGACAGGGTTACAGGGTGTTCAGATATTTTTTTTATGGATTTTGCGAACACCATTGGGTCACTGCAACTTAGAACCAGTACACCGAGAAATTACAAATACAGCCAGATACATAAAAATAAGGTCTAAAGGTTATAACTTACATATAATATGTTGAAAAGTTCCTCCTGCAGTCCAAAGACATGCAGTTCAGGTGGATTGGTAGTCTACAGAGCCATCGCATAGAGCCACCACCTGCTCGCTTGATCCGATCCCATCGTCACAGAACATTTCCCCACAACTCTCCACCTTTATCTCTAAGATCATCAACTTCTTGTTTTCCTCTGGCTGTTTCCCAGCTGCCTTCAAAACTGCTTTCATTTCACCTCTGTTAAAGAAACCCTCCCTGAATCCCAGCTCAGTCCAAAACTACAGACCAGTCTCTCTGCTCTCTTTCCTGTCTAAAACTCTAGGACGATCAGCCTGTGATCAACTCAGATTTCCTCACCCGGAATCATTTCCTCAATGGATATCAGTCTGGTTTCAAAGTTGGTCACTCCACCGAGACGGCGCTTCTGGCGATGTCTGATGCTTTCCAATCGACTACAGCTGCCTCCCTCTTCTCGGTCCTCATCCTCCTCCATCTGTCTGCAGCATTCAACGCAGTCAACCACCAGATTCTACTCTCCTCTCTTAGTCAGCTTGGGATCAAAGGAGCAGTACTAAGATTGTTTGAGTCCTATCCCTCTGACAGATCCTATCAAGTGGTCTGGCAGAGCTCTCGTTCTTTTCCTCTGCCTCTCTCAACCGGTGTTCCATAGGGCTCAGTTTTGGGTCCTCTTCTCGATCTACACCTTAGCCCGGTCATAACCTCCCATGGATTCAAATATTACTGCTATGCTGATGATAGCCAGCTCTTCCTTGCCGCCTGCCTGTCGAACATTTCTGCATGGATGTCTGATCACTACCTCCAACTCAGCCTCTCTAAAACGGAGATTCTTCACCTTCCAGCTGGCCTGTCCTCCTGTCACTATCTATTGATCAAACTGGACAACCCACTCATTTTGCCTACCTTCTCAGCTAAGAGTCTGGGAGTGATGGTTGACTAGAGTCAATCTCTCTCTCAGCACATCGAAGCCACAACCCAGTCCTGCAGATACATCCTGCATAATATTTGCAGGATCCGTCCCTACCTCACAACTGACTCTGCCCAACTACTTCTCCAGGCCATGGTGACTTCCCGTCTGGACTACTGCAACTTTCTCCTGTGTGGCCTTCCTGCTACTGCTATCAAACCTCTGCAGCTGATACAGAATGCTGCTGCATGAGTTGTTTGACTTGTCAAAGTGCTCCCATGTATCTCTTCTACTCATTTCTCTGCATTGGCTTCCTATAGCTGCTCGAATCAAATTCAAAACCCTGGTTACTGTGTACAAATGCATCAATAGAACTGCTCCCAGCTATTTACAAGACTTGATCAACCGCTACACCCCAGCCAGACCCCTTCGCTCATCTACTTCTGCTCGCTTGGTGGTCCCGCATATGAAAAGTAAAGCACAGAGGTTCTCAGTTCTGGCTCCATTGTGGTGGAGTGACCTAACCCTCTCACTCAGAATTGCTGAAACTCTGTCTATATTCAAGAAGGGTCTGAAAACACCTTTTCCGGATTCACTTCACCCGAGATCTCTCCCGTTCATGTATGATGTAAATGCTCATGCACCGTAACTTCATGATCATCCCCAGATAAGCCTTTACACAGTTGGTACCCCTGTATTGTATGTTAAATGTTTGTGTACCTTATTTAAAAAAAAAAAATAAATAAATAGCTTTCTGAGAATTTTTTATCGAGATTCATTTATCCTATGTTTTATGCACTTGTGCGATGAACATCGGTGCATCAAGTAGAAAGCAACAAACTAGGTTTATGTAAGAATCACATGTCTGAAGCTGTGTCTCTCTCTTAAGACACAAATTTGTATTTTCGCTGAGATGTATGTTGCTTTGGAGAAAAGTGTCTGCTAAATGAATAAATGTAAATGGAAATGTACATGCCCATAGTGTGTGAATTGTTGTGTATGTGTGGCTATCCTGCGATGGACTGGCACCTCGTTCAGGTTGAAACACCCTCTGCCTTGCACCCGATGCTTTTGAGAATAGGCTCTGGTTCACCGTGTTCCTACTTAAGACAAGCAGTTGTTGAACTTGGATGGATTGATATTTAAATGTCACAGGCATGAGCACACAGCACTGTGTAATCGGTGCCGTTCACTACTGTCGACTCACTCTCAGAGCACCTGTACGCGTCCCGTGCTGTGTAGACCCATTTGCAGATGAGCGCCCCTCTTGTATTTGTGCTCGATCACGCCACCTGCAGGCCATTGTTCAGAGGAGTGCCCTTTTCTGGGTGTTGCTCATTTGGCATTTAAAAGCGTTCTCCACAGTGGAGGTAGGCAGTTGGCAGAGCTGTCAGAAAGTGTGGCCCTGGAGAGGAGAGCTTTCCGGAACCTTCTTGCAGCTTTTTCCGAGACGAGAAATAGCCCAGCGGGTGCTGCAGAATGAGATGTGTACTAGTGCTTCCGTGAACTGCCCCGCTGCGCACATACACACTGAAAGGGAGAACACACACTCCCATCTTTTTGTACTGGATAGAGCTGCCCCTTTGGATTGAAAGAACCCAGTTCGACTCCCGTCCTTCTGCCATAGCACCCTTGATCATGGTACTTACCCTCAATTGATACAGTAAAAAATTAACTTCCGGTTTAAGTGGCTTTGGAGAAAATTGTCCGGTAGGCAAATGAACGTAAATCTAAACGGCTGTGAATTGTTGCCGATCCTGAGCAGCACACACTCGTGAGCCCCGAATCATCCAATCGATAAGCCATTTTCATACATGCACAGCAGGGGATTTGCAGTAACGTCAGCTAGAGGAGGAGCTGGGCGGCGATGCTCGGCCTCCATAGCAGCCCCTCGTGGGGGGCTGGGGGTGGGGGGGGGGGTTGAATGGCCCCTTTGTAGTTCAATATTGTCTCTTTTCCAGCTTTTCGATCAAAGCAGAACTTCCCTGTTTGATGTGAGTCCCAAATGGAGCCGAATCATTACTGCAAACCTGGAAGCTGAGATGCTGTAGAGAACAACAGTGTCATCAGCGGAGGGAAGCAGACAACAGTGCTATTAATAACCACAGGTGGAGGAGTATGACAGGACTTAACCCCCCTCCCCCCCCCGAGACTCACAAACATTCTCAAACCCCCCCCCGGTTCGGAAGGTGTTCATTAACATGCAAATATTAATGAGGACAATTACTGTGCCATTACACTTGCTCCTTGTTAGAAACAGTTGAGTTATAGATTTTTAAAGATATGAATGTTTTCTGGTTTATTTCTTTAATTTAATTTCCATCCACTTTTCTGTTCTTCTGAAGTTTTTATGGCAGAGCAAATGCACCCTGCACTTGTACTCCAAGCCAATAGATGGCAGTAAAGAGCGCCAAAATGGAAGAGCAGTGTGGGGCCGCCTGGATCCAACTCACTTTCAGTGTTTTACACTTCACGTGTTGTGTTCATGTTAGTCAGTGACCAAAAACAAGACAAGAAATGCAGCATACGTATACGGCATGAATCGGTCCACAACTGGCCATGAATAGGGTTTTGTGAAAACATTTGTTTTTCTTTAAATTTTATTGCAGCTTAAATTTAAAGAATTGGAATAAAATATTTTTATTACAGCTACATCAAACATTTTTACAGAACCTTTGTATGGAATAAATGAAGCAAGGTTTGCATTAGTAAGATTACTGACATAACTAATAAATGAGAACTAATTTTGCTCATAACAGGTTTCTGGTCCCATTTGTGTCTGAACATTGAGCAAGTGTAATGTTTCATGTGCTGTTTCCACTGAACATTCAATCATAATGTTCCTTACTGTACTTCACCTCGTTAATCCGCTTTGAAATTAGGGACGGAACCGATGATCCGGAGGCTTCTGGGCCCTTGCGCTATGACCGTTGTGAAATGACTGGAGCTGCAGCTCTAGAGTTGCAATGTCATTTCTCTACTTGTGCACAAACACACACACCTCTGGCAAGAACCTTTTTTAACACTCAAAATTAAAAGGAACTAACAGCACATTGCGACAAGTAATAAATAACTTAGCGCCTTGGAATGACTAAATAAACTGGACCACAACTGTAGTGATTCACCCTGTATGTTTGCTCTTCATAGGAGTGGAGCGTTTCTCTCATCGTACAAGAGGAGGGATCCCGTACATGTAATAGCTGAGACACCAGCCGTTAATAGAAGGATGCTTTTGTTCGACGCTGGAATTAAAACGAAGGACCGTAAACGAGTCCTCCTGACGTACACCAACACCATTCTAGCCATATATTGAAGAACCCTTGGTTCTCAAAGGCTGACCTCTGACCTTTCTTCTCTGACCCTGCTGACCTCCACCACGCAGCACCCAGATCCACTGAGTTGTTTTCACACAGGGGGATGTTCCCAAAAGTGCAAAAACATGATAATGCCACAGTGATCCCATAAATACAATTTAACGTAGAACAATCGCAGATTTAGTAAGAGCTGTAAAAGACCCGGGGGGGGCGCGGTGGCGCAACGGGTTTGACCGGGTCCCGGTCTCTGGTAAGTCTAGGGTTCGAGTCCTGCTTGGGGTGCCTCTCCACAGACTGGTGTCCCGTCCAGGGTGTGTCCCTTGCGCCCTGTGTTGCCGGGTTGGGCTCCGGCTTGCCACGACCCCGCTTGGGACAAGTGGTTTCAGACTCTGTGTGTGTGTGTAAAAGATCCATGGTGGAAGTAAACTTTTATGTGGAATAATACAGAAACATGGTGTCTTTATTCAGGTGACACATTTGTTTCATTCTCCCATGCAATTTTTTTACCCAGTTGATTTTCTGGCTAATTTGAGTTAAATATTTTACTATTTATTACTTTAAAGGTTTTTTCCCTCCCCTTCATAAATTTATTGTGCACGTGAATTGAGAGTGTTACCAGTGAAGCCAGAACGGAATCATGAAATTATAGCCGAAGCAATCGAGTTACTGTCTCAAAATGCTTGCATAACAAAAATAAAGCAGAATAGAGGGAACGGAACGCAGTTTAATGAGGTTATCCATTACGCTCCTTGTTAAACACTTTAACACATATATCCAGTGATTTGAGGCTGTTTCTCATTCACTCGACATTTCGTTTTATAGTTTCCCGGACGTGTCCTGCGTATGATTTCACAGTAAATGGTCCTGAATTCAGATGCAATGTAATCACATAAAGAGCTCATTGGCATTCAGTCAGCACAGCGGCTGTAAAAACGAAAGTATTCGGTGCGCAGGGGCCGCGACACGCACGGCAGAGCGTCGCCGCACTGGGACAAGGGAGACGGGCTGGGCTCGAACCTCTCGCCTGACTCTACCGCTCAACCTGAGAGACACGACCTCCAGGGTCCAATTCCGACAATGTTTGATACTGTATTTATGATGGAGATGCAGAGCAGAGACCATTTTGGACTGATTGAATAACATGGACCGTTTATATCGTCTATTTGTCTTCAAAAAATTGCAGCAGGTGGTGTTGTGGTTAGAGCCATCACCTTGCAAATGAAAGCCCCATGTTTGAATTCCAGGCTCCTGCTGTAGAACTTTTGATCAAGGTATTTACCCTGAACTAATACAATAAAACTACCCTGCTATATACATGGCTAAATCACTAAGTAGCTCGGTGTACAAACCTCATGCTGTAAGTCACCTTGGAAAATAGATCAGATAAACACACACATTTTCTGAACTGCTAGTGCCATACGGGGTCACGGAGCCTACCTGGCAAGACAGGGCGTAAGGCCGGCGGGGGAGGGGACACACCCAGGACGGGACGCCAGTCCATCGCAAGACACCCCAAGCGGGACTCAAACCCCAGACCCACCAGGGAGGAGGACCCGGTTCAACCCACTGCGCCACCACACACCCGGATCGCATAAATAACAATAATAAAATGGATCATGCTAAAGAATGCAGGACCAGAACTGAGAGCCAGGGTTTATGATCGCAATCTTTTCTATAAACTCAAATAAAAATAGTTAAAAGGGAGTTTGCATTTTACACAAGGTCACAAAACACAGCTTTCTGTTCTTCTGTCACAGTGTTAACTTATCTCTGCATGAAACGCCTTGTCCATCGTGCATCTGTCGCGGGGGATAAACATGCACGTTGATCCGTTACTGTTCTTGATCTGTTTTTCATTAATCCGCCAGTTTCGAGGTACAGAGTTAATGGTTCACATGAAACAATGCAGGTGAAAGCAAGCAGAGTAAATTCTGTAATTTAATCTGGAATCCAACTCCCTCCGTTTGCAATGAACCGTATACACTTTAATACAGTTGTGTTTTAATATTAAATCACAAGTTTATCAGAAGACAGTGCATCCTTGGATGTGTGTGTGTGAAGGACAGATGGGAAGAAGGCCCTGAGCCCTGATGGAGACACATCAGTCACTCACATCACTGGGGCTGAGCACATGAAAGCAAACGTTTTAACAAAATGTTAAGAGTTTGTCATGTTAAATGCAGACATCTGTTTAATCGGGCCACCTGCCCTCTCCGGAGAGACCCGAGGTCCCTGACGCTTTGCAAATGTGTGATAGCTGACGGCCGATGCCTTGTGTCACTTTAGCAGCAGCGAGAGGAAAGCTCTGTTGACAGCCTGTGTGCTCAGGTTTCCGCACATCACGAACACAAAAACCAGAAGGGTACAGTACAGGAAATTATTGCAGTCAGACTTGTGATAAAACTGTCAGCTGGCTCGCAGACAACTGACATTATAAAAGTGACTGTCAAAGAAGAGACTTACACATGAGATGGCTTTGGGAACCGGGGCTCGCGTCTCTCTGTTTCCTTCAGGACTGTCAGACCACAGTACCCTGGTTAACAGGCCCTAAGTGGTTTAGCCAACAAGATTTTTCCAACCGCAAGCGCTGTGAGGATATGCAGCCGCAGGGGCGGGTTTTCATGAATGTGCGCACTGTAGCCAGCATGGCCACGCCCCCTTTTCAACTATTCAGTACGTATTTTGGCATACCATCATGTCATTATCATGGAACGGGAAGCTTTTTTATAATCAGACTGTCGGAGGGCATCAGTCCACCAATTTCTGGGATGATGTGTGATTGCTGGGCCGTGCTGTGTCCGGAGCACGTTAAATTTAATTAATTGTTGGTGAGCTTTTTCTCTTTTTTTTTTATTATTTTGCTGGTGCCGTTGTCCAAGGCACTTAGTGATTTACCCATTCAAACAGAAGGAAGGATTCAGACCCTGGACCTTTGAGTGGAAGGTGAGAACTTTGACCACTGTGCCCTTTGTGTTGAGTTTTTTTGCCATGGGCCCTGCTGATTTCCTGTCCACTTTCGGTATATATGCTGAAATAGAAAGTTTAAACATTTTCATAACTGGCCTGTTTAAGATGGCAAATTATCAAATTAGAATAAGAATAAACTTTACATTTTCTCTCTGTTTTGACTAGAATTACTTCTTTAAAAACTCATTTCGTTGCAGAAAGTTCATAGCAGCAGCGGAACAGATGCAAATTGAGAATTTGTATATGCAAGAAATCACTTTTAGCCTTGCAATTCTGATTATTTTCACATACACTTGGTGGGTTGATGTATAGAAAACAGATGATAAATGTAATTAGTGTTTAATTTATGTAATTACAATCCCAGTCACAGTTTCCTCAGATCAATATGTTTTTAGTATGATGTGACATTCTCTGTTTTTCAGGCACAATGGAAAACAGCCTCTGCGGTGATTAAAATTCCTATCAACAGTATGCAAAACGGGCTTATAATTAAACTGCAATAACCAGAAACTTTGAAGCCATTCATTGTCTTTGGGATTAATCACAGAAACAGGGCACATAGAAAGAGTGGACATTTCCATAACTGAGCAGTTTCGTCTCCCCAGCTGGCTCTGCATCCCCAACTCAAGGAAAGGGGGACGGGGACATGGGGGGTTGGTGGGTCTTTGAGAGAAACAAGATCTGTCAAACTGGCAGCACGGAGCACAGAAGTCATGTAGCGAAAAGGAGCCTTCACTTTAGACAAGTTTACTTGCTGCTTTTCATGTGATGGCTGTTGTTAGCTGCTGTGAAGTTGATGTCAACTCTTACTGGCCACACGTGCAGAGTCTTCCGGAACATTCTGTGGTCTACTTGGGTCATTAGCGTTAAAGGGCCCTGTGTGACTGTCTCACTCATCCTCTTCTTCTGTTTCCTTCAAATTTGCATGTCACCACGCTCTTTTCAAACTGTCTGTAATCCATTCTGCATGACGTGTCCGAAGTGCGATAACCGCAATCTCTTCACCGGTGCTTTGAAAGTTTTGATTTGATTTGATCTAACGTTCGTCTGTTTTGTTTTCCTGCCTGGCCAAGGTGTCCTTAAGCCTCCCATAGCACCGCAGTTCAGAGGACTCCGTTTCTCCTGCCCTTCCTCCTTCAATGTCCACTTTCCGCATCCATCATCAATCAGCCCTTGGTCCAATGCAGGGCTGTGGTAACATCCATATGGTGCTTTTGAAAATGCCGTTGTTTGAGCAAGTCCCTGTTTTTGTGCCAATGTTGGCATGTTTGAGGATCTTTTCCGGCTCTTTCATTGCATATTAACACAGTAGCCTAACTTAACTTCATCTGTGGCCTTTTCCCCAAATCCATACATGATTTATAACTGTCAATGAAGGTGACAAGTATGAGAGGTTTGGGCTGCATAAATTCAGCCTCCGTGCCAGCTCTTTAGGTGCCGTAAACACTTGCAATGAGCACCCACTCCCACCCTGCTATTATATTTCAATCACGCATGGCCATGCCTGCAGGATACAGTTTCACATTTCACACACTACAACCCATAAGTGCAAGCCCTGCCATAAAATAATGGGAAAACGTAATTAGTAGTAAATAATGGAAAATGTATTTACAAGGACCCAAGTGCACATGCCAGCAAACTTGGCGTAGCAATGCGCCCAATGACTCACTGAGTCTCTCTCCGCATTGGAACGGACATTTGAAACCTAACATCTCACACTGCGCTGCCCTGCTATCTGACGGCACTCCGAGTGTGAGCGCAGGACCGCAGAATATTCATAAGCTCTCTGGCTTTTTCAATTACTTGCAATTTTGTAGTGAGGAATTACTCTGCTGGCTCAGGCCTGTGTGAATATGATGATCCCAGCGGTGCTGTTCAACCGTCTCCTTCGGAGCTGGCGCACATTTTCGATATTAAGCTTGCCGAGGCCCATGGCGGTCGCCACCCACGGGCTGTCGGCGAGCGCTAATCTGATCTGGGAGAAATACCACGTCTGCCGGAAGTAATGTCACATTGTAAAAATACACAAAGCAGTGCGAGACCGATGGGTTTTTAGTTCAGGTCCCTCAAAGAGTAGATGGCCTTTGCAGGTTCACTTCTCCACTGTATGAAATACAGTCAAGGGGTATTTTGCAGGTTAACAAAAAAACATGAAATGACACATTTAACAGTATAAAGAAGGACATTGGTTCATTGTCAATTACTGCTTGGTCAGTGCAGGGTCATGGTGGGCCACAGTCTATCCTGGATGCGATGCCAGTCCATCACAGGGCAGCTACTCATACACACACACACACACCAGGTACAATTCAGAGTGACTAATTCATCTGAAATGCATGTCTGTGGGAGCAAACCAAAAACTATTCAAGTGAGGAAATCAATTCACGCCCAACATTATGGCTCCTCTTGGATATTGAGCTGATGACCTTGTGGTTACAGGTCCAGGTCTGTTGCCTATTACAGTAGAGTACAGGAGCCCCTGGAGAAGAGGGCATCACAGAAACCCCCTCTGTTTATAAAGGTAGTAGAGAAACAGCGGGAGAATTTGTTGGCTTCCCGAAAGGAGATGGCAGAGGAAGGAAGAGTGGGTCAGTCCCCAACGGGGGGGCCCGGCTCCCTCTAGGGACAAGAAGCCCACCGGCCACCTCCGCACAGCAGTAACGTCTCCCGGCCGACCGAAACAGGAAGCAAACGGCTGACACCAGGAAGACCCCCATCCCAAGCAGGCAATTTGGAAACAACCTCCTCCACACAGCCAAGATTTTCGCAGAGAAAATCAGGTTTGCTGCGAGCTGAGATACACAGTCCCGAAGGAGGAATCGCAGCCACTGCCCAGGAAGGAAGGACTCGTGTGTCGGTAGCAAAGCAGATGGAGCATGCAACTGTTTGCTTAGCATTTGTTACATAATACATTCCGGTTACTCTTCATAGCAGTAATGGTCTTCTGCCATCAACTGACACAAGCGTCACATGTTTCCTAAGAAGGTAACGCTTTTGGAGGAATGCTGGGTCCACTGATTTTGTGGACAGCGAAGTCAAAGGCAGAAACCCAACACACATGAACACTTTAATGTGTTAGTGAAGAGTCTGGGCCAGACTCTGTGATATTTACAGGTGGAAACAGAAGGAACCGTAACAGAAAAAATAGACGCCGCTAGATACACTCAGGGCCTCCATAAACAGTTGTAAATGGTCTGTAAACCCTTTGGAATTTTCTGCATCGCTGCATAAATGACTCCTAAAATATAATCTTTGCTTCAGTTATAATAAACTGACAGTCTTATTTAACAGACACATTTTACATTTCCATATCTATATTCAACTAATGAACAGTCAAGGTCATTGTGAGAAATAGTATGAGAACCCTCGTGTGTTCCAACCTGTGAAGCATCCTTTATGGGCAACAATTTCAAAAACTTTCTGCAGCTGTTAATCATAGTTGAGTTTTTTTTTTATTTTTTAAATGACAAATATGACATTTTAGGAGCCATTTTTGCAGAAATCCAGTCAATTATAAATGGACTATACCATATTCAGAACATCAAGCATTGCATATCATGGCAATACCTGCACACAAAATAAATGTAGGCATTTCTCTCTGATACGTGCAGCCTAGGAAACATTGCTCAAACCAGGTTACGAACATTTCACACCAAAGTTGCTAACACATGTCAGCCTCCCCTGCAATGATGGTACGTTCCTGAGAAAGGGGGCGGGCACTTCCCATGAGGCCCTATAAAGCCGCATTAAAACCAGTGCTTCCGTTTATCGCTGAGGAGGTAGCAAGTGATGCAGCAAAGCACCAGTGTGGACTTGACAGCAGGAAGAACATTCAAAGTGACATAGTAAAATCAAAGGTAAAAACGACATATGTACTGAAACTGTACGTACATTTTCACCGCAAAATGACCATGTTACCTGTTGCGACACGGGCAAGCGCAGTGTTGCGACGTCATGTTTCCAGTTTGCCTCATTGCCAAAACAGCAATAGTGGCTGTGTGTTCGGTGTCAGCCTAGTCTGTCACACACCTTCCGGGGTCACGTCAGACCTGGCGGTGATCCTTTCTGTACCCATAATTCAGAGCGCTGCCAAGGCCAACCAGAGAGTCATCCTCAGAGTGTTTCTGTCTTTTTGTAGCAGGTAGTACTGGTGCTTCCCAGAGCCGGGACTGGGTTTGAACCTGGGGTTTGATCTCTGCTCAGTCTTTGTAGAGTCCGCATGTTCCCTGTCTCCATGGGGTTTCTTCCAACACTAAGAAGGCAATGATAAACCGTGCCTATACCCTTCCTTGACAAGTGAGGGATCACAAAGAGTCGAGGGATCCAGTGTCACTGACCCTAACCCTCTGATTATGGGAAAATATTTTGTCCCAGTGCTTTTGTCTCTACAGAAATATTTGGGTTGCAGCCCTAAAAGACAAAAATAAATGTTGATCAAGTTTTAAAGACTACAATGAGGTTGGGAAATCAAGTGGTGATGAGTTTGATGGCTGCGTGTCATTGGTCCACTCGGGTAATTATTTCTCTTAAATGAGACAGATCGTTGGCCAGACTTTAATGTTCTTAACCACAGAATCCTCGCATTAGAGGACATGATGAACAAGCGCTAATCCCAACAGAGCAGTGGGATAGTAAAGATTTTCTTTGACATCAATGTAATCGTTAGCAGGCTGCAGAATAAGCGGTTATAATGACTGATGCTGGTTTCTTGTTGAGGTGCTGCTCTCTTTTTGGCAGTCTCATCTGTAATCTTAAAATAGAAATTTTTCTATGTGCTTCAATTAGTGGCATATTTCTCTTCATCTCATGCCGGCATTGCTTAAATACCAGTTTTTCCCTGGTGACAGAGATGTAAAACACCACTAGATTGAAAAGTAGACAAGCCGCCTGTAATGCATTCTGCCTGACATTCCAGAGCCCTTGTTAAACACACCGTGCATGTGACAATGTAAACGTGTTCAAACATATTCTGAACCCGTGTTCCTTCCGTGATGCTGCTTGTGGCTTTTTACAGCCCGCAGCCTCTTTGAGCAGCTCCTCGGAGACACAGGTAACAGGAATAACGATAAAGAAATAAGGCAGCAAATATGATTGCAGTCATGTGCGATAAATTGAAGCAAGCTCGTTTGGACACATCTTCGCCTTCCCCCCTTTTGCATTAAACTGCAATGGTGAGAGAAGTGATATAAAGAGTATTTCATCTTTTATACACCTTCTGACTCAGAGATTTCCTGAAAGCTTCCTTGAGTGATGTTGAAAGTGTCGGTTTCTTTAATGGCATGTGCCAAGGGAGCGTTTCCATGGAAACGTGGCACAGGCGTGAGCACGGCTCCAAGTTGCACTCAGGGGCCGGGGGAGGGGGGGTATCCGTGCAGCTGCTGTTTAGCGGAAAATGTGAGGATAGCAAAGCTGATTAATAACAGGAATAACTGGAGATTGAATGGAGCACTTTGGCGGTGATGTCACAGCTCGTCTTTGATTTACTCATTTTCAGCAAACAAAGAAATGTATTGATCTGAATAATTGGAGACTGAAGGTTCTGGTGCAGTTCAAATGTAACGCATTTCAAATTACGTGTTTTTTATTAAACTTCTCTGATGCAAAATAGACTGTCTGTCCTGTGGTACAACACATAAAAGCACTTAAAGTTCATACCCAATAAAGCAGGATGATGGGAACATGACTTGTTTTTTAGTGAATGGCGAAAAACAGATATGTTTGAAGAAGTTAAGTTCTCAAAATGATTACAATTACAAGACATTTAAATGACTTAATATCTCCTAATAATGAACTAGCGCATCTAATTAATATCAGCCTCCAAGTTACAGTGATTAATTAATTTAGAGGATGTGATTTAATTGGAATTTCATTTCGGATCGTTCAGGCTCCTAAGGTTTGACCAACTATTGAAAAGTGTCTTCTTGTAAAGTCCTCTGCTCTTTGGATGTTGTTGAGTAACATTGAGTCGATGTTGACCACACGTACAGAGTCATTCTAGAATGTTCTGTGCTCCATTTGTGTTAAAGATCTGCGTCTGCTGTCGCTGTCTTTGAGTCCATCCATCTGGTTGCTGCTCAACCTCTTCTTGTTTCCTTTCCAGAAAATCCAATCTTTTCATGACATGTCCAAAGTATGAAAACCTCAGTCTCATCACTGGTGCGTCCAGTGACAGCTGTGGTTTCATTTGATCCAGCATCCATCTCTTTGTTTTCCTGCCTGACCATGGTGTCTTAGCAAGTCTCCTCCAGTTCCACAGTTCATAAGAGTCCATGTCGTGTTTCTTCAATGTTCACCTTTCATATCCACGTAGCATTTAATCACTGATCCTTCTGTTACCCATAACCGCTGCAATTTTATTCTTCCATCAGTGGAATTTTCAGTCTTTATCTTCATTCTTGTGGACACATTGACACATATGAGGACTTTCACTCTTTAAATTACCTAAACTTTAGGATCATCTTCAGCTTGTCATACGCTTGTAGATCATTTTTGTATTTTATGTTCCACACTTTTGCCTGTGCACGCTTAATATTACTACAAGTGAGACTAATGGTGTAAAAATAAAATGCTGTGAACCTAAAACATTTAGCATCTGCAGATTTCAATCAGCGTTAAAATACCTTCAGCACATTTATCAAAATCTTAATTAGTTTGTGGTTGTTTGCTAGTTGCTGTTTCACATGTTGTGAATAGAGCTCAGGATCGGCGTGAAAGTGAGGTGTCATCACATTGTTACTGGCGCGGTAAACGCACAAAGGCGCACATGCCAAAATAAGCAAAACGGCAACCTATCAACACCTAGCGCGAGGCTGTACGAGTGAGCTTACAGAAGTGTTGTTATTCGTTCCCCGATGGGGGCGGCTGAGCCCCTGGCTAATGACTGTCACTTCCTCCTGCGAGGGGAACATTCCGGAAAAGACTCGACGCCGCCAAAACGGACGTGTCTCCTCCACCAAGATGTAGGTGTCACTTTCTATTAAATCTTGCGAGGCTGCAGCTCGGCTAAATGAGGGCAAATAGAGCTTTGTACTGAATTAGATCACTTGTGAGGATTCTGTTCACAGCGAGTGTACAGAGAGGCGAACGAGGCCGCAGCCTTCGGAGTGGAAAATGTCACGGTAATTTCGGATACATTACCGTGTGGAGGAGGGCCTAATGAAAGCGCTATTAGAATGTCATACCTGCTTACTTCTGAATTCTCCAAAGTTTATTCGATGTGTCTAAGCCAATTATCAAAATCTGGGTGATAAGAAGCTGCTCGGTGAGCCTGAACTGTGTCTGAACGAAATGAGTGAACTGGCACAGATCCGTGGGTCCACGCTCTGAATAATTAACTTTATGCAGCGCGGGAACCGTGCAGGCGAGGAACTCATTTTCTCCTCCAACAAAGGTTTCGTCTTTGCCGCGTCTTTGAAAAGTCAGCGTCACCGATAAGGTAGAACTGAGGACGCGTCCGGCTGGCATTTCAGCGGCTGCAGACAGACAGGCACAGATAGAGATATAAATATTTTGAGTGAAGTCATTATTTAAATTTTGAAGCAATGGCCCAGGTGCATGTTGGAGGTACAGTACTGTGCAAAAGTCTTAGGCACTTAAATGTTTCACAAAAATATTTGTTTTAGACGCTTATTTAATGTCTTCTGCATTAGTGTCAATGGGAAAGAGCATATTTTTGATTTCCAAGCATTCCTTTTGCAAAAAGTTACAGTATTACAGTAAGGGTTTGGTATCTTGTTAAAGAAAGTAATATAGTAATAAATGGCATACCAATTAACTGAAGCAGAAACAGCTGTATAGAGGCAATAAAACTGGGCGAGGGGCAACCATACTGAAAATGTGAGGTTTTGTCAGATGTGGCAGTTTAACTCTCAGATCTTACACCGTGACAAGGGTGAGTAGAGCAAGAAGACACAAGGTGGTCATCCTCAGGACAAGCGGTTGTTGACGATGGATGGTTACTGAGTTTTGTAGGAAGTTTATTAAGAGCATTACTTTTGGAATCATTCTCACTTTACAGATTTTTTCCCCCCAAGTGCCTAAAACTTCTGTACAGTACTATACAGTACTTTTACACAGGAGGCATCAACTCCTCTCCCTACTAGGGACAAACCATAAAAACCCATTGCACGTGGTGGCATACAGTCTTCAGTGACACTGTGCAAATATTATTAATTAGACACTGTACTCTAAGATGACTTACAAGTGTGAGGTTTGTACACTAAGCTATATACATTGATTTACCCATTTAGACAGCTGTGTATTTTTTACTCTATCAGCAGTACTGCAGCAGGAGGCGGAGCTCAAACCCACGTCCTTCCGATTTTCAGGTGACATCTCTAACCACTGTGCTGGTACCGATCGCGTCTGTCGGTGCAACTTGTGCTTGTGATGGACACATCTAGGAAGCCTCCTCTCTGCATCGAGGTGAAGTCCTCACCAGAGCTATGGGGCACTGATCCCAAATTGTCCTATAGGAGCTGCAGTTTAAGATCCACGTCTGCACCCTTCTAAACTATGCCGCTGAACTGCGGAGTGAAACCGTGACATTCAAAATGAAAGAATTAACCTACCGTGCCAGTGTAAAGGGTGAGCACCTCTATGGGAGCCAGCAGTGTGTTATCTCTCTGGGAACTGCTGCAAAAGGGCTGGGAAGTCATGGAGACTTATTTCCTTGCCAGACTTACAGATCCGTTTACATTACTCACTTTTCATTTGTGGTGTATCTACACCAATAAAGCTCCATCAAACCAAAGGCACTTCGGAATCACCTTCACGAAACCAGAGCGCATCAGGTAGAACATCACAAGAACGAGAAAATGGTGACTTTGTGAACAGAGAGCAATGAAAAGAAATCTCAAACTCGTTATTCTGTCATTATTGTGATGTTATTGGTGTCTTCATAATACCAGGTAGATGAGCATCATAACTGTCCCCTTAACCACTCAGTTGCATCCCTGTACTTGACACTTGTGTGGCTGCATTGTGTTGGGGGTGGGAATCGGGCCTGCCTCCAGGGCCACGATTTGCAGAGACAGTTCATTGGCTCACAGTGCCGTCATCAAGTCGGAGCCGAGGAGACGGCTGTGGTGCGAAATTGTCTGACACAAACCCCCCAAGGGCCTAGTGATCTCATTTTGCAGCTACATCTTGTGTGAGTCCTGTCCCAAAGACACCACGCAAACATTTAAGGTGAAGTTTCTTGTCGACTTTCAATTAAATCACATCATCGTCAAACCGTTTCAGCCGCATCCCTGCAGAGGTTGTTGTTGTGGTGGATGACTCCTGTTGACCACATCTACAAGAGTCCACTTGTGTCCTTAGTGTCAAGAGTTGTGTCCACTGTCACTGTGATTGAGTCCATCCATCTGGTTGCTGCTGATCTTCTTTTCTTTCCTACAATTTTTCCCATCATCTTTGAGAGAGAATCCAAGTGTCTCATGACATGTCCAAATTATGAAAACTTTAGCCTGATCGTTGGTGCTTCCAGTGACAGTTTTGTTGAGTTTCATCTAAGATTAATCTCATCATTCAGCTGGAGTCACTACTCTTTAAACTTTTAGCATTCTCCCAAAGTTGTGAAGACACGGTTGCGATCTCAGCATACATTTATGTTCAGAACTTAATCCGTTTCTGCCTCTGATCTCTGTGTTCCAGTGACCAGTAGGTTCAGAGTACATCATTGCACTGCTTTAACAATCTTGTCCCCATTTGGCCGGTGACATAATCATAGCATTTGTTTGATGCTTTGGATCTTTGATGCTTCTCAGCCCTCAGAGCCAAAGCTATGCATCACATGGGAACCTGCTGGGTCCCACAGCCTTTACTTTGCATACACTGAGCTTTCAGATGCTGGTCACCATCTCAAAGACAAAGCATGCTGTGAAGGAACAGCCAGGAAGTTCCTGGAGGTGCCACTGCCTTCCTGTCTCACGTTGCGTTGGATTTCAGATAAAAGGGGAGCAGATAAAAAATGCAGCGTCTCCTCACTCTGTGCTGTTGGTGTCAGCCTGTCCAGAATGTCTGTGAGCCAGCGGAGGGTGAAATTGAGTTGAGAACCGCCGCACTCCATATGCAACACCCGGCAAGCGCTTATGTTTCACATTTTCCAAGAGGAATATCTAAATGTTGATGTCTTTTTGTTTTTATTCTTTTTTTTTTTTGTCCTCCCCTAGCAGCATTGCTCTACCAGGTCAAACCAAATATGAAGAAGCTTTTTCAAAAGGGCTGTCCGACGCTTCCGCCCCCTGCAGGGTCGGCCCAGGTGAGATCCTGTCTCCGGCAGTGAGTGCCCGCTAATGCGGGCCACAGGTCACCCTTAGCCACTCTCCCCGATGGAATTCAATCTCAGCGCAAAGCAACAGGGCTGATTGCTTTCCGCTTCATTCCTACAACTCACTTTGAGCCGCAAGCGCAGACCCCGGCGCAATCGCACTCGACGCGCTTTGTTCCCTTTGTTTTTTCAATAATTACTCGTGAACCATAAAAAGTGTGGTTCAGTGTGCGCAAACATGTCGCTCCTTTCGTCTAATTTGCATGAATTAATTAGGTACGCATTCGAAGAGATTATTACAGTATGTTACAAACTCAGCTGAACTCCTTTGCGTGTTTGTTATCTGATTCCGTGTTTTCTCCACCTAATGCTCAAACACGGGAGACAGTTAAAGCTACAGCAAGACAGATACTTATTTAGCAAGAGCTGAAACTGTGTTTTAAAAAAAAAGGCAGCATCAACAGCACGAACTCTTGAGGTCTTTCACACTTTTAATGACCCGACTAGCACAGTATCTACCTTTACTCCCACACAGACCCTGCACCTTACAGTAATACTCAGTCAGAAACATAATCTCGAATCACGACCTTTTACAAATGCCTTTGCAGTTTATTTAGCGACTTAGAACTGAGAGTAAGCAAAAGTGCACCAACAACAGATGAAGACCGTTAGACACAGGATTATTGGCACAAATTTTGCACGTCTGATGCAACCCTGTTGCGGTTCACATCTTTCATGCAGCTGCCTATGGAAGTGAGATTCAGGTATCAGATAAATGCATAATCATAGCAGATGGTGTTGGACTCAGTCATGGAGTTGTCATTATGGAGATCACCAGAGAAGTGGTTCAGAAAGAGATGGGTTTGAGACTCCTCTTGAATGCTGGGAGGGACTCAGCAGCTTTGAGGGACAAAGGGAACTCATTCCACCATATTAAGATAACTGAGAACTGATGTACTTTCAATTGCGGACTCTTCATGCGTAGAGAAATACGGTGACCAGAGGTGGAGGAGCTCAGCACATTTGCTCGGCCGTTGGGAGCGATCAGATCCCGTAGGTATCTGGTATCTTCTTGTTTTTTCCATTGCTACCACTCATCCAAAAACTGCAATCAGCACAAAACAAAAGACACACATCTCGTCTTGGCCCTTGTGGTATGAGGTCATGTCTCTGTCATTGTTCCATCCGAGCACCGGAGGATTAGAAAACTGACCTCCCTGTCAAACGGCTCCCTTCTCGATTTCCTCCTTGCTGGTACCACAGTAAGACAAAGTCTTTTTTAGGCTCTGGCTCGTGACAGCCATGTATCCTTCCTCGGTCACACCCAACTGCCATCACCCTTGCCTACTGGGGACACCCTGAGCCTTGGCCAGAGAGTACAGGTGACAGACTGCGCAAGACGTGGGATGGAGAATAAACCCCCGCGGACGTCACTGGATGCCATCTGCCAGATGGAGCCACGTCACGGTTCCTCGCTCCCAAGGAAAGAGAAGAGGAAGGGAGGGGTCCGGGGCAACACTCACTCACTCATAATATAAATATGCTTCTTCAGAAGGTGAGTGAGGAAGGAGAGGAAAAAAGCGACACAGATAAGGTAGAGCTCAGCCCTGGAACATATTTTATAGATTCGACGACTTGCGCCTTCTGTTTGCAACATCACTGTGAGAATTGCTATCGCTAAAGTCCCTAAAACGGTTAATAATGTGGATGTACAAAAATGGCGTGTGCAACCTCCCTCCCCCAATTTAAAAATCACTTATGTGTTTGAATATAAAACCAGAAGTGTTGCATTTCCAAGACAGCTTCTGACATTTAATTCATTCATTTCACTGAAGCCTTTCTCCAAACTGACTTGCAGCGTGATGTTCCTATACCCAGTTATTTACACTGATTTATCCAGTTCTACAGTTGGGTGATTTTTTTTTTTTTTTTTTCCTGAATCAGTTCAGGTTAAATACCTTCCTTGCAAGACAGCCACTCTGACCTCAACACCACCCCCTATCCAATGCCTCTAGTACTAGGGTTCTTCTAGTTAATTCTTTGTCCTCAATGTCCATTCAACCTTTTTGTGCTTGATGTGTAGTTTTCTTTCTCCTCAATACCACATTCATTTGGACCTTTCCTTGGATATCAGCCAGTGTTTCTTGTTCATGGCCGTTGTTTAGCTCTGGCCACAAAACGACAGCCCTAAAATCTCTAGTGATAAATGCACTGAGTCAAAGGACATGACACATCTGAATTATTTTTTGATATTGATAACAAGCACTGTAGATCAAGAGGGAGTCTATTGCCGAGGAGACAGAGCAGAAGGAAGAGTGGCCTCGATATAGCAAAGCGAACACTCTGTCCCTGACCAGATCTACCTGGGTCCACCTCTTCCCACCATGGACACTCTCCTTGTCCAGACCTAAACGGCATCTCTTTTATTGGCCCTTCCAGAGCCTTTCATCTCCACCGATATTAAGTCTGCCAAGTCGGCCTGTAAAAGTTTAGTCTTGGAACATAAAACACAAATCCTCGAGGAGACAAGGCTATCTGCGCAGCACAAAATGCCAAGTGCTATTAAATAAATGTCAAGGACAAATCAAGGCAATGCTTTATTGTAAGTCCATAAGTTGGGTCATTGATACGTGAGCTAATTTGACTTTAATTTAAGGGCAATCAAATGATATTTCCAGCTAGCAACTTTTATTACCCTTTGGAAAGCCACCATCAATCAGTCCAGTGCGCAGGAGTTTTCACACAGCGTGTTTAAAAAGAAACAGATACACTGTTAATTTGTTTTAATATACAAACGGTGTAACCAGTCACGTCACCCTGGTAATTTGCTAGCGACAGTGAAATCTAGCCATCGAGAGGAAATTCAGGAAATGTGAGACATGAGACAAAGACCTGATCAGAGGGACTTGGACCGAGACTGCCTGGTTCTTAAAACGCTGCAGCCGAAGGACCAGATGGGTAGTGAGCAGACAGTGCTGACAGATCGTCCAGCACATGTCTGTTACTAAATGTTAATGTTGCCCTCAAGATATACTGAGAATGAGCAACGTGTTCGGCACAGAGTAAAACACCACAGCTGATTATATTCCATAGCAGTGTTTTCAGGCATTAAAAATCCATTATTGTTAACACCCATTATTAATCTGACCTGTTTCTCTAAAGCAGCTTTCAGTGTGAGCCTTGCACACTATGCCGCTTACCCATTTTTCCTATTCAGCAGGGTAATTTTTACTGTATCAATTCAGAGTAAGTACCTTGATCAAGGGAACCACAGCAGGCAAGGGCATTAGAACTACTATGCAGCCTGTCCCCACCAAATGTAATGCTTTCACACAGCAGTTCAATTTTTAATGATGGTGACCGCTGATTTTTATTACTCTGGTCCATTTTCAGGGAGATCAGGCTGAATATTCAAAACTCCAACTGTGACCATAAATGATGATGCAGAGATCATTCGTAGTCGAATGAGAAAACTCACCGTTCCTCGACTGCACACTTGCTCTTTGCATGTGAGTTTTTAAACGAACCTATACGGGGCAGCAGGTAAGGCATCGCTTAACTGATACATTAAAAATTACACCGCTGCATAAATCGTTGTAAGTAGCTTAGTCAATAAACTTCACCCTGTGAGTCACCCTGCGCATAGCCTAACCTAAATGAATAAATAATAATACAAATTTATCCTAATAAAGTTTCCTGGAAGCCTACGGGGCACTACGAGAGTTTCAGGGATATTTTGGTTTTGCCAACCATCCCACCCTTAGAAATGGGCTCTTCCTCAGAAGCAGAAACAGGCCCTAATGCTGGAATCAAATTTACAAAGGCGCAGGGTGATAACGAAGGGGCCTCATTTTCGAGCATCGCAATACCTTGGAGAAATGTTGGACTATTATCTTCATTCTAAGCATCTGCACTCATTAGCTGTATAAATACATAATTACTGTCATTGCAATTAATGATTCATTTGCGTGTGTCTTTTGATTCTCCAAGCCGCAGTCTTTCTTCCTAACTAGCGATGACATATAAACTAGCACCCAAACAGATTGCATTTCATATTTAATTAGCCATTTGGCCTTTGCTGGAAAATAAAGATGATTTAATGCCCTTAATGCTGTGATTATTACTTCCTGTAAAACGTGCTTCATTTAAATAATTCCCGTTTACATTAAACTGTATGTAATGATGTGGTTTTATTTATCCCGTTATGTTTTCTGCTCTTGTTTTGATTAATGTGAACTTGGCGTTGGAGGGAGAACAGCTGCCGGTGCCAGTTTGTGGAATAGCCTTCATCTTGTCCTCGTTGAAGCCCCTGTTCTGTTAGAGTTAGAGGTGCCAGGAGCGTAGAAGACTCGCAACAAGTTTAACTCATGAGCAGATATTACCATTGTTGCGATGTTTCATTATTCCACTCAGTTAAATATTTCCACTGGTTCTTGATGAAATTAGATCTCAACAAGAGACCCAAAGAAATTCATGGGCAGCGTATTTGCGGTTCCCATCGGTATGACCTTTAGTTGCAGTTGGTTGACCTGGGAGCATCTCCAGGTTGTTGCTGAAGCCTTTCTTGAGCGCTCCTAATGCCCCCAACATTACTGGTACAACCCCGGTCTTGATGTTCCGCATCCTACTGTCTTCAGTTTCCAGCTTCTTGTATTTGCATTTTTTCAGCTTCTTTCAACGTAATGTTGGTATCATCTGCAGCAAATATTATATTGATCAACATGCAGCTCTACCCTTCTCTTGTGTAGCCTGTGTCTATGGACTATAGACAGTGATACCTCTGATGTTGTTGACCTTCCCTGAGTCATACTCCTAGTACTTGTCAGTGACTTGACCCGCTTGACCTTTGAGTACTGTCCAGTGGATTTTGCTGGCCACCTTGTTGTGTCTGTTGGTATACTCAATCCAGGGCAGAGCAGTGCAGTTTGCAGCCATTTAGCATGCATGTTCTTACTCTTTGTTGCACGTTCTCATACATTTGCAGTCCACTTGGTGCTTCAAGACGTTCTGGTGGTACCTAGTGTTCGATGTCCAGTCCTGTACTACAGTTGTTAAGCTTTCTGTCTCCCCTTTAAGCCAAAAACTGCACACCAGTGCCATGGCTGATCATTTGTAAACTGCCGGTATCTCAGGATGTGGTGTTTGGTGTCCATGCATTGGTCAGTGTCACGTTCTTGTATTCAGTTTGTTTTAAATGCACATATTTGACAAATTTGTCATATATCCTAAGTTTATTCTCGGGAAAGTCTATTTTCACTTTGTTATACAGCAGTCTTCAGTTGTACTTCCTCAGGATGAATATTTTTTTCACATCTTTTGCTTTTTTATAGAGGTAGTCCTCAGCTTATTTATTTATCCACCCGAACCTTGTGCACTGCGCTACTTACAGTGATTGACCGATTTTTGTACTGGATTAACTTTTACTGTGTCAGTTCAGGGTAAGTAGCTTGGTCAAGGGTACTAGAGCAGAAAAGGGAATTCGAACCTAAGATCTTCAACTGTGCAACCACAACTCAAAATGAATTGCTGTAAAGACATTTCATGGCTTTTGTGCTGATTCTGTGCATGCAGTAATTTTTTTAAGGGTGTTACCCTGTGATACTCAGCATGTACATCATGTGCAGCAGTAAACATACCCTGCTATGGGAATTTGAGCTCAAACTGGAGGTGAACCTGCAGAAACAAGTGTGACTTGCTGTTGAAGGACTTGATGGACCAGAGACTGGAGACAGGCGCACACGTTGTCTCATCATTAGGAGGAGGAGACTGACAAAACGAACAGCCACATGTGTCTCGACATTTCCTCATCTTCATGCCTCAGTGTTTCAGTTATAGTATATTTTGCTACCATTCTATAAAAAATAGAAGTGGAACAGAAGGCTGACTATTAAGGATGGTAATAGAGGGAGGCTGCCAGCCCTTTATTAGGCCCCAGTAAAGTAGAACAAAGAGATGTGAGGCGGTTCACGGTGCGCTGCATTTCTGCTCGCTGCGGTAATACAGCATCGAGAAAACAACCTGCTTCGACCAAAATGCTGCCATTCATCTTCTCTGTTTGCTACACTAATGGTAAAAGGACACCTTTATCCATCATGTACCACCTCATTCTGGAGCAATAAGGTTGAAAAAATGAATGTCATCATGTTTCCACAACCCCCCACCCCCACCCAGGGACTGTTGGCATTTGACATCACTGATCACTCAGGAGATGCAACCCGGGTCACGTCTTACATCACTGGTAGTTTGTTATGAAAACAGACTCCACTCGTTCTTCACATCTGCGATCCTGCTTTGTTTATACTGTGTACCATACCTTTTTCAGTTTATTTCAAGAACACCAGTTTTCTGTTCTTGTCTTGATTCTGACAGCCAGTATCTGAGTCCGCCACCATCAGTGGTTTCTGGATAACTGCACCTGGTGACCGTGTTCCACAAACACTCAACATTCAGTTCAAGACCGCTGCTCCTTCAGGTTAGATTCCCAGCTAGACTGTAAAACAACCATTTCATTTCATCTTTGATTTATCAGACACTTCTGTCCAAGAAGACTTTCAGTGTCAGGTGTGTACAATAAGCTGCTTACACTGATTTACCCTTTATAGAGTAGGGTAAGGAGCTTGATCAGCAAAGTAGGATTCAATCCTAGGACCTTTAATAACAACGGGTTAGCTCGAAGCTCTGCATCCACCAATAGCTCTTCAGCAATAGAAACGAAAGCCTCAGTGTGAAATTAAAATACTCATTGTGGAAAGTCACATTATTAAGCAAATCCTAATCCAAAGGGGCATGATGGTCATGCTTAGTGCTGAATCTCATCAGAATTCGAAAATGTGCACTGACCAATCAGCATCTTACCCCCTGGTGATCAGAGTAAGTTGCTCCTCTCAGATTGTGAGCATATTGACAGGTGCTATATCTGAGCTCTCACCACTCGTTGTTTTATGCAACATTTCACTTTTTTTCGGTAAGAAATGAGCTGTAAAACACGCATGGCAGAAGTAAACAGCGAGAGAGTGCTAAACCACACCCCCAACGCTCCATCCCCCGCAGTGAGCGCTCACACACATCTCTGGAGAACATGTGCTTCATTACCCCTCCAGTCCTCCACTTATTTATTTGCTGTCATGCTTTAATCGTGCCACACCAAATGCCGTCGTGAGGCCTGTACCTTGAACATCTTTCCAAAGTCATTTCTCTTTTTTGTTTTTATTTATTACTTTCTTTAATCGGTCCAGCTGATGCTGAGCTACACAAGCAGATGTCGATTGTACCCTCATCGTGGCACCATCCAGGTGTGAGCGGACCTTCTCCCCCAGGGGGCAGTGGTAGCAACGTTCCCAGCGGCGCCCCATTTCGGTCTGCCTGCTGCGAGCAGCCAGATGGTTCACACCAAACTGCTGTCGGCATAAAACACGTTTATTGCTTCTCCAGACCCTAGTGGGACACACAGCATAAGGGCTCCACCTGAGAGGAGGACAGATTTTAATTCGTTCATCGACGACGGAGAGTTTTCCACCCGTCTGGAGCAGCTATGAAATTTTTATCACGTTACAGGTGGCGCACTGGTCACACAGCAAAGCACAACCTCCCCACACCAGGACATGATACCCAGAAAGGCATCTGCCCTGAAGCCCTCCCCCCCTCGGACAGATCATCATTAATGAATTGTGCCACACCTGACTTCTGCACTCGAGCATCCTCTGAAGAACAGAGGGTGTTTTTGGTCCTGCTCTGGATCAGAAGTACAGAATGAATTAATGAATCAAAACTTTATTAATTCCAGATTTAAACCGCACTTGTTTGTAGCAGTATGAAACATAGCTTGCATACGGCAACAGGACAAAACAAACACTCATAAATTAGAGACAAAAAAGGGGGGCAGAAGTACCGACAGCTGTGCATGTTGGGAAAGTCCAGTACACACGTGCGGCCGTTGTGCTCTGGGGTTCAGGTGGTATTTCTAGATTCTCTCTCACCAGTTAAACGTTGCCTCCCTCAGAGAGCAAACATCAAACTGAGTTTACAGTATTCGTATAACACACTGTGAACTGCGGTACCATGACCCAGCCGCTTTCATCCACTCCTGGGGCTTCGAAGAGTGTGAGAGGTCAGTGGGTGCGAACACACTCCCTCGCAGCGGGACGGCCGCCACAGGCAACGGGAAGGCAACGCGTCCTGGCAGACGGCCCAGTCAAGGGAGCAGGGGCTGGAGAGGCACGGCAGAAACTGCGGAAAGTACGTGGGAGGCCCCACTGCAGCATAACACACGGCAAACGGAGAGACTGCTTGAGTAGGTGAGGAGTGTCCCTGCACAATAACATCAGGCACACACGTACACACACACACACACACACACACACACACACACACACACACACACACTATCTGAAACTGTTTGTCCCATGCAGGGTCGCAGGGAGCCAGAGCCTAACCCTAACCGAGCAGCACAGGGTGAAAGGCTGGAGGGGAGGGGACACACCCAGGACAGGACACCAGTCCGTCGCAAGGCACCCCAAGCGCTACTCGAACCCTGGACCCACCGGAGAGCAGGACCCGGTCCAACCCACTGCGCCACCACCCCTCCCCTCCCCTCCCCCCAATGTCAGATACACAAAACATTAAAAACACACCTATATTCTCCTAAAGCCCAGCTCTTCTTTTGTCCACTCTAGAGGACATATATTTTGGAACTGTATCTCCCATAGTACAAGTGTACCAATGCTTTCACATGACACCATGTGTTCGGGGGTGGAGCACAAACAGCTTTTTTAGGAATACATCCAAAAATCTTAATTTTCATAATTTTAAGTGCCGTTCTGGTGGGTTTGCTTTAATGAAAATGTTTTGCCTACTCTAGGATTTTTGGTGATTTAACTGAACCTTTGCTCTTTCGAGTGTTGCCGCAGTGCTCATCAGTCTGTGACACAGGTTAATGTGATCCCAGCACGTGCTTTAAAAATACCACCTTGTGGACCGATAGAAGGCGTACCTTATTTAATGTATACCAAATGTAATATTACTTTAAAGGAGCCTTCAAAGCCAGACCTCCTTCCTCTGTCTTGTGTGTGCGACAGAGGAGGAAGGAAAATTAACACTTCTATTGCACTTTCATAAAGTGGTCTTGAGGTCATGAACAGATTTGATAAAAACACACCGACATCATCTCCTCCTCGTGCTTCGACAGCCGCCTGTGGGAGTGTGTTTCCCTCCTGTCGGCATCGCGGCACGGGAAGAAATGTGTTGGGCGGGGGGGAATGCGTATAAATACCCTGTTAAGCTTCTACTGTTAAAAGACACAAAACACACATATTTAACCATCTCGAAACTAAAAAAATCCAAGTGTGGCAGAAGGTGGCGTAGTGGTTAGGGCAACTATAGCAGCTAAGGACAGTAGAAGTTACTCTGCTGTATAAACGAGTAAATCACTGTAAGTAACTGGAGAAAAGTGTCAGATAATGATTTTTTGGTGACTTCTGTGCTGCTGTGCTTTATGGTCATTTACGCGTAGCAAAGTGAGGAACGCAGATGCGACTGCAACTCTCTCTGAGATGCATACATAACAGGGAGCTTGAGAAGCACCTTTCGGAATATCAGCTTGAAAAGAGCTGAGATGCGCAGAAGGAGACAATGGCAGCGGCGGCGTGGCCGTCACGGCTCTTAAACAGGTTACCTCTGCCGAGCTCACGACCGTCTGCCCCACAGGCTGTGCGCGAAAGGGGGGGGGCGGGGGAGGGAGACTCCAAGCCAATGAATATTTTAGGGTAATTGTTAGTTCCCATTAAATAAAAATAAACCTGCCTGACTGTGGGCAAAAGGCGCAGCGTGGACGGGAATTCTCCCCTGAACCCGTTAAAAGGGTTTTAATGAGCCGATAGAGAGGAGGGGAGTCGCCCCCCGCTGCGTTTGGATATAATGTGCCGTCGCTTCATTAATTGTGGATGAGCACCGGCTCCGGGGAGGATGACAAAACAACACTGCCAAAAAAAACAGAGAAAAGGGACTGCAAGGAGGAAAGCCTGGGGGCTTGGGGCTAGGTGTGAGTGTCAGCACCCCCCACGGCCCGCAGCCTGTTTGAGTAGCGGTGGAGCAGCAGGCGTCGGGTTCCGGGACCGTCCGTCCCGAATGGGAAATTCTTAGCTGCTGGAAATTGTGCGAAAGAGCCTGCTGTTCAGCACTCATTTAGTGTACAGCCCCTTGAACGCGCTGACAGATTCGTCCTTTTAGGGTTTCAGTCTGGTGTTACGCTCTGCATTACTATACAGCTGCTGTGTGTGTTTGTTTTATCTCTTATTTTGATGGTTGTGTATTTTCTTGGCCAGAGCTCCACTAAAAATCTGCATAGGATTTCGAATGGCTGAAAAAACAAGGGGCACTGCAATCCCAAATGAATCCCAGCTGAATCAAGATGGCTATTTGCATATTTGTATGATGATGTACTTTAATACTATTGCTGTCACTTTGTTTTTATGTTTTCAGCACTTTGCTCCACTCTATTACCATAGAGTCTTTGAGAAGAAGGAGCTGTGGACTCACTGGAACTGATCCTCATCCAGGCTGGCACACGTGGACATTCATATACAGGTACAATGAGGGATGAGGCTTTTGACTCCACGTCCGTTCTCTCATCGTCCGCCTGACATCCTGGGACACACGCACAAGGTTTTCACTGCCATCTCTATCGTGGTAAGGGCAACCATAGGTCATTTGTCATGTACCAAGTAGATATACAAGAACAAAAATGTGTCAATATCTGGTGTACTTTTTATGACAAAACTGAAAGCCATTCATTTTAAAAAATATTCTTTAAATGGTGTTTTTCTAAAAAAAAAAAAAAAAAAAAAAAAAAAAAAAGCCTCTGAAACGCTATATGCATTCAGACATTGTTCTTCTGGTGAAATTCAATAACTACAGCTAACATGGCAGTAAAAATGGGTCCTCACTCAGAATGACCTAGACTACCAAGTAACACAATAATAATAATAATAGTAGGGGGCGTGGTGGTGCAGTGGGTTGGACCGGGTCCTGCTCTCCGGTGGGTCTGGGGTTCGAGTCCCGCTTGGGGTGCCTTGTGACGGACTGGAGTCCCGTCCTGGGTGTGTCCCCTCCCCCTCCAGCCTTATGCCCTGAGTTGCTAGGTTAGTCTCCGGTTCCCCGCGACCCCGTATGGGACAAGCGGTTCAGAAAGTGTGTGTGTGTGTGTGTGTGTGTGTGTGTGTGTGTGTGTGTGTGTGTGTGTGTAATAATAATAATTTCTCCATGACAAGGCAGTCGGTGGCATACTGGTTTAGAGACTTCACCTTGCAATCAAAGGTCTTGGATTTGAATCAAACTACTGCTGTAGTACCCTTGATCAAAGTACTTAACATGAATTGATGCTGTAAAAACTACCCTGCTATATAAATGGGGAAATCAGCGTATGGAGCTTAGTGTACAAATCTAATAGTGTAATTCACTGGGAAAAAAGTGTCAGGTAAAAAAGATAAAACGGGGAAAAAAAAAACACACAGCACCATCTCTGCGCATAGATGAAAGTCGGGGGCAGAAGCAGCGGACACTTGACCCTTGACCGCTTTGATTCCGACTGGGAGACATGCCCAGGTTCGAGCCGCGTGCTGGAGCAGTGACCGCTGCACTGACCAACAAAGCAATGATTCTCCACCCAGCACAGATGCTCCTCCAAGTAAATTCTGTCTATAAAACAACACTCAGTGGAATCTCCAAAACGCCAATAGCAGCACATTTTTACAGCTCAGGGACCCTGTGGCAATATGGGCGGCAATGTCTGTGCTGCTACAGTAATTAGAGTGGCCATATTTCTCCTTTGGAGTAAAAGAGGTGTGTGTCGCTCCAGAGGGAACAATGCAGAGGTTCATTAGCAGCCCCTGTTTTTTTCATCTTTTACAGATGGGACACAAAACTATTCGAAGCCACTCGGCCCATTGAGGTGCGTCGGTCGCTTGAGTGGAATGTCTAATAACTGGTGTTGTATGGTAAGACACGTCTCGGGCTGAAGGACGACCGCGCGATCGAAGGCGACGTCCGCGTCTACGAGGAGTCTTGGACGTGGAAGGTCTGCAGAAATGAAACAAAACGTCCGCTATTCCCGCCACATACGTGTTGCATTTGGGTTAATGGAGAGGATGTGAGCTTTGAAGCAAATTCCAAATGGTTCCAGCTCCTCACATTAAGTAGCTTTGAGCGCTGAAAGAACATATGGCTCAGAAGAGCATGAACAGATAATTTCAATGCCACGGGGCCACATTGTTTATAAAGTTGAATTCCTGCCTAAATGAAGAATTAGAATTCATATTTTAAAGCATTTCCTTCGTTCTGAAAGCTCATTCTTGGTTTTACTTTAATCACGTTGAACCGTGCTTCAGCAATATAATAAAAGAAGAATGGATGATTTGGGCGATTTTGTTCTCCGCTTGGCGTGATTGGTTGTAATACTGTATGTGCCGCTTGTCAGCGTTGACGCCACTGCTGGCTGCAGCGTTTGAGGGTGATATGGACCTCAAAATATTATTGTTCAAAGACCAAAGAAAGACAAGAGTTATTTCCTTCGTTTTCGGTTCTGCCCGAGCTGCTTTTTGTCTCCCCTGACCTCATGCCCACATGTAGGAGTGGAGGTCAAATCCAGGGTTGGAGATAAAGGCCCAAATATCCAGACCATGCTGGTCTTTACTAGAGATGAATTATTATTCCACCACTGCACTGAAAAAAAGCTCCTTGTGCTCCATGCGCTGCCTTGTTTTTGTGTTTGGATTCATATGACTTTCTTAATTTCTGACCATAATGGAAACCCTGCAGAACGGCCTCCCACTGGACGGACGAAAAGAAATTTTTCACTGCCAGGAATAAAGTGTCCTGCTTTAAGGGCATGATGAATGTGGATCTCTTTGCATGTTTCAACTTTTCTCCACTCTATTAAACTTTGTCATAAACCACAGCCCATGTAGTAAATGTGTTAGGGTACAAAGCAGGGAACACCCTGGATCTTTGAGTTATGTCAAAACTGAAAGTACTGCACTATGAAATCATTTTACATTAAAGTGTTACCTCGACAAACTTCTCTTCAGAGGTGACCGTCAACTGACGCATCCCACAAACGTGCCCGCATTTCTCGTCTTGTTAATGATCGCTGACACAAGCCGTAAACATTGCGGGAGTGAGTTGAGTTAGGCAGCATCACACTCCAATTTTCCATGTACACCTTTTACTGCCAAATAATGGCTGGATGCGGTTCTGTTCGTAAATACAGGAAACCTTCCATTAGTGTGACAACCAGCACAGTTTACAGGTTAAACACATTAATGAAGTCTCGGCAGTGGCGTTTTGGACTCAGACTTACATGGCAAATCTGAATAAACACTGCGAACTCATATTTCAAAGCAGTATTTATTTATTTTCCTTCACATTGTTAAAATTAATGTGTGCCATTTACATTTCATTATATAGATTGTACAAGTTAAATGCATTGCCAGCACAAATGCTGCCATTTCGATGAAACATAACAGGACTAAAAGAGAACGCTAATTTAGAAACAAAATACATCTATTAGGAGCTAATTCATCACAGTCATATAACGGCGCTCTGACTGTGGAGCACAACGGCGCAGCGACAAGGACCGCTGCAGATTTATATTTATATATTCACGATACATGTTACTGCAAGTTTTATTCTGCTGTCTACTACTATTTTTTGTAATAAATATATCTGTCAGGAGTGAAGATACATGTGCATATTTTTGTATAAGCAATGGAATTTTTTTTTAAAAAAAAAAAAAACGATGTACAGATGTAAGAGGTAAACATTGAAAAAGCAGGACAGAAAAAAACATATATTCCTTTAAACAGGAAGACACTTTATGGACACTGTGGAGATGAGGAAAACACACAGATGGATGTTGGATCCAATCAGACCAGAAGTGTCACTGGAAGAACCAGTGATGAGCTTGAGGTTTTTATCCTTTGGACACATCCTGAGAAGACTGGACTCTCATCACCGTCAAACAGACAATGACGATGGGATACTTTGTAGGAAACGCAAAAAGATGAGGACGAGCAGCAACCAGACACATGGACTCAGTCACAGTGACAGTGGGCACAGCTCTTTAACACTAAGGACATAAGCACAGAACTTTCTGGAATGACACTGTGTGGTTGACTTCAAATCAGTGGTGCTCAGCAACAGTTTTTTTTTTTTTTTCCCGTTAAATTTGGAAAGGGAAATTTTTGAACATCACCGATCACTTCAATAAGGATGAAAGAGCCCTGAGTGCTGTTTTAAGGAAGCCCATTGATCCCGTGTGGTGGGGAATCTCAGCTCTCGGCATCCGATGAAGACCCCTTCTCTGTGAGAGACTCGGCTAAGTACTCAGAAAGATGGATGTTCATCACACGCATGTTTGAGCTGAGCTGAGGTGCCAAGGTGAGCCATCCATCATGAGTGCTTGGAGCTGGTCACCTGTCCAGATGGTCACCTGTGCGAGGGCCAAACCTGCTGTAAATTCTGGAGCTGTAGAACTGCTTCATGGTAAACGTGAAATTCTTAACATATCGACCCGGTGACGTCCATCTGTAACTGCTTTTAATGGGAGTTCAAAGGTCAAATACCACTTCTGAGCTTAATTTTGAGCTGAAATTGCCTCTAAAAATTGCTCATGAAAAGCAGATGATTGAAACCAGAGTCTGTGTAGAGTGTTAGTGAGGTGAGGAAACCGCTGTGGCTCTGATAGCTTTGGAAACAGACACATCGAAATGCCCCCGAAAAGTTACTGTCTCCTAATAGGGTTTCATTATCTCCACAGATGAAAAATTATTTCATTTTCAATTTTGGAACGACGGTTATTAGAAGAGTAGAAAATGTATGGATCCAGCCGTTTGAACCTCAGCCACTGAGCTCGGGGTAAAATCACGTGGGTGATGATGAAGGGGATGATGACCCGTTTTGAATTATTACCCAGCAAACTGAAATTAGGTGGCCGTTCTGTCGTCCCTCATTGGCATTCCAGGTTGTCCACACAGGCAGCGCTGCCTCACACCCAGAGGCTAAAAGCCACGTTTCTGTGTAATGACATTCATTACGAGCTCTGGAAAATGAGCACTTTCCACAGAACCTAAATGATTGTGATAATTTAAAAAAATTAGTCTTTTCTTATTTTTAATTCAACGTACAGAAGACCCCCTTCTTCTGTGTTTATGTGACATACTGCTTTAAGGGTAGATAGATAACTAACTTTACAATGGTTTGCTCATTTATGCAGCTGAGTAATTTTTACAGTTCCAATTCAGGGTAAGTACTTTGATGAAGGGTACTTCAAACCCAGGACCTACTGATTGCAAGAAAATCCTTTTAAACTTTATCTTTGTTATTGTATTAAATACAATAACCATTTTGTAAATGTATAAATTATAATTATTTAGTAATAGTCACACACACAGTCTGAACCGCTTGTCCCACATGGGGTCGCAGGGAGCCGGAGCCTAACCCGGCAACGCAGGGCGAAAGGCTGGAGGGGGAGGGGACGCACACAGGACGGGATGCCAGTCTATTGCAGGGCACCCCAAGCGGGACTCAAACCCCAGACCCACTGGAGAACAGGACCCGGTCCAACCCACTGTGCCACCGCACTCCCCCCTAGTAATAGTCATCATATCTAATAATTATAAAACTTATACTGCACAAACCATAAGAAAAATTCAGTGGTTATTCAGTGGAAACCTGCAATTTTGACCAACTCTGCCCTGTGTTCTACCATAATGGTTTCATAAATTGAGGTGCAGAAGCCATAACTAATCCCTTCGTAATAAGTGTCTATAAAATACAAAGATTGCAAACATTAAGGTGTAGAAGTTTTCTTTATAACGTCATGCCTCAGTACTAAAACATGGTAGTATACACAAGGAGGTGTTGATGCGGAGGAGCCGAACGGAGCTCGCCGTCACTCTTTTGGGGAATTGATCAAGGTACGAAAATGCGATCCCCAGCGGTCAGAGGACACGCCGAACGTGCTCCGCTGTAATACAGGCCGTTCCCTGTGGTCCCGCCTGGCCGTGAAAGACACACCGTGATCCATCACTCGTGCTGCTGCCAGTGCGAACGTTTGCCTAATTTAATACCTAATCGACTCCTCACACAACTTGCAAATATTTGTCTGCAAGGCATAAATCATTATTTGACACCTATGTGTTTTCTTGGTTTCAGTTTTTTGCTTCTTAAGACATGCTCTAATATTTCCACTGGCAGTTATATCATGTTGGGGGCTGGGTAGGAACAATTAAAGGGGCCCAGAAGGACTGCTCTGTTGTTTTGTTAAATTTAGTTTTATTTGATCCTCTACAACAGATGAGCTGTGGAAGAGGAAGAGGGACGTGTCTGCTCTCCAAACCTGGTTTAACGTGACGGCTCCGTGGCTAATTGACACCACACTGATCACATCGTTCCTGTAATACAATATAGTCCCATAAATAAACTGCTGAAACTGCAAAATAGGCAGGATGGCCTTTCACATCACTTCCACCCAAATGGCAGCTCTTCGTCTCCGATGTAAATTATTACAGCAATTTGATGTAAGTGCGTCTCCTTTCTGTCACAGTCACAAAGTTCATCTGTACTGTCTGTATGGTACAGAAGTTGTAGACGTGAAACTAATTAAATGTATTTCAAATGTCTGCCCATACTTTAACTACTTTGAGAAAACAGTGCCAGAATGAAAGCCTCATTTTACTCGAACACTGACTTCGCATAATCCTGAATGCACCTTGATAAAATGTACATTTGGGAATTAGTATTATAACCCGAGATGGTTTCAGCGGGGGGAAAAAAGCATGTTTTATTAAGATAATTACTTTTCGATGTATACACAATATATTCGAAGCATCATAGCTCTCATAAGATAAATAAAATCTTGTTTACTTTAAAAACAGCATAAATGGTGTTTTTCATCAGTAATCATCTTCCAAACCCTCCCTGGAGATGGACTGACAGCAGTGTCTCACTCTGGGGCTTGTTGGTGTTGCGACAAGGACGGCCTGTTCCTCCCATCAGAGGGCAGTGTCAGGCAGCGAATGTGGACCACGTCACCTGGTACGCTGGCCCCGGCCGCAGTGGGCGGGCGTTGGACCGCGGCCGGATGCCAGGGAGATGATAGCGCGGAGCAGAAACGAACTTCCTGTGACATGATGTATCATTATATGTTTACCCAAGAACAGGTGGATCTATAATTTTCATATCATGCATGGCTTAATCCGTCAAAGTCAACAATATTCATAGAAGAAGAACGTACATGGCTTAAGGACTGTATAATGCGTCTTTGAAGAAGCTGTTAACGCACGCAAATTACGTGTACAAATGAGTGCAGAAGATGTGATTTTTCAGCATCATTACCTGTGAAGGAAGCTAAACGATGTCGGATTTTTCAGAGGGTCTTGCAGATGGTTGCTTCCAACCCATAGTGTGTCACGAAGGCAGCCATCTGGGCAGCCCTCACATGTCCGCGGTACCGTTTTAAAGGGGCTCGGTCAAGGGATGGATTCAAGATAGAGGTTCTCAACTGCAACCCCGGTGAATATGTAGCATGTGGTCAGCAGACAGCAAGGTCACACCCAGTTTCACGAAGTCACGATCAGGGGTGGGTCTTTGGCCACTTTGCATTCAGGCAAGTCTCTTTATCCAGGCAAATACTGTATTCATTGTGGCAAAAATATTATTCTGCAGAGTTAGACATGGAAATATAACCTAAAATTTTTTACAAATGTGATACAGAGCAATGCATTTTCCCCTGCTATGAAGATCGGTGCTGTAATGAAGCGGAGTAAGACAGCTCGGAAAAAAGATGGTGCCGGAGGAAAAAAAAAAAAAGCACGAGTTAATTATGAAAAACTGTGGGCAATCTCAGCTTCCAAACAAGGTGTAATGAAAATATAATGAAGTACACCTTCAGAATCTCAAAGCACCCCTACCATTTACAATCACAGGGAGATTATTACAATTATAAATCTCAAGTAAATACCAATTAATAGAGGATGAGTATTGAATGGTGCGTTTGGGGGTGTCATTATATTGAGATTATCTATTACCTGCTTCTTAAATGCCTAATAGGGTCTAATAACGTTCAAGTAATTTTAATTATCTGAAAAGAAACTGCACAGAAAAAATAATAACAAAACCCATTTAAGAGTACTTTTCTACATCTATATATTTTAGGCCTGGAATTGTTCAACACTCTTTATTTTATTTGATAAAAGAAGTGATAATTACACTTTGAAAGCAGGTATTGCAATTATTTTTTTGTATTGCCATCATTTCCCCTAGTTCCCTGTCCTTGACGGAAGATTTTCTGCTTTTTCTTCAGTGCTTTCCAGCATTTATTCCCAGGGAAGGTACATCACAAGGAACGTGGCCAGAGAAGCTCCGTTTGAGGGATTAGGTCTTATCTGTCACCCAGAGCTCCTTCCTGCTCCATCTGATCCTTCGAGGTGCCATGTGGTCCAGGCTCCTCTGAGAACTCAGATGCCACTTTATTCTATCCTTGTGACACATCCGTTCGCTTTCATTTGCCTTATCCAGAAGGATCTCTATGGGCTATTTGGGCCTCAAAAAGTCCTTTGTAGACAAACCACAAGACCAAGCAGCACAGAAGACTTAGTGCAATTTCATGAAGACTTTGACAGACTTTACTCATCGGAGTAAACATCACGTCTATTTAACTCAATAGATAAACAGTAAATGAGTCGATTAAGCTACTAACGGCAAATGACTAAATGCTGTCGTCATAATGTGCTACAGACATGTTTTCCCTGAAAACTATGTTTGAAATGGCCAAAGAGGTCAGAATGATTAGTGAAATAATTAGAACAGAGGTGGAAACGAGAGCCTTCCGTTGACTACCTGGCGAAAGGGTTTGATTTTTCTGGCGAAAGGGCTGGCGCAGAGGCTGGCGCAGAGGCTGGCTGAGTGGCACTGGCTCTGTTCAAAACCTTTTTTTCAGTTGGGTCACTTTGTTTTGGAGTTTCTCGCGCACCACCCGCGTGCAAGCCCTAATCCTCCGTGTGCTAATGAGCACGGCCGCGGGGACCGTGCCTGATAGGTACCTCGGCGACTTGCGGTTAATGAGCTTCCTCTTATACTGCAGTCAAGGAAAAAGTGGCCCCGGCACTAGAACTTGTGCTCCTGCTAATCCCTTTTCTTGGACCGCTGTAACGGTTCACATTCGCGGGCCTGACGGAATTCTCGCTCCTCTTCCTTAATTACTTTGCAGAGGAAATGTCAATTAGCTGCACATCGGCCCCTGCGGAGTTGCGCTGCCGTGTGCCACTCCTATGGGTCCCATGAGCGGTGAGGAACGCGGTCCCTCCACCGCCAGCCAACTCGCCAATGTGACCCTGCTCTGTGCACCCTAAACTGATTATTACTTCAAATAACGGTTTGTTTGAAATTTATTGTCCCCTGGTCTCACATTGCAAATAGTGAGCACTTTTTTTGCAGGCGCAGCGCCTGGGACGGCAGGGAATATTTACGCCTCTGTTTGTTGAACTATGATTAGAATTCACAGGCGTTTTCAGCGGTGGCCCATTCAAAGTCTGGCTGCATTGACGGCGCTCAAATCCATGGGGGACATTGTTTCTTAGCCACATTTTTCACTGTTGGATATCTGAGGATAAACACAGAGAGACGTCCAGGGCACAGGAGAGAGAGAGAGAGAGAGAGAGAGAGAGAAAAAAACATAAGAATTTAAAATGAAACCAAAGAGAGAGAATACCATTTCTCTTTCACATCACTTGGCATACAGGTACGTTGAAAATCTATTCTCGTGCCTTTCGTTAATATTGTTATTTACACAAAATAAACGACTACCGTAAAAAATATACAGGGACGGCGTGGTGGTGCATGATACGGACAGCGTTGCCGCCTCAGCGCTCCTGGCCTGTCCGGGTTTGGGTTCGAATCCAGCTCAGTCTGTGCGGAGTTTGCAGGCGCTCCCTGTGTTAACATGGGTTTCCTCTGGGTGCTCTGGTTTCCTCCCACGGTCCAAAGACACGTTTCAGGTGGACTGGTGAGGCTCTAAGCTTTGATGGGCTGCCATCCTGTCCTCGGTTTACCTACTTGGCCATTTGCCTTGTGCTTCTAGCATTGGGATGGGCTCCGGACCACTGAGGCCCTGCTCGCGACACTGGAGAAACATAAGTAATAATCAGTTTGGCAGACAGAGCAGGGTCACATTAACTGATTGGGCATGTATACAGACACATACATATATACTTGAATAGATGCAAACATTTATTTCTTGCTTTTTTTTTCGACAGTTTTCATTCCTGATGTTTCTGTTGCAGGGCTAAAACGGCCTGCACTTCCGCTTTCCACCACCTAGTGAAGAGCAAAATGCGCTCACAAAAAAACAGCAGCTGTGGCATTGTGCTGAGAGCTGCTCCGAGCTCTGATTTCACTGTTTTTTTTTTTTTTTTTTTTTATAAAAATAGATGTATCCAGGACTTTTACAGAAACCACACTGCAAATACACACGGGTACGAGTCTATTTTTACTCTTCTTCAGCTGTGAAAGTCACGCACATCATGTCCTGCTCAGTAAAGCAGAACACACAGTCCACTCAACAGGAGATGGTGAACATTGCGTGTCTTTTTTTTTTTTTATTATTATTTTCAGTAATTTTAAAGTACACTTACCTTTGTAATGTTGCTTCATTTTTATAAAAGATAATAAAATGAAGCGGCGTCCAGCCCACACCGTATTCTTTGTCTCTCACCGAGATCCCGGACTGTACGAGATGTTTTCAGTAATACAACAACGAAAGAACTTCAGCTCTTCTGAAAACATGATATAAAGCAATAAAGGACTTACACAGAACCTGATCTGTGAATAAATGAAGGGATTAAGCTCTATTGTTCAGATTTATTGGATGCAAAATAGTGGGCGCACCTGGGTACACTTCCGAGTTACAAACCAGCTTCCGCTCCACAGCTGTTTTGAAAAGTTGACGTGCAAGTGAGTGCAAGTACTGTATACGTAGGTTATAAATATCTATCTTTCTTTCCTTGCACATAGAAGTCGATGTCGGCTTTTTATACATCAAGTTATAATTTTCCAGCCCACGATAGCAGCGATGAGCGATGACAAACACAGCATGTCCACACAGCACCCTCGAAACGGGACGCTGCTGTGCATCCAGGGTTCTCGAAGGGAACTTCAGTGTCCTCGCAATCTGCCTTAATTACTGAGGCCAACGGTAATAATTGTCTTAATGTCCGGGGTGAAACACACAACAGCTTGTCAGCACCAGAGGAGACGTGCGGATGTTTGTGCGCGTATTCGTTCGATGCCTTCATTTAAAATTAATGTAAAATTATAAAGCGGTACTCTGCTACAATTTATTTCTACATTCTATTTCCGCTATGGCCTTGGACGCGTGAAATGTTGCTTCTCTGTAACCTGAAGGAAAGTTTATGTAGAGAATTGCGATTTTTCTGTACGCATACAGCACCGTCTTGTTGCATTTCTTTGTTTTCTTCACTTGTCTGGATGGTCTTTTAAAAGAGCAGTTCTGCTTAAGCTATTATAGAAACGAATACATCGGTCTTACATTTCCAGGATAAATGATAGATTCCTGTACTTATGATCTCGTGCGTACGGTTTCCCGTGAGGCTCGTGAGGATTCGCCTCTCGATTTTGTTGAATAAAGCGGGGAATTCCGGAAAGCGGCGCTGCGGCGGAGGAAAATCCACAGATTAGTGAAATGCGGGAGGCCTCTTTGTTGCTCAGAAGATGATATTAGCGGCACCGCCATTCCTGGGAAGAGGCCTTATGAATGTATTGATGCGGAAGGGGAATTAAAAGAGGGGAATCTTTGAGGAAGAACATCATGTTTGCTTGTGCAGCGAGACGGGATTATTTGAGCGTCACAGTATTGCCACGATGCTTCTGGCTGCTTTCTTCTCCAAAGCGGGAATCATTTATGGGAAAACGCAGGGTGCGGGTCGGTGGCTTCCTTGGACCGGGGCCTGCCGATCCTTGTCTCTTTGCTAAAAGCATCGTGTCTGACATCTCCACTGTGGAAGAGCTGCCTGCGGTTTAGAGATTGTTCTAACGGTACGTCCGTCTTCGTTACTGCGGGCTTCACGGGTCCTTGTTAATGTACGAACGGTGCAGCGCCCCGTGATAAAAATGGTGAAAAAATGAATTCCCAATACGTATTTTCCCAGTTCTTTTATTTATTTTCATTGGCTTTTATTCATCTTTGCTTAGGAATGAACATGACCCATGTTGACCTGCCAGATCAGTAGAAGATAGTAATGATCACCCAGTGAGAATACCTGTGTGGAACTGCTTTAATTCACCTCGGTTCCATGGGGTTTACAGCTCATGTCTGGTGTTCCTGGATGTCAGTGATGAATAACATCATGATGGATGTTTATGAGGAGAATCATTTAACAGTCAGCATTGAATAGAACTTTGGGGAAACAACCATTTTTTCAGTGCAATAGTCTTGCAAACCATTTATTAAATCCATGTCTGCTTTTTACAGAACCTTACCCACAAATAACTGATGGATGCCTGCATTGTTAACCTTGTATTGACGGTGTCTGAGTAATGACAGTGAGTTCGGAATTAGGAACAAAACAATCACCGAGAAGCCAGGGTACTGGAAACATGCATGCATACATTACCAGTGCATTAGTATATTCATCAAGAATTGCTACAGTCGGTCATCTGTCTTGGAGAGACAGGCGTTTGTCGAGATCTCTAAAGAGGGGTCTATGCTCCTGCGATACGCTTCGTTCTTTTCTCCGTGTTGTGTTTAGCTGTTTTTCCGCGGTGTTTATTTCAGCTGCGGAGGATCAGTTCAGTGGTGTGTTTGACAGGCGCCCAAGAGGCCCCATTATCAACCTCTTACAAACATCTTTTCAGAAAAATCACGATCCGATGGGACTTCGGGAGCACGGTGCTGGGGAGGGTCAATTCGCAAATCGGCGCGTTCGGTGCGACACACGCGATTCAGCTTTATTACAGGTGACACACTTCACCGTGGCTAAAACAACTCAAAACGCAACGGGAGAGCGACCGTAATTAAATGTTGCTATGTTGCAAATGAATATTTAGTGCCAAATGGTGCTATCGGTATGAGACTCGAGTGCTTGCAGAGGCCTTGTTTCGAAGAGCACTCGCACCGAAAGGAGGTCTACAAAGAAACACGGCAGTTAGTTTCCCCGATGGCGTGCAGACGTTTTAATTGGGCTTCAGCTGGTTTGCCCGAGCGCCATTAATAAAGCTCTATTAACACAGTTATCCGCGGCAACGCACGTATAAATCCCATCGTCGTTCTCCCGTCGTTTGACACTAAGTCCTGCTCGTGCTTGGACAAGACAAGTTCATAAATCACTTTCTACTAATGCGTGTCCCATTTATAGGTAATTACTGTGGGTATTTACAGGCTGATTACAGAGTATAATTGAGAGTATTTGTCATAATTATCGTTTTAGCTTGCAGTTGATAGAGAAGGACACCCCATTTAAATGATTAACCAGAGGATCTTTGTGGAACCCATGTCAAATTCAGCTGAAGGACCGTTCAATAATTACGTAGAGAAAAACTTTGCGAAGGTGTCAGTGAGGAGTGTGTGTTTGAGTAGCAGCGTTGCTCCGACCATTTGTCGTTTGGGGCGATAACACCTGCCGCACCTTCGTCACGGAGCTCTTTCTTCAGTCTCAATCATTCCGAGCAAGTATCTACTGATGACCAAAGTACAGGCGCTTAGACACAAACTCAAGAACATGTTGTGATGGGTTATGCTTTGGTGCCTCCAGTTTAGTGCGGTGTTTTCCAGTGCAAATTTAAAAAGGAACAACCGCACTTCTTTCACATTACATTTCGCATCACTTTGGTAATGCGGTCCTTCTTTTGAACGGAACCCAACCCATAAATATGTTGAGGGAGTCTTGTATTAGGAACCATTTATTGACCGTGATGTTGGCTGTGTTAGAAGTAACTTTGCAGTTATGAACAAAACGAGTTGTGAACACACTTGTGCTCCAGGTTGTGTTTGTAAGTGGGAGGGTCAGCGTGGTGTAAATTTATGTTCTTTGCCTGAAGATTTCTAACTGTTTGGTCCATATGTTACAACTGATTGAATATCAATAATTCTGTTTGCTGGGAAGTTTTCGCATCCACATCTCACAAGGTGGATTCTGTAAAGAGCCATTAATTCACTTGACTAATCACTTTTCTTAATGCACTTTTCCATACGGCTCTAAAACACTTCAAAGAAAAAAAATCCCTTTTAAAACCAAGGAGATCATTTCAGTCCCCGAACAAACACGCAAAGCTCGGCCGAGCAGGTCCCGCCGTGATGCATCAAGGAGTGCGGCACCGTGTGCGCACGGATTAGGATGTGTTTGTGTACTGGTCTGTCGGCGCTGGGGCTCCGTTTCCACAGAGCTGCTAACACTGGCGCTTCTGTGGGTCTCCCAAGAAGCACCTTCCTCATTTGTGCATAATCACTGCTGTCAACGAATGGTTCTTTACTGCTTCACATTCGTGAAAAAAGCTGAGAATACGGGCTACTTTCTGTCTCTCACACTCAGAAACAAGGTGCGTTGAATCTGAGCCAGGAAATGACAGTGTAAAAAAAAAAAGAAAAAATGAGAGAATTTTCCAGAAAACATAACTCATCTGCAAGCAGTAGAGACTCAGGTTTGTTCTGCAGGCTGGATGCTTAACTACTTGCAGCTCTCTGCAACTTCAGTATAAATGAGATTTGGTAGGGTGTTGGGGCGCGACCCCTCCCATGGCTTTTTGTCTCAGTAGGTCAGCGGTCTTTGTAGAACCGTCCTCTGCAGAACACTGCTACTCATCCCTCAATTCACTCACCTCCTCATCTCTCTAATCCGCATCGCTGTGGTGCATCTCCAGATTGGACCGCCTTCCGGAACAATCCGTGCTGCAGATTCGTTGGGTTCTCCCATTGCGATCCCGGGGCGTCGCTTTGCCGAGGTGGAGTAATTCTGCATAGCCGAGTGTTTCAGAGTCACTGCAACAAGTGGTGCATCTCTGTGCCCCCCTAGGGGGCGATACACACATCAGCCGCCAGATTAATGCAAGGTGTACGAGAATGGAGCTCCCACCACCCGGACACCTCGCACATGCATAGAGCAATGTTTTCTGTGGCGCTGCCCCTCTGTGTGTCGAATCTCCAGTGGGAGATGGACACCTTTCTCAGTCCTGCAGTGCATCAAGGGCAACCGGCATCCGTGGCACACAGCAAGCAGACAAGCACACACACACACACACACACACACACACACACACACACGGTGCGTTTACCGCAGAAGGGCTTACCACTGATGATCCATTAGACTACGCTCCATTGTGCCTCTTCAATATCACCCCCCCACAGCCCAATGCACCGAGTTCAACGAGTCCGGTGGGCGTTGTGAGCGGTGCACTCGGGTCGCGGTTCAAACTGCACTACAGACATTATTTATTTCAAATAAACTATTATGCGCAGCTTCACAGGCTGATATCACACAGTTATGAGAATAATGGAATGATTCAGCATGAATTAAAGGCCACGCAGTTCGTATTGCAGCAGTCGTTGGACAGGCTGTCGAATTTCAGCATTTCTTTATTATTCCAAGAATTTTTTTTTCCGCATAAATCGTAATTATGTTTTTACGGGCCAGTTCTTGGCGCATTTTAACCTTGACACCAGCGTACAAGTTGTTTTGATTTTTTTGGAAAAGGAAGTGAATTAGAAGAAATCTTTTTTGCCGTAATATTAGGAATGACTCCCATCTCTGTCTCTGTTTAAATGTGACGTAGAAAGGCAATTCGAAAGCGGAGCTCTGGTGTTTCCTCTGTTCGCTTCCATTGTTTTATGATCTGTCTCCACATGTGAGCTTCACTGGTTTCTCTCCCGTTTCCATGGATACGGACCCAGTCGGTGCGTTGCCGGTTCACGTCCTGGCTCGTCCCGGACACAAGGCCTCCGAGCGGCTTTCCGTCGCTCTGCCACAAGGGCCTGCAAACAAGAACCCCTCCCCTGCCGGGGCCCCGGCGCAGCCTGTCAGGATGATGGATCAGCCCTGCGCCATATTGGCTCGCTGATCCATACTCAGCCGAGTGGATATTGGCATTTGCCATTCAGATGCGGAGACCCTGCAGTCGCGTCCTGCTGATTAGTCAAATGCTTCACCTCCCAATAATTAATGTTTAACACAGGGGCCCTCCTCTGGGGACCGGGTCCTGGCCAGGAAATTGTACCCAAGTTTTGCAAGCACTTCGAAAAGGCCCTCGGAGCAGATCGATGGCTGAGTCCTTCACGGGCGACGTCCGCACGCTTCTGACGCTCACGGGTTCATCTGGGACGGCGCGCGGTCCCGGCTCGTCTCCTAGACGGCCCGTGAATGTAGCGGTAAATTTCACTCATGGTAAAGGTAATGTGGACGAATTAGCAGAATGAGGACAGCTTACGGTAAACAAAAACGATACGCGGTTTTCTAATTATTCGGTTTTCTCTAAACAGCTAGTGACGTGAAACCAGAATACCTGCAGTGTTAACGCCACTCGTGCCTTTTACGTGGTCTTGTTATTACTGATGAAAATTTGAAAGCTGCTCTTTAAAAATATCCCGGATCCACATTATTGATTCCGAAGAGATTAGAATAATTTTTATTTCCGTTTCTTCTTCCTTTCGTCTGCGTCTCGAGATGAAATTACATCTTTTATTTAATCGTCGGCTTTAAATAAAGAAAAGCTCTTCATTTCATTTAGTTTGTTCTGCAATTATAAGAAGGTATTAACATATCGCCGGTGTGTGTTTCGACTCTCCCAGAGCAACAGTTACACGCACCTCGTCGTTTGTTCTTCTCTTCTACAAAGTATCTTGCTGTTACAGTAGGTTTTGCAGCCAGTGGTGATAAACGGAAACGGGCCTAGTGCTGCATATTTAAGCAGCTCGCTGAACGTGCGAGTGTTGACACCGCTGTCACTGAACCATTAACCATAGTCACTGAATATTTTTACGATCGTTCATTCCGTCTTTGGCGTTTGCCCTCCAACCGGTCTAACGCTGTGCTCTTATTTCGCTGAAATATCCGCCCTTCCTTTCTCTTTCTCCTTTGCGAACGGCTCCTGACCGGCACCGCTGGGCAAATTAGTGTCATTATCGGATTTCCTTTGTTATTAATAATTTCCCATGAGCTGATCTGTATTAACAGGATCAGCAGTTCTGCAGGTTTCAATTTGACTTTTGTGGAGGAGCTTCGGTCTGGCCCAAGATCGCATTTTCATTGTGCGTTTCAGAACGAGGAAGGAGCGATCAGACCCATTTAATTTTTATTATTTATTCGCTCATCGGATGCCTTTGTCCAGCTCCGCTTCCGATCGACTTACACTAAGCTACTTGCAGTGATTTACCCATTCGCACAGCTGGGTAGTTTTTACCGCATCACTTCAGGGTAAGTACCTTGCTCAAGGGTACTGTAGTGGGAGGTCAGGTTTGATCCTGAGACCGATGAATTGCAAGGTGAATACGGTGGCACTTGTGCGAGTTCAAAGGGCTGAAAAGGTTTGTGTTACACTGATCCTTCAAGTTTAATAAGTTAAGGCTATTACTGTGTGCCGAATTCAAGGCAAAATAAATAAATAATCATTAGTACTGCCCAGGGACTGCTCATAAAGGGAAATAGGTTATTAAAATATTATTCTGAAGCATCTTGCAGCTCAAATAAACCACCTACAGCTTTATGTGGATTAAGTGTACTATTTTTCATTTTGATGTTAGGAAATATTTAGGGATTCCATAGGGAGGGGGATGATGTTTGACCTTCCACGCAAACTGCTCCGTTATGAACATATTTAATTACTCAGTTACGCATGTGGGACGCGATCCCATGGCAGTCCGAGCAGCACTTCGGTGATACTTTAGCCGTCTTTACGGAGACACTTGTCGCATCAGCAAGAAGAAGCAGAACTAATCATAACTTTAAGTGCGCTGCACAAGGAAGCCATTCACTCTGTGGACATGTAGACGGAGGGATGGTCCCTGCTGGTAGCAGCTGCTTTCTCTGAGGCTCATCCTGGTCCTGAGTGATGATGCAAACATCTGACAACAAGTTTCCAGAGGTGACCTGGCTTCCTGTCGGGCTGCATGTCTGGCCATTTCATTATTCTTTCCCATCAGCGCAAACAGCTGCTGATAATCACTCTCTGTGACAGGTCAGCAGGTGGCATAGTGGTTAGAGCTGTCACCTTGCAGCCAAAGACCCCGGGTTCGAATATCACTTTCTGTTATATATAAGGGTAAATCGATGTAAGTGGCTTAGTGTAAGAACCGCACACTGTAAGTCACCTTGGCGAAAAGTCTGAGATGCAAAATGAAGACTTTTCTTCCAGTGATGGAGAGCATGAAAGGAACTCGGCAGGTCGTTGTTTGCACTCTTCCCCAGTTGCTGCCTTTACTGCACATCAACAACTTTTTAATCACGATTCATGCAACTTTAATGGCGTTTAACTTATTCGGAGGGGACAACAGTGTTACCACGGTTCTACGGTCAACTCATACGGCGTTAAGCTACTTGCTTCACCACTTTCAGGAGTGGGGTATGTACCTTGATCAAGGGCGATGCACCAGGAGTGTGATTTGAACCTGACTCTTTTGAGAACAGGGCGGCAGCTCTAACCGCTGCTCCACCTGCTGGCACAACCCATACAGTGATTTGTCTCAGTGGCTGTAGGCCGACCGACAGCACCTCTGAAATAAGAGAAATGAGCAAAAGGAACACGTGTGTTTATAAAACTACAAAATATAAAATGTCACTAAATAGTACTCCTCAGCAGGTTTTAATCTCCCGCACAGCCTATATGCACGAATACCCAGTTTTGCACCAGGATGGAATGCCCCAGCATTTCTCGTATTTTTAAAATATTTATGTATGTCCCCAGGACCGTTCTCAGCAGTCGTCCGGTGGAAATTGCCGGTGTGTCACATTTGAAGAGCTCACACTGACTGCATGCTGACATGTCCCAGATAAACGCTCGGCACCCATTTTCCATACGTGTGTGTTCTCACCGAGGGACCCGGTCACGACCCGTGCCTAACGACCCGCCGGCGCAGGGCAGAACCGGGAGCAGCAGCTGCATCCCATAATCCATGTGTGACCGTTCCTCAAGCAAAAAAATTCACCAGCAAACACTTTTCATTTGTTTATTTATAGCTCTCTGCATTTCCTTTTTTAATCAAGAGGGGAGAACTGATTCAGCCCTGCAGTAATTCCTCACTCTCCTCAGCTCCGCTGCTCACTTATCTATAAATAGAAGACATATTTATGACTGTTCCAGCGTTTTCTCATTCAACTCAGGTCTTATTGGCTGATATTACAAACAGCCAACAAATACACTTATAAAGGGCTTTGAAATATCCCTTATTTTTCTGTTCCTATTGAAATGCTGTACTGTTCTCTGTAAATCACAGTAAGGAGGTAAAAGAAGTTCCTACCACTGAAGGTCACATGCAGAGACAGAGGCATCAGCTAAATGCATAAATGTAATTAACATTTATTAATTGATCGACTGAACTGCAGTCAAACTGTAACTATTCATAGTATGAATGCACACTATTTATTGCAATGATGGTACTTGTATGTCACTCTTAGCACGAGAAAGATAATTTGAATAACAACAAATAAACAGCACCTAACAAATGCATGACATTTTACATAATGTTCAAATATTTATTTGTTCATTTGAACAGTCCCAGGTCTGAAAATAAAGAGCAGCATTGTCACGTGCAGGTGTTTCTAACACTTTGATAAATCAGGATCACTGAATAATGCATCGCACACCATCCCCGCTTTACGGGAAGTCAGTCTTATGATCTCCATTCTCTTGTTATGCACATTATAGAATGTATCCATGTGCCAGCCTCTAGTGTTGGAGATAGCATTTCATTTTAATGTCTTAACCCGATATTTGCAAATCCAGTGAAATCCCGCCACGGAGATGTGCTCGGGAATACATTACAGAGGTTTCCAGCGCTCGGAGCACTTAAGGCCCCGTGTGTATTAGAGCGCGCTCGAGCTCAAAGCCAGTCCAGTGTGGCGGCTGTCAGCCGTTCCTCCGTCACCCGGGCAACCCGAAAAACCCCGGCAGAGGTCAGGCGGCAGATGGCACTCTAGCAGTTTGTGCTCATACGTACAGCCGAGCTTCCAGATGAGGCTCGCACCTTCATCCGAGGGCGCGGTGAGCACAAAGCAGTTACGTGTCAATACGGGCAGTCATGTTGTCAGTAGGGTTTTACACTTTGCTCTCTTTGCACTGTAAACTTTGACCGCATTACTAACACTCACGTCTGTTGTATCGGACGAGGACAATTATCCGGACAAACTAATCAGGTCTTAACGATGTCTGTGTTCATGGATTGATTGCTGCTGTTGAGTTGATGTTGAATCTTGAACGCATGCAGTCCATCTTCTTGAATCAGCTATGCAGAGTCCTTCCGGAAAGTTCTGCACTCCACTTTTGTCCTTAGAGCTGAAGGGCTGTGTCCACTGTCACTGTGAGTCAGTCCATCCATCTGGTTGCTGCTCATCCTCTTCTTCTGTTTCCTGCAACTTTTCCCATCATCGCTGTTTTTTTTTTTTCCCAGAGAATTCAGTTTTCTCATGGCGTGTCATTGCTGCTGTCAGGGTGGCTCTTCACACCGTTGTGCTCAGCTGGACTCCAGACCCCTTCACTTATAGGACCAGAGTTTCGATCGCAATTCCGACAGCGTCCTCTTCCTTTCCACTCCCTTTCCGCGCATTGCTATCATTAGGCCTTTCGGAACAAATGGCTTGTCAGGCGCTGTGTGTGTGCCGGTGTCACCGAGGAGTTGGGCTCTGGGAGATTGACACGTCGAGGCGGCGGCGCGTGACGGACGCGCGGCAAACGCGGCCCACACTCTGTGACTTTGAGGGAAACTTGAAGGTTGGCCGTCTTTTCCTCTTCGCTCAGCGACGAGGCCCATGGACCGTGACTTTCTGACGGGTGTCAGACGGGCGGAAGGCGGGCGGCACTCGCCCATTTATTCCAAATTACACATTTGAAAACTGTCATTTACATGTAAGGTTACACATATGCTACAGGTTACATTTTTGCATATTTTGCACATTACCTTTTTTTTTTTCTCTTTATAGGTCTGGGGTCAGTTCCTCGCTGTTCTATTAAAACTTATTTTTAGCAACAAAGCAAAACCAAACCCCAGCACCGCGATTCCAAAGCCCTCATTTCGCATTAGTAACCACAGTTCTTGCTTGCTTAGCCAAAGAATTACCCTGCCCACTTTTATTTCCAGTCTCCTCTGTTTATGTGCAGTTTGTTTTCAATTCCGTTTGAATCTAATCTAAATAAAAAGATCAATGCACATCCGATACAAGCAATTAATATGCAATTACCCAAATTATTAAAACGTATTTAGAAGGATTCTTTCTGAAGAGTCAGATTCTGTTCATTTCTCAGTGAGGGCTCGTGTTTGTCCTTTTTCAGGCCATAAACACACGTGGAGTCAGGGTACGTTAGCGACTTGCCCTTTATCAGCTAAGTCAACACCAGCATACAGCAGGTGGCATAGTGGTTAGAGCCAGAGCGGTAGACGGACCTGGGTTCAAATCCCCACTACTGCTGTAGTACCCCTGAGCAAAGTACCTGAATTGATTAAATACAAATTACCTTGCTGTATAAATAGATATATCACTGTTATTAGCTTAACATTTTAAGTCACCTTGGCAAAAAGCATCAGATAATTGAATTAATTCGTACTCTTCAATTTTTACTTTCATTTATCGTATTAGCATGGCATCAATCGATGGTTGTGACTGGCTGAGATTCTCAGGGCGATAAGACGCACTTCTCTCATGTTGCCTTGTGATTGTTTCTGCACCTAGCTGAACAAATGTATTGTCTTCTGTAATTTTCGTAAATGTTCCCTCGAGTGTTTATGTTTATTTCGGTGTTGTTGTGTTGCTCTGAACCGATAACGGGGGACGGGGGCTGTAATCACCGTGAGCAGCTTAGTGTGCAAACCTAACATTACGAGTCACCGTGGCAACAGGTGTCAGCAGCAATATTGGCTCGAATCCATGCCACGATCGGGGGTGGGGAAGGGGGGACAGCCTCGGTAGAAAAACCCCGGGACCACGAGCGTCTCGGTACGGCGCTGAATCTGACGTTTTCCGGATTCGTGACGCAAACCTTTTAAAGACAGCAGAGAAAGAGACGAGCCATCGCAGGTCTTTTAACACCGGTCAGGTATAGGTTTATTCTCACTGTTTCCGTGGCTTAGAGACACACATGATTGCTGCGGTCTGGTCTCCGTCCATTCCCGAAGCGCTGCTTCCCACCCTGCTTGACCTTCAGCCGCAGCGTTAGGCCACCGTCCTGTCCCAGAAGCCTCGGCTGCCATAATAAATCATAACATCGCTCACTTTTTTTAGCACGAGTCAGCAGCTTGCAATCCTGATTGAATTTTATCTTGATTTCATAAAACATTTAGACAAACCAATTAAAGGAGCCGCCGGCCAAGGCCTCCAACTCTTAATCCATCATATTGTCACTCGCATAAAATGTGACCGGCACTAATTTAGTCCATTTGTTGATGCATTTGCAGTCCTGCACAGCGAAGAGAAACTTGATTAAGAGAAAATGCTCATACGGAGGGCGACGGTGCCCTTTAAGTGCAAATACGGGGCGGCAGCATTCCCGCTGAACGCGCCTCACACTATTAGCAGAGAATGCTGTTTGTGGACGATAATCATTTTTTTGTTTTTAATTATTTGCTCAGGAAAACAAGTCCTCTATTTTGTGTGCGTCTCTTCTGTACCTCGAACGATCTTTATTTTCATAATGCCTACAATAAAGCTGACCTATCGGACCGCTCTGCTCCGAAATAATCCCTTAAATGAATGTGTCAACAGCACAATCTTTTTCAAGGGGGATTAACTAATTAGTCGCGCTCGTGCGATAAAAGTATTATAAGTTTTGTTTATATTTTTCCAATTATTTTCAGGTAGAAATGTACATGCTTTTTTCTTTCTTTTTTTTTTTTTTTACATTATTGTTACTTAAATTGCATCTCATTATGTGAAATGCACGTTGCGAGTGTAATTATGTATTTCCATAAAGGCGGCCTTTACAGGGAAACGGTAGCGTTTTACGCTCGTTATTTTAAAGCGTCAATTAAGCAATGAGGCCCAGCGATCCGACAAACAGGAAAAATACAGCGTAAACGTGATTAATTGTCACGAGTTGCGCTACCCTGTGACGAGGATTTGATCCCAAAACTTTTTTTTAAACAGCTGTTGTCATCCGCAGAGCTTTGAACCACATAAAGCGACAGGGCCGATGCGATGCGCACATTAAAATTCACCGATCTGCCATGTCCCTTCCTTCCTTGGCACTTTGCGGCCAATCTGCCCCAGCACTTAATTACCCGCAGTCCCGTTTGAGCTGTAAAGGCCTCTTTATTGCCATTCTTTAATCAGAATAAATCCTGTGCGATATTCAAAGCCCAGACTTTCCAGTATTGATTTACAAATGAACCATGTATTATTTATCAGATGGAGCGCTGGAGTTGTGGGCCGCTCCGGGAAGGAGGCCTCGGATCCGCGATCCTGGACGAGAAAAAAGGTCTTTTCAACGTCCACGATGTGTATTAAGTTGCTTGCCGGGTTTATAACTTGAAATGTTTACCAAAGATCTGTTTTTGTTTTTGTCAATACTTTAAAAAGTTATCAGTGCCCTTCAGCAGTTCTACTAACCGGAAACATTTCCTTGAAGTTGCATTTTCGGTTTAGAGGTACAACCCGAGTGCATTAAAGTTAATACGCACATACTTTCACAAATTAATACGATTACTCTTATTTTAACAGCCAAAGCTGTCTTGGTCAGTGCATCTTGTGACTTGAAAATGTGACCCAGGTTAGCAGCACATGGCTGAGGAAGGACAGAGGTGTCCTGTCCAGACCATCAGTCTGTCCAGACAGAGCTCCTCTGAAATGAAATGTCACTCAGGCGGGGTTTGCTTGTGCCACGTACAGCTCATTGTCACGTTGCCGGTATACAAAACACCGGGAATAAACCTTGTCCTTCAAAGGAAATCGAGCGACATCCTCATCCTGCAGTGTCCGTAAAGCCGTTTCAATGGATATGTTTAAAGCTATACAAGCTGCTTGAATAAAAGTATTTTCTAAGAAGCTGAATACAATAAAAAGAATGTTACACACCACCTCAAATTGTGTGCACAGAATGAGGAGCCAGTTTGTTAAGGTGGCGTGGTGGTTTGAGCGTGCGCCTTGCGCTCCAAGGCCCGACGTTTAAACCCCTGCTCCTGCTGTCATACCCTTGATGAAGGCTGGGTCCCTGAATTCATACAGTGAAAGTTACCCTGCTGTTTAAATGAGTAAAACAGTGTCAGTAGATAAGTGTAAAGTCCAAACGTTGTAAGTCACCTTGGATAAGATCAATAAAGATGTAATGAAAGTAATAATCTATAAGAAGAAAGCAGCTCTCTGTGGGAGAATGTATGCAGGAAATCAAGGACAAGGAGGTAATTCAATACTAAACATGTGATAAGAGGACGCAGTGAAAAGACAAAGGTCAATGTAGTATCAAAATATGGATTTCGCAATAGTGCGGAGCATCTTTTCTTAGACGCGGTCAGGAAATGCATGAAACCAGAGGAAATAATCGTTAGGAAGATCTATTCTGTGGGTTTCACGAAACACGATAGAATAATTAAAACAGTCTACCATGTATCGGCTGTCAGTTACTCTGGAAAATGGACCAGGCTCGACAACTCACTTACGCGGTCTCTCGGGACTGACCGTCCAAACGCCTTGAAGCATTCGGCATTCAGTGGAACGCTCCCCAAACGTGGCGTCGCATATGGACGGTGACACTTTTCTATTGTTCTGTATGCTGTGTGGTATGATTATTATCATAACTTCAGCACAGTGCCGACCTTGAGGAACATCTCTGCTACCTGGAGCTCAGGAGATAATGGGAACACGGTAGATTTATGACCAGACTCTGAGTCCCCGAAAGTCACCAAATCTTCACTGTGAACTCTACTGTCCCTGAAACACACCTCTAAAATATACAAATAAATCCCACAATCAGAAGTAAAGTTTTGTCCTGAAAGACAAAGAAACTGCGCTGTGTGAGTAAACGACCGAAAATATCCATAGCAACACAAGTGTCTGTGAGTAAAGGTATTACTGGGTTTAATTGCTTGGGTCACTGTGGTGCTGAGAAAGTGTAGAAACAGATCAGTCTCCTTTCACTGCCGTTCTGAATTATGGAAATTTAATTAATATAACCGATTAAACCAATTTCGAGTACTCTGTAGATTCAAAGGATTTTTTTTTTTTTTTTTTTAGTTTTTTTGTGTGTTTTGAATTTTATTCAGTTAAAAAACTTGAAAAATAGTTTTAAACCTCATTATTGTGGAAAAGATTGGAACTCAAGGGTCAGCAGGTGATGCAGTGGTTAGAGCATCACCTTGTAACCTCAAGGTCACCTACCAAGGTCACCCTGATCAGGGTACTTGCCCTGAATTGATACAGTAAAAATTACCTTCCTGTATAAACGGGTAAAGCAGTGTCATTGTTTTTGTAGAAAAGAGTCAGAGACATAAAAGTGATAGTAATAATAAAATTATAATATGTTGGAGCCGCAGTGTCTCCTCAGCAACTAGACAAAGATGTTTGAAGTGAAGTTCACCTATTGAACATTTTGTGTGTGTGTGTGTGTGTGTGTGTGTGTGTGTGTGTGTGTGTGTGTACACGCCGAAGATAGATCGGCCTTATTGACAGATCACCGTGCTCCTTTCATCTCCTGTTTATGTGCAAGGAATGGGGCAGTTCCTGACCACTGTTAATAGGCCTAATGGAAGGCAGTAAAGCTGCCGACCTCTGACCCCAGTGTGTTTTGCAGCGAAAGGCACAGACGCAGCGGGTGCTCAATTAACACCGAGGGGGGAAGAGCGCCGATCAATGTGCGCCGGGTCAGAACACACAAATGCTGCTTATTTATTCACTTTCAAGCTGTGATAATGGCCTGAACTGCTCGGGGAACGGGCTTAAAGGGTTCGTGGTCGACAGGTGGGGCACGACCATTTCCTTCCTGTTCATCAGGGCAGCAGACGACGCGCTCACATTTGCGCTCCGCATTTTCACGTGAGCTTGGAGTAAGAGAATATAACACAGTACCCAAGCGTGCCACTGTTTCCATGCTTCGCCCACAACGGTGAGATGAGTCGAGTCAGCGCTGCGATTGCTCATAAAAATATGAACAGGTACGGCTTATCCCATGCAATGTAGAAGTATGTTGTTTAAAAAACACAAACTCATTCGTCCAACTTTAACAGAAAATATTCCAGCCAGCCAGCCGAAGGGAGTTGAAGCCCAGCGATCTAGACATCCAATTAGGAACCCTTTTAAAAGTAATAAGGATTCACCGCGACTCCCACTCTAGGAAGGACTAGCCTGAATCCCAGTGCAGGATCACTTTTGGATGTAAAAAATAAACTTAAAATAGATGCAGTTTTTATTGGGGGGTGCAGTGGGTTGGACCACAGTCCTGCTGTCCGGTGGGTCTGGGGTTTGAGTCCCGCTTGGGGTGCCTTGCGACGGACTGGCGTCCCGTCCTGGGTGTGTCCCCTTCCCCCTCCGGCCTTACGCCCTGTGTTGCCGGGTAGGCTCCGGTGACCCCGTATGGGACAAGCGGTTCTGAAAGTGTGTGTGTGTGTGTGTGTGTGTGTGTGTGTGTGTGTGTGTGTGTGTGTGTGTGTGTGTGTGTGTGTGTGTGTGGATGCAGTTTTAGGGGTGCGGTGGAGCAGTGGGTTTGACCAGGTCCTGCTTTCCGGTAGGTCTGGGGTTTGAGTCCCGCTTGGGGTGCCTTGCGATGGACTGATGTCCTGTCCTGGGTGTGTCCCCTCCCCCTCCAGTCTTATGCCCTGTGCTGCTGGGTTAGGCTGTGGTTTGCTTAGGACAAGTGGTTTCAGACAATGCGTGTGTGACCCAGCAAAGAAAGAAGATTTCCAGATTTATTCCTAGAAATGTCTAAGCACCACCCTCATACATTGAGATTGCCCTCAGGAAGGGGCAGCATCACATGTACAGTTTGGGAGACAGACTTAGAAACATGTGTCCTCTGGAGTGGACATCAATGAATGGCTGAGTCTCAAGGACGGAGTACTGTTTCATCGCAGTAATTCACCGGAATGGCTGAAAACTGCAAACGAACAAGAAATGAACTTCAAGGGCTGTTTGTTTTCTGCTCGTTGACCAAACAAACACGGCGCTCTACCCGTCCCCTGGGGTTTCCTGACTTAAACAGGATTCCAACGGAGAAAAGCCAAAGTTAAAAAAAAAAAAAAAAAAAAAGCTTTATTACCAAAGTAAAGTAACGCCACGGGTTGTACCTTTGAGAAACCTGGCTCAGGTGGGTTTGTGACCCAGGGGCGTGGATCTGTGTTTGGTCAGGGGGGCTGAACTGAGTACATTTTGTGTGGTCCCCTCTTGCGCTTTTGCTTTGTGCTCCTTCAGCTGGACCTCCTCACCCTGGTGGTGACCGTGTTTTCATCCCGTTTCAGTGTACATCCCCCAGATGAATCGAGCTGGTCAACATGTAATAGGTTGGTCATATAATTTTATTTTTGGAATTGTTTATGAAATGACTGTTAACTTTTCATTATTAGGCTGTCATTTTGTGAGTGATGCAGGTGGACCAGTTACTATCATCGTAAAGACTTGTAATCTGAAAGTTGCTGGTTCAAATCCCCATTTGTGCATTAGTACCCTTGACCAAGATAGTTATCCTGAATTAGTACTGCCGAAATTACCCCGCTGTATGAATGCACGATCAGTGATGACCTTACCGGTTTGGGACTGTATATATATATATATATATATATATTATTATGAGAAGGAATATAAAACTCGGCAATAGTGAAAATGTCAAATTATTATGCGGCTTCTTTTTCCTCTGAATGTAAATGACTGAAATTAAAGCAAGGGAGCAGTTTGTGCACGAATGAAGCAACATGGCATCAAGTCATGACAACTCACTCAACCCAGTTTATCCCTGCAATGCTGAACAAAACTCACTTGCATATTTCTGTCTTACTTCCACATCACATCTTCACCTCCATTGGGTTCTAGCATGATGACAGCATAGCGCTGTTTACTGCCAGCAGCGTAACACACATGTGGCGTGGCGCGTCACAGCTGGATCATCGAGAGTGCTGGAACGGCACTGCCGGCGGAAAAGGCCCAAACGCAGTTGAGGTGCCGCAGAGCATCTCTCTCAGACCTGGCCGGTACAGACCATTGAGCTTTTCCCAGGCAAAAGTGATAGTGGTGGTTGCCATAGCAACAAAGAGTGACAGCATGGTCATGGTTGAGCATGTCCACCAAGTGCGCCTCACAAAAGAGGTATTCTGGCTTACGTGTGCCGTCTCATCTCCTCCTGAGCATCAGCTGTTCAAACGAGTGCCGCTTTCTGAAGTCAAAGAACCACTTGATTTGTAAACTTGAGAGAAAACGTGATATCATTTCTTTGCATTTCTCAGAATAAAAAAGAAAATGAACATTCAATGAAGTAAATTAAAGAACTGACCATCCGACTTTTAACGTAATTGTAACGTAAGCTTGAAATAATATGCAATGTAGTTGAACGTATCCTGCACTTTTTTTCTGCACGAGTGTTCAAGCTGATTAATATGTTTTGAACTGAACTCAGCTGAACAGAGTGTTGCTGCAAAACCTTTCCAACTAAATTGTTTGCTGCTGGGAAGCTGAAGTGCCTGTTCGCTGTGCTCAGTATCCTTGCTGAAAATATATCGGCCCAAGATGAAGTTTTCATTCAAGGGAAAAATCACCTTATGTAAAGTTAAAAATATGACCATGGCTGTTTCTCTCCCATGCTGTCACCCACACCTGGGTATGGCTCTTTAGAAAGCAAGCATCAGGTGCGGTCACTTGGAGCACTGAAACAGTATAAAGAGGGACTGATGGTGTGAGTTGTCGGCCTATTGGCTGTGGAAAAGCTGTTTGCTGTTTGAAGGCTGAGTTGTGTTTATTGATGCGTTAAGTTTTCTTTCAGTTTATTTGGACACATTCTTGAGTTCAGTTGTGTCTTTATTGGAGCTACAGAAAGTAAAAGCCACTGAAAGGTTGGTCCATAGGGTGCGGCGGTGCAGTGTTGCAGTGGGTTGGACCGGGTCCTGCTGTCTCGTGGGTCTGGGGTTCGAGTCCCGCTGGGGGTGCCTTGTGATGGACTGGCATCCCGTCCTGGGTGTGTCCCCTCCCCCTCCAGCCTTTTGCCCTGTGTTGCTGGGTTAGGCTCCGACTCCCCGTGACCCCATATGGGATAAGCGGTTTCAGATAGTGTGTGAAAGTGCAGTCATGATAGATATACAATGCTGCTTGAAAGTATGTGAACCCCATAGGGATGCTAATTATTCTTGTATAATTTATTAGAATAAATATATAAGATGAATAAATGGTTATGACTTACACATTTGATTCTACTTACTTTCTTGGTTTAACCAGGGCAACTTGGGGTTCACTTATTTTTGCATCTGCATTACTTATGTGTTCCTACTACACATGAGTTCCTCTAAACAACATGTGGAATTGGTCATTACACACCTACTGCGTCACACGAGAAAGACTGCTTTCATGGTAAACCAAAGGGATGCAAGGGCTCCACGTACTTTCAAGTAACATTGATAGATAGATAGATAGATAGATGGATGATCGGTGGGTGGGTAGATAAAACGATACAACATCACAAGGTCATAACGTCTCTACCTTTAGATATGAATACACTGGTGTGAGCTAAATTCACTTTTTAAACCAAACCAACTGGAATCTCAAACCACATATATGCAAAAATTCCAAGGGCTGAGGATTTTATCACATTTTCACTTATTTTTCTACATCTCTTTGTGATGCGCAGAGCTCGCCGAGGTTATGAGCGCCAGGTGTAAGGAACAATATGGCCGAGGTGTTTTAATTTTCCTCTCGCTGCTGGGGACATGGTGACAAATGGTCTTTTACTTTGCATCCTGCTGGAAATGTGCTGGAGGAGCGTAATCTGGAGACGGCGGATCCATCGATTTTGCGCGCGCACGTGGCTCCGCAAGGGGGAGGGAAGCGCCTCGGCTAAAGATAGCGCACCGCCAGGATGCGGCACAGAGCCACGGCCCAAACGGTCCGCTTCTGGAGACGGCACGCGGTGAGGAGTTTAATTTCAAACTGAAAAATGGAGGAAATTGGAGAGGGGGCGGCTGCGTGGAAACTTAAATAAAGTGCACAAGTTCTGCCATCCATCCTTTGCGCAGGCTGTCCAAGGTGACATTTCATTAGCACATTTTGTCAATAGAGAGATCGTCCACAGAGGCCCACAGGAGGAGAGGGAAAGCATGCCGTCCGTTTTCATTACATCTGTCCCCGGTCGCGCTGCGGGGGGTAGGGGGAGGGGATCCTGTCTGTAAACTGCATTAATCATTCATTCGGGGACCGCGGTCGGTCCTGGGGTCTGACCGGGTTCTGGAAACAACAGCTCCATTTTGGGCTGCGTGACAGATGCATTTCATGGAAAATGGGGGACATAAGGACCGCTTGCGCCCTGGTAACGTCCTCATCCATCAATTAGGAGCTTCTCGACACCCCGGCGATGGGAACGGCAGAATAGGGACAGGGAGGAGGCACGGCCACGGACACGTGGGGCCCGGCAGGGGCGACGGAGGTGTTTGTTTCCTGTCTGTGTTTAAAAGCGCTGGCACCTGCGGGGTGTTGCCGGTGGAGAACGGAGGTCCTCGGAGACGGAGGCAGTGTTTTTTACGGCGCGCAGCGGGTCAAAGGACAACAAGCTAATTACCTCGGCTTCGCTCCAGGGTGTTTTCACCATGCCGTTTTCTACATTGTCTGGGAAATTAGGCGTCATCAAGAGCTTCTGAAGCGTGTTCACAAAACACATTGGAAACAGGGACTTTGCCTGGAGACTTGAACGTTTTATTTTTCTACTTATCTTTGCTTTTGTTTGTTATATTTACATATAATATTTATAATGTACTTTTTATTATTTTTATTTTAACATCTGTTGTGGGTTTTCTCTGGATCTTTTTTTTTTTTTAGGCATTCTGAAACACCGTGTCAGGTATTCAGTTTTTAGCAATTTATGCAAATTGGAAACAATGATATGGCCCTGTTTAGAAGCTTGATGTCAAAGATTCGTATTTCAAATAGAGCAGTGAAATAAAGCGGCAAAGGGGGTCTCCAAGTGCAGATGGTCCTGGTGTCTGACAGGACAGAGATGCTGGATCTGCAAAGAGCAGAGCAGGACATTGAGGGCAAGGAGAGCTTCTCCGCCCTGCAGCGTCAGAGGACACAGGAGTGTTGCTATTCTCCCTCAAACACACACACACACACACACACACACACTCTCTCCAGCTCTCACTCATATTTCAAAAACCACAACCCAGTCCAGCACAACTTTAATTAAAATTGAATTAAAGGTCAAATGAACATTAGATAAGCATTAAGCATGCCAAATTGCAGACAATGTTCTTTTTAGCAGTTTGTTACAAAAGGTGTAGAATTTTCACTGAACTCCTTTAGCACATACACACACCGGCCACTTTATTAGGTAGACCTGTTCAACTGCTCGTTAACGCAAATATCTAATCAGCCAATCACATGGCAGCATATCAATGCATTTAGGCATCTAAACATGGTCAAGACAATCTGCTGAAGTTCAAACTGAGCATCAGAATGGAGAAGAATGGTAATTTAAGTGGCTCTGAACGTGGCATCGTTGTTGGTGTCAGACGGGCTGGTCTGAGTATTTCAGAAACCGCTGATCTACTGAGATTTTCATGCACAACCATCTCTAGGGTTTACAGAGAATGGTCAGAAAAAGAGAAAATATCCAGTGAGCGGCAGTTCTGTGGGCAAAAATGCCTTGTTGATGCCAGAGGTCAGAGGAGAATGTCCAGACTGGTTCGAGCTGATAGAAAGGCAACAGTAACTCAAATAACCACTCCTTACAACCGAGGTATACAGAAGAGCATCTCCAAACACACAACACGTCGAACCTTGAAGCAGATGGGCTACAGCAGCAGAAGACCACACTGGGTGCCACTCCTGTCAGCTAAGAACAGGAAACTGAGGCTACAATTTGCACAGGCTCACCAAAACTGGACAATAAAAGATCAGGAAAACGTTGCCTGGTCTGATGAGTCTCGATTTCTGCTGTGACATTCAGATGGTAGGGTTAGAATTTGACGTAAACAACATGAAAGCATGGATCCATGCTGTCTTGTATCAACGGTTCAGGCTGGTGGTGGTGGTGTAATGGTGGGGGATATTTTCATGCCACACTTTGGGCCCTTTAGTACCAGTTGAGCATTGTTTAAATGCCACAGCCTACCTGAGTATTGTTGCTGACCGTGTCCATCCGTTTATGACCACAGTGTATCCATCTTCTGATGGCTACTTCCAGCAAGATAACGTGCCATGTCACAAAGCTCACATCATCTCAAACTAGTTTCTTAAACATGACCATGAGTTCACTATACTCAAATGGCCTCCACAGTCACCAGATCTCAATCAAGTAGAGCACCTTTGGGATGTGGTGAAACGGGAGATTCGCATCATGGATGTGCAGCCCACAAATCTGCAGCAACTACGTGATGCTATCATGTCAATATGGACCAAAATCTCTGAGGAATGTTTTCAGCACCTTCTTGAATTTATGCCATGAAGAATTAAGGCAGTTCTGAAGGAAAAAGGGGGTCCAGCCTAGTACTAGCAATGTGTGTGTACTTAATGAAGTAGCTGGTGAGTATATAATACACACACACACACTTTCTGAACCGCTTGTCCCATACAGGGTCACGGGGAGCCGGAGCCTAACCCGGCAACACAGGGCATAAGGCTGGAGGGGGAGGGGGCACACCCAGGATGGGATGCCAATCCATCGCAAGGCACCCCAAGGGGGACTTGAACCCCAGACCCACCAGAGAGCAGGACCCAGTCCAACCCACTGCACCACCGCGCCCCCGAGTGTATAATATTAATATCTAAATATAAGAGCACTTTATGTACAGAAATTTGCTTATTTAACAGTTGTAAACATTAGATTCAATGGTTAAAATTCCCACACACTATACCCTTCAAGGCATAGTTATTCCTCTTATCCTTAAGACTCAAATTTTTAGACCCATACTCAGTATTATTATGATGTTTCACATTTAAAACACAGAGTGGAATATTAAGGCACCAGTCATCCAAACTCAAACTGTGCTTGTGGTGGGAATTTATTTGTGTCGAGGCCCTGATGACGAGGACCCAGCTGTGCCTGAACAAACCCAACTCCACATAGCAACATGATTCAATTAGCAGCAGAAAACATGTGAGCCTCGGAGCACTGTGGGTTTTAGAAAATCAAAGTATAAAAATTAAATGAACACCCATTTGCCTGATACCTACTGGAGACCTCTCTCATCCTTGTTCACAATAGTGCAACCCGACTGTTTGTGGAGGAATCGAAGGGAGTTGGCAGGGAGTGTGAACTAGTGGACTCAACCTCAGCAACACTAAGCCAGCACAGTGTTTTTCGAATACAACTGAAACTGGATTTATCAGATTCTGACAGTTTCTTATGTAGAATCTGAATATAACTTGAATTTTGGAATTACAGGCAGTCCCTGGATTACAAATGAGTTCCGTGTCCTCAGTCTCTCTTCAAGTCGGATTTTGACGTAAGTCGGAACAGTTTGGTATGGTGGGTATCTAACGTCAGTTTGTCAAATGTTTGTCTTAGTATATCATATATTGTGTACCTTTCTATGCATAAAAAACATTAAAGAAACACTTTGGATACACTTAAACATCTTTAATATCACAAAACAATAATAATTATAATACAGTGTAATGATGTAATAATAAAAGTAAGTACAGTATTTATAATAGAGAGACATAGCAAGAGATAATAAATATTACTACTGTCAAGATGAACAGAGGACACGGAGGAAGCTGGACCCAAGTGTAGGATCATTTATTCAGAATCAAGGGATTAGACTTGTTCGCGCGGTCGGGCGAAGGGTCGCTCGGTTGATCGGCGAACCAACGGAGGCGAGGATTCAAAATCGTGGTCGAGGGACAAGGCGGGCGGTCGTTAGCAAAGAGACGTGGAACGGGACTGCGGAACGATGAGGGACAGGACTCGGAAGAGCAAAACGAGGCAGGTTTGGGAACGCGGAGGGGACGGTTGTCTCGAGTGAGGTTCCGCAACCGGGAAGAGGTTGAGAAGCGTCTTTTATAGCCGAGTGCTCCGACTGAAGCTGCTGGTTGAGGTGCGGGGCGTGGTTGTGACAACTACGGTATTTATAATAGAGAGCAAGTGCGTGCGCGTGTGTGTGTAATGTTCGCTTTTCCAATGGTTGCTGGCATTTCACCTTTTTCCGATCGCTTTATAATTTCCACTTTAGTTTCAATCGTTATCGTTTTCCTTTTCTTTGATGCATCACCATCACTTGCATCACATTTATGCTTTGGTGCCATGGTTAGGAGGGTAAAACCAAAAAAATTATAAAGCCAAATACAGTAAAACACACGAGACACTGTTAACAGCAACGTGGTCCGACTGAAAAGAAGGAAGTCTTTGTCCTGCCCCGGGCTCACGCGCTCCGTCCACGAGCCTCGGTGTTTATGCGCATCGCAAAGTAGCGCTCATTTGTAATTACGAATCATTGCATGTAACTCAAATTTTTAACAAAATAGGGTTAATGTGAAGTTTTAATTTTATTGTTACTTAAGGGTGACAAAAAAATTAACTTGCGGTCAATAAGGGAGTGGTTTGTAACTACGGGTTCTACGTGAGTCGAACATTCGTGACTCGGGGACTGCAAGTACTCGCAAAATATTCACAAAAACGAGGTTTTACTCAGTGTTTCTCCATTTTACACTTTATTAAATATGTGTAGGTATTTGATAAAAGAAACGAAGCACGTTATTCACTATTGTAAATGGACCATAATATTTCCTGAGAACTTTGGCTTTTCTTTTATTCCAGGAAAAATGTCACGTTATTTTTGTGAGCCATGTGTTCTGAAATGCAGTTTGGCTCAAATACCTAATTTTTATTATTGCTCTGATGAATCAAAACATAACAATAGCCTTTCGTCACACTGTGATATTAAACCCAATGAAACCGTAACCCTCAGTGTAAACAGATTTGCAGTCAAGGAGGTTTTTAAAAACAACGCAAAGCAAATAAATTATAGCAGTGTTGTGAAAAATATTCACTTGCAGTTTTGTTTTCCATGATTGATGGGATCGGCTCTTTCTCAGCTCTGCACTGAACATTAAAATTTCTCAGATATTAATGGGAAATATTTTCTGCACATTCATTTGTGCAGTGCAGTTCTCTAATTACTTTACATGAAGTTATGATAATATTAATTTAAAAAATTAAGGAATACATTTAAGGGGGCTGCATCCCAAATAATTATACAATAATTATATGTTACATGTGTAATTATAAAACTGATTCATTTATTTAAAAAAGTACTTGCGAAGTTACAATGACGTTAAAAATTTGGTGCAGAAGGTGGCATAGCATTTAGGGCCGTTGCCTTATTACTTTAACAACCTGGGTTCAGTACTCCCTCCTGCTGTATTACTCTTTATCAAGCTTGTTACCGTGAACTGATATAGTAAAAGTTACTCTACTGTTTAAAGGGTTTCATTACCTTACAGTGTCACCTGGGGCAGAGGAGTCAGGTAAATGAAGGTTAATATCTTTGTCTGATTACTTTTGCAAGACATTTACTGCGGCGGCTGATCTACTGGCTTGTGATCATCATTGTTAAAGTACTGTAAGGTAATTATGGTAATCACTGTAGGCTTGTGGCGATGAATGTAGAACTCTGCTGTTCTGAATAAGCTACTTGTTCCTCGTACCTGTGTCTCACAGCTGGTCCCTTCTCAGCAAAAGGCAGCGAAGGTCTGCCAGCACCCATCCTAACATCGCAAAAAACCAACGCAATAAACCGAAGTGAGCGAAACAAGTGAAACGAGTCCATGTGCTGTACGGTAATTTGGTCCAGTAGAGATTTTTCTAGTAGGTGTCTTTGGCCATCAGCTATAAGTGCAATTTAATTAAGGAGCCCAATTAGGGGTATGCGCACCCCTGCGTCGCCAGAGCTTCAGTGTTGCTAATAATGGTTCTGCACAGCTCAGCGGCCCGAAGCGAACATAGCGATGGGCCCTGCGACCCCAGCCTACGGCCCCGGTGTGCGCTAATGAAGGCCCGCGCCATACAAGCAGCAGATGGGCGTCCGCCTCGCGCCGCAGCATCTTTTCAAGGCCGAACGGCGGGTAAGGACCCCCTCATTATATCAGCTCACTTTGATATGTTTTCATACATTTAATAAGCAAGGGATAAAAATAATGTTGCCTTTGAGAAAGGTTAAAATGGCTGTCAAACAAAAGGTCAAGAACACCCCTCGTGTATACAGTTCTTCATTTTTCACAGTAATAAATCAGATGTGTGGTATAGCTCAGAGCAAATGATAGATAGATAGATAGATAGATAGATAGATAGATAGATAGATAGATAGATAGATAGATAGAAACTGTATTAAACCCCATAGGAAGGATGCACCCAAAATGTATTTACGAGACAATTACAATATTAAACCGTGATAATGTTGAAAAATTACTTTAATATTCTGTATAATTTAACTGACTTGCCTGAGAGAGCCGCGACCCGACAGCTGTTAACCTGCAGTTGTCTCACTACACTCCTGTTGGCCCCTTGACCCTACCAGTTTTTTCAGCACTTTTCAACTACTGTCATTGAGCACATGTACTCTGAGCTAGTTTGAAGAAAAGACAGCAATTTTTTCATAGCTTATTTAAAATGCTATTTTAGTTCTCCAGCCGTTGTGCTTATTAAAAATTACTTGATGTCTCTGAATGATCATTAAAAGCTCTTGATCAGAAACGTGCACATGACCTTTCTGGGAGGATCTGTCACCTTCTAAAGGCCATTACAACTGAAAGTAAACGGTGCGGATGCCTCGGTGACGGAAGTTGCGTGCAGAGCATTACATCGTGGGAAGTTTATGCAACTTTTCTGTTGACTCAGCACATGGTCACAGTGGTGAGTGGTGAGTATGACCATTTCTCACCTCCAGCTGCAGCAGCATTTCTCCTCCAGCACAGTCCGGTTTAGTGGAGTTCTGCTGTGTTTCACTCCCATCCTGCTGATTTGTATGAAGATTGTATGCAAATGAGCACTTACGATAACTCTCATCCATTGATATCATGAGTGACTGAGAGCATCAGAGTCCTACCAACAATGAACTGCCTCGCCTTTATTTAATTACAAAAATAACCAGCTGCATTTTTTTTAAAACCCATGACTGTTTCCCATACTCATGTGGATTCACCTGCAACATTTTTCCTGGAGTGAATGACAGTGAGACCCATAAGCAGGTACCCCCTCAAGCTCCAGCAACGAAGTGGATCATCTGTTGATCTTTACATTTATGTGAGAGCTACATTACATGTAACAAATGACATATTTACATTTTTTTCATTTGGCAGATGCTTTTCTCCAAAGTGACGTACATCTCAGATGAAATCAAACGAAACATTAATGGCACATAATTGGATCTCATTAAGTTTCCAGAATGCCAGAAGTATTTTATGCATTCCACATAGACATAAATCTATATCAAACACTGTTGGAGATGTTTTCCACATCCTCACTCGTGTGCAGAATAAATACTTCGATATTTAACACCAAAATGCCCAATGATGAATAGAATCAACTCTGAGTAATTATTATGAGGTGACATGATAATAATAGAAATATTGATATTACCCGCTGGTTCCACATGTTCAAACTTAAAATAGTGTTGCTGTCTTTGCTAACAATCCACATTGATATATTTGTTCCCCATCTCTTTTTTTGGGAATTAAATTTTGATATATATTATGGGACCCAAGTGCCTTGAAGCCACTGTCAGTTGAACGTCTTAGGTTGTGGCATTTAGTTTCTTGTGTCATAGCACGCATGTGATTCTGGTTTGGGGGTTGTGGCACCGCTCTGAGACTCTAAAGTCTTTCATGTGGAACTGCAGTAGACACTCTTTGGCCTCGTGGTCCAAATATCACAGGTTCTGCTGCCAGAAGTCACCCTGATATGTACCGACGTACCAATTTGTGAAGTACTTACAGTTGCTTCAAGCTGAATAAGTGGGTGTAAAAAAATGTGTAGGATTACAGTATCTGCATTTTTCACACCTGTGCAAGGTGACAAACGCTTAAATGTGTATTTGCATTGTAATGGGAAAAAAAAATGCTGTGTAGGTATTTCACGAGTTGGAGGCCCGCTGTCGGTGGCACCTTTGAATACTTTTCTTTGGCTCTGAAAAACTTGATTTACAGAATGTAGCTGCATTTAACATTTCCTTGTTCAATGTGATGAGTTATTTTTCATGTAGAAGCTACGTTCTCATATCGCAACTTAAGAGTGACGTTTAGGGTGCCTCTGTGAGGTAAAACGATGATGCAGCAGTTATTTTGAATTTTACCGCGAGTGATGTGATAAAAAAAAAGCTGTGGCGCACTAGAGCATTTACAATATGTTAAAAGGTTCCCCTTCATCTCCGCCACGGACGCCCAGCTCGCATCGACACGTTATGCAGATGGACTGCGTGTCAGTGACACCTGTCGTCCGTTTGTGGCCTTCGGAAACCGATGAGGTGATCGATCATGAGTCGGCCTGTTCATCAGCCTGGTAAATTGACAATCAGAGGCATTTTCGGGGGGGGGGGGAAGTCCCGTTTGCTAAAATGAACAGCTTGCGCATTTCTTCATGGCCGTGGCCCGATAGCGTAAAGGGAGCCAGTTAGTGGGAAGGAGCGGAGGGCAGGGCAGTGTGGTACTGACGTGGCTCCCAGGAGGAAACAGGGATGTTGGTTAAACTGCTCTGTCACTTTCCTCTGTGCATGTATGCATGTGCGTGTCCACACTGCAGCTCCCAGTGATGCTGAGCCCTGGTTACCTCAGGCACCAAGACGTTGCCATGGATACAAAGGAGGGATCGCGGTTCCTGGAACCCGTCGATGGTTTAGCGCGAGACAGAGTAAACGTGAAGTGCTGCTAATTACCAGCAAATGTTTCTGTCTGCAGTCCTTTCTTGGAGATGGAGACCCCCCCCCCCCCCCCCATTGTTTGCGGTAGCTGTAAAACATCCTTGGAAAACTCTCATCGAACACACCTCACTAAAGGTGAATTAAATTTAAACATTGCACTGTGAGTCAACTAAACTTTCATTTTCTTTAATAGTACAAGCAAAATTAAAGCAAAAATTAAATTATCGATGTTCAGAGCAATTCTGCAGCCTGACGAAATAGTCTGTAACATTTCTGATGCACTCAGTGGATTGATGATATAAGAGAATTATAACCAATTAGCAATGAACCAAGAAGTGGAGTAAAAGTCTTGCACGTGTGGTGTGACAAGCAGCTGTTCCAGCAGGTGGCGGAGTGGTTAGAGCCGTCACCTTGTAATTGAAAGCACTGGGTTCCAGTTCCTCTCCCCCCGCACTACTTACCATGAATTGATACTGTAAAAATGACCCTGCTGTATAAATGGGTAAAACAGTGTAAGTAGGTTCGCGTACTAACCCCACGCTGCAGGCCGTCTTTGCGGAAAGTGTCTGATAGATAACGGTTAGGAACTGAAATCTGTTTCTCAAGTGTTTAAATTGCCCAAGGATTCTTTTATCATTTTGTTGGGCTCCCTGGGCAGCTGCAGGTTGGTTGCCCTCGGTCATGATTACAATCAGTTCCATCGAGGAGTTGGTGATTTACTGGTGTGTTTTCCGTGTGAGTGACCGCGAGGCTCCGGGCAGACCGACAGGGACGGCAGCGCAGATGGAGGCAGGACCTTCACTGTGTGCGCGTCTCCTTGGCAACCTACCGTCCATCTTTATACAATATTTTGGAATTGATAGGAGCGGTGCTTTCCCTGATCTCAGGCCGACGGGTCTCTTTAGGGGATCGGGAGGGAGCAACAGACACCGCATGGCGTCCGTCTTCAGCGCCGTTTAAGGACCACAAGTTCCTGACTGCGACCCACGCCTCCGACAACTTTTCTTCCAACCTTGGAACGCTGGGACAGCGCCGTTATGCAAATGAGCTCCGCCGATCTCTGTTTCCCGCCAAGTGTGTTTGTAATTCAGATGGAGAGATGAAGCCTGGACTTTGTAACATCCATCAATATGGTAATTTTAACATTTTCTTTTTTGTGCTTTCTGTCCGTTTCCAACGCCGTGAATCGCAACAGGAAACTCGTGCCGAAATGTCCCCTTATCTGGAGGGGCCCCTCCCCCTCGGCACCGTCATTAACATTTGCGGTATTAATTGGCATTTTATCCCCTGCAACATGTTTTTACTTAATGAGCTTGTGTCTCTGCTTTTCCGCACACAACTCTAAACACTTTTGTTCACTCTGCACTGCAGAAGACTTTGTTATAATATAGTTTAAAGCAGAATTCAAAACTCACTGATCTGTTTCCAGCATCCATCCCTCCTTAATTGTGTTGTTACGCATAATGAATTTTTATAACAAGGGAAAACATCCTGCTTGCTTTTGATAGTCACTTATAACTGCTTGTCAGCAGAGTGAGGAGGGAGCGCGTTCTCGGAGAAAGCGCATTGTCTCAGGATGTCACCTCCTTTCATCTGCAGGTACATGATATCACCGTCTCCCCGCTGTATAATGTATGCTAAGTGTGTAACGGCCGCGGAAATGAAGGGGTTGGTTGTTTAATGGATCCCGGCCGCCACTTACAGCATTTTAATAAGACAATGGAGGAGCCTAATGCAGCCCAACGAGGGCAGATTAAAGGGAAACGGTTGCGGAAAATTCCGGAACGAGAAAAGAAAGATCCTCGGGGTCACATTCTCAAAGAAACCGCCGCAAATGCACTTTATTGTATTTGTGTATTTCTGGCATCCCGTGAATTGTGTAAAATTTCAGTTGTCTGAATTCTATTTTATTGCCAGTACCAGTCAACCGTTAATCTTATATAACGGTCAAAAGTCGTCTTCGGCTCACAGAAGGTCTGAAGGAACCAGTGCTTGACGTCCAGCCCAACGACAGGTGTTTCTGTGGACTGGGGCAGCGGGCTGTGGGGTGTCGGGTTTCTGGAAGCGGCCCCACAAGGGTACGAGAAATGGCTAACGGCCTCCTCTGGCTACGTCCTGTTAAGTGTTTCTTGAGAAGAAGTACTGCATGGGGTGGCACAGCGAGTAGCGCTGCTGTCTCAAAGCACCTGGCTGGTGCGAGAGGACATGAGTTTGATCCCCACTCAGTCTGTGTGGAGTTTGCATGTTCTCCCTGTGTCTGCTTGGGTTTTCCCTGGGTGCTCTGGTTTCCTCCCCCAGTCCCAAGACATGCTGTTCAGGTTCACCCATAGTGTGTTTCACTGATGTATGGATGAGTGACCCAGTGTAAGTAGTGTATCTAGCAGTGTAAGTCACAACGGTGAATAAGGTGTGTGGGCTCATAACACTACACAGAGTGCATTGGAAGTTGCTTTGCAGAAAAGTGTCTGCTAAATAAATAAATGTAATGTGAGTGTGTATAATGTCCAAAAGTGAAAATACTCATCAAAAAAACAACATTTCTTATTGGTTATTAATCTATTCATCAAAATGTATCTGATCGCTTATTCCAGGATCCTGCGGAACAAACTGCTTAAAATTCTAAAAGTAATTTCAAAGCAATTTTGGTGAATACGGAGCAAGGTACGTACTGCGCTTTGTTGTGTTGCTCTGCTCTGTTTTTAATTTACAATAATTCATCTCACACTGTTCACCAAAGAGAATTTAAATGTTAATCTTCTTAAATTGATCTTCCCAATTATGTGGCAGCAGCGGGATTAGAAGTCAGTCCTCAGTCCTTTGATTGCAATGTCACAGCTCTAACTACAACACCACCTGCCGCCCTTTCTTCAAAAATTATGTTACATTTATTCATTTAGCTGACACTTTTTTTTCTGAAATGACTTACAGTGTTAAGGTACTTACAGTTATTTACCCTTTTATACAGCTGACTAATTTTACTGGAGCAATTTAGGGTAAGTACCTTCCTCAAGGGTATTACAGCTGGAGGTGGGAATCGAACCTGGGATTTTTGGGTCTAAAGGCAGCTCTAAGCACTACGCTACCAGTTGTTCAGTTAAGTCAAAATACAATGCCAGGAAGTTGATGAATTCAAAAGATATACTGTGTGTGTGTGTGTGTGTGTGTGTGTGTGTGTGTGCGCGCGCCCACACACACAGACTGTCTGAAACCGCTCGTCCCAACAGAGGTCGCAGCGAACTGGAGCCTAACCCAGCAACATAGGGTGCAAGGCTGAAGGGGGAGAGGACGTACCCAGGATGGGGTGCCAGTCCATCACATGACACCCCAAACAGGAGTATGTGTGTGTGCGAGAGAGAGTGAGAAAAATAAAACGACAGACAACGAGGTCAACATCTAGAACTGGATCAAACCATATTCACCAGTGTTGGTGCAGTCAAGAATGTTTTGAACCTGATTTGGACACACAGATTGACACGCACCTCCTCCAGCGTGGGTGCGATTTTTAAATATTTCTGCTGATCACGATGCGCGAGCTTCGGGAGGAGGACGGTCACACTGCGGTTCCGCTGTGTTACTTTCATTTAGGTGGAATGCCAATTAAATGCACAAAATGAGTCATTCCGAATGCTTCTCAGTGCGTTACTCTCGATTTGTCTGGGAGGAAGGAAGGGTGTCCGGTCACGTCCGTGTCTCGGACAGCCATGGTAGCGCCGCCATGTGTTTTGTCGCGCTGTGCGTAAAGGGCCGGAGGCGTTAAACGGGATCCTGTCGGCGCCCCAGCGGCCGATAGGAGGGGATCAGTGCCGTTCACAGCCAGGGGGCCCTTTAACTCCAAAGCGGGCGCCTCCTCGGCGCCCGAGAGACACGGAGGCATCAAAGAGGCGAGCGCTTCGTCATGCCAGACACGCAGTTCCCCGCAGTAAACACCATTAGCCCTTACATGTGTCAGAAAGCCCCGTGTGCTGAGAAAGCACGGCAGGAAACGTCTCCCAACAGGCCTTGAAAAGAGCTGTCATTAATATTAAAGCCGTATTGACGGGCCGATTGATTGTCAATCATCCCTCCTGTATGCGGGTTTGCGTTTCCTCCGGCGGCACGACGGTGCCGAAGACGCAGCGCAACGGAAACGCACTGGTCCTTCCCTGCGGGCACACGGCCGTCATTGTTTCCTAAAGTTACAATCGCGGTAACAAAATGCTCGCTAAACTGATGTATACCGAACAGCTGGCATCATTTATATTGACACAGCAGATGGTTCATCCAAAGCGACTTATGATACGTTGATTAAGAACGGACAAGAGTCACATATGCTTATATTTTAGAGACAGTAAAGCAACAAGTATAATGCATAAATGAGACATATCGTATTAGCACAGGTGGTCAATAATCAAGTCTGATTGCGTGCAGCGGCTCCTCGCGATACAAATGGAAACAAAAATTTTCCAGATTTTGTATTTATTTTTAATTGCACTTTCCTCACTTATTTTTTTCTTTAAAATTTCTCTCCAAAGTAGAGCAAACGAGATCTGCGTTCACCCTCGGAGCCGATACATGACAATTAAGAGCACCCTTATAGAACCGGAATGCTTTGTAACCATCCACAACTCATTTCCACAGTGTTTATGGTTTGTATCTGGTGTTTCTGAGTGACCGTGGTGAGTAAGAAGGTGAGGAACATTCCACATGTTTACAAGGATGAGTCAGTCAACACTCATCTTTGAATAGGAGTTTCTGGAGACTACATATTTTTATCTTCTACCGTTTTTAATTAGGTTCAAATATACATCAAAAGTGGGGGGGTGCAGTGGCGCAGTGGGTTGGACCACGGTCCTACTCTCCGGTGGGTCTGGGGTTTGAGTCCCGCTTGGGTGCCTTGCGATGGACTGGCGTCCCGTCCTGGGTGTGTCTCCTCCCCCTCTAGCCTTACGTCCTGAGTTGCCGGGTAGGCTCCAGTTCCCTACAACCCCGTATGGGACAAGCAGTTCTGACAGTGTGTGTGTGTGTGTGTGTGTGTGTGTGTGTGTGTGTGTGTGTGTGTGTGTGTGTGTGTGTGTGTGTGTGTGTGTCAAAAGTGCAGGGGGGTGTGGTGGTGCAGTAGGTTGGCCTGGGTCCTGCTCTCTGGTGGGTCTGGGGTTCAAATCCCATTTGGGGTGCCGTGCGATGGACTGGTATCCCATCCTGGGTGTGTCCCCTCCCCCTACAGCCCTGCGCCCTGTGTTGCCGGGTTAGGTTCCGGCTCCCCATGACGCCATATGGGACAAGCGGCTCAGACAATGTGTGTGTGTGTGAGTTTTCTACAGTATCTTATTTATAGCGATATATAAGACCAGCCCACAAATAAATTAGGCGACATTTGAGGGAACATTTACTGATAGTGACTTCGTGGTAGAATTTGACTCGAGAGTTGCAATCAAAAAGTGCCTCGGTTGTCAGTAAGTTGAGGAAGAGGTGTATATCAACTGGGCACAGTGTTTACATTATACTTCACCCTGTAGTATTATATTTTTTCCACAGGTCGATGTTTCATCAAGGCATGGAAATCTTATGCAGGATCCTTCTCCCACCGTTGAAACGTAAAGTGAAAAACGGAGAGCAGCTTCCCCACATGAATGTGCTCAATAAGCGTGTGTGCCCGGATGCCCAAACTGTTTTGGATAAATTGATTAATGAATGAGTTACTAGCCCCAGTCAACCAATCAGAGCCTCTTTCTGAGACACCGGTGTGTTTGGCCCAGGCGTTACAGCACACTAAACTCAATAATGGCACTCTCTGGGAAATGGAAGCGCGATTGCTGGGTAGTGCTGGGTAATCTATCCCCCTATCAATAGAGTAATGGGCAGGGCTGACTTCATCTCTGCGAGCTGAGCCTGACTTTATCATCCTCTAGAGAAAATGATCTAACCAGAGTGAGTCATCCTCCCAGACTGGCCGGCAGCCGGCGGTCCGGGTCGCAGTGCACCGCATTTCTCCGCACTAACAAATACAAATTGGCACTGGGCACAGCCATTCATTACCTTGAAATATCTGCAGCGAGACATTAGCGGGAAGATGCTATCGTGATATTTAATTATATGTCACGAATGTAGAACACCGTAAAAAAGAATAGGCTTTATATTTGACTCTATTTTTTGGCAAAAGGAAAAACAGACAATGTAGAGGTAAAAAAAAAAAAATGCAGGTTATTAAGCTGCAGAAATGTGAAATTTTATCAGAATTAAGATAAGGTTGGCGGTGGGTAGTGAGATGGAGAGCTGCACGGGGGGGGGGGGGGGGGGGGGGGGGGGGGGGTCTTTTGTGTGTGTCTCTGATTCCCACCATCAGATTTTCGCTTCCCCCACCTGAAAGGATGTTTACCATTCTGCCAGAAAGGAGGTTTAGCTTTAAAAACAAAAAACATTGCACTAATATCTTTCTTTCTTGGGCCTCCTCCCAACCCGAGGAAAAAAGGAGGAACGTTTCGGGTCAACATGCGCGAGTACTCATTGTTATGATTTCATTTATCTGACACTTTTCTCCTGGGTGACTCACAGTGTGATGTTTATACACTCAAGTATTTAGGGTTATTCATTCATTTATAGGAGGAGGTGGGATCCAAACCATGGTCCTTTCCATTCAAGGTGACAGCTCTAACCACTCCGCCACCCGCTGGCCCTGCTTTGACCTTGTGGCTGCGTGCCACTCTCCGTATGTTAGCATTGAAATAGGACAGGTCCACAGCTCACGCAACGATGTGTAAGAGCTGTTCGCCCACGGCTCTCCTGACACCCGGGACGAATCACTCAGCACCGACAGAGAGCCGGGCCCTAATTAAGACCCTCTTTAATTGCTGATGTTCCGGTGGGGAGGAAGCTGCTGATTGTCCTCGGCAGCTGAAAGTGTCTTTGTCCCCCAGCTCTGCACATCACATTGCATATCACAGGTTTAACCACAACCCAATCGCTTGGTTCAACAGGGTAGCAGCCCTGAAAATTGCACGTAATTGGAGAAACAAGACAGCGGACGGTTCCTTAAAGAAAGGAATGAGGTCACCGTCGACAACCAAGCGGAGCGGGCGGCAGGAATAATGCGAGTGGCTCGGGATTTGTGTCCAGAGGTGCAGAGTCCAGCCTCTCCCATTTCGTATCCTTTCACTTGCCGATATCGATCGGTATTTAATGAGATCTGCTTTATTAGCTCTGCCCATTAAGAATGTAACACTTGTTGCAACCCCCCCCCCCCCCCACCCCGATGACCCCAATATCCTCGCAAACTCATTAAACATCTGCTGACAGCGTCCTCAGAACGACATGAGCGCAGAGCCGTCTGTCCGCCGTGAAGAGGGTCTTCATCTCTCGGACAGAAAGGCAAGGAGAGTTGAAGAGGAGCATGTGGCTACGACATACTGCTAGTCCTCACCTCACCATGGTAAAAAACACAGAACACGTTACGCTTCCAGTTTGTCTGGATCGGCTCCATTCGGCATCAGTGTGTCGCTTCATGTACAGACCTAACACTGTAAATTGCCTTTTAGAAAGGAATGTGATAAGAAGTTACGCTTCATCACAGCTGTACATTTCAGGCGGGTTAGAGAAAGTTTTGCGGAAATTTCTGCTAATGTAAAAAATCTCAAGACGAAAAAGTTTTGGAGTTCAGTTTCTCCGCTCGTCATAGCCGTCGATCAAGGTACTTACGCTCAATTGATATACATTGTGAAAATAACCCTGCTGTGTAAATGGGTAAATTAACATAGCTTGAAGGGAAGCGTCCGATAAATAATGCATTATAACAACAAACTGATGCGCTTGGAAAAGACAGGCCCACCGGAGGAAGGGGGCGGCCAATACGACAGGTTGTTGGGCAACAGCTGAGTGTCACTGTGGTCACTAGCGATGGGGCAGCGGCGCTAATGCTAAGCAGTCCTCCGAAGCAATGTAACGCGGTTACATTTAGCGCAGTGAAACCTGATTAACAGAGGGTTTTTACTGCACGAACCATGGCGAGGTGCTCCGGGCCCGTCTGTCCGCCTGAGCGCTGGTGGCCTCATCATCACGCGGCCGCACAACCGGAATCAGCGCGGATGCCCCCGTTGCGGTGATCCAGACTGCTCGCTGCCTTAGATTTTCGCCACCTAAGGAGACCAAAGGGAGCGGAAAAAAAAGTAATTAGCTCTTTTGTGCCACTTCCAGGCCAAACTTTCGCATTAGAATTTCCCACATGTCTCCCCCATTTGTTTCATTTAGCTGCTCGTAGGCCTCCTTTCCCCACTGACCTGACCCACGCCCGCACCACCCCGTCCGTAATAAAAATCAATTCCTCCCAGTCACTAAACAATTACCGGTGCTTCTTAAAGGAAAAAAAATGTGCATGTCTTCTGCAGGATGATTAATCTACCTTTGGTCGTCTATCGGCGATGTCACTGGCCCAACCGCAGCCTCCCTGGTCCCCGACCGGACATCGCAACTTTCGTTAGGGAGGAAACTGCGACACCTGCACATCTTGCATTCTGAACAGATCCTGTCTACATAACTCTACTTAAAGTTTGGATAACAAAGGCCATAAATAATTATTCTTCCTAATATCATCAGTTGAAATGAAACCACGTGGTTGAGGGTGAAACCGTTTCTACACAGAATAGCTGCTGGTCGAAAGGAGATTGATTTCTCAGTTCATATGACATCAGATGTCGATGTGGGTGCTCAATCGTAAACCAGTTGCGCAATAATTGAAAATATATCAAATTAGCTTTCTTGCAGTGAATTTGCTGTATGATTCGATAACAAAGTACACCTATCAGATGTCGAGCCGTTACGCTTAGGCCCTCATGTGATGTGACCGTGAGGCTTGCAGCCGAACCTCCTTAACTTACTTATAGAATCAGGAATGTCAGGAGGGCTAATAAAAAAGCAATGTGGAAGAACTGAAATGTCAGGGATCGTATTATTACATCACCCAGACGGTTACCCAGTGGGCATGTCCGAACCGAGTTACAGCCCTTCACTTTCATACAGCTGGACATTTATAGGGGCCGTAAGGGTTAATATCGCAGTCAGAGTCACTCCCAGGGCTTGAACCAGCGACTTTGCGGGCACAAGTGTGGTGACAAGTCCAGCTTCATTGCTGCACGGCATGCTGGATCTCATCACTTTCCATCTGGTGACCAAGGTCCTTCTCATTTAACAGTGTCCTTCCTCTTAATTTCCCCAAAGCGATTAAACCGGCTGCAGCCTCACTCTCACCGAGGACCTTGTTAAGAGACGGCAGGCGCAGAATGTTGGAGTTTTCCTGCTTTGTAAATATTATGTTATCCAATGTGAGAGTTTAGTTGCTTGTTGTGTTTTAATTTCAGTTCTGTGAATATCTGGCAGATTTTCCTTGTCGCTTAGTTTTATAGCAGTACAGCCAAAAGGGTATTTCATTTTCACACACACACACATTTTCTGAACCACTTGTCCCATACAGGGTCGCAGGGAACCGGAACCTACCCAGCAACACAGGGTGTAAGGCCGGAGGGGGAGGAGACACACCCAGGATGGGACGCCAGTCCATCGCAAGGCACCCCAAGCGGGACTCGAACCCCAGACCCACTAGAGAGCAGGACCCGACCAAACCCGCTGCGCCACCGTGCCCCCCTGTCATTTCATTTTCATTTCTTTTAAATTTGCAAACGTTTAGTTTGGCATTTGAGTTGCTTTGTATTTATGGAGCAAATGAATGAAGCTTGCAGCTTCGTTCAGGGCAAGTTCCTTGATCGGGGGTAGTACAGCAGGAGGTGCGATTTGAACCTGGAACCTTCAGATGAGGAGGAAAAGGCCATCGCTGCTATGCCAATTGTTGGGCCCTCTAGATAACTGTGATGAAAAGGGAAGAAGTAAACACAACAAGCTGAGCACAGTAAACAAGAGAGCTGCCAGGGATGCAGATCATCTGTTCTCAGTTTGAGCGGCCGTGTCTCTCCCTCTGCTCGCTCTCGCTGGGGGAATCGCAACACGTGGGGAACCCGAGTGTTTGTGTGCTGATCATTGATCAGATAGTCCACCCCACCCCCACCACTCCAGCAACATCTACCCTGCTGTTCTTGGAAGTACAGTATGACTTTATTACTTACTACTGGATAGTTTATTGCATATTAATTTTTTCCTGTGTACACACCCAGATTTCCAAACTTCATCTCCATAATCGCTCGTTCTGTGTTTGTAAAACGCTGATATAATATTCACATCAGTTACAAAATGTTCCTTACCTCCCACCTTGAGATGAAGCGATAATCATTACATAAACAATGGAGCGAATTCTTCAGCTTCTTGCGGTTAGATATAAAACATTAAAGGATCAGGCTGCCAGATTCAGCGAAAAGCAGAAAGAAACATCAAACGATATTCAGATATTTGGATTTTGTCAGATAATTAGGTTTGTTAGATCTTTAGAAGTATTTAGGCAGAGTGACAATGAAAGGACTTTGGTTTGAAATTCAAATATTCTCTGGAAATTAACACATTTTTTTCTCATGCATATTTATTTTTCATCAGCTTCTCCTCTACATTGCTCATTCCTCATACCAGGCATTGCTGGTACGTGTGCGTGTTGTGTGTGTGCGTGTGTGCTATATATTATTATTACATAATATATAAATTGCATATAAAACGAAGGTGAATTTCTACTTTTTCCGGCTCAGACACGCCTGACCGTGTTACACGTGTGGCTGAATGGCTGCCCCACAGGCTGGCGCAATAAAAAGGCTCACTGTAGAAATGAGACATCCTGCGAGAACTCCGTGAAAATTGTTAATAATTTGTAGTACTCTGTCCAATTTTGGTATTTCTTTCTCTGAAGTTCAGCAGAGGTCGAATTTCAGCTCTCTGATGAGAAAGAACAATTCAGACACAAAGCGCTATTAGGGAAATCTTGTTTTCAGCCGAATGTCTATTTCCCGCTCGGCTGCACATGTCCGTTTGCGCCTCGTAATGAAGGCGCTGCGACAGCAGGGAACCATTCCTCTCTTTTTGTTTTTTTTTTTTTTTCTTCAAACTTACCTTCTCTCCTGATCTTGTAACTGCTCGATAAATGCGTTTGTTATGTTTAATAATGTTTAATGACGGAAAAGTTTATATGCAGCTACCCGTGTGATGTATACCGGTTTATACCATGGCATGTGACAATTTTGTGTGAAAAATGTCTCCTTAAGAATAAATGTATTTGTAAACTTTGCAGCGAAAGGCTGAGTGGCCATCAAGCCCAGAGACTGGCACGGTGGCCCAGCGAATAGCGTCTGCTGTCTCACAGCACCTGGCTGGTGTGAGAGGATGGGGGTTCGATCCCTGCTCAGTCTGTGTAGAATTTACATATTCTTCCTGTTCCTGTGTGGGTTTCCTCCCACAGTCCAAAGACATGATGTTTGGGTTCCCCCATTGTGTATGAGTGACAGAAGGAGTGTGTTCTACTGATGTATGGAAGAGTGACCCAGTGTAAGTAGTGTATCTAGCAGTTTAAGGCACCTTGCTGACTAAGGTGTGTGGGCTGATAACACTATATAGTATCTGTTGAAAGTCACTTTGGAGAAAAGTGTATAAGTGAATAAATGTAAATGTAGACTGACTGAGAGAAGCTGAAATGTGACCCAAAGAGGACCCCAGTGGCCACCATCAGGCACAGTAGTTGGAGCTCCTGCCTTGGATTCAAAGGACCTGCAGTAGTAGCTTGATCAAGGCACATACCTTGTACTGATACAGCAAAAATTACCCACCTGTAATTAAGTCAGTTTAAGTAACATAACATTGCAAGTTGCTTCGGTGAAAAGCATGAATTAAATAAATAAATATTTATAAATCATTATAATGATATTATTGAATTATTATGGGGGGGTGCCGTCCTGGGTGCCTTCCCTCTCCTTGTGTTGCCGGGTTAGGCCCTGGTTTGCCGCGACCCCGCTTGGGATAAGCAGTTTCAGCCAGTGTGTGTGTGATTATAAATATGTAATAATATTAGGTTATTTTATAAAGATATTAACCTGAATGACCACTGTCAGGTCTTGGAATGGGAGACAGGTACCGTTGCTACGCGGACCACCCCCCTTTCATCAGCACTTGACTGGTAGGCAGCGGAGCACCAGTTACGGCCTTGATCATCCTCTGTGTGTCTGTTTACTGCTGGTGGTAGCAGAAGAACAGGACCGTGTCCCACTATCATGATGTAGTCAGAGATGTGACCTTTAGTGATGAGGTGTGCGATTTACACAGGACCACTCAACCTGCAAATGCAAATCAAACAGAAAGGGCAGCTAAATTAATTCTAATCAAATATTAGCAGAAAAGAAGGTTTTTGTTTCTCTTCTGCAGTCTGGATTTATATAGTGCGGTTAAAAAAAAAGACAAATTACAGCCGTGTTAATATGATGGACGTGCAGACCTACAAAGATGCAAAATTTAACCTTTTTTAAAATAAATGAGAAAATAAAGATTTTGCTGAATGTAAGTTTTTCTGAGGGATTTCTGCTGAAGATACAGCTCTTTAAAATCGGCGAATTTATCGTGTGCGATGTTGAAAAAGTAGAAAAATAGAAATAAATGACAAGTTTTAAGGTGTAGAAGAGGTGGGCGTTACCTCAGGTTTCCTTTAAAGTGTTCATTGTCAAACTAGTGTCACTTATTCATTTTTTCACTTATGAGCTAAATCTCTTTTTTTTGCTCACATTAGCGGAAACTTCTCTAAAAACTTTGTCTGACACATGAAATATTATAATTAAACATAATTTATGTGATTCCTTTCTCCAATACACTACCAATGCACTACCTGCTGCCCCACAGGTGTCAAAGGCTGTAATACGGAAACGTCAACTACAAGTTGCCCTCCTTCTGACGGCTCCACTGGTATCTAACAGAATTGAAGAAATCATGTGCTGTGAACCCAGTCGTCGATTTAGGGACTCCACAGACTCCTCCAAATTCCAAGTAATTGCTGGGCACCAAGTATTTTCAGGTGATTTGGGGCGAAAGCAAAAACATTATAGTCTGTTAAAAAAAAAAAAAAAATCTGCTATAATTCTCCTTCAAAGTGCCTACAATCTACATAATAACAAAAATGACCCAATGTGTGTGTGTGTGTGTGTGTGTGTGTGTGTGTGTGTGTGTGTGTGTGTGTGTGTGTGTGTGTGTGTGTGTGTGTGTGTGTGTGTGTGTGTGTATATATATATATATATATATATATATATATATATATATATATATATATATATATATATATATATATATATATATATATATATATATATATATATATATATATGGGGTGCGGTGGCGCAGTGGGTTGGACCGCAGTCCTACTCTCCAGTGGGTCTGGGGTTCGAATCCCGCTTGGGGTGCCTTGCGGCGGACTGGCATCTCATCCTGGGTGTGTCCCCTTCCCCTCCACCCCTTGGCCCTGTGTTGCCGAGTTAGGCTCCGGTTTGCTGCGACCCTGCTTGGGACAAGCAACTTCGGACAGTGTGTGTGTGTATATGTGTATATATATGTATATGCGCACACTGTATGTCTTTTGAATTCATCCTCTGTCACTGACTGAATGGGAAAATTAATTAATATAAAATTTCCGTTCAAAATTTTATCTAATACCTGCTTAGGGTCATGCATAGGAATCATGTATGGTTTGTTTATTGTGATAAATCTCATCCACCTGGACTCACCAAAGAAATCCTGAGCCATTGCACCCAGTTTGAGATGACGCTGGAAATACAGGTTTCAGCACATACTAAGAAAATAGAAATCTATGTTCCCAAGACAGGGGGTGCGGTGGTGCAGTGGGTTGGACCGGGTCCTGCTCTCTGGTGGGTCTGAGGTTCAAGTCCCGCTTGGGGTGCCTTGCGATGGACTGGCATCCTGTCCTGGGCGTGTCCCCTCCCCCTCTGGCCTTATGCCCTGAGTTGCTGGGTTAGGCTCTGGTTCCCCGCGACCCTGTATGGGACAAGCGGTTCAGAAAGTGTGTGTGTGTTCCCAAGATTGTCTTTAATAAGCAACAGTTAGGGCTATTGCCCTGCAAATCTGTAATGTTTTCAGGAATAAAGAAAAGAAAGCGATTAAAGAAGCCCCAGTGACAGGGCCACGTTACACAAGACCCTAAACGAATGACTGTGTCGCCCTAATTACTCTCATTAGCAGTTATTGACGCTGAAGCCAGATTCTATAATTCTAAACCCATCACATGTATTATTCCATCTGCATCACTATCTACTGGCATGAATAAAGTAGTCATATTTCTTTTATATGAATATCTGTTTAAAGATACTGCTATACTTTGTACACATAATTTTAAAATTATTTATCGTAAATCACGTCTATGAGAAGTTGTAAATCACATCTACTGTAGCTAGTTTACAGCTGAACTGTGTTGAAATTTTGCATGCAAATATGAATTATATTTTTATGTGAATTTATTATTCTGTCTTCCCTTAGCAGTTAGTTTGAAGGAGTGCTTTTGGGGTAGTGCTCATCTTGTTATAGTAGAAGGTCTGTGGAGGGAGAGGGAGGGTTCCAGGGCATTTTTTTGTGATTTCAGGTGTATTTTCTGCATTATCCAGGTGAACAGTGTGTGAGAACATGAGGAGTAACAGGAGGCCCTCAATAATGCATGAGCAGCCGTGTTGGAGCACAGCGGAAGTCTCCGGAAACGGCAGCGCAGAGAGCCCCATGAGGTACCTGGCCGTCGGAGCGGGGGGAAAGACTGCTGCTGAACCGGGTCCCACGCAAGTCTGAGCAACAGCATGCCTAATAATTCATTAATTTTATTAATTTTTTAATGATTCATTCAAATAATCCCTTTGTCCGAGGTAACTTGTAGCATGACGCTTGTACAATATTCTACTTGCACTGATTTGGCCATTTAGAGAGCAGGGTATCAGTTCAGTATTACAATTCAGTTTATTTCACTTTCATATTTATTTTTTCACAAAAGTGCATTACATCAGCGGATGGAGAGACGCGGAGAATGGGTGCAGACACATGATACTTGAGTCCAGTCAATCTGTCACATACCACGGTAATAACCAGTATACGTTACACGAGTTTGTAATTTATATGCGTATAGGTTTCCAAGCATTGATGGCCCTCAAGTCAGAGGCAGAGAAGGAAACTGATGTCAGATCTCGCTGTGTTTCGTGTTTTTGCTTAGTAGCACCTGGGTCACCTGCGTAGTTTGCAGAGAAAGACTGTCCTGTTGTTGTATTTAATGAGGACAGAAGGCCTTGGTCTGCAGTGTTTTTGTCACTATTTGCACCTCCGTGGGTTTGTTCTGTATAGAGCATTAAAATTTTATATTTATTTGATGCTTCTTCTCCTCACAGAGTGCTGTACACACTTTCTCTGTCTGAAATAATATCTGCTGACAGTTACTGTTACTTTCTTCCTTCCCCCCCCCCAGCGCTCATATCTCATATTGGCATCAGAGCGTATCGGAGTCTCGCGTATCGACCGGCGCTCCACAGTTTCATCCGCTGCCAAATGGTAGCGAGCGGCGCTCTCGTCCTCCTCCTCCTCCTCCTCCTCCTCGGAGCCCTGAGATGCTGCTCCGCCGCCGCCACCTCTTTATTAATCTCCGCTTTCATCCACCCACTGCACCCTGCGGGGGGGGGCTCCATCGCCTGCCGCCTCTAATAAGGTTAAAGACTTCATCTGTCCATCTGCGTCGGAGGACCGCATTTCAGCCGGGCGCCGCATGCACAAAGTCCCTGCGTCAAATACCGTGGTAATACTGGGTGTTCCATAAGACATGGTAGCAAATAACTTTGCGTGTTCAATAATAGATGAAGAGATACTCGTGCCCAGCTCCAGCTGTCTATGTGGTCCATGTTACAGTAAGAGCACTGAAACCATGTGAATGTGATCACTTTAAAGTGCCGGTGTTGCGGTTCCAACTCCTCGATATGGTTGAATGGTCAGTACAGTGACCATAACAAAATCCAGGATTCGATTTGAAAAATCAGGATTCAAACCCTTAACCTGTGTTTGCAAGTTGACGGTAAGCGATACTTTACTTACCAGCATCTGACAGTGAAGGTAAAAGTGCTCCTGTGTGAAAAGTACACAACTTTGAAACCTCATTTATGCACTTTGGAGACCAAGAAATCGTGATTTTTTTATTATTATTTGTTTATTATTTAATCTATGACTCTCAGTCACTTTATTTTCAATTCCTTGTCCTGTTTATGACGAATTTGAACTGATGAAGGGCGAACGAAAAGCAAGTGAGCTTAAGAGCGACATAACTTGTAGTGATATGGTCACCTATTCATTTGGCTGCTGTGCTTATCAGAAATATTTACCAGTCATGATCCAAGTGTGCGATTTAATTAAGAAAAAGCCTGTAGCGAGAACATCGTTGGGAAAAACCTCAGGCCGTTGAGTTAGGCCAAGGCGAGTTCTGCAGACCGATCATTCTTCTTTGTTTGACAGGCCGTGCCCTAATTGGTCTGCATAGCTATTGGGCGGAGACCCAAAAAGTCTTCTCTTGTGCCCTCGGAGCTCCGACGGTCTCCCCTTCCTGCTCTCTGTCTGGAGCTCTCTGGTGATGGCAGCCTGCCATGAGCTCCATTTCTCAGATGAACCCTCTTTTTTTACCCATAATTGATGATTTGGCCACGACAGCACTCCCCCCCCCGCCCCCCGAAATACAGCGCTTGCACGCTGCCCTTATTTCCATTCGCTGCGGAACACCTCCGTCAATTTCTTACCGCTGCCTCCACCAATGAACAATGAACAGACCCAACATTGGTACGCCAAACTCTCGTGTTGCAGTCAGCTTTTCTTTTTTAATTATTTATTTCTGCTTGCGTGTTCTTCACTATTAATTTTTGCAGAATTTCTGCTTGCTGTGGAGTGAATGCAACCTGTAATTGCACAGCCAGCACACAGATGGCAGTAAAGAGCGCCTAAACAGAATGTTAGTTTGGGACCACCTTAATTCAGCTCACTTCCACAATGTTTACAGCTTGTGTCTCGTTTTCCCTGGTGTCGCCGAACAATGACAAGATGAGGAACTAGGAACCATGTTTAATAGGAGGAATTGATCGGCAATCAGCAGCGAATAGGCATTTAAATTTAATAAAATACAAAAATAAAGTACTTTTGCAAATACTTCCTATGCATTTTTATGTATTATAGACAATGTTAGATTGGTACAGAACCGAACCAGTGAGTAATTCAAGGGGCATCTCTATTATTTAGCTTTCCTTGATTGTGATCTCTGGAGTTATGAACAAATCAAGTTATTCCGGTCCCAGCCGAGTTTGTGAGTCGAGGAGCTGCTGTATTTCTGTGTATCTCAGGGATGAAAACGCCATGCTTTCAAGCAAATCACCTCTTTGCTTTCAGGATGTAACGCAACAAATCCGTTCACTTGCGGCCAGAACATTGAGAACAGATGTATTAGAACATGAAGTTTGTTCAGTGTTATTATTGTTATCTCAACTTTTCAATTAAAGATGTTTCAGCAAGTACTGTGTCCATCAATTCGCACCCACGTTTGCCTCCTTGGCATAGCAGTTACTTAATATTCATAGGCAAGAGCAAGCTGTAAAAAGCAAAGTTTAAATTCACAGAAAATTAAAAACCCACCTTACCGATTCTCCCCGAAGGAGAAATTTTTACTGAACAGATTACTTGTGCGAGACGCTCCTTCGGCTTCTAAAGCCTCTGTCGGTTTGATGTGTTTGTGTGGGAGACAGTGTGTGCGAGCTTCAAAATGTTCACTTTCTCCGAGTAGCAGCCTCCAGCAAGCCACACACACACACTTTTCTAGTTACCATGTGCAAATTTATAAATGCTCCTTTAAAAATAGCCTTTCTGGTGTTCCAAACAGCAGGTGGCACAGCAGTTAGAAATATCTTGCAAAGAGGAGGTCCCAGGTTTGAATCCCACCTCCTGCTGCAGTGCAAGTGCAGTAGATCAAGGTACTTACCCTGAACTAATACAGTAAAAAACTGCCCTGCTGCATAAATGGGTAAATCAGTGTAAGTAGCTCAATGTACAAACCTCCCACTGTGAGTCAGCCTGGAGAAAAGTGTCAGATTAATGACGATATGTCGCTCACTCTTTGGTATTTCCTCCCAACGTTCAGTGCCGGTTTGGATCACATCCCATCCTGAGACAGCCCCTTTCTGTTCGGCCTCAAAGTTTAATCGCGGTGGTATTTAGTTCACGTCGAGGAGAGACTCGTCTTGGTGTCACACACACGCTCCGCGGGCCTTACGTAACTTTTCAAACTGTCAGCCAAGGCGGCGTTTAATCACAGCTTTTAAATAAATAATTTGAACATCTAAAACGGTGTTTTAGCCTCGAGGAATCGGAATGCGCTCTTCCTCGGTGTGTTGGCTCAGATTGTGCATGAGGACCATTTACGCTTTACACGGGTTCAAGGCTCAGGCTTCCCGGCTGCGCAGGGGGCAGGGCTCCGGTCGGGTGGAGGCTCAGCACGTACCTGAACAGGGCCGGCGTGCAGAAAATGAGAGTAAGTGGCGGAGTTTTTGATGCATGTGCACACATATCAGCATTCCTTCTGTCCTATTAAGGCGCTGCGCTCGTCCACTTTGTTCTGCATTCTACTGATTCCGCAAGAACAGTATTTCTCACTGGTGGCCTTTAGAGCAGCACTGCAATTCTAAAATCCAATGAAGCAGTTCAATAATCCCTAATCTCAATCGATGTGCATGTGGCCTCTCGAAAGGTTCCCAAGTTACAGCATTTGCTGCGTGATCCCAAGCAGGAACTGTATATTCTGGTGCTTATTTATATAATGCGCATATTTGAATGCTGGATTGATTTTATTATTGAGTGACAACATGAGCCGGTGAAATCAGTCCGGCTCTGCATACATTTTCCTGCCAAACCCGAATAATATATTTAAAAGCCGTTAAAGAGTGAAGCTCAGTTCCAGAACCGTAGAAAGAGAAAGAAACTTATGTATTTTTTCTAGCAGAGCCAAGTAGGAGCAGCATATGGGATCTGGGGACAACATCTTGAGTGTCGCTGCCCTTAGTTCCAGACTGACCTCCAACAGATCACAATCAATCACCGGTGGCGGGATAAAGGCTGCTGGAGGCATAGTGGGTAGAGCACCGCCTTGCAGCTACAGGAGCCAGGATCGAATCCCACCTCCTGCTGCAGTTTAGGTATCATAAAATTACATTTACTGATTCCAAGGTAGAGGGTGAAGATTGAAGTTATTGACAGCTGTGCACTGCCCACCCCCACACAGGCAGCTCCTCTGAGAGATCTGGGGAGGGTAGAGAGAGAACAGAAGGGCAGGAATTTCATATATTTTTATAATGGCCGAATTTTGTTGCTTGACTGTTGATTTGCCCGTGGTTGAGTAAAGGGATCACATGTTTTTCTTTTTTTGTTCTCAACAAAAGCTTTTCTTTTTTCTGTGGGAAAACCAGCTGCCCTTGCCGTTCGTCCTGCCCATGCAGTTTACATATAGCAGAGATTGTGCATAAAGTGAAAAGCCTCCAATCTGGGTGTCACTACTGAAAGTTCTTTGACAGACTGATGTATTCTTAGATCAGAACCCCTGCAGCGCAATGCATTAAGTTTGAAAATGTTCTTGTTTTTTGATATGCAACATAAGTACTCACATGATGTCTTCACGAGAACAGCTCGCTCACTTTCTAAGTCACTGTTCGTCCCTCGACGGACACGTTCGCCGCGGTTCGTGTAAATGGATCTCGGTCTACTCACCGTGAGCCGTATCAACGCATCGTCCCCACGTTTCGGTAAAGACGAGATTTTTCAGGAGGGAGATGAGTAATAAACATAGCCGCGAGAGCCATTCATCATTTCCAGAAAATTAGTAACATATCTGCTGAGCAGCGGATCTTTTAATGATGGCGGCTCAGTCAATAGGCAGGTTTTGCATGAGGGAATAATGCATGAGATGGACACAGAGATGGTTAAGGCCCTATTGGAACCATGTAAATTGTGTCACATCATCACAGCGCTAAAGCGTAGTGACAGGCCCGGCAATTCTGTGCTCGGCTGCCAAGGCAAGTCAAGGACGCCGTGTCGAAGCAGATTGCACGGCCGATCAGGGGAACGAGGACCGCTGAATGCGGATTCCTCGTATTCTGCATGTTTATTTTCATTGATTAATTTGAAGATTTTTCTGTGCTGTGAAGGCGATTGTGTACAAATGGTAAAAAGAGTCAATACAGGCTGCCGGTTGGGTGGTTTCTCACAGCCCTCCCGCCGGTCGGCTCGGTCAAGTTTCCACTTCTGAAACCCAGCAGTGTTTCCTCTGCGATCAATTGGAAAATATGCTTATGATTCCCTTTTCTTCTGATCTTTGCAGCCACATTAAGCATCCATTGATCTCCCAAATCCTAATGCAAAAAAAAGAAAAAACATAATATAAATACAAAATAAATTTGGCTCTAGAGGACCTGAGCCGTCCACGACGCCGCCTTGCAAACAATCGATTCTCACGACTGGATATAAAATAACCTTTTGATGACCACTATGAAAATGCGAGCGGTTGCAGCCGTTTCTCACGCCATTATCGATCCGTCCTCCCCTCTCGCTCCCTTTTTCCATTAGCACCCGAAACGGGGCCTCGGAACAATCCTTAATGCTCCTGGCTCGGGGCTCCAAGTTAAGCAGATTAAAATATGTATTCACAGCGCAGATGTGCCGCTGCATCATCCCCCAGAGTTGTGCACTTGAGGAAAAGAAAGTAAAAGTGCACATTTCAGGCTTTTCCACAGATCGAGCAGGGATTTGAGCTGTCTGGCAAACCGGGATCCCGCTGTGCTGCTGTGCCGATCTCGGGTTCGTCAGGCCCCTTTCGCCAGCCTTTTCTTAGGTCCCGTGTTCACCACACGGCCTTCTCCAGAAAGTGTGTCTCAGGGAGAACATGGCAACAAACCGCAGAGTGTAAAACACAGACTCTTCTTTGGTACAAGAGGAACTTTTTATCTGTGTTGCAGTTTTAGCAAACTTCTCCAGTGGAACTGAAAGTCTATCCCAGATAGATAATCATCATCATTTCCAAGCAGCTCACGGTCCCACAGTCTCAACCCAGTGGATTTTATGACATTAGAAGTGTTACGTGAATGAGATGATCTCTTGCATCCAATCCAGCCAGAACCATCACTAGAAGCAACGTTGATGAGATTGAGGTTTTCAGAAATTGGACGCATCATGAGAAGGTTGGATCCGTTCAAAAACACAGGGAGGATGGGAAAAGTTGCAGCAATCAGATGCGTTGACTCAGTCATAGTGACAGTGGACACAGTCCTTGGTGTCAGAAGACAAAGGTGGAGCATAGAACTTTCTGGAAGGACTCTGTGCACGCGCTTAACATCAAGAATGGCAATTTTGGGAAGTCTGTTCAGTCCCTGGTGCAAATGTGATGCCTAAGCGTTGGTCCATCCCCCACTCAGAAACATGACTGAGACCGTTGCGCTCCCAAGACATGAGTCAGCAGGGGGTGTAGCGGTTAGACCTGCCACCCTTGGACTCAAAGCACCAAAATTCAAATCTCACCTCCTGCTGTAGTACCCTGGATCAAGATACTTACCTTGAATGATTACAGGTAAAACACTGCTCTGCTGTACAAATGGGTAAATCAGTGGAAGTAATTTGCTTTGGGGAAGGTTTTCGCACCGAAACACACCTGTCCCAAAAAATAAAAACATCTTTCATGGAGCCAGAGGTGTGCTCTACCATCATTGTTCAAAATCCTACAGGAGGTTGTGCAACGATGTTGCCCACAGAGCTTGGGGGCCTCATCTCTTTTGGCTCACAAACAATTTGGATTTTTGCAGAGCCTGTGATCTCTCGCTGGCACCGCACCCCACGTAAGGAGCCATTAGCCGTCACAAAATGGGCTGTATGTCCATTTGACCCTCTTCCTTTAAGCAAAAGTTATTTTCCTTAGAGTTAATTTGTTCAGCATCTTTCACTTATTTCAATAAGCAGAACAGAGACACTTTTCTTTTTTTCTTTTTTTTTTAAATTCGGAGACGGTAAGAGAGGAAAACGTTGTTTTCGGGAGGCATACTACAAATTGGCCTGCGATTAATTTGAATTGTTTTGGCCATCTGTTTGTGATGAGGCTGTCACATCACTCCTCACTGCAAAGCATCCTGATGCTTTGTCATGTTTTCTTGGACATAGAATAACATTTAATTAATTTTGTTCACATTTGTCTACTTTTCTCCAAAGCTACTTGCCATGTTAAGCTAGGTACAAACATTTTTTCTCCCCATTATACAGCTGGATAATTTTTACTGTATCAGTTCAGGCTCAGTACGCTGATCTAGGGATTTGAACCCAGATCCTTTGAGTGCAAGGGGGCATCTCTAGTCAGTGCGCCACTTGCGGAGGTGGAAAGGTCAGCGAGGTTACCCGTGGTTCCGCCACAAGCCGCTTTTCTCCTGTCAGATTGTCCTTGAACTTCCCGCTTAGTGCCTGCATCCAAATTTTATGACCCCACATCCCTCAGTGTTCAATATATTTAATGAAATATGTTAATACGTCCCGGATTCTTCCGCCGTAAGCACTCCTGTTGCCGACTCAGCGGTCCCAGAGGACTCCGGCGCGGACCAAATAAGATTTGTGTTCTGACGCAGGAAGCATTTACTTTGGCGGGAACGCGTATTACCGTGGTCGTGTCCTGGCATAATGGACAATGAAATCAGGGCTGTGACTAATTTGTTCTGCTGTCAGGTGGAGGATGGAGCCACTGAGGGACAAGGAGATGTGGCCGATGAGCCTCCGAGACGCTTTGTTTTTTTTTTTTTTTTTTTTTTATTTAAGGTTTTATGTTTTAATTTGTGTAAGTAAACTTGAAAGTGGTATTTTTCAAAGCAAGGGGAACAAACCCTGCATATTTCAGGCCACTGTGGGGAAGAGGACACAGCCCGTCCACGCTGAGGACTTTTATGTCCTTGGAAGTCGCAGAAGTAGTCAGAAATATTAAATATGTATCATTATGGCTTGAATTTCTATTGCTTATGCTATAAATAATGTGCGTAATTAGCACAGGTGGCCCTGATGTCAGAAGCAGGAGTGACTCACGTGTGAATGATGTCCATTGTCCAGCTGACGTGGCTATGCGGTCGTGTTATTATTGATGTGGGTTATGTGGACGACTCAGACGGGCTCCGTAGCATATTATTTCGCTCAGATTCACACATACCACACATTTCTGTTTGTGGTGTGTCAGTGTTCACAATTGCCTTCCCCTCCACACACACACACCTTACACAGAGCACTGCAGTATAAACCTCTGTATGCAACACTCATTTCTGCGAGCTCCCTGTGGCTGAGTGATAATTATTTTTACTGTACTTTTACACCGCTCGGCTGATACTCTTATTCGAAGGAACCTGCCGTTGTTTCAGTAAAGCATCCAGCAGTATGAGTATGGTTTGGGCTTAAAACCCATCTCAAAGTACATTAGTGTGGTTCAGCTGAGAGCGGCTGCACAACATGCTGCTGACCCACGGCCGCGATAACTTATACGTTATTAAAATTTACCATTGTTTGCCTGATTCCTTCGTCCAATGTCAGGTTTTTACAGCACAAAATTTTTACTGTATTAGTTCAGGGTGAGAACATTGACTAAGGGTCCTATAGCACTGGCCAAGGATTGGAACTGCAAGGTAACAGCTCCAACCATGATGCCAGGTAGACTGCATGTAGAACACATATAAACGTGCAGACTGACTCAGACACAATGAGGCATGTGCGTAGGGTCACCGCCCCCATCGCTTCATTTTTACTTCCTCTCGTACCTTTCAGGAACTGAGCCTGTGTGTTTTGTTTCAGTGTAAAACTGAAGGTCCACAAAGGAAGCCGTGGCTCTCCCTGCCCGAGTCCCCTTCCGTTTCATTCCCGATGAACCATCACACGGCCAGTTAGATTAGTTTTCCTGCGACATGGATTTGAGATGGATTATGATGACCGTGACTTTGAGGACACCGGAACAAAACAGGGAGTCTTTTAATTATACCGACTCTTTAAAGAGGAGGAAGAAACTAATCGATTACCCCCTCTCTCCGGCACTGCCACACCCGAGCTGTACCATGCAGGAAAAGCTTCTCATTCAAATTGTACACTGTCAGACAGCACCCACCCATCCACCTACCCCCCCCCCCAGCCCAGCTTCCGCTCCCAGTGACGCAGTCGGAATGTTACCGCGGTACGCCACGTGAGCTGTTCCACAACCCCATCGGCAGTCCAGAGGGGAGGGGCTGCTCCATATGACTATTTGCACCGCACTTCACGCTTATTCGCATTCATATTGCTGGGCGCAAAAATGTGAAGTTGATTAAAACATTGACACTGGTGGCGCCGCGGTTCACAAATACAGTTGAGACAGGAGGTTCGCCTGTGGTTGGCAGGAGTCTTTCTGCAAAGAACACGCATTTAAAAACGAACCGGGAAATGTGTGCCTTCAGTAATGCGGAGCTCATCCGTTGTTAAGACGAGAAGCCGTGAATAGCCGTCCTTTTGACTGGGCTGACGCTTTGGCTTGTAAGGAAATGTGCAGTCGGAAGTTGAACCGAGCGCTTGAGCAGAGACCCTCGAAAGCAGCTGTTCAGATGTGTACTATTCTTATGATAAACGTGGATTCGGTGACGAGACAACGAAAGTAAAACGCGCTCTCGCCGGCGCCTTCGGCGGCTCTCGTTCTGTATATGCTTTTCAGAGCGCTGGCGAACCCTTCCCACCCTTCTGTTTGGAACCCAAGAACTCGCGACAGAAAAAGGCAATTACACTAATGCAGGAGGGGAGTCAGGAGGTTGTAGATATTTCAAGAACTGAGCAATTTAGCGTCTGGGGGAGGAGGAGGACCCCGGTACCAAACGTCCGCCCGCTCAGATTTATTATGCTTTTAGCTGTGTTATATGTGATACAATTAGCGCGAGGTGCCAATAAGGCGAACTCTCAAGGACGCGGTCGTCTCACGCCATCTGTTATTAACAGTACTGTCCTCTGTGGCGAGGGGGGGGGGGGGGGGGGGGCAGGGCCCTGGAGGCCTGCAGGAGGTGGCAGTAAACAAACACAGCAGCGACACAGCAGCGACACAGCAGCGTCCCGCAGATTGAGACAGAATTTCACGCATACCGTAAAATGTAACACGTCTGTACAAGGACCCGCGTTCCGTCCTGTGTTAGAGGCACGGGCGTGCGGGCCGGCGTCCCGGTGTCCCGGCTCGCTGCGAGCACGCAGCTCTCCGGAGGACTGCAGGGGGCAGCACTGGAGTGTGGATGACAAAGAGCCCCCAGTCCCCCCTTTCTCCTTAATGGGCCACCCTTTCCCTTCTCCCCTTCAGCACCAGGAGCTGGCACACACACAGAGACACACACTGCTTTTCCTCCACAGAAAACACGTCGTCGTATCTCCATTACAGTGGCGGAGCGGGAAGCGAGTAGCGCCGCTGTGTGTGAGCAGCTGTGATGGATCTGGTGAGATTGGTGCCCGTGGTTTCCTGATGTCCTCATCGATAGCGTCGTGGCTGAGTGGACACACGGGCTGTGCGTTGCCAACCTTAGTAGAGGGACTGGATCCACAACAGCACTCTCAGACTATAACGTCTCCCACCCTGTGTTGCCAGGACAGGCTCAAGACCACTGCCACCCACCACTGGACATTCAGTCATTGATAATGGATGGATGGAATGGATTTGATTTAATGGACGGATAAACAGTGACGTTGCGCAATGTGCTGCGGGTTCTGAAACAGTTATTCCATGATGCTAGATGGGCAGATGGATGGATACATAGGTAGGTAGGTAGGTAGGTACCCAGCTAACGAGGACATCAAAATAATAATTACTATGAAAACGGTCATCGAAATTTCCAGCAGACGACAAAACGGAAAGTTTGCGTGACCGCAATTTCAGGTCATCGTGCATTCAACGCGACGGAATCTGAAGCAAGAACCGTCACGCGAAGGGTCACTTGATGTCGCTCGATGGCCTCAGATGGACATGACGCCGGATTACAGCAGGAGGCAAAGAGTCAGGAAAGAAGCAAAGAGAGGGGAAGATAAAAGAAAGGATAAAAGCGGGAACCGCGCGAGTGGCAGCGAAAGCCTGCAGCACGGGCCCATGGTGTTTGTGGACCGAAACAGCACAGGCGTGTTGGAGAGAGTGCGCAACAGCTTCTCATCCGCCTCCGCAGCACGGCGCGTCGGAGAAGCTATGAAATCGAGTTTAGCTGCACTTCAGATGTTGAAATGACAGCTTGTCCGGCTCTGAGCGCTTCCCCGCACGTCTTGGCTGCAGACGCCACTTCAAACCAGCGCATTTCTTGTTGACGTGATGCACCACCTCTGAGAATTCATGGGTATCGGCGGCTGCTGCTGCCGCTCTTGCCAGGAAGAGCCTTGTCGAACCGCTTCCCCAAACTCGACTCGGTGACGTCTCGAGCGACGGCGCATCACCGACAGGGACGCATCACTTGATATTAACCATTAATGAACTGGAACCTTTTTCCAGTTTGACTTATGCTTTGAGCTTTGTACACTGAACCTCTTACACTGAGTTACCCATGTATAGAGCAGGGTAATTTTTGCTGTGTTAAACCAGAGCAATTACCTTGATCAAGGGTGCTACAGGATTCCTCCAAGTGGGATCCAGATGTGGGTCCTTCAACTGCAAGGCAACAGCCGTTACCCCCCCCCCCCCCCACCCCCCCGCTGCCTCCATGTCAACAGAATCAAAGACTTTCAAAACGTCATGTATTTTTCACAAAGTACAGTCGAATATGGTCTTACAAAGGAATTCACGACAGCGTAGTGCTGATCAACCAGATCCGCCCAGTGTGTCTGTCGGATTTTAACACCGCTCCTGCCGCTTTGATAAGTTCTTAAGCGATTAGTCCATAAAATTTTCCCCAGCTTCGTGTAATTGGCTCAGGGTGTCACAGTATGCAAATCTCCAGAGAGAGCTGCTTTCTCGTGGTGCGCGTGCATCTGTGTGCATCCGCGTGCAGACCGGCACAAGCGACCTTTTCCGGCCACACCTGTGGCGGTGTAACGGATCACCGTATTCGCTCCGCAGCGCAGGGACAGCTGCGCAGACCCAGCATCGCGTGTCGGCCAACGCCACGGCAACCCAGATGCCTCCATATAAATGAGGTGCCAGTAGCAGGCGACACTGCAGCTCTGGTGATGTTTTCAAGCTTAATAGGATTTGATCTATATTTAGGGGGAACGTGTCTCCGTTACGGAACGGGGTATTTAAAATTGAAATGGAGCTACCTGGGCAAATAACTGCTTTGCATTGCTCCCTGACAGCGTGTCATCACATGGCGCTCGTACCTGCAGCACAGACACGTGTCCTGCTTTAGCATGAGAGAGGAACTAGTGTTGCTCATCCATCCACCATCAGGTAACCGGAGAGAAGGTATCGTCGAGCACCTCTGAGGGGCCCGAGGACGGTTGTCTGATGTCAAGCTGTGGAGAGCGGAGCAGAACACTGGAGTGGATGCGAATGATCCCCGCTCGCCTCGACGCAGACGTGGCAAGCGAAGACGTGTGCGCCGGAGCTCAGACATAGCCGTTCGAGCCTCGCGCCGCGTTGAGGTGTTGAGTTGCCTACCTGCCTTAAAGAGACGTTGTTTATTGAATGCTCCTGCTCCGTGCGGCATCAGGAAGCCCTGATGAATTCCAGCTGATCTCGTTCTCCAGCAGCATCAGCAAACACCAAATCCTAATGCTGTTGACTGAACAAGTGGCACGGTAGTGGCTAGGTTCCCGTTTCGTCCTCGAGCAACATGACAAACGTAAACTGGTCAAAAACCAGAGTGTGCTGCTTTATGGAGTGTGGAGACATAGCCTTCCAGCTGAAGAGTCAAAAACTGAACCCTGCTCCAACTGCAGTACCATAGATCAAGGCATTTACCCTCACTTGATACAGTAAAAATTATCCTGCCATATAAATGGATTAATCACTTCAATGTTGCCTTGAAGAAAAGGGTTAAATAATGGTTGTTAATAATAATAATAATAATACACACACACATTTTCAGAACCGCTTGTCCCTTATGGGGTCGCAGGGAACCGGAGCCTAACCCGGTAACACAGGGCGTAAGGCCGGAGGGGGAGGGGACACACTGAGGATGGGACGCCAGTCCGTCGCAAGGCACCCCAAGCAGGACTCGAACCCCAGACCCACCGGAGAGCAGGACCCGGTCCAACCCACTGCGCCACCGCGCCCCCCATAATAATAATAATAATAATAATAATAATAATAATAATAATAATAATAATAATAATAATAATAAAAAAATAGTGACCGAGATGTATCATCACTGTAATGTAAATAGCTTTATTAACAGTGTCCAGTTGTATTAATCAATATTGTTTGAGAAGTGTGATCTGCGCTGTGTCATTATGAATGGATTATGAGCGTAAGCAGTCTCGTTAACAGGGGCACGTGTGTGAGAACGCTCTGGAAATGTGTAAACCCGCAGGTTTCGGCTTCCAGCTCTCTTGCTGGGTAAAAGTTTGCCAATTCTACTTCAATGACGGCAAATATCCCACGGGTCTTACCTCCGCAGATGATAGCCGCCACTGTGAAGGAAATTGCAAGGTTAATAACTTAATGCCCTTTCTTCCGTTGCTATGGTTACCGTTATGTTTGGCGCATTCGCTCTTTATTAACATCCAGTGTTTTACTTATGTATTCGGTATATAATGAAAATATTACCTTGATGACTCAGTAATTAAATTGTGTTTTCAGTGTAATAAATGTGTAAATTTCTGTATCTGAGACAGCTTGCGATTAGTAAATATTTGGGAATTATTAGCAAGAGGGAGCTATGAGGGAAGAGGCGACGAATGGCCGCCCTGCACGTCGGGGAATCGCTGCAGCCTTGCACCATCTGTGCAGCTCCACGATTCGCCGCCATTTGAATTGCAGATGAGACACGTACAGAGAGGCTTCCTGGCACAGTTAGCGTGATCACAGGGCCCATCTAGGGGGCGCCCCTGTTAGAGGTTTGCCCTCACCGAGCCGGATCGTCTGAAGTTTGACTCGCGGGCATCGGGTCCCCGGTCTCGAGCAAAGGCGGGATCTCTGTCCCCCCCAGTACCCCTTGTACACAGTCCCCAAAACGCAGCGAGGAGTCCCTCGCAGACTCTCATTGCTCACACACCTGACGCCTGTGGTCAACCAGGGGACGTTAGATTGTCCACCCACCCTCCCTCACTCAATGTCCATAACCATTGCTGCACAGTCTATCCCAGAAGCACAGGATACACACATGGAAAATGTTTCATAATTTTCTAGATCTTTACAACACTTCAGTTGTGACTAAATGCATGTACAGTATAATTCAAAAATCAGAAAAACAATAGATTACTGTAAGTTTAATAAATGCCATTTACCAAAATATGCATGGTTATTGCTGCCACACTCTACTTTAAGGCATCGGTTGTGCAACAGAGATTATTTTTCTTAAAATATTATCTTTTTTTATGCTCACCTGTCAGTTGTCAATAGGAGGGGTTTGTCAGCAGCGCTGCGTGCAGGTGAAACGTCTGTCAGTCGAGATGTTAGTTATTATAAGAAGAGTTTTCAGTTGACGCGAAACATGGCTCTGTTATGTCAGCGGGACAGCTGATGTGACAGCAATAATGTGGTCTATGCTGCACAAAAGAGCAAAGTTATAAATATGGCAATAATAGGCTCTGTTTGTCTCACTTGTGTGATTTATGTGCCTTACCTCTGAAACCACAGAAAAATCTTTTCTGTGTGCGAATCACCTCATTTCTGATTGGGCCGAACGTATTAATCCTGCTGGAAATAGCACGAGGATCCGGCAGCATAGATAAAGCAGTTCGGGGACGCACGTAAGACAGAAGCAGGAATGCTGGAATCACACCGTTGTGTCATTAAAGGACATCTGGCAAACAAAAAAGATGTTCAGTAAGGAGTCCAAAAAAATTTAGCCCAGGCTCAAGCATCTCTGGCAAGTTGGGAAATATCAGAGTCCAAATCGTGGCCTAAAGCACTCACGGGGACAAGGTCTTGCTGGGGTTGCCCGCCCGTGCTGCCGTTCTCGTACATCGTTCACGCGTCCCGAGGACTCGTCTCCACGGTCATACACAGCTCATCGTTTCACCCTGTTTACTCCAATTCGGATCGCGGGATTTCATAAGAAAAGCTGATGACCTCAAAGCATCCTGCCCTCCTTACCTCGGACGCCGCCAAACGCTCAACTTTGACTGTTCTTGCGGAGTGCGGCGCAGTCCTTGGGCAGCGAACGAGGAGTTCGCGTCTCACATTCGTTTCACCTCGGAGTCTAATTAATTAGCACCAGTCTTTAATTTAATAGGAATAATTAATCACAACGGTAGCGTTATTAAGGAAAAATGACCTCTGTCGCCTGCAAAGATGAGCGACCGCATGTGAAAAAAGGCCCGATATCCCTCAGTGGTCCAGAAAACTGGCCACATTACATTCCCGGGTTCTATAAGCTTCCGTAAGTGGGTGATGTATAATCATGGCCGAGAAGTAAAAGTTAGTGCAGCATCCATGGCCAGAATTTATATGTAATAAAAGTTAATGCCCTTGACAATTTGAGGAGACAGAGCGATCGTTAAAGAGATCTGAACTGACTGGTAAAAGGGAAAATATCAGTGGTTCCCAGTGCAGTGGCGAGATCAATAGTGATGAGTTCAGGAGAGATTAGGAACGGGGTGAAGATGACATGGTGTGTTAAACTGCACTGAATGGAGATTTCGCACCGAACGATTTTCAGATAAAACAGGGTGGGACAATTTCATAGCTGGATAAACTATAAAAAACTGCAGTTCAGTAAAGAATATGGTTAGGGTTTATAATACGGGCAGCAGGGGGGCGTAGTGGCTGGAGCTGCCGTCTTGCGCTTCAAGGACTCGGGTTCAAACGCCACCTGTTGCTGTAGCACCCTTGGTGAAGTTACTAACCCCAAACCGATGCAGGAAAAATTACCCAGCTGTATGAAGGGATAAACCTGTGTAAGTACATTAACATTGTTAGTCACACACACACACACACACACACACACACACACACCATCTGAAACCACTTGTTCCATACAAGGTCGCAGGGACCCAGAGCCTAACCCGGCAACACAGGGCGTAAGGCCGGAGGGGGAGGGGACACACCCAGGATGGGACACCAGTCCGTCACAAGGCACCCCAAGCAGGATTTGAACCCCAGACCCACTGGAGAGCAGGACCTGGGCCAACCCGCCGCACCACCACACCACCACCCCCCCAACACTAAGTCGCTTTAGGAGAAAGTGTCACATAAATAAATGGGTGCGAATGTGGTTGGAGTGAAACAGCTGTGCGTTCTGGCATAAAATCCCGGTGACGACACTAAAATTAGTGGAGTTTCAGTGGCGCTTTTTAAGGCCAGCACATCCCACCATATCTCCACACCTGCCCCACAGCTGTTACACCGAGAGGGGCCTGAAGGCCGCAAACAAACAGTGGGTTCCTTTCACATGACCACCTTCAGAACATGCTCTGAAGCACACGGTAGGCTTCATATAGCCACAAATGAATAGGAGAAGGTTTACAGGTATAATCTGCCTGTGGTGCTTGAACATCGTCGTTTCCGGGTCTTTTCGCCTGAAAGCAGCGCGATGGGAAAGACAGCTGTGTCACACGCGTGTGCCGTTCCCGTCCTCGTATCCATAGCGACGCAACGGCGTGACCCCACAAGGAGAGCAGGGGCCTCGTGTCCGAACGGGAATTCGCTGACTCGGCAGGGCTCGGCAATCGCTCGCGGACCACGGCGGGACACACTCCATCACATCTGAGAGCAGCGCTCCTTTAAGGTAATGACCTGCCACGCAGCCGCTTCTCCCACAGAACCGCACCTTTGTGTCCCCCTCCACCATCAGTCGGCTGCGGACACCGAATTACCGCGCTTTTACATTCCTTAGACAAAATGCTAATTTTCTGCCAAGTCCTCCTTTTTCAAACGACTGATTTCCCCATTTAATTCATTCTTGCTGTGGCTCGGAAAGATAATTGATTTAAGTTCAGGTTACATTAAGCTGTGCCTCACATTTCTCCCCCTAATGTGTTTGATATGATAATATTAAGATTAATGTGATTTGTGTGGACTTTTAGATAAACATCTCATGGATGGTATGAAAAGCAGGGGCTGCAGCGCTGAAATTAAAAGTGTATTTGAAAGAGAGTTATACTGTTGCCTAGTAATTGTGCCTTTTATCCCGTAATGCACTCTCTGTTCTCCGAGACGTATGTCGCTTTGGAGAAAAGCGTCTGCTAAATTAATAACTTTACATGTAAATGTTCTGATCTCGGAAAGGTTTCACCGGATCCATGCCAAGGTTGTGTTCCAATTGATGGCTCCCGCAGTAAACAGTAGTGTGTTCGGGGGGGGGGGGGGCACTGAGTAAATACCTGCAGATGCTAGAAGTTTTGCATGTTTCAGGTTTCGTGATATAGCCATCTCCAGTAAAAACGAAATTAAAATAACTTTTTAGATGCTTGGGGTGCAGGGTACAGCCTGGATGGGATGCCAGTCCATAACGGGGCAATTGGAGTATAACAGGGCCGATAGTGTAGTTACGGTTGCTGCCTTTGACCCTAAAGGTTGCAGGTTCAATCCCCACCTCTGGCTGTAGTACCCTTGAGCAAGGTACTCACCCTAAATTGCTCCAGTAAAAAACGACTCAGCTGTATACATGGGTAAAAACTTGTAAGCTTGTAACTCTAATAATTGTAAGTCGCTTTGGAGAAAAGCATCAGCTAAATGAATAAATGCAAATTCTGAGTCACCAGTTTTCCTGAAACACATCTACTGACTGTGGAGGAATCAGCAGCACCCGGAGAACTGTAGTTATTATTTTATCTGACACGTTTCTCCAAGGTCACCCGCAGCGTGAGGTTTGCATGCTAAGCAACTTACACTGATTTACCTAGTTATACAGCAGGATGTTATTCACTCTATCAGTTCAGGGTCAGTACTACATGTAGTGGGGAAATCGAACCAGGGTCCTTCAACCGCAGGGCCACAGTTCTAACCACTATGCCACCTGCTGCCCACTTTTGCATATTTAATGAGTAGTTTTTTCAGTGTGCGTCTCTCTGGTCGGTTTGCTTTCCTTTGTAAATCTGCATCGAACTCGCGGAGCCTTTCCGAGGCGTCGAAGCGATGCTCTGGACTCCTCCTTCAGGACCACGCAACCCGAGGCTCCGCCGTGGACAAGAGGATGAGCTCAGGTGTGTGATGCGGAAGCGTGTCAGTGTGTGTCGACCACCCTCACGAGCTCACGGTGTGTGTGAGTGTAAAATAAAGCTGAGTACCGGGTGGCGGTGTCACCAGGCAGGCGACTGAAGAACAAAACACTTCTAATTATAGTAACGCCAGACGCCACAGCCCGCAAACGTGCCCTAGAAATTGCATCATCTCCACGCTGCGGCTAAGGGCACATACCTATCGGCCCGTTTCAGAGAATAGTGTCACCCCTAGCAACACGGCGCGCCAGCCAATCAGCACGCGGATGCAGGGGGTCAAATCAGCTTCCGGGGCCAGTTAGCGCCGAGCCTTTTGGAGTGATGGAAAGCAGCGGATCGCGTCCTCGGGGCACCGCAGTGTACCGTTATATGAGGGCCAATAACTATTGTGCAACCAGCAGGTGGCGTGGTGGTTTGAGCTGTTTCTTCGCAGCACATGAGGATGAGGAGGAGCAGTCAAAGGGAAACTGAATTCAGCTTAGAATCGTATGCGTCTTCCGCACAGTTTGTTCAGGTAAAAACTGGAAACCGGTAAAAACACGGGAATGGAATTAAGGAGCCGATTTACTTTTAATTATTTTATTCTAAAATGCACCTGCAAGCACGCGGCTCTCAGCGCCCAACGAACCGAGACTCCCACGTGTGAAAGGCCTTTCTGAAGTGGCCTGAGAACTCAAGTAAGATCGCACTGGCAGTAAATATATGTTCATTTTTGGACAAATACAGAGGAGTAAACAAGTGGGGAACTCTGGGTGAGGAAGGGGATTGTAAGAGACTTTTCCAGAGCAAAACGTCGTGGGGACAGTGAATCAGTTTGGGGTTGGCCTTTATACTGCTGCTACCGCAGCTGCATTTCATTTCAGGTTGTATGCGATGCTTATGGCGTGTCACACGGCGGAGTGACGCATGAATAAGGGCACTTTGGAGGACTCTCAGGGATATGGATCTGTTCAGTGAATAGTGTTATTGTGAATCCTCTTCATTGCAGCAAAACACTCATCTCTCAAGCTCCTGCTTTCCAATGCACCCCCTCCCCCCCCCATCTTTTCTTTATTTTTCCATGAAGTCAGTGATATATATATATATATATTTTTTTTTTTTTTTTTTTTTTTTTCCTAGACTGCGTGTTTCAAGCCAAGACTACGCAAGGGCAAGCCAAAACACAATCACTCTGGTAGCGATCTGCACTAAGTCCGTTATTGGAAACCATAAGGCTCCACGCTGAATGGACTCGATTTGGTTAATATCGATTGTCTCGATGTTAAAAGCACCAGGAAAAAAAATCTAGACATATCTGAGTCGAGACACACCCCTCGCAGGGTTCTCTGCCTGCGGCGATCTTTTTCACCAGATATGGACCAGACAGCCCTCCCGGGATCCCCGACAAAATGACTGGTGCTGCAGTTCCGTTTCCTCCCCCACACTGTGTGTCTTGTGTGCTGTTTCACGCTATTTATTTTCCCAGCAAAACTTGCCTGACAGGCCATCCGTTCAGTCAGCGAGAGACGAGGGTAGATTGGAGGGAAACGGCGACACTCACGTTGGGTGCTGTCAGCCTGGGGACTTGACGTGGGAGGGGCACGTGACACATCACATGATCCGTGCGGAGGAGGAGCCGAAACCCCTTAGCATGCGGGGACCTTACGGGAAATGACACGGTGGCCCCCCAGCCTTTCAACCAGCCCCCGCCGCAGTGCCAGACAGTTGAGATGAGAGTCAATAAAGGGGAAGGGGAACATAAATGAGTCCAGAGGTTTAAAAGTGTTACACACCTTGAACCCATGTGCTGTAACATGTGATAAACTGCGGTGCTCAGGCCTTTTGCTCACTTTTCCCACTCACTACTGTCCAAAGTGTGTGACTCTCCATCACTCAGGTGGGTTTCAGGAACCCGTCCCAGACACCTGGAGACAGGCAGCTCTCGCACCCGCACTCCCCGCCATCTTCTCCCAAAACTTCCCTTTTACGCCTTTACAGCTTCCCGACGTGACACTCCTCTCGGATGGATGTCCTCTTCTCCTTTCTCCTCCATTTACATCTCCAGTTTTAGCTGCACAGGTTGAGTGTTTTACATCCGAAGTGAGGCCTAGCTAATCAGCAACGCAGTTCATCTCCCGAGCACGCGGCTGTCCACTCCACCGAGCTCTTAACCATTGCGCTGATTGGGCATTGTGTTTACAGCAGCACCCTAATTATTCCCTACAGCCGAGTTGCCGAGGCAAAACCGGCTGGCTTGTCCTTTCATACCTGCGATTTCCATCGTACTCATTGCGCGGTATTGTCTGGTGGCCACCGTATGAGTGGCGATAGATGAAGGTGTCAGATCGGCTGAGTAATAATGAACTGAACTGGGATCAGATACTTGGGGTCTGATGATGCTGATGATGGTCTGATTTGTTACCACCCTTTTGTTATATTTTAACATACGAGCTTAGGTATAGCGGTGAGCTCATCAGGGAGTGTAATCCCACACTGAACAGACGGATTCATCATATTGCGTGTGGTGACCTTATGAATTTTTGAAGATGTATTTCCCAGTTTATTTTTTGCATTTTCTTCTCTTCAAATCTGTTTTAGAAAACTTTGTAGGGAGATGCCCTCTTCAATCCAAGTTGCAGGGAGATCCCGTCTTCTGTGCAACCTCCAAGCCGATAGATGGCGCTAAAGAGCGCCTAAACCGAATAGCTGTGTGACCACCATATTTCAACTCACTTTGGCAGAGTATCAACAATCAATCGCAAGGTGAGGAATGACGCACGTGTGCGGGATGTACTAGATCAGTCCGCATTGAAGTATTCCAAAGCAGTTTTATTTATTGCAGCTGTATAGAATTTTACACACTCTAACCACTTATTAAACGGAGGGATATCTGTAATACATTTACAATTACATTTATTCATTTAGCAGAAGCTTTTGTCCAAAGCGACGTACATCTCAGCAAAAGTACAATTTATGCATCGCATTAAGAGAAGGAGACATAGCCGCAGACACGACAGTCTCAAGCAAACCTAGTTTGTTCCCCACCGCTTGCTGCACCGAGGTTCATCGTTCGAGTAGATGCATAACTATTAAGTATAGAATAGATGTCACTGTTGCGAGCGATGTGCAAATGAGGTGACGGTGAGCTCAGCTGGAGACCTGCTGCATTGTGTGAGTCACCAGAGATCCCCAGGCTTCTTGGATTTCGCCAGAAAGTGAAACGAAGGCAGCGGTCAATAAGTGCACAGGCGCGGCCTACAAGGCCGTCACCCTTCGTTCTCGTCGGAAAAACAGCACGTTACTGCGCGCAACGAAAAAAAAAACAAAAATGTAAAAAGACTAGAAATACACCCACAAAGTAACGTCTGCAGACCACCGGTAGGGCATATTCATTTCATCTTGGGAAGGTTTGGGGTCGCCGTATTTCCCTCTGTGACATTTTCAGACTTGACATTCTGTGACATTTTCGGTTTAATATTGCTGATACTCCTGGAGCAGAATTAAAAGCGTGTGTAAGGAGAGAGTCGACATTAAAGCACGCCTCGACGCCGTTTACATACTCAAATGCGGTTTACGTGCGCTCTTCGCAAACACGGCCCTGGGCGTTTCTGTCTGCGGCAGCGAGCTGCGCTCATCCGCTCGTACCACTCGGAGGTGAAATCAGGAAAAGAGTCGCGCACAGATTGGCTTATGATAGTAACCGCGGTTATTTCTGCACGCACATACCTGCAGTGACTGTGTGTTACAGCACACTGGCTTTTGATTGGACCAAATAATGCTCTTTTCACTTTTTACATTTGAGAAATTTTTCATTTGTGTCTTAATGACTTTTAACTTTCTATGAAATGTGTATTTTTAAATTCAAGCAGGCGAGTTTTTCATTTTGTTTTTCCCATAGTGAATGTTCACAAGTAAACATATTATTGGCTTTGATCCCCAGTTTCTCGTGCTTTACTGCTGCTTGTTGTCAAGGTGTCGGAGAACCGAAGAGTGGTAAATATTGATCGACCCGCCTGCGCGCACAGCACTCAAAGGGACAGTCTTCTGCATCTTATCAGTTCATCTGTGGCCACTTCATGCCCCTCGATCAGTTTTTTTTTTTTTTTTTTTTAAAACCTACGTTTCTATGCTGAGCAAAGAAAAGAGATAAAAATTGTTTATATACACGCACTGTCTGAAGCCGCTTGTCCCAAGCGGGGTTCCAGCGAATCGGAGCCTAACCCGGCAACACAGGGTGTAAGGCTGGAGGGGGAGGGGACACAGCCAGGGTGGGACACCAGTCCATCACAAGGCACCCCAAGCGAGATTCAAACTTCAGACCCGCCAGAGAGCAGGATCCGGTCAAACCCGCTGTGCCACTGCACCCCCTACAATTGTTTATATATAGACATGGAATTACAGCCCATTAATGAAATCCTACTCAGAAAGTCAAAGCAGAACCGCATAAAATTATGTATTCATCTACATTTTATTACTCTCTTTTTTTATAGCTGCGTGAAAGTTCTGAAGCATTGTTTTGCCTCATTTTCTTCTCTTCCACAAGACCACAGAGCAGTACCATAAAGGATGCGATCGCTTCCGAGCACACTCTTCATTACAGGACAATTACACTCTATTTCACAGTGCAAAATGGCCAGTCTGTGCCACGTTGGCGCACTGTGAGCTCTGTTGAAAAATGTCTTGGCGCAGTAGTTAAAGCTACAGTCAAAGGTCCCGGGTTTGAGTCCTCACTCCAGCTGTGGTACCCCTGGTCAAGTTACTTGCTCTGAACTGATAGAGTAAAAATGACCCAGCCATATAAATGAGTAAATCAGTGCAAGTAGCTTAGTGTACACTCGTAACATTGTAAAGGCACCTTGGAGAAAATTGTCAGATTAACACACATTTCTTTCCGGTTCTTGATACGTTCTATTAATGTTTGTACACCAACAAAGTAACCAGTAGTGTATTTTCACGTCATCAGAAGGACAGACACTTTTTCTTGCCATCCTTTATAAACCACCTTGTCACCTTGTGCCTTTCGCATACTTTTGTTGTATGTGCAAAAACGGTGATATCATTTAGAAAGTTTTCTCTTTTTTTCAGTACCTCAAATATTAATTTGTATGAATCATACTGTATGATGTCAGATTGCAGAATGGATCTCTGGGTGCATTGCTGCTTGGTGCACAAACGGGCGTCCTAATCATTCTTGACTCACTCTCTGTTTGTACCTCTTTGCAAAAATAGAACACAGATAAGACTTGTGCTCTGCCTCAGAAACTACTTCTAATGCAAATGTGAATCCCTCTGTAGACTTAACTTACCAAATTAGTCAAATGCCTTTCAAAAAAAGGGAAATACACTACAGATTGGTGTAATTAGTCTCCTTTCTCAGGAGAAATTCTGAATTTAAACCACAGTTCAAGTAGTCAAAACGTCTTATTTTTACCTCTCTGTCTCTTGCAGCTTAATATAAGAGATGTTTTGAACATTTTAATGCATTGCACCGGCCCCTCCTTTCAAGATAAACACCATAATTTTCCAAGAATGTATTTGTTTTATGAATCTGATCTTTTGTCTGCATCAGTTATTAGTAAACAGCTTTTCTCACGATGCATTAATTTACTGGTACTACCCATCAACAATATTAGAAGTATATAATCAAATATCGTGCATAGCAACCCATTTATAATGGTGATAAATGTCAGCAAATGACCCTGTTTAAAGTCTTTTATTCATGGTTTCAGCTTTTCGTTTGCAATCAGACGTGCTTCCCCATGACCTCTAACGTATCCTTTGTTCCTGGAACTATTTGTTATGCAGGATGACAACACGCATGCCATCACCGAAGAGCCTAACCAGAGGTAAGCCCAGATAAAAAGCCATACAGCATCTCTCATTATCCAGCTGCTATTAACTTTCTGCTACCCGCTGGACTAAGGGGGGTGTTTCATGCCATATCCAGTGACAAAGGTGAGATGCACGCAAATGATCTTTCACCATTGCTCCACTGGTTCAGCCAACTGGAAGTGTCTCCTTTGACCCGAAACCAAGCAACAGATGGTGATTGATTGCAATCAAAATGTAAAGTAAGCCTTAACTCCCATTATAATGGATTTGTTTCTTTGACTCCGGGTAAATCGATTTCGAGATATTGACCGCAAGATCTGCGAGGATTGGAAGGCCAAATGGTCATTCTGGAACCCTCCATGTTTGCATGAATGCAGGCCCATGGGGGTGTCCCAGATTTACTTTAAATTAGCCACTTGTTATTCAGACGAAGATTAGCAGTCCCTCAGAGGACACCGCATCGTCACAACCCTTTTTGTGCGCGGTGGTGGACAGATGGACCGAGCGATTTGTTCGCGTGCATGTAAATAGTGGAGGTTTGTCAGAAAAGGCAAGCGCAGGCACTTCGCTCGTGCTTGATTTGTACTTTAAATTTACATCCAGCGGCTGCCCATTCATCCGTTAAGGGCGTTTCTGCCTTTTTCATGCCAGGATGTACAACATGTATAACACATATGGAAAGTGTTTCTTTTGAAGCGTGGAGTTGAAGGTTGTAACATGGATCGCACCCTGATGTCTCCAATGCTAAGCTTCGCACATGCTGAAATGCGGAGGTAGAAGTGCGATGCTTGGCTTTTCCCCTTCAAAACTGTGTGCGAGATGAAAACAAACACATTAGTGTGGCAGTCAGTGCGTGGACACAGAAAATTGCACCGATATAGGTGGCTTGGAAATAGACCGAAATGTTCATCTTGAGCGCCGACGTTTTTTTAGGGTGACTCACGGCAGGAGACGGAATAAATCAACGTTAGTCACCGTTTGGATTTTATTTTAAGTCACAGGATTGACAAATACAGATTATTTGTGGTTCAATTCAAAACTGTAAAAAGACCTATTTGCTCTGCACGCGTCTCGGTGAAAGGCGAGCGCTTCCCGCTCCGCAGCGCCTTTCCATTTAGAGTCAGACGAAAAACAAAGAGGCCTGATTTCCTCGCCCTCGAAGCAGGACGCGAAACCGAACCCCTCAATTCTGCAGCCTCCTCCAAAGTTGCGCAGAGGAAATTAGCAGTGAAATTTCTGATTGTGTCATTAAAGAGGCCTTATTACGAGCTCGCAAGGACAATTTGCACGCTTTAATCCTTTGAATCTGAATGAGACTCAGATCAATTACTCCCATTACCAGGGCGACAGTTTGGAATGTGATTAGGGGGCTTGTTATCTGGGCGTCGCCACGGCGACCAGGCCCCTGCCCCACCTGCCACCATGTTGACCGCGCACCCAAAATGAGTCCTGGTGACATTTTGTCTTGCTGTTGCTCTTGTTGCAGTGTCAGATTAATTAGTATGCTACTGTCTACGTGGTGGTTTTTAAAAATGTTTGCTGAAAAGAGGTTACCAATTCCTCCGTGCGTGTTTTCGCTAACTGGTGCGATGGCCACGGTTTAATTAGGAACTCCATTTCGCTGTTGGGCTGGAACCGAGGAAGGAGCTACAAAGCTACACCAGCCAGTGATGCACAGTCCCCAAACACGGAAACGCAGACAGCAACAAGTGTAATGTTGCGCCGGAGCACCGATAGCTTTGAGCGATTGGCTTGGTCCCGCTGTGTCTCGCAATCACCTCTCACGGCACATAGCATGGTTCATTTAAATCACACAACGTCTAATTCCTTTGCGGCATAGCGGTTAGCACGGTGGCCTTGAAGTTGGAAATATCTCGGTTTGAATCTCTGCTCCTGCGGTAGTATCCTTGGTCAATTGACAGCAAAAATAGAGCAGAAATTATCCAGCTGTATAAATGGGTAAAACATTGTAAGCTGTTTGCTGCTCTTTCACAGCTATGTATGTTAATTTATTGAGAGGATTGTAGTGACACAAGTGAAAAGTCAACCTACTGTTTAGAAATGATTGCACTCTATGATTCAAACCTTATTTACTCAAGCTGTTCCTGTGGTCAGTAATAAACTGTAAACGCATGTGTAGTAACTGGTTAAGAAAAGATGTTTTTGTTGCTTATGGAAGGCCTGGAAAACACAGGGTGAGATGTAACGTAGAGGGAGGTCATAGCCAACGCCCAGGAAAACAGACACCTACAGAAGTGGCCCAAGTGAACATGTTGATCAAAACAGTTGAGAGGGAAGTGAAACACACGCCTTGTAAGTATAAATACGCCCAGTCACGCAGGCTTGTTTTCCTATTTTGTTTCTTCGGGCATCGCTGAAAAAAGCTGAGGACGTTGGAATTTTTCAGGGGTGTCGATGTTTCACCTGGATACACAAGAGTATCAATATTTCAATTTCGGCCCAACACCTATCAGACGACCTTCAAAATTAGTCTTCTTTCTGTCTTTAATACAAGGTCTTTTACACCCAAATCCAGTAACGCCACACCTTTATAAAGTGTTATCTAATTAATTTATGCCAGGATATTGAGTAAACCGCCACCATTACTTCGTTTCATTACCCCGCTGATTCATCTCCTTTCACTTCTCACAAGTTCATTTCAGCAAATATTCATATTTCAGTTGGGAATTCAGTTTTTCATTCAAAGCCCAACTAGTGCTTTTGTGTGTCTTTTTATGTGTGTCCGAGCGATTGCCCATCTGGGATCACAGATTTGCTCCCGTTTTTGCTCACATTAATCATAAAATATCGTATATTATAGTGTGTGACATCTTCTATGACGTCTCCTTGACCCACTAGTGTACTACAGAAGGAAAATCTGGGGTGTCATCCTCTGTAATGAGGCATCGTGGGACTCGTAAGCCGACCCAACGATTCGGTGAGGATAACGTGCTCTTAAGTTTGGCAATCATGACCTGATTCATTTTTAATTGTTATTCTTTGTTCACAAATCTTAAGAGGCATCTAGATTTTTCGCCTTGAATTCTGTGATAACAGTACATTTTTTATTGCTGTTTGTCTGATGCTTTTCTCCAAGGAGATTTACAGCATGAAGTTTCTGCACTGAGCTACTTACATTGATTTACCCACTTATACAGCTCTTATACAGTTTGAGGTTCAAACAAAGGGCCTTTGATTTCAAGGCAACAGCTCTAACCAGTGCGCCACCTGCTGCCCCCAGCCCCCCAGAAAGTACTTCGTTCTTGTTAAGACGGAGTAAGCTCACATTTAAAGTTACTGAAGTGATTTCCATTTCTATAACAGCTGTTGGCTCTTCTTGAGCTCAAAGGCAGATAAAACAGATGGTCGCCAAGACGTGGTTTCCTTGATTTATTTGTCTCAACCGTTGGGTTAGTTTCCATCCCGTTCCAACTGCAGTGCTTTTGGCAGAGAGTTTGCATTCAGAAATCTGCGCGTCACTTTTTGGAACAGCCAATTTAAAAATGGAAATCCGGCCTCACCTGTCAGACTAAATGACACACATAAACATTTTTTGTGCGTTTGCCCAAGGCAATTAATCCAAAGCTTCATGTTTAATTCATTTCTTTAATTGCAATCTTTAGAAAGCATTTAGCATTATTGAATTTCAATAAATTAAATGAAGGCCATGGCTTGCTTACGTTTTCAATTAAATGGATTTTCTCAACATTCTTGATATTAAATGCGCGGCTGTAACGGTTTACTTCTGTGGAGGATGCGCTGCGTTCATCTCTGCGTACAGGCCTTTCACTGTGATAATACCCATGACATTATGAACCATAATGTTCATTTCTTTGACTCTCATGGAAGAAGTTGCCCATCACAACTGAGAAGAAAAATAAAAATCTGCTTGTGCAAAAAGGAGGAGCACAGCACGTTGTTTCAATTATAAACTTGGGTGTCTGTATTTCTGAATTATTATTATGCGTTGACAGTGGACGGATGGATCATTCGTTTCTTTTCCATTTACTGTTTCGGAAAGTCACATACCTCTTTTTGTCATTCTTGGTGGCTTTTTTTCTCGTTCAGCTGGATGTGGAGCGCGCACGCAGAAGCGTGCTCTCTCCAGGTGCCCGAATCATCCTCTCGGAGCTGCTCGGACTGGCCCCCAGGTCAGGATCATAAGTACGCCTCCTTGGTTTCTTCTCTCCAAGTGCCCGGTTCCGGTGATGTCCCCTCTCCCAGAATGCTCCTTCGACATCGTTCCTTACAGGTTGCACGCAGGGTTCAGTGAATCGCGGCTCCGTCTCACACGGAGACCCGCTGGCATTTGAGGCCGATGCTCATTCCCTCAAGCAGACCAGCAGAACTGTTCCGTGGTCCTTTCACTTGTGACATTTGGCAAGGTCACGCAAAGAGCGTCCTATCTCTCCTGATGCAAGGTAGACATTTCCAGTCCAAACAGCCTTCCTCTGCCAAGAAACTGTACCCCTAACAATTTGCATAATTAATTGTTTGGGTAGTGTATTGTGAAAGTGATCTTGTGCCAAATACAATAAATAAATAGTCTTATTAAATTTCTTCTGGCAGGGTTTAACTGCAACAAGTCTGGGTGGAACCCGATCTTCCAGGTGACCAATGTTTCAGGACGAATGTATCGGTAACATCCAATTCATCAGAATCGGCACTGAACTGACAGCCGATTTTGTGCTTCTTGGCGAAGAATTTCCCACAGTGCCGTTTGGGAAAGGCCTGGGCTGCAGTCGTCTCCCATACGAGCGACTGTAGCGTGGCGCCGGCTCCACAACGGAGCCCACATATCACAGGGCAAATGTTTGAGATCTGAGCCATAAAGGTCAGGGAGCGCGCTGCCGGTTGGCGCCGTAATCCCCCTGCCATTTTCACTTTAATCCCTCACTAAAGGCTACCGTGTTGTGACACATCCCAAATGTTCTATTTCATCATCAGACGGCGGAAAGAGGGCATCGGGCTGGCTGCAGGCTGAAAAGGGTTATATCGTTGAACTTTTGAGTGAGGTGCTTAACCTTAATAGTTTCAGCAAATATCCAAGTGGGGAAAATAAGCCGCAGGAGCAGTTTGGAGAGCTCGGGGACGAGTTCCTCGAGGTTTTCTCGGCATCTCTAACGAACAATTCTGACCTCTAGGCATCGTTTCACATGCTCTGCTTTGTTGAGTGTCAGAGTGCCGCAGCTGCGCTCGCCGCACTGCACTACACTCCGCTTCGCTGCCGTGCGAGATGTTTCGTTCCTCCCTCAAACGAGATGCCCACCGACGGTGGGATCGTTTGCGGCGCCTGTCCGCTTTCAGCTGCGTCCAAATGGCGGAACGGTAATGAGGACAGGCGGTGGTTCTCACCCGAGCGTTTGCGCAATGAGAGCAGAGCTCACCGAGCTTCCCTTCTGTTTATAAATGTTCTGCATCCTTGTTCGTTGCATCGCATTCGTATTTTATCTTCTGTTTGACTTATTTTTGTTTCTGTGAGCTGTGTTGCGGATTCGATGCCAACCGCATTCCTCAGATATGCGTCTGCCCTCAGGGTGGAACTGTACAAACATGGCTTTAACTTAACTTCGCATGTCTTCTGTCATCCTCCACGCTGAGAGAACAGACTACACACACGGAGTGAACACGCTTGTTCGCGCTCAGGTGTAAAACATGTCGAGATTATTCTGGTACTTTTTTTTTTATTAGTTTCGTAAATGAGGGCAAACTCTCTGAATTTGAAATAAATGCTATGATTCTCTGAAGTTCTCCTTCATTTGTAAGCTCCGAATGTCCAGGATTGTGAGGGAGAGTCTCAGCTTAAGGACAGCAGGCGTTACGGGACGACAGATTACGCACCGCAATGCAACCGGGTTATTAGTGCTCGATGTCTGAAAATCGGCACATGAAACCTCAGCTTTATTTATGTTGCACGTTAATATGATTGATAGAGAAAAAAAAAGCCATAAAGTCAATCAGTACCTCCACACAAATAATGAGCCAATATGTCAAGAAGTCAAAATCCAATTGACTTGTCCTGACTAATTGAAAAGTGCCTGGTTTAATATCAGTCTTTGCTCTGGGTGAAACCCGTCCCGCCGCCGCTCTATTCATCACTCGTCTGCAGTAAAAGAGTAATGTTTATGATACCACTGAACTTATGAATTTTAAATGGCTAATTCTGGTGTGACTATTCACACACACATTGGTTATTAAAATGAATGGTATGTTATGAAAGAGTCAAGATTTGACTTCTCTGAGATGCCGAGCAGCCTGTTCAGCAAAAGGTCACGCCATGAAAAAATGACCATTTAAATGAAAATGTCCATTAAGGGGGAACTTCACCGGTGTCGTAACTGGAGGATATTATGGTTTTGGATGTTTTACAGCTCGTTGAACTTATTAATGAACCAGGGAAGTCAGAACTTAATGGAGCTCAACAGGGTCACCTGGAAATAGAGGAGGAATGTCGGCAACAGACACCTGTGAATGAAAATCGCCCCTAAAGCGCTCCCACGTTACTCGACGGTCAGAGTCCCGATAGTGGTGAGACCCACGGTGTGGTGTGGACGCCATTCGGTGTGTTTATTCTGGGCTGAAGGACTCAGTGAACTTCCGCTGCGACCACTGACTGACCTCCAGGAGCCAAATCCTCCTTTTCAACATCAAGTTGACTTTCTCCGAGCAACAGCCCTCTCTGCATCTGAATCTACGGCGAAGGGTTCACCGCGAGGCCGGGAGGAACCAGGAGGCCAGGAACACGTGAGATCCTTCAACAGGCAATTACTCCGACAGCTGGGTGCAAATTAGTTTTAGTGCAGTTCACATTAATAAAGAAAAGGCATTCTGCTCGTGTTCATTTTCGCTTTCGCTTTCAGCCATCCGAAATTGTGATTCCGCGGCACTTTCACCGTGGTCCTTATCGCCCACTTACCCGCATGCGGAACATTTTGTTTTTTTTAAGAGTCGGGCTCTTAGTGATTAATGTCACTCTCATTAAGCAGGACTCATCTGCAACCCAGGTACAAAAGTGCTGGAGGAAAAGAGAAAAAAAAAAACAAAAAGTACTCAATTAACAGGAGGGCTGTCGAGGGTCTCTGCGGAGCTCGGGTTTGCAGTCGAGGGCCGCGTGGCAGTGACCCCCCCCCCGTCAGAGCTGATCCTGCCTACGCCAGGTTTCAGAACGATAGTAATTGACTGTGCCCTCACGCTGTGCCAACACACCCAGACCCGTATGGACGTAGCTACCCACATGACACATATCTCCTATAAGTAGAGATTTGTACAATAAAAGGCTATAAATTCCCTACTATAACTAACGGAAAATCCACGTAACTGAAAACGTAAAGAAGCCGTGGCCTTCCTTTAACTTTCTTTTTCATCTGTACTGCTAAACGTGAGTGACATTCTGTTTATTTAAATACAACGCTTTCCGTCCTTTCCTACCTGTTACCCTTGAGCATTTTCCATAAACGGTTTGGTACATTAAGAACCTTCGGGGCAGCTTCGGAGCGCTTTCTCCTTCTTGCCACCCAGGGTCACGAAGGTGGATCATCGGAGGGTAAACTGCACTTTATCTAAGAGACATCTCTCTCTGAGGCGTTACGGTTATTCCTGTTGTTTACTTTAAAAATAAAAAGGAACATTTTAGATTGGTTATATTCGGAGCCTGTGGCCTCACAGCGTCTCGGGGGTGTAATCACTAAATTTCCCAATGGCTCCTGCTTGGCTAAGCAGTTTTAATACACAAATCAATTTTGCATTACCTCCTTCTGGCTGTGAGAGCTTATAGTGGGAGAGCCATGAAAAATTGATGGAGCTCAGGATGCAGATTGCAGGCTGAGCGAATCTTTCATCTGCGCCAGGGCCCTTGGAAAGACAATGTCAGGGGAGGTGATGGCTACTGTTTGCTCTGCTGCTTAACTTATGAAAATTTAATTCTGCTTTTTTTGCACCCCTCCCCCTTCCAGGGACGGTGTCGCTGTAACTGGAATTTCAATGGAGAAGCAGTATACCGGAGACGGAACAACACCGAGTTTTTCGATTCCGGGCCATTTATCAATGCGAGAACTGGGGACCGTTTTGGAAAGAGGCCTTTCGACCAGCCTCAAGGAGCAACGTCCTTCTTTCGGTGCTTTTTCGACTTTCGTGACCACCTCTCGTTAACCCCGTAGATGAACTGCTGCGTCTCATTGCATGGAGGTTTTATTTTACGAACGGCGCTGTTTTTAATGTGCAATTGATTTTCCTATATTTAGGTCCATTAAGCGCAGCTCGTTGTGTCTCGGAGCAGTTTGCGGTTCCATTAGATGCTATTTTTCCACCGTTTGTTTTGTCAGTCAGTTATACAACCCCTTTAAACTGAGGGTCATATATAAGCTGTAGTCTTATATGCAGGAGCACTGATCTAAAGAAAATAAATAGATGTGTGGAAGGAGAAAATGTAAATGCGCTAAGCACCGACATATGGTTGCTGAGAGCTACTCGAATGCGTGCAGTACCTCTCAGATGTCCGAGTACAACTGAGAGTGTTTTAAATCTTGCTCAGGAATGAAGGACTGCCCAATTAGCCGTGACCCTGAGGGTAGGTCGCGGCTCTTAAGTATGCTACAGTAGCCGTGCTAGTTGGGAGGGCAATGGATTTGGTAAAATTCACCAAAGCAGCCCCACACTATGATATTGCTGCTGCTGCCGCCACCGTCGCATCCGCGTTGGACAGAGGGAACCACGCGGACGCATCTCATGCGCTCACCCTATCTGAATCTTTCAAATACTCTGCAGTTGGACCAGATATTGATGCATAAATCCATAAGATTAACTTGCACTCCTCAAATGCCTAGTTTCCGCATATTTTAGCCAAAGCAAGTCTGGTTCCAGACATGCGTACTCAAACTATCGACTGGTTCTGTGTGTCAAACAAGGTCTTGTGCCGCAGATTCTTTTGTTCCAGTGGAAATTCCGGAGAAATTCGGCGAGAATCGTGGCTGTGAATCTGGATCTCTCGACAGAGGCGTCCTTGACTTCTCGGAAGCAGCTGCGGCGATTTCTCTTCATCTCTTGTCATCTAGTGGATGGACAAACTTTCGACCAAAGCTGTGATGTTGACACTGATTTACCAAAACAGAAGTTTCACGACAGGAGGCTGGCCTGCAGTTTAAAAGACAGCAGCTGACAGTGACGCGCGGTGATACGGGAGCGAAGAAGCCTTTTTCTCAGGGAACATTATTAGATATTGTTTTTTTATTGCTCTGCCCGACACTCGGTAATGACATGTCATCAGCAAAGGAATTACGTTGCATATAATTAGCTAGCAGCGACTTGGAAGTTATCAAAGGGGAATGAGGAAATTTCACACTTTTGAAATGAGATTGAGTGAGGTTGTGCAGCGTCGGTGTCCTTGAACACGACGGCTTTTCTCATTTAAATCACAGCCCGACAAAATTCTCTGCTGAATAGCAAATTCCTCCAGGTACAGATTTTAGTCACTGGCAGATTAATTCTTAATTTAATGAGTTGGTGCACTCTTCAAATATAAATGATCTTAATCAACAGTGAGTGTCATCTCCAGGGAGGCTTTCGAGGTTCTGATGCGCGTTGGATGAAGGATGGGAGGCAGGAATCGGACTGGGAAAAGGCGAGCGTGTTTCGTGCATCCAGAGACAGAGCAGCTCGCTGTGAAGATGTATGTCGGCTGTGACATGAAAACGGTCGTTATTGGACAGTAGATGGCGAAGCGGTTAGTGCTGCTGCCTTGCAGTTAAAGGACTGCAGATAAGATCCCTAATAATGCTGTAGTACCCTTGATCACAGTACTTGCCCTGATCTGATAGAGCGACCATGTTGTATAATTGGGTAAATCATGGTAAGTATCTTAGCATGCAAATTTAACATTGTAAGTAACCTTGAAAAAAAAGTTAAACGAATAAATAAATCATTTACTTTTTTTTTTTTTTTTACTAAAATACTGTAAAGAAAATTATTTTTTTAAATTACCGAGACCTGAAATAGAGTTACCTGCTCGTAAAGATGCAGAGCGGCACTCGTTGCGTTCGAAGACACGGACAAGACTTTGCAGGCATGTGTGAAAGAGGAAGTAGCCGTGGGCCCTGTGGGCACTGTGCCGCGAGAGCGAACGTGGACACCCGCGTGGGAGCGCGGCGCCTTCGATCTGTCTCCCGCCTCTCAACTTTCTCGTGTTTTGGAGGGAAGTAGGAAATTCCTGCCATCCCACTGGAAGCCATTAGGTTTTGTTGTGCGTGCCGATGGAGGAGGCCGACAGGCGCAGCTTGTGTATGACTGTCATATGGGAGGAGGCTGCTGTCTGAGCTGTGCTGAGATTGCTCCATCCTCTTTACCAACTGGCCCATGTGTCCTTCAGCCAGGAGCAGAATAAAACAAAAAAAAATAATCATTTTACAAAATTAGGCTTAATAACTTCGACCTTGGCAGAAGATTTGGTCCATTTGGTTACAGCACAAAAAGATGCTTTGTTGTGTTTATGTCATTCTATGTTTTGCTGTGTAATTCCACAAACAGAGCAACGACATGGCTGTATTCGCAGACATCCAATATCATGGAACATTAATGGTTGCAAGGAAAGGATAGTGAGGTGTGACAGGGTATTATATATACAAAAATATTTATTATATATGTGTGTGTGTGTGTGTGTATGTATATATATATATATATTCTTTTTTTTCTTTCCTGTAAGATCATCATTTGTAATATCAGTTTTTCACACTGGATTGAACTGAAAACAGACAATTAGCAAAATCACGCTCTTTGTTTTGCCGGTTTCCGTTCTGCACGTCCTTTACAGTAACTGCAGGAATGTTACACCTTCTCACTGTTTTAGCCAAACTCTTTGGCACCAGAGGACATCCTGAAAAACAGGAACTGTGGCATTTGGTCACAGAGGGTTGTGGCATTTGGTGACGAAGAGCCTTGTTATGCGCTCCCTCAAGTAACACAAGCAGCTTTTCCTTTCTGAAGAGGCAACTGTGAGGTTGGAGACGTGCTCCAGAGAAGCCCCTCTAAGAGACGTCGCTGTGAAGATGATTAAAGGCAAAATGTGCCGAGCGCTTCCTGCTCCCAAACAAAGACCCGGGGAGACAGCGCTGCACACTTTGCTTGCATTCAGACATAGTTGCCATGGAAATACTAATGTCGCTTCAATAGTAACGATGTTGAAATGGCAAGTGGGGGACGTTTTCTATGCAGGTGCGATACAGCGAACGGCGGTTCAGATAATGGAGTCAATTTCCTGTGAATTCTGAGGCAGAAGAGCCCGACAACAAGACCCGAGACATTCCTTTGGAAACCAAACTCCCCGCACTCGGCGATCCATCCTCCGAACAGCGGCTCCTTCTTTCAAACCGTAGAATTCGGGCTCCAGTGAAATACAGACGCTGACAGGAGGACGCCGCTGGAATATACGCACCACTTTCATATCGCGGGACAAAATTCAGGCCTCCACCAGCCTCCACCGCTTGATACGCCGCGTGATATCATTATACGCTGACAGTTCTTGTTGAGAGGGAAAAGCAGCCACTTTCCCGGGAAGCTGTGTGCAGGCATGGGCCAAGAGATCACCAAGCAATTCATTTGTGAAACTCCAAGGCTTTCTCCTTCCTTTTTCTTTGAGCGATGAGGAAACTAAGGCCTGAGGCTACAGCATCCTGGGACCGGAATCTGTCCACTTTAGTTACTTATGCCTGGTGGGCAGACAGAGAGGACTGGAGGACAGAGGGCTCATATGAGGATTGCGGGACCGAGCACGTCAGGTAGGGGTCCAGAGATCCCCCGACCCGAGAAGGGGGAAATAAAGGAAGTAAGTCGCCGCAGATTATTCTGACGGCCCCTCGATTATCCCAGGCGGCTGGTTGTCTCTGTCTGCTCTCGTTGGTCCCTGGGTCTCCTGTCCCTCACCAATCACCTCCAGCATTCCATATCACATGTCACCGAGTCCATCTCTACCATCTGCCCAACTGACACCACGCGTCAGAGTACCGACCGCGGTAACGCAAAACAGGACCCGAATGAAAGTTACCGGAGTAAATGCACTTAGCCAAGCAGTGTTTACCATCATGGGATAAATGAACAAATTCAAGGCCATTCCTCTTTTTGTTTATTTATTTTGCCCTGTGCATTGTCTGACTATAGGGTGGTCTGTGCCGTTGATAAAGGTTTCTCCCCCCTACTTTTTCCGTCTGCCAGCTCGATGCTAGCTAGGTTTACATGCAGCGATATCCCAGAACGGAACACACACTTTGTATTATCTACAGATGCCTGGAGGGAGAGTCTGAGTTGAGATAACGCCGCAGAAATAATGAAACCCACCGGTGGCATTCGGGGGTCAAGATTTCAAAAGACATTATCGAAAATGTCAAAATGTTCCTAAGCACACGCAGTATCCACTGCAACATTTCAAATGATGTACGGTATTTGCATATATTGAGCTAGTAGATATTTACTGCTACATCGTCGCCCACAATATGGGGTCATTATTATTCTTTTTTTAGCCAGTCCTTCTCTGTCTCTTGGAATAACTCGCTCTCTTTCCCACAGATGTCCCGCAGGGATCAGTGCTTGGACCTCTGCTGTTCCCCCTATGTATTTGCTCCCTGAAATCCTTCATTACCTGTTATGGCTTCTATTTCTTTTCTACCGTTATGCAGATGATGCAACAATCTTCATCTCTTGCCTCAAACTGAATGTCAAACATCCTATTGGACATCTAAGAGTCACTTGAAATTCGGTCTCTCCAAACATCTAACGGTGTCTCTCAATAACACCCTCAATTTCTTGAAGAACTTCGGGTAAAAAGTATTTACATTTTGTGCGATTCTGTTACTTGTCTTTGTGTGATCACATATTGACTAAAAATCACGACTTTGTTTATTAAGGCACCTATGGGTTCCTGCTGGGGGCCTGGGATGTCGACTCTGGCCTGTCAAACGTGGAAAGGTCGGCTGCAAGAAATCCAACGTACGTGGTGTGGAACTGAGAAACTCGATGGTAAGGTACTCTAAAATGTTCACCTGAATGTTAATCGGTGACACGGGTCCTAATTTTCAGCTCGTTTCAGTGCATTCAACATATTGATGGAAACTGGCAAAACACAAAAGGGACCTGCATCATGATGTACCGCGCAACTGTTTGTATATTTGTCTTTATTCACTTAGCCGTCGCTTCTCAAAAAGTGACATCTCTACGACAATAACCATTCAAGACAAAGACAAATCCTTAAAATAAACACAGTTTTCGTGTAGACGCCTTTACGTTGTCGTCTTAAAATAGGGCACATGTAGGTACTGTCTATTCTATCGTGTCACGGCCAGTACAATGTCATCTTCCTATACACCGCTGGTATTATACAGAGATACAAGGCACATATATGGTTATGATTCAGACAACAGCACTGCACATTATTCACACCAGCCCTCCCTTCTTATTCAAACTGTAGATTTTTCATAAAGTCCTTTGACACCAAATACCATTTATTTTCAGAGGAATGAATTCCATTTAATTCCATTTAACATATTAAGTATTAATTCGAAACCGGTCTCTGCAAAATGTTCTAAAAATATTTGCTCCCAGTTGGAGGAATCTTGATGATGTCTTTGTAGAACCATGAAAAAAGGACACAAAAATGTTGAGAAAGGAATGCGCGGGGTTCGAACGGCCCATCTACGAGAGCGACATTAAATTGTCAGTTATGATGGATGTTCCTCCTGCTCTGCATTAACTGGTACATTACAAGTCATTAATTCTTCAGGAAGTGCTCTCCACATCGGAGACCCCCACGGGGCTCAGCCACATCCATAACACAGGAAGGATGCTGCGGGGGAGACGCGCCACCCATAGCTCGGCTGGGGGTTCGAGATGGGGCGGGGTGACCGGGCACGGAGATCAGTTTAGGGAAGGAAAAGACATTTCATGGATCGCGAGCAGAATTACGTGGAGTTATATACGTGTATACCGATTCCTCTGCGGGGAAATTGCACAGTTTTCGTGCAACTGTCTTTCTGCAAATTTCTGCTGATATGTTTGGGAAAAAAAGTGAAATGCACTGTTTTCACCTTTCAGTTCATTACCGTATATTTAGTATATTCTATATTTAGTTGTGGGGGCGCAGTGGGTTTGACCTGTGCCTTGCTCTGTGGTGGGTCTGGGGTCTGAGTCCCGCTTGGGGTGCCTTGCGACGGACTGGCGTCCCGTCCGAGGTGTGTCCCCTCCCTCTCCGGTCTTGTGCCCTGCGTTGCCGGGTTAGGCTCCGCCTCGCCCCTGCTTGGGACAAGAGGTTTTTGTGTGTGTGTGTGTATATTTAGTTGCTGTATAAACATAGACGCCGTAATACAGTGACAGGTAAAAACAGTGCATTTCACCTTTTTTTATTTTTGCTCCTGTCGATGTCTAACTTTTTGTTCAGATGCTTTTGTTGTGATAGTTTTTTTTTTTTCCTGTAACATTTCATTCGCCTTTTCATAACTGCCAATATATAGCCTTTTTATAATTAAAAAACATTTTAGAATGATTTTAATGTCCTTGTTTGTTTTATGAGGAATTCGTTCCCCTTTCCCGTCGATTGGTGCGACCGATTACATCAGAGCATCTTTCTTGGTTTCCGTCTGTCAGAGCATGAAACCATCAGGCCTTTATGGAGGTAATGACTGACGCGGGGACACGTGATCCTGCAGCAGACATGCTAATGTGCGCCGCGTGCCTCATCTCCGCTCTAAGTGCTGCACTCTGTCTGGCCTCTTTATTCGTATCGATCGACGGAGCCCACGCTTCCCGCTCGAGCGGCCTACACGCACGTTCGCGTCCGGACGGCCCCGCCCCGGTGACTCAGCGTTCCTCTCCTTCAACCGTTGAACAACTTTGAGTCTCCCGTCCGCAGCATGGTGAGGATGGAGAATAAGAGCATCATGAGGGCAGCGAGTGGCGCAGTGGTTCGGGCCAATTGCCTCGAATGCAAAGCATCATTGTCAGCGTTTAAGCAGAAAGAGTGCATTCATGTAACCGACGTCTCTCAATGCATTTTTTTCTCTGTAAATCTGTGGAAAGCATTATTATGTAGCCTAGTGGTCAGAGGTATCATCTTACATCCGAAGGCCGTAGGTTTGAGTCCCACCTGGAACAATTCCCCTAGTACTCTTGTAGTCCCCCTGATCAACGTACTTACCCCGCATGGGTACAGGAAAAGGATAAAAAAAAAAGAGCAGTAAATCGAAGCAAAGTCGATTATGTAACACTGTGAGTCACCTTGAACAAAGGTGTGAAATAAACAAATTGAAATGTAAATGTAACTCTAGAGTTACAGAAAGCACTCAAATCTCGGCGCCAAAAGGCGCAGCCATTTTTCAGTCGTCCGGAGGAATATTTTCACCGACAATTAAGCAGCGATTACTGCTCACGTAATGCTTCCCGTGCCATTTCACAGTGCTCGCAGGGCCCTGTGTCTCACCGAAGCAGCGCTCCCATGCCGCACGCAGGACCCACAGGGCGTGACGCACCAGCCGCCTCTTAGGGCAAGAACATAGCAGAGCGACAATTTGTCTGCCCTCCCCACAGTATCCTTCATAATTTACATGGCCCAGAACGATGCTCTGCCATTTGACCGCCATGTAGGAGGGGGCTGCGGGATCGCCGCTGCTGCACCATCTGGAGCGTTTACCGTGTTACCGTCAGTAAATGGGCCGGAGCAGGGAGTCGACGGCGATGTCGGCAGAGGGGCCCTCGGGCCGAGAGCGGGGGCCCGACTCGCTCTGCGTAGCGAACGGCAGCGGCACCCGGCCGAGACACACGCTGCATTCGTGTCACTCAAGCAACTCACGCGCACACATCCTCAGCTGTCGCAGACTTGGGCCAAGGTGACCCTAAAAAATCGTAGGTGTATGTTGTTCTTCGCATCTTAAGGAAGGAATACGTGAATCGGAATCCGAAAATAAGTGTAGCACTCTATGACACCTGATCTTCAGCAGCTCGCTGAGCCCATGGATCGGTATTTAAATCACCCTCTTCAGAAAGACGGATGGATGGATAAATAAAAACCTCATTAATCCCAAATGCTCTGTTGTTTGTCCCTCTTTCATTGTATTTTATGCTAAAGCGCAGTATAAATGGCTACGAACACCGCAGGACTATGAGGTTCTGAAGAAATGATGACGTGAATAAGGGGTTTCTCAGAGGGTCATTTACTCGTCACACACTTTGTTTATGGTTATAAAATGACTTTACTTTGTTGTTGCTCGTCAGCTACTAAAAAAAAAAAAAAACATGAGCAGGACATTTGTGGAACTCCGACCTGGATGACCGATGATAGCACCGGACCGGAGCAGTTTGGCTCGCGGCAGAAGATGAGGGACATTTTCACAGTTTGTGGATGAGATTGACCATTATCTCGGTGTTTGATTCATTGACTGCGATAAATACTTGAGCCCCCCACACACACACACACACACAATTCATCTCACAAGCAGAGAGTCCTGGGTGGTGCAGAAGACTCAGGGAGACGTTCACAATGAGATCGCGAGGGACGCTTGCACAGAGTCGACCGCTGTGAGAGCAGCGCGTCAGTCTCGATCCCAGAAGGGGGGGCTCTGGACACACGCCCCTTTCCCGACTCCGACGAGGCCAATGAACCGCAGCCCGAGGAGCGCCGGCACCGTGGGGCGGGTTTGCATTCGACGCAGGCGAACCTAGAAAGGACAATAAGCAGCACATAAAATACCCACCCTGAGCATGGTAACACACCGCAGGGAAGGGGGCACAGCCTGTCAGTGCACCCTGAGACACTGCGTTTCCAGGTGCTGGTGAGTTCGGTACCCCCCGTGTCACCTTTTTCTGGGGCAGCAGAGTGTAGAAGGCTTAGAACTGTCGCTTGCACTCAAAGGGCCGGGTTTGAATCCCACCTCCTGCTGTAGTAGATCGAGGTGTTTGCTCTGAACTGATACAGTAAAAACTACCCTGCTGTATAAATGTCTAATCAATGTATAAGGTAGCATAACAGTACAAGTTGCTTGGGGTAAAAGTGTCAGATTTAAAAAAAAGAAAAACAAAAGGCGTGAGTGTATAGTGAGAGAGAGATGTGTGTGTTTATCCCTGTAATGTTACTGCATGGGGGGGGGGGGGCCGCATCCTCTCCGTTTCCCCCATTAACCCCCAGAGCATTTTGTCACAGATGCCCAGCCAGACGGCCCATTTGCAGGCTCAGGAGGAGGATGTTTCACCGCGCTGATCTGAGTCATTTCATTCGCTCTCCGGTCATTCCCATAATGTACCGCTCAGGGCAGGGGATTAGTCGGTGCGCTGATGTCACACGCTATTGCCGACACACCCGACCTGTCCCCACGAGCGTCATCGGCACGGCGTCTCCTTAAAGGACATCAGGGATTCGCCAAGAGCTCACGGACGCAAGCGCACAACGATAGCGCAAACGGTCTGTCGGGAGGGGTGCGAGACTCGATGCGAGAGGCCAAAGTTTGAATCAGCAGAGTGAATAGAATCTGAATCGTTGTGTGTAAAATTATAACAGGTGCTTATTATTATTACTATTCATTTATCTAACTTTTTTTACAGAGGAATTTACAACATCGTGTGTACACTAAGCTGCTGAAATGATTTGCCCCTTTATGGAGCAGAGTAATTTTGACTGCATGAACCCACCAAGGGTACTACAGTGGGAGTGGGGTTCAAACCCATGTCCACCATGCGAAAGGCGGTGGCTCTAACATGACGCCACCTGCTGGCCCCTACGTTCGTGTGCCGGAGAGCACAGCAAGAACCACAGCGGGTGAAATGCTGGAACAAGTATAGTACCCGGCGGGTCAAATTATGCATCTATTGATTCCGCATCAATTTCTCATAATCGTGCAGAATGCAAAGCATTCATCATAACTGCAGTTACATGACAAATATGCAACAATTCCCTCGTCTCTGAACTCGGGCCGCTAGAAAGATTTAATGTTTATGAAATAATAGCAGCTGTGTCTTCATTAAGGTGCTAACCTGAGTGGAGTAAAACACGCAATTTTACAGTGGAGAGAAACCAAACAGCGATGGACAGAACCGGGTCCGAACTGAAGGCTCTGCTCAGGAAGGGAGTCGCGCCGGCAGCGACCCGCCGTGCCACCGGTGCCAACTTTCTTCTGCTGAAATCATGCCTCGAAGTGTCCCGTGGGCAACGGCGCCTCCCGCAGCAAAGAGAGAAACGAGGCCAGACGGGTCCCAGAGGTGGACGTGTTTAACAAATGGGCCTCGTTTTGTGCACTAATTGCTAGGACGTCTAGGCTAAGTGGCACTCGAGTGTTAGGCAGAGGGGCAGCTGCTGGAGAGGGGGCGGGGCCAAGGGTGGGATTAGGGGCAGGGCAGCGCAGCGATGACAGGAGCGCGCGCGCGCACACGCACACACACACACACACACACACACACACACACACACACATTGCCCCCCGGAGTAATCTGTTCTTTCTTTGCCCACTTTTTCGGGGATGAAGCCTCGTTGGAGAGCGCAGCAAAGTGAATTTCGAGAAGAAACAGCATACTGTTCCGTGTTTAAAATCGGATTAGTAAAACTGCATATCTCGCCTGTATTTGGCCCATTTTTGATCACACAGCTAAGTAAAAGCGTACTTTGTGTATTCCGACTGTAGCTGTAGTTTCCTTTTTGGAATTAAAAACTGCCTTAGTGAAAGATCACAAGAATGTGAAGGAGCTCTCAGAAGATGAGTAAAGTCACTGTTCCTCCTTAAGGGTGACCTGTGCTCCGATACGTGTCTCGCAGTCATGGTAAAAGGTGCAGGAAAGAAGAGTCCGGGCGTGTGTTCGACGTCCCCGATCGCAGGTTCCGGTCCAGCAAGAAGAACTGCTGTGCTTCAAGCGCTACGGTCCCCTCGAGGAAAAAAAGTGAAGAGTCCGTCGCTTTGGGTGAAATTGTTTACTGTTAAGTCGAGGGAATCGCTCACCGAGCTCTCACGTCCTCCTCGGACGTGGGAATAGGCTCTTTCGCGTGGTATTTTCACTGTACGAAAAAAGCGATCGTTCTACGAAGCCACGTCGCGTTAAATACAGTCTTTTAAGTTGTGTGCTTTCCTCCCCGTCGCGCCGGTTTGCTAGATAATGCGACACGAGATAATGACAGAGCGCTGAGCATCTCAGCACACCGAGTTGTTTGCGTTGCCATTAGGCCTCCTCAAGGTGCGCTTCCCTCCAGAAGACGCAGCCCCGCCCGAGCGACGCTCGACTTCGAACCCGTCGGATCTCAAGGATCCCACGGCGCTTGCTCGGACAGCCGTTTCCCCACAGTGCACCGGGGTCCACCCCGGCCGTTTGCCGGGTCCGCCTCCCCGCCTCCGTGTGCCTTTTCCTCCTCCGCAGATCACCTTGATCAGCTTTGATGCGAGGCTGTCATCTCATTAAGGCATGATTGATCTTGTGATACAGGAAATTAACCTTTAATTATTCCGGTCGCGGTTCACAGAGCACTAATCCTATTTAAAGAAAGACGTTGGAGGAGCCGGCGGAGACGAACGGCACGTCGTCGCGCGATGGAAACCGAAGCTCAAAGTCGTACGAAAGCGTCAAGTCCCGGAGCACGAGAAAAACGGTAACCGTTTCTCGCGTCACATCATTCCGGAAGACGGACGAGAGCAGCCGTAACTGCTTTACGTCCTTCGGTGCATTTTATTCTCTGTCAAACCCCAGAAAACATGTTCCGCTTCTTATTAGTATCGGCGCATCGGCCGATCTCTGGCCTCTTTTCCACACAAATATTTCATAAGGCCAGAAGGTGGCGCAGCGGTTACAACTCCCGCATTGCAATTTGAATCCCACCTCCTGCTCCAATACCCTTTAGCTTTCTAAATGTGTGAATTGGTGTAAATACCTTAACAATGTCTTACACTTTGAAAAAAAGAGATTAATAATACTACAGCAGCTGTAGTTTGGTAAAGGTAGGCTTGAATCTACAGTTAAATGATGAGAGAAAAACAAACCTTTATTGGTTTAATCTATGTATCACAATTCTGGTTTGCGTTGTCACTTTGGTTCAACTAACACTAGTCGCTGTACGTCAGTGTCGCACCGCTTCGGTTTCCATGAACGACCTATTTAGCCGACACTTTTCTCCAGGGCGACTTGCTGGGTAACTTTTAAGGGACGCTACTGCAGAAGGAGGGATTTGAACCCGGGACCTTAGACCGCAGTGCTCTACCCGCTACACCACGTGCAGTTGCTGTCGGACAGGGATGCGAAGGGGCGCCATTATGCAACGGATGTTAGAAGCGACAGCTTGCGGGAGAGCCGAGCCTCCAGATGGAGCATCCGTGGCGCAAGGTATCAGCACGCGTCTTTACTTCGGGTTGAAGGGCAGAATGAAAAGGCTTCACCGGCGAATAACAAGATTAATTAGGGCAAAATGTAACGGTGAAGATGTCGCTCTTGCCGGCACCTGACTGCAACATGAAAAATGTATCTGAGAGCCATTTATTAGATATGGAAAGTGCAGTTATGAAAAGTGACCTTAAACTTTTTAAAGGAAATATATTAGGAGGGGAATTATGAACTGTCAGAGAATGTGGTAAGTCATTTTCGTTCCCCTCGTGGGCATTTCTGGCCTTTGCTACCGTGGAAACTTCATACTCTAATATTAGAAAACATTAAAGCAAGAATTATTTTTTGACATTTAAATGTTATTGCTTCCAACAAAGCTTTTTACCCCCCCCCCCTCCCCATCTCATCTCATCTCTCTGTTTTTGGAGAAAAGGGGGACACAAGACAGCGATGCAGATTATCATTGCTCCTCTGGGTTCGAGAAACCCTGCCCCCCGTGGTTGAGCTCTGGAAGCGTTTTTAAGTCGGTCAAACTTCGGAAGCATCAATAATTGAGCGGCCCGTGTGAGAAGGGCAGTAAAAATTTTATAGCTTTTTGTCTGTTTGATGTGCCTTTTTACCCTCCCCCCCCCTCCGAAAAGGGCCCAGGATGCAAAAACGGACCACGCGTCCCCGCCCCCGTCTCTAAATCAGTGTCGGTGCTGTGATGCGCGTACATGCGTGTGAGGATCGCAGGTCGCCGCAGCTCCACTGTCCCAAACCACGTAGCATAACACGCTTTGCAATATGAATGTTTATAAATTTAAAAACATTTTCTCCGTCCGCACTTCTCCTGCTGTCCAGAGACAACATTTTAGTGTCGTTCGCAGAATCCGACACTTTGACACAGCCATTCCGGGAAGGTGATGAGACACAACTCGCCACTCGAGTAACCTTTAACTGCAGTTCGGTTTGTCCCCCTCCGTTCTGCCGTGGGACCGCAATCCAGACTCTGTTCCTCGTGAAGTTACGGACCGTACGTTAACTACTATTTGGCAAAGATATGTATTTTATTGCTGTAGTTCACAACAGAAGCTCCCTCTACAAACACACTTTGACTACAGAGTCTCACTTCGTTCCACGTTGAAAATTTAACATTTGGCCTGTTGTAATGGACGATCTGGTCACCTTCCAGTACCTTTTAGAAGTGCTATGTGATCACCCTTCTTAAATGTAGTAATCTCTGGCCCTTGTATAATATTATGTGTCTGTATGTATTTGCAGTTTCCGGGCACACCGGTTCTCTTCTGGTGTTGAATCAATAACCATTTGTGTAGCGCAGGGTTGAATTAGTCTGGAGCCTATCCTGGAAGCAGAGAGCGTGAGACCGGCTACCGGTCTATTACAGGGCAATCGTATAGACGCATTACAGGTGGTTGAGTCACGAGTTCACCAGAAACGCATGTCTTTGGACCAGGAGGAGACCCTTGTTCCACATATAATGGGTTGTCCGGGAGCTGTCAGAAACCATACATACATACATACATACATACATACATACATACATACATACATACATACATACATACATACATACATACATACATACATACATACATACATACATACATGAGGGGGGTGCGGTGGCGCAGCGGGTTGGACCGGGTCCTGCTCTCCGGTGGGTCTGGGGTTCGAATCCCACTTGGGGTGCCTTGCGACGGACTGGCGTCCCGTCCTGGGTGTGTCCCCTCCCCCTCCTGCCTTACGCCCTCTGTTGCCGGGTTAGGCTCCGGTTCCCCGTGACCCCGTATGGGACAAGCGGTTCAGAAAATGTGTGTGTATATATATATATATATATTGCTTATTAGGAATTTTATACATCTATTGTGTGTGTATATATGTGATGCTTATTAAGTGAGAATTAATTTGATACAGCTGCCCAGGTGATGCTGTGCTCAAATACGGTTTCAAGAGGTTCTCTCCTCTTATCTTGGTGCGAATAAGCATTACAGGGCTCTGTTTTGTATATGCATAGTTAAAAATGATTGACTGCCACTCGCCCATGTTTATACGGAGGAACACGGCTCGGCAGATACCTTTTAATTTGCAGCCACAGAAGCCAATCTGCTGTGTAATAAACCCAAGATTGTTGCTCTCTTTATTGGCGCCGACACAATTCAATACAGCAGCAATTTTTGAAAATTGCGGTTTCCAGCCTCCCTCCCGTTATTTACCTTGGACAGCATTTGGTCTTTATCTTATAGGTTTGGACGGATGCAACAGCCCTCCCTGCGGAAAGCAGTCCAGCAGTCTGAGGTGAGGAGTCCCAGGAAACACATTGCTTCGAGGGGGTGGGATGGTTGCGGGAGGTGCTGCTCACCTCCGATGAGACAGGTGCCCATGGAGCTGCTGGTGGCATACTGTTTTGAGCCATTCAGGTTTGAATACCACGTCTTGCTGTAATATCCTAGATCAAGGTACTTACCCGTTTCTACTACGTAAAAATTACACAGCCGTGTCTATGGGCCATATCAATAAGTGTGCACAAACCTGTAGGTCACTGTTGAAAAGGCTTCAAATTAATGATGGCTAATAATATTAATATTAATATTAATGGTGCAGTGAAACATCTGTTTAATTGCCGCGGACCCAGGTGTGGCTTGGCGCTCTGTGACAGGAGGCTCCTGCGACCTGCCCGTCTCTTCAACTCGCGGCTTGACGGGAGGCCGTTTTGTCTTTCTTTGTGCCCGTGAGGACTTTTCCTTTTTCCAGACGTCTCCTTTGCGCTTCGTGTGACACGACGGTCTTTGCATGTTCGGTAGAGCGAGCAATCCGGCGCTTTCCGACAGCAGGGCCTTGTACTCGCAGCCTGACAGCGTCTGCTGTTTTCGCGGCAGCGGGTGACAGCGCACACGGGACGGTGACCGTGCTCTTTCCAGCGGATGCGGGTTGTGTTGCCGAGCCTCTCCGGAGCTCAGGGTAACTGTCAAATGAAGGCCTTTTGTAGCAGTGCTGGCATCGGGTGCGCCTGCCGGGATGTGTACAGAATACAAACGGCAGGTAAGGCTGCCCCCGCGAGAGCGAGAACCCTCCGGAAACGTCACCCCCCCGTAGCTTCAAACTTTATTGGTGGGAAACAAATAAGACACTGCACTCATTCCTCTGCTGGCAGGATTACTTCATATGACCTTCAGCCTTATCGTTCTTGTTGACCTTTATCGATCCAACTCATTTCACCAAAGCAACTAACGGCGTGAGGTTTGCACACCACTCCACATAGACAGATTTACCCAGTTACATAGCAGTGGAATTTTCACTGTATCAGTACAGAGTAAGTGCCTTGATCAAGGGTACTGCAGCAGGAGGCGGGATTCAAACCCACATCCTTCCGTTGCAGTACTGCAGCACTAACCACCACGTCACCTGCTGGCTCTATATATACAGTTATTTCCTATTTCACTGCAATCTGATTGGGTGCCAACCCACAGCTCAACGGGTCACCTGGAGATCGAGGAACTTGACTTCTCCACCAGCTTCGTGTCTTAGGAGGCGTCCGACCGCATGGTGACACTTTTGAACCGGTCCACCGAAAACACCGAGCCATGTGCAGTGCAGAGCTCTGGGCACCGCGGTGCTCTACGGTCCATTATAGAACACGGCTTGATCTCTGGCGAACGCGGGTCTTTGGAGGATTAAAGATTAATTGCCAATTTCCCCACTTTTTAATGCATTGATTAATTACTCCGAGCAACATTGATGAACTGGGAAGATTAATGCCGTGAGGTTTACCCCGTTGAATTGCTATTGACTTTGATTTGTTGCTCTAAAAACTTGTGCGCTCGGGAGGTAGAGCGCCCCTCGCTCGGCAGGCGATTACCCAAAGGTCCTTAGCGGCTGTCGAAGCCGGACAGAAAGCTGGGGCCTGTACTGTTTAGGAAATAATGAGAAAAGAAAGCGCTGTACAGAAACGCAGCTGAAATCAATCAATACCGGAACGCGGTTGACGTGGTAACCAGACAGGTTGCCTTGCCAAGTGTTGCCTCATAATATTTCCAATTTGCTTGTAATTTTAAAAAAGTACTTCTCTAAAAATATACTGTATATAATTAGTTGCAGTTGGCAACTTTTGTCTTTTGGGATGAGCGAAGGAGCCGAGCAAGACACCAAAGAGGAGCGCTTGGCACAGCTGGATCGGGAAAAGGTCCTCGGACGTGCCAACGTGTCCGACGAGAACCGTTCGGTCGGCAACGTGTTGTATAACGGCGCGTGGAAATGCGACCCGGACGTTGAAGACGCAGGGTGGGAAAAACTCCTTTGCACTGCGGTGATGGAGGGGAGACACTTAAGAACACCTTGGACAGCCAGGAAAACAAAACAGATGGATGTTGGATCAAATCAAAGCAGGCACCGGCGGTGAGACTGAGGTTATCGTATTTCGGACACAACGCGAAAAGATTGGATTCTCTCAAAAAGACAGCAATGATGGGAAAAGTTGTAGGGAACAGAACAAGAAGATGAGCAGCAGCCAGATGGATGGACTCAGTCCCAGTGACAGAAGACACAGGCCTTTAACCCTAAGGACTCGAGCGGAGCACAGAACCTTCTAGAAGGGAGAGTGTGCAGGAGATGTCCCTGCCCCATCTCGGTGTATACAAAACGACACTTGCCGCGAGGCTTCGGTCCACGGAGGAGTTGTTGATTTGTGGCTCGGTGCAGGAGCCGCAGTGCACACGCTTCACTGCACACGTAACAGTTTGAACACGTATTAATCCTGACGTTCTCGTCGAATTTAGGGTTTGAATCAAAGTGCATCATTATGCTTGGGATTTTTTTCCATTTTTTTTTCCGTTTTCCAATCTCCTCCCGTAGAGGAATGCTCGGCGAAAGCGGACTGCCGGTGTCGGTCACGGCCGTACAGAGCATTGGTTTGCCAGCATCTCTGCTAGACACTCTGCAAGGTGTCTTCACACCTCACCCAAAAGGAGCTGTTCCCTTGGAGTCAAAGGCCCCAGATTCAAATCCCACCTCCTGCCATGGCGCCCTTGACCACGGTACTTATACCGAACGAATACGGTAAAAATCACCCTGCTGTGTAAATGGGTAAATTGATTCAAGTAGATGAGTGTAGAAACCACAGAGACAGAGATATACAAGGTCTGCTACAGATAAAGTGCTCATTACGCCTTGGCTGAAACATTTTAGAAAAGAAGTCGTTCCAAGTCCTTAAGACACAAATGACGGTATCAAAGCCGTGTCTGTACACCTCACCGGATGGAAGAGAGAAGTTTGTACTCTCCTAAGAAAAAAGTTTGAGTACTCGTTGTGAGAAATATACTCGGACACCCCCCGGCGGGGCCTGGAGTCCGTCACTCCGACATGTGCAGAGAGGTGGGCGAGACCTGCAGGAGAGACCTGCAGGAGAGAGCAGGCAAAGCGAAAGTCAAACAGCAGTACTGTAGCGCTCAATTCCTCCCCGTTTGACTTGGGAAATGGGCATCGATTTTCACTTTGGGACAGGCAGCGGTGTTTCTGCGCACGCGGCGGCCCGGCCTTCATCGGGAATATCATTAATCCCACGCCGCAAACACGGAATTCAACAGGGTCAGGAGCACATGCTGTGGTCAGGAGAGGTTTTTCACGAAGAAGGGGCAGCAGGTGGCGTATTGGCTAAAACCCATCTCTTTACTCTCAGATGAGCCGGGCTCAGATCCTGCTTCTGGATTTAACTTGCACCGGGTGAACACCGGGACCCATGAGGTGACTCTCCGGTTCCACGTGGGAGCCGACGCATATTTGCAGAATTGACATTTTAACTATGGGGCAGCAGGTGACGTAGGGCTTAGAGGTGTTAAGGACAAGGCCATTTAAAGGACAAGGGTTTAAGGCCCACCTCTTGCTGTAGTACCTTTGACCAAGGTACTTACCCTCAGCTGCCACAGTAAAAATTACCCTGCTTTGTAAATGGGTAAATCAGCCTAAATAGGTCAGTATAAAGAGCTAACATTGGAGGTTGCCATGGAGAAAGGTGGGCCATGAAGCCATTTTCTCGTGAAACAGAAAGGCTTTTTTCTAAATACTATTTTTGGTACATTTACATTTATGAAATTATCTGACACTTTGGGGAACAGTGACTCATACTGTGAGGTTTGTATAGTAAGCTATTTGCACTCATTTACCCATCTGTCCAGCAGGGTAATTTTTACTGTCAGTTCTGGGTAAGTACCTTGATCGAGGGTGCTGCAGCAGGAGGCGGGATGTGAACGTGGATCTTTCCGGCGAAAAGCAGCAACTCTAAGCGCTGCGCCCCCTGTTGCCCCATTGACTCTTTGTCAGCCGTCTTCCAAGTTGCAAGTTAAAGGTGTATCCTTTGTGCTCCTTTCTCTTTTTCATTCCAACTAGTTGCCGCCTTGTTCTCCGGAGAGCAAAGACCTGCATTTTTAATCACTTCTGGCTGTCAGAGACTCCATCTGCACGTTGTCACGGAAGCACCTGTTGTTTTCAGACTCTGAAGCAATGCCAGCCAAATAACCATCATGGGAAGCATGGCATGCCGAACGTGTACACACACACACACACACACACACACACACACACACACACACACACACACACGTGTGCAGTATTCTGAGCATATTATAGAAAGGAGACCCGGGAGCATCGTGTCCATGGCTCTTCCGCGTATAACATGTTCAGAGATCGGCGGGCTCCTGTTCGTGTTTGTTTTATTCGAGACGATGCTGTCGAAGTGGTGCCGCCCGCCCTCCATAAGTCCTTAAATACATTTGCACGCGTGCACCCATTACCCAGAATACCACAGTACCTGTGAAGAACACAAATGGCACGAAAAAAAGGTGGCAACTCTGAATTTCAGACGGCTCAAACGAAGGTGTTGAGTGTGATGAGGGGAAGCGACGGAACTCCGGCGTGGGCGCCGGTCTCCGCCGATAGAGGTGCTCGTCCTGTCGGCAGCTCGTGCCGAAACGTCCGGGGAACGGCAGGAACCGGAGGTCATCTGCCGCTGAGCCTCGAAGAGCCGTGTGCCCACGCAAATGTGGAGGGATACGCCGCCAAGCGAGACCACGCGCGTGTGCTGTTTGTACGCTACGTATTAGTAACGTTTGGCAGGAATCTAAACATTTTTATCACGCGACTCCAATTTCGAAACACATTTTTTTAGAGCCATTACAACATTGCTAAATGTAGATATTTTAGAAACGGTGTCGTCAATGTCATAGATGCCCGTTTTGTTGTTTCCGGTGAATATTTTTAGATCTTTGTCTTCTGATCTCGGCCACAGAAAAATGAAGCTGCAGCAGAGCTACGAAACGGGGTAAATGGGACAGTCGGAAGTCTGGCGATACCGGTAATTTACTCTCCAGGTACTGCAGTTTGGTTTTTTTCAACACAGCGATGATTAGCCTTAAATAGAACTTGTAATTATTATTTTAATTAACTTGTGGTAATCATTTTAAAAAAAAATAATAGCACAGCAATGCCAGCTGACCTCTGACCCCTGTACTACATTTATATACGTTGGTATATTTGGAGGCCGGAGGGTGCGAGACGGTTACAGCTGCCACCTTGTTGGTTTGAATCCATCCTCCTGCTGAGTAAATGGGTAAATCAGTGTAAAAACCTCAAACTGTAAAACCCCTTCAAGAATACTGCCAAATAAATGAATAAACACAGACAAAGGGCACACGCAGATCCCTCGCGGTGTACTTTAATCCGAAGTGGCGTGGGTCGAACCCTGGCACCCCGAGCGCACAGGCATCTCCCGCTCACGTCGTAGTCCGGTTCTCAGGGAAGCGAAGGTGTCTCGGACGCCCATCTCGCCACGTCTCAGGAGAAGCGGAGGAAGGGGAACGAGCTCGTACATTTCAGAAACACGACACGTTTAATTGAGATTTCATGCCCTATTTCCAGCGGCTTCCTCCTCCCCAGTCACATTGCCCCGAGGATCCACATGAAAGAATTGTTTTTAGTGTATTATTTGATTTGCGAGCTTCCCTTTTCTGCTGTTTCAGTGTGATGGAACAGCATGGCAGAAAAAAAAAAAAAAAAAAAATCAAAAATTCAGATGTTTGTTCCATGCGTGAACTATACTTCTGCGTGCAGTTTCGGTCATTTAGATAAAAAAATGACACAGTAAAGATTAAGGTTTCGGTTAAGTCCTGGCCAAACGCAAACCACCAGACTGTACCCTGTTCGATGGTAAAGGAAGATCTGGACCAGCAGAACACTGAAATAATGTGGAGAAATAGTATTGCAAAATATTCGTCATTTTCTAAACAGTTGTATTAATTAATTAATAGCAACAGTTGCTGTAATGCAGTTCTTGATATTGTACATATTTTTCTGCCCATTATTTGTGTGTGAGATTGCCCGGCGATGGACTGGCGGAAAGCCTCTGGACCAGCGCAGCCCTGTAATAGAAAAGTGGTTACTGAAAATGGGAAAATAGTGTTTTAGCACTATTTTTATATTCCTTGTAATCTAGAGTACTCATATTATCCTGTGTTTTTTAAATGTCACAGTAATGTTAAAGATGTCTTTGTCAGCGAGGGGAGCCAGGTTCAGTGTTTATTATGTAATGTTTTTATTAATTTCAGTTTAGTCGATACCTTTGTCCGAGGTGACTTGCACCATTACATAATCATCTTTAAATTGATTTACTGAGTTTTGCAGCAAGGTAACTGTATCAATGCAGCGTAAGTACAATGAACAAGTCACAGTCTTCGAAAACAGAACCAAAAATAATATAGTCCCCCCACCCCGCACACACTGAGATTGCGCGCGCGTGACTATGCGAACAGTTGGCACATTGACCTGTAGGTATTCAGAACCGTGTCCGACTGCGAGCCACGAGGACTTTGCTGCCTCCGGGCCTTTTTGCCATACGCTCGTTGGAACCCAGACCGCAGTTTACTGCTCTCATCAGGGCGTATTGTCGATCCCCCCTCACCCCCGCCCCTTGCCGATGCATTGGCCTCAAGTCGATGGAGGAGCTCTCCGTGGTGCTGAACACCCCCCTTGCTGCAGCCAATGGAGAAAACCCAGGGGAACGTGCGTTAGAGCGAGGCGGCTGATGGCAGAAAGCTAACACCAGCTGTGTGTGCTTTTGTGTGTGTGTGTGTGTGTGTGTGTGTGTGTGTGTGTGTGTGTGTGTGTGAGAGAGAGAGAGAAAGAGAGACAGGCTGAGCGAGTGAGAACATGCAGAGGAGTTGTTGCCGTCTGTTTTTGCACATTTTAGGTGCACAGATTTCATGTCGATCGCCATTTTCGAGCTCCGGCATATGCACTTCAGCGGAACCTGCGTGATGTTTCTCACCTTCACCGAAACGGTGATCTCCTGCTCAGCACGTGTTGTTCACGGGACACATGGCTTTCATGGGAGAAAGAGGATTTTCAAACAGACTCGACTGCTGAGATTTGTTTCCCCCCCGATTTAATGCTTATTTTATCTGGTATTGCCAAGTTTCCAGTTGTGGTGATTATAAGTCTGCAGAAGGCCCTTTTATGGATGTAAGAGGAAATTCTTAAATGGACCATCTTGTTAATGCTGTTTGATCAGTTTTCCATTTTCATCAACTGTCTGTCTTTTACAGAATAACAGTTGTGAGGAGTCTATCCCAGATGAGAAAACCCAAAATTACAGATAGCTCAAAGGTAGAGGACCGGAGGACTATGTAGCAGTGTAGAAACCAAAAGATCTGTTGTACTTTATCTGTTGTACTTTACAGTACAGCGTTTCATTTTTAAAAAATACTGCTATTCATATTTGGGTTTTTGAGCTCCATAAACTAAATGTAATTGTGTGTTCTTGCTTTATTCTTTTTGAGACACTGAAGTGCTTTAATTTTTAACTTTTATTTTTACTGCATTTGGACAAACATAATGTAAAAACAATAATGTATTCATGTAAAAAAGATTTTGACTCAAGTTTTCACTGAATTCACTTTAACAATTTAATAGCTACCCAGGCTTATTAGCCACATTCTGATCGGTGATTTTCAATATAATTACATGCAATGATTATGTTTGACACACTAAAAGCTCATATGAAAATGTAGGGGTTTTATTACTGTTATTATATATTTACAACACCTTGTATTCCAGCCACAAGCTATTCCTTACAGTCATCACTCCGTGCCAGAACCAAAGCATGTGGCACCTAGGATGAAGAGGAAAGCTGGATTTTTCAGTAATTATCTTTATCACTTTCAGACACGGCCCCACAAGGAGAGTGCTTCAGCACAATTCACTTCAACACTCACTTCCGGGTGGCGCTCTACTCTTCTGGAGGCAATTCAGGGGCCATTGACATTGAAAACGGCAACGTCTGGAAAGCTTGTTGACATATCGACCCCGTCTCTGAAAAGAGAGGAAACGCGGCGTCGTTTCGCGGGGCGCTTCAGCGGGCCCCCTGGTCGCCAAGGTAACCAGTTTGTTGTGACCTTGCGAGAGCCACGTGTCCCTTGACAACAAAAGGCTGTCGCTGGATGAAACAAACAAACAAACAAGGAATGATTTATCACAATTTCCTGAAGAACGTGGACAGTAAACACTGCTGTTACATTTACCCATTCATCACACACTCCCCCGCCCTTCTGTATGTATGAGCATACACTGCGTTGCAGAGCGTGCATAATCATTAACTAGTACTTAGTTGACACCTTTGTCCAAGGTGGGTTACAATGCTAGATATGCTATGCTAAACCGTCCTACCTATTTACACAGAAGAGCCATGTCACACACGCGCACACACTCGCTCTAAGGGCAATTCAATGTCGCAGATTCACCTGAAAGATGAATGTGGAAAGAGCACGCAAACTCCACACAGACCGAATCAAATTCGAAACCACAGCACGTACAGTAGCGGTTTTACACATTAAAAAAATACCTGTCTGCCCCCACCCTCGAGTGCATTGTGGAGATGAGCTTACAGGGTGCGTCTAATGTAGAAAGTCCTCCAATGTGTTTATTCCAACGATTACGGAGCAATGAGATTCTTGAAGCATCTGCAGCTCTGCGAAATTAAATGCGAAACGTTGACTTCACGGGACTCTCGGCGTTTCTGTTTATCTCGCTTGCAACTAAGCTTACTCTCGAAATGTATATCTTCGGCCCAAATGCGAGTGATTGTAATTGTCGCTCTTCAGACACTAAGTAGTCTGCGATTTCCGTTTTCCGTATCCAAACGAGGCCTGTTTTGATTAAAGATGCTCTCGTCATAAAATTTATTATTCTTTTATATGGAAAAAAAAAAAGTAACCGACTAAGGTCCTGGTTTCGAATGTCTTTGTGGCATTTGAAAAGTCAAAGGTCTCCCGAAGGTCTTTATTTCAAAGAAATCTGTGATGCGATTCATCTTTCTGGTGATTTAATTTTTTGGACCTTTTAAATGACAGCCAAAAGGTACGGAAAATCAAATATTTTCTCTCACCATTCAAGATACTATAGTTTGAACATCTTCCCCTTCACATTAACTTTTATCGGTCAAGTGAGCAATATCTTTATTGTTGGTATACTGTATTTATATTAGTTTCTGCCCCAGTTCGGTAGGTGCATTCATTCAGCATTTTCACCAAGGTTGTCAAGGTAGATGCAACATCTGATAGCTCCTCGGTTGCGGTACAATCGACGAAACAGATTTAAGTGCTCTACACACGACTCAACGTCACCACCGAGGGCGTTAGAAAGACCTACCATGGCCAAGAAAAGGACAGATGGTTGCTACCATATCATGCTGTTTGGTCTGTCCAAACTGTATCTTTTCAGTGGTTCGCTAAATAGTTTCAAGCAAAGTGAGTTCTCAGAGAGCAGAATTTAAAAGTCGGTAAGATAGGCTGAGGTCAGATCCCGTCCGTTCAGCTCAACAAATCAGGAAACCACTCCATTGGCAACGGTCCTTGCACCCATGTATCTCAATAGTCTGCGCACCTTCACATGGCCTCTCCGAGGTTCCTCTAACAGCCCATATCGAGCATCTGCAGAAATTCCCATGACTCAGGAAAGACTTCTGTTTGAAGGTCTCCCTGTTTTTCACCACTCCAAGTTTTCTTCACATTTTCCAAAATGTTTCGATGTGCGGCAGCTCACCGATATCTGTCCATCTGTTTATTGGGACCGATCAGTTCACAGACTCACCGTAATGTGAGTATCTCTCGCAACGAGACAAAGTGCGAGACCAACAAAATAGTAGGAATCCATGAAATAGGTTAAAAGAGCATAGCTCTTTCTACCTTTGATAAAAGTGTTTGTTCGCACCAGTTAGATGGTCATGTAGAATTACAGGTTACTGTAGAAAAAGTACAAATTATACAATTGTTAACTGAAAAAGCGCCTGCCGGGAATTTGCCGATGCACTCAGCTGACAGTTTATCTCAAGTGACTTGCAGCGTTTGGCTCATTTATACAGCGGGATATTTTAATTGTGCCAATTCTGAGTAAGGACTTTGATCGAGGGTACCGCATTAGTAGCTCAGAGCGGGGTTTGAAACGGAAACCTTCGGCATGTAAGTCGTTATCCGTCATACACGCCAGTGACCCCGTACGTAGAATGTCAAGTTGATGTTACGATCACTGAGATGTTTGGAGTGCAAAATAAAACCACAGACCACACTGGCCATCTCAGACAGGTCCTTTCTGTTTTTATTGCTCGTGTGAAGAGGTGTCACAGAGCCTCTCAACTTTGAAGAAGTGTTAAGGATGTTGGATGACAGGTCCTTCTCCACATACAGTAAGCAGAACCTTTTCGAGGAACCCCAAATGAGTTCCTCCATGGTGAAGGAAAGCGGAAACTCACAGGTGACATCGCGTCTCCAGTGGGGCCCGCTACTCATATATTACCATCATGCAGATGCAGGGCGCGTCGTCCGATGGCACGCTGGCAATTTCATGAGTTTGGGCCATAACCCTAACAACGGAATCGATCTCCTCCCAAAACTGTGATGTTTCTTTAGATATCGAGTATTTCAAAGGCGTATCTCACGCAGCGGTTTTTACGACTCAAAAAAGCCAAACCAAACCAACACGAGACTGTTTCTTATATTCACGGGGATAGTGAAGTGAAACAAAGTGAAATGACCAGACTGTGCTTCTTCCCCCCAGTGAGAGAGGTGTGGAGCGAAGGGACTGACTGGGTGCCCGTGGACATGAGCAGCAGTTCAACAGAGAAAATGGAGAGTAAAAAGAGAAAAAAACATGGCTCGGCTCCACCATGACTTTAGAGCACATGAAGAAAGAAGACGGAAAACACGTGGCGAGCGAAACGACTCGGGCTTAATGTCTGAACGCGTGCGATCTCCTCTCGGCAAAGATGCAACCGGCCATCGAACCGCGTCTTCTTTAACCCATACGCGCAGGTAACGGCCTCTTCCTTCTCCGTATCCTTCCCTTGATGTTCTTCCCTTTTCTCCTTCTCCCGGTCACCCTTTACCTTCCTCTCTTCCTCCTCTTTTCCTTCTCTAATGGACGCATTCAGAGTACCAGCCCGACTCCAGCATCCTCACCTCCTCGGGGTTGTCTTTTATTTTTTTTTTTTTTTGTTCCACACTGAGCACTGGAGGATGCTCCGCATCCTCGCGAAGGACTCCCTAGGCTGGACCAATTGCTTTGCGGCTCCGCGGCAACGGACGGGCGAGAGGGGAAGGCGCGCGCCAATCGCGTGCGGAGGGCACGAGGAGCCGTCGCACCGACGCGTACGCGCCCGCGTGCATGTGCGGACGGCGCGCGCGGAGAGGTGCAGCGCCACTGTGATTCGGTGGTGTGTGGTGTGGTGTGAGTGGTGTGTGTGCGTGCGCGTGTATATATATATAAATATATATATATATATTTACGGGAGGAGAGGAGCGGTCCCCTTTAAAGACAGAACGCCGCCGCCTCGTGCCTCGGCGATGCCGCGCGCTGCCTTTCGGAGTCAGTGAAGAGAGAGGCACAGAGCGGCTCTTCTCCGCATCTCCCCTTCTTTTGCTTCTTCTACTTCCTCGTTTGCGGAGAGGGACTCGTTTCTATGCGTTTATTTCATTTAGTAATTATTACATTTAGCTATTTATTATTTATTTGATTTGTCTTGTTTTCGCGAGGAGGGATTCTTCCGTGACACGAGCTGAGACAACGTGACACTGTGACACATACAGTCTGAGACGCTGCTTCTCGGCGCTTCTCCCGCACGGCTCCGCACACAGGGGACGTCAGCGTTTCTCTGCACGGACGGTAAGACGCGGGCACTTTGGTCCCTCTCTCTCAGTCAGTGTTGTGATGTTCTCGGTTCCTCTTCTCCATCCCGCAACTAGAATCATTGTTATTACTGTTGCGTGAATGTGTGTGTTCCCCCCCCCTCCCCCCTTGTCAGCGTGTGAGGATATTTTACAGTGCACCACTCTATATCCATATTTATTTATGCCCTGGGGGTGTGCAGGGGGTGGTGGTGCTCAAGAAACCTCGCAGTCCGTCCGCCCGACGTGTAAGAGCTGCGCGTGTGTGCTTGTGTGTGCGCGCGCGCCCATGGACCTCTCGCGGCTGTAATAAAGGAACGCAAGAAGGCACGTTTCCTATCCACCTTACTCACTGATCGCGGCAATGTGGCCGGACGGTGTCGGACCTGCGGCAGGAGCAGGTGCCGAGCGAGGATGTATGTGTGTGTATGTGTGTGTGTGTGTGAGAGAGAGAGAGAGAGAGAGAGAGGGGGACTGTTTAATTAGGGTTCACATGCCCGTGTCCTTGCGCCACTCTGCAAAGGACTGCAGTTCTCCATCTTCGTGTGCGCTCGGGATCCTAAATATATTAAACGTGTCACACGCACATTAATAAAACGGGAAGTGTGACACGCGTAATATATTAAAGTGGAAAGACGGGAGGAGGGACCAGGTCAAGAGAGAAAAGAACCGAAAGGCACCCAATGATAGACCGCAACCCCCCCATTCATGCCGTATATGTAACATATCAGATACATGTGTATGTTTATAGCTGTATTATACTATAGGTATTTTTTTTCCCTCTTTTTTTTTCCCCTCAAACGGTAGTACATCATGTCGTAGCCGCAGTGGCTCCGGGTTTGAAAGACGTCCTCCCGCTGTACCTCGTGCCTCGTTTCCGTCACTTTGGCGCTCCCTTCGTACCTCTTTTATCATCGCCCAAAGACAAAGCTTAGGTAATCGATAATGCAGAGTCAGTCAATCAATTAGCCAGCCAGGAACCTGTGCGAGAACAACAAAGGAGAAACTTGCGCGTTTTGCCTGTGCTTTTAACGCGCACATTTCATCTATGTATTATTGTTGTTGATATATATAGTTCACGAAGCGTTCCTCTCCTCCTCCTCCTCCTCTGTTCCGATGAACCACCACGGCACCGGTGGGGTGTCACCTGTCCGTACCTTTCGTTTACCGCCGCTTCGCATCCACAGCACAGGCTCTTAACATGATATTGTCCTTCATTTTTACTTCTTCGTAAAGTCGGTCGTGTCTGACGTTAAAAACACTGCTAATTAGCAAACCGCCGCAACCACTCTGGCCACCTGCGCGCGGAGCGCTGCACGACGAGCGCACCTGCGGGCGCGAGCCAATGAGGCGCGGTTACTTTTATCGCGTCCTTCGCCTCAGCGCGCTCGAGGACGAGGGGTAGACGCCGGCACGTCGTTTCGAGCTGCGCTCCCGGTGCCTGCGCGAGCCTCAAGAATCGACGCCGGATACGCGCGCGATCGAGGCAAGTGTCCGTGAGTGACGCTTGCTTGCTTGTTCCCAACCTGAGCTCGCCTGGCTGCTGCTACCAACAACGTGTCGTTCGTTTCCACGTGGTCATTTCGCTGGGCGCAGGCAGCGAGAATTCCTTGGTGCGGCGTGTGTGCGGGCGCGACGGCGCGCGTTTTTGGGTAGAGTAAGAAATGACCGAGAACGCGCTTGCCTCTCACTCCTGGTCGGTGTCTTTTCATCGGGCGCTCTGCGTTAAAACCCTGAGTCCGAGGAGCGGGGTTACACATAGTTGAGTGCCCCCCTTCCTTCGCTTCGTCCGTGTTATATCGGTACGCACGTCTGCCTTCATGCCCCCGCGGCGTGGAGTTGGTCAACAGAAAAGAGGTGTGAACAGTTGGTGATCCTTAAAGTTCATACGCGGGGGTGACTTTTTTTTTGTGGTTATTAAAGCTTGTACGGCACGGATTCTTTACCGCGATTAGGCCACGGTGCCTTTTTAAGAGTCTGATGATGGGGAAACGAGGAGTCTTGCTATAAAAATCTGCGTAAATGAATTTGGGTGTGATGCGGTTTATTTCCGTGACGCTTGCTTCATTTTACATGTAAATTGCGTAATTGATTGATTGGCAGTAATGAAACATTTTTTAAAAGTAAAATGCAAATATTATTTAGACTAGCTTGCGTAAAAACTGGCACTTTTAAGAAGGTGTGAAAGGTCAAGGGTGTTTCTGTGAGTGTATTTAATCATTTCTTGGTTACATGTGACAGTTTGTCAGTGACCAAGACCTTGGCTTGTTAAGGTTGTGGTTTGAGGAATGTTTAGCAGCTCAGCGTGTCCTCAAGATCAGCTGGATGTTACTTCTCTACGGGAGTCTCATCAGACCTCAGTCACGGTGCACGTGATGCACACGATGGGTTTTAACATGCAGAACTGCGAGAGGAGAATGCACAATCTCAACAGTTCACCCGCAAACTGTTAAAAGGGTCTGAAACCCGGTGATGCTTGCACTTGAGCGTCTTGCAATTCCATCACTGGAGCGTAAGGGAAACCTCATGTTCCCCGACGTGAAGCTCTTGTTAAATTGTCTGGAAACCTGAACGGCGGCAGCAACACCCGAACGCATACCATGTTTGGATTGTTTTGAGCGGTTCTGTACAGGTAGGCTGCATGCGAGCAGGTACCTGCTGTTTTATTGTTCATTTCTCACATAAATCAATGTCCAAGAATAACTCCAGTAATAATGTGGGGACATCTGGACCTGTTTGGATTCCCGCAATGCTTTGGACTAGAGCAGGACACGCACCGCAGTATCAGCCGCCACCATCGTCCCGTAAACTTGTATCTATAAAGGCGCGTGCTTGTGACATTGTCATCGTAGTGAGATTTTTAAACGTCTTTGACATATTGGCAGCGCGTAGGAGTCGCTGCAGCAACGGATGCCGGCATCGGAGTCCCGGTCCTGTCGCCGTAGGATGGCTATCCGCCTTGACTGCTGAGATCAAGGGGATCCCGATGCACAGCGGGTTTAATAGTCTATTTGGGCTTGCTTTGCTGATATGCTTTTCAAATTCCTAACTGCCTAGCGAGCGTTTCAGCAGGAGGGATGGAGGAAGTGATCCAAGAAGGATGACGTGGCGGAAGGCGGACTCTTTACGACGGGTCAGCCAATGCCTGCTTCAGTGTTGCGGATGGAGTGAAAAGTATCTTTCCTCTAAATCTCCCAGTGTGGGTTGACCCCTGCTTTGTGGCCCACAGACTCATGGCAGTACAGATCTCGGTCCCGTATTATTAGTAACTGGCGTCGCACTTAACGTGCTCTCTGTATTGAAGTTCCTTGATAAGTCATTGTGGGTTTCTTCTGAATCTTGGGCCTTTCGCAGCTCTGCCGTGACACACCCCTCCAAACACTCTCTGCATACATCGTAAAACAGATGTTCGTGGCTCTGCTTTTTGACATCTTGCACATGTCATAACACCCAAAAGCATGGAACGAGAGGCACTGTACCGTTTGTTTTCCCGTATCCTGCGGACCCCTTGGTGCACGAAGAACGTGTGGTTTCAAACCTGAGGGATATTTCAGTCCCCTGCAGGCTTAAGAGGTCGTACTGTGATTCGGTCAGCATTTCTGTGACGGTTTCTTCCTTCGGCTGAACTCGCAAACTCGGCGTGCTTCGACACGTGGGTGTCTCAATGCACAACTGAAATGGCGACGGGGTCGGCGGCTCTGGCACCGAAGGAGGCGACGAGCTGTTGGAGCAGTGTCAATATGCTCGAGCAGAGAAGTGTCACTTGGCAGGGTGTAGCGCTGCCATCTGGGTGAAGATGTCCCCCGGGGACGGCCCATACGGCAGGCAGGGACCGCAACCACCAGCGGTCGGGTGCATTGAAGGCGATTGTTGCGCCATCCTTTTATACACAACAAGGACAAGTGACGGGCGGAGATGGGTCGTAACGGCGTGCGCGTTCACTTCAGCCCTGGGAGTCTGATCTTGTGGTCCGTTTGACGGAATCTGTTCTGCTCCTTCTCTGGGCTCTTCCACGCAAACGGAGCGGTTATCCAGCAACTGGAGCAGAAGGGTCTAGAACGTGTTCGCGTAGGAAACTATCATGGATAGCGGGTGCGGTCGCTGTCGAGGTCGGAATGGTCCTCGGCCACCGTGACGAGATGACCGGTGTCTGCAAAAGGAGGAAAAGGGGAGCAGGGCCTTGCTCATTCTGGCTGCGATATGAGAAACTGTTTCCGGTATCTGTCAAATCTGCACCCATTACTGCTCCTTTCCCTTGTTTAAGATTTGTCGTCACATTGCACGTTTTCCTCAAATCTGAGCTACGCTAGTGCGGTTTCTCGGCCTCGCGTGAGGCCCATGCTACAGCGCGCGCCTGCCTGCGCAGGGTTGGGGGGGGTTGTCCTCGTTGTGGCGATTCGTTGGACCTTTGCAAAAGCACCGCGTGCAGAGCCACTGAATCACCTTGCAATCCGGCGGCGTATCCACACGCACATCAGGCGCTTGACGTGCATTCAAGTAATGCCGGCTCTAATGGACTTGCGTGCGTTAAATGGAAAAGCCTCTACCTTCTGTCATTTCTGCTTGGTCTTTTTGTTTTGCTGTAAATATGGTGCCGGCTGCTCGCGGCTGTAGCATCGGCTCTGATTGATAAATCGCTTGTTTTAGTACGGGATGAAGTCGGTCTGCCCTTACGCAAGCTCGCTGGAGAATGCAGCTGTTGTTGCAGCTTCGGCTGCATAGGTAAGAACTGCGACTGGTGGCTGAGTGCTGCGGGGTCACAGCTCTCCCTATTATCATTAATTTGCTTGCGTAAGAAGTCGTGAATTAGTCGCACGGCATTCTGGTTTTACGGCAATGCGCCTCCAAGGGTTATGCTGTACCTGCGATCCTCGCTTAAAGTGCATCCAATTCCAATCAGAAAAGCGTCTCGATTCCGTCTAGTGCAGCCTTGTTGGTTGCCTGTACTCGGTCCGTTTGTGGTCTGCAGTGCGGGGTTCGTGTGTGCAAGTGCGTCAACGGAGGGACGGCAACTGCAACTTGGTTAAGTGGCTGGTTCCCTCTGTATGTTTTAATCGGAATATTGATTTTGAGCTCCGTTAAGCCCGAGTTGTGAAGAACAATACGGTGTTGGTGCGTAGCGCAGTTTCGGAGAGCACGTCAGAAACCCATTGTCCATTTTAAACACGGTTGCCTTACTGGCTCTCATGGTTCAGCGGCACAACTTCGCCCGCTACTTTTACCGAGGCAGCTCCGCTGGCACCAGCAGAGCGTGCCGGATCTTGACCGATGGGATTTCTACACGACAATGTCAATTCTGTGCCGTGAGCCATAGCAGGTTCGCAAGTGGATCAATTTAACAATAGTGCTGCGGTCTGTTCCGCTAGGGATGTGTCCTTCCGCGTTTGAGGCCCATCTGCTGTAATATGACTCATGACCGTCGCTCCTACCTCAGCGTGTTGAACGGTGAACTAAAGCGGTGTCACTCGTGTTTGAGTGGGGTCCGCGGTTCTGTGCGGCCGTTCCGATTTATCCTCCGGTGTAGCAATAAATGGCGGCACCCAGCATGGGGCGGTATGGAGTTCACGGCGATCAATGTATTGCGGTTTGCATGTTTCCGGATGCATTAACGAACATGGGCTGCCATCCAGAAAACATTTACATGTATTCATTTAGTAGATGCTTTTCTCCAAAGCGACTTATCTGGGAGAAAATACAATTAGTGCATTATGTTAGAGACACAGTTGTAGATGTGATTCTTAAGTAAACCTAGTTTTTCTTTCCACTATATGAACCGATGTTCATTGCACGAGCAGGTGCACAAAACTCAGGACAGACTAATCCTGATCACCTTCCTACAATTTTTTTCTTTAAGAACAGGTACACAAACATTTACATACAAAACAGGAGTAGCGGCTCTGCGAAGGTTTATCTGGGTATGATGATAAAGTTACGCTGCATGAACATTTACACCATACGCGAGCTTGAGAGATTATGGGCGGAATGAGCTCGGAAAAAGTGAGTTTTCAGATTCTTCTTGAATGTAGACAGTTTCAGCAGTTCTGAGTGGTGGGGGTCATTCTAAACCTGACATCTTTTTCATTTTAGAGTGCACATCAGGAATTTGTTCTGCTTCAATCTGTTATTGAGAGTAGGTCAAGAGCTACATTGACGTGTTTAGGGCAGCAAATGTAGCGGTTGATAAATCGGTGGACACCGAGAGGGGGAGGGTTCAGCACAGCGGGAGTTTGTGCCGTTGTACCTTTGACAGTTTACAACAGGTGCCACAAATGTTAAAATCGCATTAACGGGAAGGGCGGAAGTGCTGTTTTCGAATAAAGCGTGAAACGGAAGTGTACAACGCAACGTTCACGTTGCCGAGCAAGGCTAGCGCTCCTGATTCATGAGCGGCATATTCCTTTAATGAATTCAGAAGGAAGTGTATGCCGATAAACAATTTTCTCCACTTGCTGTCAGTCTGTGGTTGGGAGCCGTCCGGAGGCTTGGAACAGTAGGGTAACCGTTAAAAGTTTAACTTAATTTGACGGTACGTAGAAATCTACGCCCGTCTCCTTCGGAGGGGAATTTATACTAATTTTGAGCCCCCAAAGTGCAAAATCGCAGTTGGGATTCAATCGACACCTCGAAGTCTAATTAATTAAAATTTCATTTGGAGGGAGAAGCGTCGGGAAAAGGAAAGCCGAGCATGTAGAAACGCAGTCAAAGTGGACGCGTGCGATTCTGAGTGATGGATCAATTATAACTCGCGAGGAGCAGAAATGCTGCAGAATTGGGTTTCCGGCATTTGCCGTTGTGCACGTTGAGCTTGAAAGTAAAATGCAAAATTAATGTGCTCTTTAATTTAATGGACCGTAACACCAGTGTCACGCAGTCATCGAGGAACTCTGACTGTGTGTGCTTGATGGACGTGAGGGTGGGTGCTGCTGTGTTGGGGTGTTTAATTGTAATGGTTGCCTTTTTCTTGGAGGAAAGAAAGGCGAGAATCGGATATGCTTTCTGTGACCTCTTACCTGAGCCGGCAACGTAGTGCCGCAAAGTACTGTTGATGCCACACGAGGGTGAGAACCTGCCCACCGTGACTGAGCACCTCGTTACTCCCCGGAGTAGTTACTCGCTCCTGTTTGCAGCGAGCGCTCTTTTCCAGCTGCCGGAACCGCTTTCAGTCCTTGGGGGAAATTGCGCTCGGTCGGGTGAAACGGTGCAGGCAGGCCTGTTCCGTAGCAGAAAAAGCTGAGGATGCGTAACTGGGTCGTGTGTGTGTGTCTGCGCGCACGCAAGAGTGAGAGACGGACAGACAGTGGCAGGACTGCTGCTGTTGCTGCAGGTCTGGGGTGTTGGTGTGGCTTGAAGTAGCAGGAACGTGTGAAACATTTGCTCGGGGGGGGGGCTGCTGGGCTCCCATTCAGCTGTGTGTATTTATCCAGTGTTATGGGTGTCTGGGGAAGCGGTGCCGATCCGTGAGGAAGTTCTGAATTCGAAGTGCGAAGGGCCATACGGAAGTGGCAGCGGGTTGGTCGAGATGGGTTTTGTTAGAAGGACCTTGAGCCATGACACCAAGCTGTGTGTCATTGTAACGCATCTCACCTGAGCAGATGACGGATAAACGCCTTGACCGTCGGTTGCTTTCCGTACGTTATCGCACTCGCCAGGCTCGCAGAGGTGTCGTGATGTTTGTGGCATCCTTTGAAGCAGACAGTCAGGGCACTGCAGAACCATCTGTAACTTCAATTTTTCAGGAGGCTTTGACGCAAAACACTTTTGAGGTGTAACCGTTGTTCTCTTGGCAGCCACAGCCGGTGAAGTGCTCGTACGTCTCGAGTCCAAAGTTCAGGCGCATCTTATTTATTCGCAGGTTTTGTCCAGAATACCTTCTGGGGTGAGACTTGACCTTGTGACCAGATCTCATGTCAGAGGACTCGGATGTTGCTTTGCGGTCGTGAATTTTTCTAGCGCCCGAAAACAAACCTCGCTTTCTCAGTGTGAGAGAGGTATGTGTAGGATGTGCGTCCTAGCTTACTGACAACAGGCATCACAATGAGACAAATAGACACTCGCATACAGTGCAGCCTCCTGGTTTCCACACGGCTGACGGTCATTCGCGTTCTACTTGCCTTCCTTAGCTTGTTGACCCAGCAGCCTTCTAGTTTACTGAAGATTTCCATTGTGGTTATTCCAAGTCTGACCCCCCCGCTGCCCCAGGGCCCTGTACCTGCTGGGCTTGCTCGGGTATGTCACCAGACTGGCTATTCAGTCCGAACGTGACATGTGTAGAGGGGGCCTCTAACTGCATGGCTGATCTAGAAAGTCAGACGTTGGAGACCTTGCCTTGAACAGATCCTTCAAAAAGATCTGGACCCTTCTATTTGTATTTCTTTTGGTGCAAGAGTAAATTGGCAACCTTATCAATTTTGTGGAGACAAATGGGAGCAGCGTGATGGAGGAGGATGTTTGGCCTGAGGCCGATAAGGCTTTTCTTCATCTGCTCACATTGGTTTGGATTTTTTTAAGGTACAGTTGTCACATGAAATTGGCCCATTCTTGGGCTCTTTTTCCCCTTTAAAGAATCTGAACAGTCACGTTCTCAGGTCAGGGTGCCGGAATGGATGTTGGAATCTGAGATTCAGGTTAGCTTTGAGCTCTGAACACATACGTGCTATTTTGAAACATTCACAAAATGGTTTCCGGTGGTTTCGTTTGCCACTTGCGCACGAGAACTGTCGAGAGTGGTGCAAAAGGCGTTCCGTAGCCCGCTCTTCTTCGCTGTTTATCGGAGCCCCCGTCATGCCGTGACTTTCGAGATTATTCTGAAAAACGGCTTCGGTAATCTCCTCAGCGCTTCGTAAATCGTCGCACGTTTTGAAGAGCCGCACCGGCCGACGCCTGTAATTGATAAGCGGCGGGACTGGCCGGCATGGGCTCGGTTCGATGTCTCGCATGTTAATTGCGCACACGCTGCACTTATGACTTCTGGAAATGTCCGCGGTAACGGTCCTGCAGCGCGTAGCTGCGACTTGCTGGGTAAATTTTCAGCCCTTTCAGTTGGGCCCACAAAACATGAGTAAGTTCTTGCTCGCGACCGGCTGCTTAATGCAGCATTTGAAAGGAAGTTGAAGACAAAAAAGCGGTTGCAGATCAACGTTTTAATTGATTTCCTCGTTCCCGGGTACAGCGGCAATAGCCAGCAACAGGTTTTGAACCGGCTACTTTCAGGTTACAAGTATTGACCTTTCCTTGGGTTTCTTTAGATCTTACGATGTGTAGTTTTATTCCTGCGGTGTTAATTGAAACGGTCCTCTTTCTGTAGTTTTCATAAACTCCCAAGTTTTTCATAAACCTGCGAAAGGTATGGCTAAATTGTCACATCTGCTGTTTGTAAAGAAGTGGTTCTTTGCTTTTTAAAAAAAAAAAAAAAAAAAGGGGGGGGGTGGTAACAGGCTATTTGTGATGAAATGTAACAATGGAAAGAGTGAATGCAATGTAATTGCAGTAGAACTGAAAGGGATAAACAATGAGGCGCAGTCCTCATGCCGGTCGGCTGTCCTCTGCCTTTGCATCGTCCGTTACCGCCGGAATGCAATGCTGGGAACCTGGAAACCGTCACGAATCTAACGAAATGGTCTTCGCGAGCTCATAATAGCGATGTTTTGCGCTCGGAAGCTCGTGCGAAACCGGCAGCCTTTCAGCAGTGGCGGTTGCGGTAGTAATGGTTTGCGAAAGTAATGGTCCGGGCCCATACGTATGGGCTCTGCGCCCCCAGCTGACGGAGAAGGCTGGACACGGTTTTGAGAGTGTGCAGATGCGGAGCTTAAACCGTAACTTCTTCGGTACTCGTCAGGATCAGCGACCCTTGTCTCCGGCGAGAACTTTGCGTCAATGCAGAGGCGCTTTCCTAATGTGTCCATCAAAAGCATATGTTGCGCTGACGGAATGGAACGGTATCCGGACGGGGTGGCGCGGCAATCAGAAAGATGCAGATTTGAGTCTTGCTGCGGTATCCTTGATCGATGAAGTTGCCCCAAATCGGTGAAGTAAAAATTACGCAGCCATGTAAACGAAGCTAAGTCGCATTGCAGAAAAGCGCCAGATGAATAACCGTTAACTAGTAATGTGCACGAAGAACCTTGACCATGAGTCTTTCCTGCTACACGTGGGAGGGTGGAGCAGATTACTGTAAAGGTTTCAAAATTAAACTCTTCCTTTGTGATGTATGGTAGCAATGGCTGATGCAGGAAATGTTTGATTTCACCTCTCTGCGTGCTGGGGGTGCTCGCGTGCGTCATGTCGCGTAAGAAGGAAACGGACGTGCTTCGGACAGCACGACTGCTCCCTTAAACGGTCTAAGCTCTCCGATCGTCTTTCCGCCTGGTCCCGGCCTTTATCCCGTTCGGTGCTCTCGTGCGCGTTTGAGTGCGGGGAGTGGGTTTTTAATGGAGTGAGAAGGCCATTGTTGCCGAACCGCATTCAGTTGGGCTGCGAGATGTCTGACCGACCTGCCCGGTCGGCCCTCCAACCACAGGTTGGAAGTAATTTCTGAACTCCGCTTGCTCTGGCGCACGCGGCAAGCGTCCATCTCGTCTTCGCAAAGTAGAGCCATGTGCCGCCCCCCTGCCACCATCTCCCACATTTGTCTTCATAGTGAAACACCTTAACCCTTTTCCTGCAGACCCCCCCAGTGTGTGTGTAACCCAGCGCACAGCAGTTGACAGTAAATCTGATGCAATGCTCACCCCTGACTGTTGCTTTTCTCCCTGCCAATCTAACGCTCAGAACTCTCTTGTGTCCATATTGCAGACGGCAACTCCACACTATCATGGCAGTCAGACTGTGCGATGTGGCTTCTCTGCTTAGAAGTGGTTCGTGGGCAGCAGAGCCGTGGACTGGGGTCTGTGGGTTTTTTTATTATTCATAGGCTAACACTCCAGCGCTCAGACCATACCAAACGCGCGAGCCGCGGCCCGGCTCTCGAACTCCAATCGGCTCCGCCAATCTGCGGACCGCAGATCCGCGGTGGCCGGTTGCGGTACGAGAGTCCAAAGGGACGTCGAGACGTTGTCGCGTGTTGGTATGGTCTAAAATTACTTAGCTTCTTGGTTTTTAATGTGCACTTTATGAATGTAGTCCAACTCCTGATAATACTTATGCTGTGCGATGGAGTACTGCATAAGAATGAGCACATAAAGGGATTTTGTTGCCTTCTGAGCTGGCTCCCTGAAACTGCACTGTGTCTGTTAAGAAGGATGTCTCTTCACACGCAGCTCTTCAGCGACGTCAAGACGAGCGCTCCAGCTTGAGATAAAAAGAAGCTGCGGCGGTTAAAACTGACTCGAAGCGAGCAGCCGAAAGGGGAGTTGTCGCATAAGGACCGGAGCGCTCCCCGCAACCCCACCCGGCCACGCAGTTAGCCACGCTTAGCGGCGGGCTCGTGGTGCGAGGCTACTTTTAATCACATGATCGGCAGGCGTGGCCACTCGAGTTCGACAGCTGCTAGCGTCTTAAATCGGCGCGTCGGACGGCAAGGTGGGGTTGCCGAGCAGATGCGGGCCGGGAGTAGCGTTGCGTGATTTAGCAATCGGGGAAGAGGCAGTGCTCGAGACTCCGACTGAATGGCGATGCCGCTTGTTTAATCTCCGCTCGAGCTTCTTGCGGACGGTCAACAATCGGCCTCCTAACTCGGCAAAGTAGCGGGACCCGGCATACCGCGCAGCGAGCGACGCGGGCATTCGACGACGCGTTACCGTTGCGCGGTTTACGTTTGTCCGGGTCCGGAGTATAACGGTCAAGGGTCCTCGGTTGCGTTTTTGCAAAGGCATCGGCTTGCCGAGCGGCACACCGCGCTAAGGAGCAGCGACGGGATGCCACGTTCTCCTTCCTGGGCAAACGTTTTGGTTCGGTACAGGCAGCGGACCGAAGCGTCTCGCGTCCGCTTGCTTCCCTATTCGATTAGCCACTCTGCCAAATCCAAATTAAAGTCAACCTTTTCTTCCGGCGAATGCAGCCGCAGTGCGGTTGGGACTTTGACACGACGTGCCCCGGACTGGAGCGCGCGGGGACCTCGCTGCGCTGTTGAAGAGCATCCTTTTTTAACGTGACGGCGACGATGTGATGGTGGCGTGGAATCGCTGACTCGCCCTTTCCTGTCTCCCAGCAGGTCATAGCTGCCATGGAAACACAGCTATCGAACGGACCCGCGTGTAACAGCACGACCAACGGTCCCGCTGCAATGTCCAACAACTGCTCCTCGCCCGTGGAGTCGGGAAGCATAGAGGACAGTAAAACGAACCTGATAGTGAACTACCTGCCCCAGAACATGACCCAGGAGGAGCTCAAGAGCTTGTTCGGGAGCATCGGTGAAATCGAGTCCTGTAAGCTGGTGCGAGACAAAATCACAGGTAGAGTATATTTGTGTTCCGCGGAGCTTTCGGTCCCAACCGATCGCGACATTCTCTTGATGTAGTTTCTCCCATCGGCCATTTGTGCTCCGCCGCAGACGCATCCGTTCGTTCGCAAAAGCGTTTCCGGAATTTTTCTCTTCCACTCCCGTGCCTCGATGCCTTTGATTGCCAGTGTGAGGAATTGTAAGTCTTTGCTTTCTAGCCCTAATTAAAGCAGGCTTCTTAGACTTTAAGATTAGTTACTGAGGCGAGAGGAGGCTTTTGCGGCACAAAATACTCTAATTATATGCCATTTAAGTGAGGGCCATTATGAAAGCTACCCAGCAGCGAGCGAGATTTTGCTTACTCCGTGAAGGGCTCATTTAATTGTTAAATATCAGAGCTTTCATTTTCCTTGTTTTTCTCATCCTCCCCCACCCTAATGCCTCCAAAAAGTGGTGGTTGCAACCCCTCGCTGCCCTCGATACGTCCAAAAGGGCCGCTGCCTTCGAAAGCGGTCTTTCTCCACCTTGTGGTTACGGCAGGCCTTGTTAATGAAAAATTTTTGCTCCGCTGCTTCGGTCTCTGTGACGAAGTTCTTGCGATCCGATAGTGGCGGTGCAGAGCGGATTAACTGCCGAAGACCAAGATGCGGGGAGCGGCGGAAGGCTGCTGAAAATGGTCAGGGGTTCGGAGTGCTCTGTCCGCCCTCCGGGCGTTCACGGCCCTTCTGCCAAACGATCCTTCGATGGATGTTCCGATAGCCTGTAGTCGTTGGGACGGTCCTGTATCTTGTTAGAGCTTCCTTTGTGTGTGTGTTTGAGTGTGAGAGAGAGACCTCCCCTGAACGCTGTTGACGTTTTTGCTCTTCCACGCCAACCTGGGAGCCAATTATGGCACAGGCAGGTGTTTGCAGACCAGAGCTCGCTCTGTGCTGCACTAATTGCTGCTTCGCTGGCGGTTTCTAAAAATGGCTGAGTGCAGAGGGCGCCGCTCTCTCTGCTGCCCTCCCGTGGGCTTGTCTTCGAATACAGGGCGAGAAGCAGTTGCAGAGGGTTAGATTACAGCCGTTTCCTTAAGAGCCGCTTTCCGGTGTTTTCATTGTCCACCGTACACTCTTATGGCTTGGCCCTCCCTCCCCTCTGTCTTTCTGGATTTACACGGGTTTGAACTGGAGCGGAGTGCAGAAAGGTGGTCCCGTGCTTAACGCTCGGTCCATTTTGTCTCAAATTTCATATTTCCAGTCTTGTTCACGCTTGTCCTGGAGATACTCCGCTCATCCTTGTCCCATCCCCTTCTGGCTTCGAACCTTTCGATGCTAGGAATGAGAGGCGCGTCTTTCGGTCCTGCCAATAGGTGCAGTATTGGTATCGCGAGGTGAGATGCCACCCGCCGAGCCCCCGAGGCAGCACTCAGTTTCCCGTCCCCACTGGTTTCTTCATCCGATGCAGTGAGTTCCATCAAAAGTGCCGCCCTTTGTGAGCCCCTCGAGCAGCTTCCACCGCAGTCAAGCACCGAGAGGAGGCTCGCGTACTTCACTGTGTTCCGGAAGGGTGGCGAATGAGTCCAAGAGCCGTGGGCGAGGCACTTGAGGGGATAAATTGTTCACGGAGGTGCAACTAACGCTTAACGTGTGCCGTCTCGTGCAGGACAGAGTCTAGGCTACGGATTTGTCAACTACGTGGATCCAAAAGATGCAGAGAAAGCCATCAATACACTCAATGGCCTGAGGTTGCAGACCAAGACCATAAAGGTGAGTGTGTGCTTGCCTGCGAGAGACAGAGGTGTCCATTGCATGCTTAAAGGTGTCATTGGGGGGGAGACTATATAATAGAGAACCCTCTGTGGCATTGTACCCAGATTTCGTGAGCTGAATTGTCGCTCATGCCGAAGTGTCATCACTTTGGTCCAGCACCTGGCATAGCACTTAGAGCTGCTGCCTTGCGATCAAAGGGTCTGGATTTAAGTCTTCGCTTCTTCTGTAGCATTCCTTGATAGAGGTACTTGACCTGAATCAATACTGTTGAAAGTACTCTGAAGTTTAAGTGAACCAAAGTAGCTTAGTGTGCAACCGTAAAGGCAAAAGTCACTTTGGAGAAAAATGTTAGAAGCCAGTTGATATAACGATAAGTGCCTGGTTGTGGTTTTTTTTTTTTTTTTTGGGGGGGTGTCAGTATCTGGTCAGATAGGGGAAAAATGTGCTCTAAAGTTGACGTTAGCGGTGAAGCTCGTCACATCGAAGTTTATGACCGTGTTTACGGCATGGGAGAAGTCCTGCTGCTCCAAACGGCTTGGCAAAACAGGACTGCCACTGGCTTCCAATTCTCCTCTGCAAGGCCTGCAGGGGAAATTACCTCCTCGTGTTTAACTTTTGAAAAACTGTTTTCCTCGAAAGCATCCATTTCTTAAAAACAAATAAACGTTGCTGGGGTTCTTGAAACGTAGCGTCAAGACCTGGAATGGAAGGGAGTGAAAAATCTACACGCAAGCGGATAATGTGGTGCGGCTTGAAGGAGGAGCGGAAGAGCCACACATGGAGCGTTGGCTCGGGGGGCGTATCTTCCAGGAACGGCAACATGGAGGCTTGGTTAAAGCAGGTGGTTTTAAGGATGCGGCAGTTTCGATACATAAACGCAGGCGCTCCAAGGTGCCTGCGTAAAGTACGGTAAATTGAGTTTAGAACCCATCGGGAAAAAGAGGTCCGCCGAACGCCTTGCCATTAAAGGATGTATGTTTTAATCCCTCTGTCGCTGTAGTACGGGAGAGCCAAGTGATACGGAGAGACCGTAGACGGGCTGCGGCCGAATTGAGCCAGCAGGGACTCGGCGGTCTATCTGGAATTTCTACCCTCCATGAGATGGATTTGGTCAGATGGGGAGCCTCGTTCGGGGTCCTCCTACATTAAAAATTACCTGACTGCCTGTCAATTCGAAATGGCATGCTTTGTCCCCAAACTGTACGTTAGGACACGACGCAGGTGTATTGTTTCCCATAACCTAAATGGGTCATCCCGGCTTGGCTTTTATGCCAAGATGGGTTTCTTCCGTGACCGGGAACATTAACGTTTATTCAGTTAGCGGATGCTTTTCTCCAAAGCGACTTCGGACAAAGACCAACGGTATGAAGCAGAGGTGAGCTGTGATGCTCGATAAAATGCGCTACTTATCAGTGTACCTGGTAACACAATTTCGGTCTCTGTCTCACACATGCACGCCAGGTGATTTTGGTCACCAATCGGGAGCATCCGGTGGAAACCTGCAGGGATCAAAACTGTGTCCTCTGGCCCCGCGCTGCTATTGTTTATTTTGTCTGTCTGGCGGCGGTCTTGCCGCTCTTGCAGGTTTCCTACGCCCGGCCCAGTTCGGCTTCGATCAGGGACGCCAACCTGTATGTGAGCGGGCTGCCGAAAACAATGACTCAGAAGGAGCTGGAGCAGCTCTTCTCGCAGTACGGCCGCATCATCACTTCACGCATCCTGGTGGACCAGGTCACCGGTGAGTCTCTCCGTCCGTCCCCATGAAAGGAGAGGACAGCGGAGGCTGCGCGCGTCGAATACGGCCACTCTTTTCCGCTGCGGGCGTTTGGGCATCGGCCGATCGGTGTCGTGGTCCGCCTCGCCAGGTGTCTCCAGAGGAGTCGGGTTCATCCGGTTCGACAGGAGAGTGGAGGCCGAGGAGGCCATCAAGGGCCTGAACGGTCAGAAACCCCCCGGCGCCACGGAGCCCATCACGGTGAAATTCGCCAACAATCCGAGCCAGAAGACGAGTCAGGCGCTACTCTCGCAGCTGTACCAGTCGCCTAGCCGGCGGTACCCCGGGCCCTTGGCGCAGCAGGCCCAGCGCTTCAGGTATGATCGGTGGTGGTGGCTTCCGACTGCGACTTTGCAGCGTTACGCTGAATAGTGTTGAAATGTCGAAAACCAAAAAAGTAATGTCTGAATGTCTTTTTAGGTTGGACAATCTCCTCAACATGGCCTATGGGGTGAAGAGGTAAGGATGATACTCTTCCACAGCGAAAATTGTCCTGTCGCAAATCCACCTTTGCCGTAACACTGGTTAAAAACAAAAATAGATTAGAATGTTTGCGAGAGGAAAAAACGAGCGAGGTAGCATAATGGAAGCTCCTGCAGCACAAGGTTTGACAAAGTTACTTAACCTGACCCGGAAATGGTAAAAATTGCCGCATCACAGGTACAAATAGCTGAAATGAGCGTAAAGGTGATGTGAGACTGTCTGCAAGGAAGCGGTGTTGCGTCAGAACTGTCGGCCTCAACGTTTGCTTTTGGGCAATTGCCAAAGGGAGTCTGGTGTGTTGTCGCCGAGGGTCACCGCGTCATCTTTGAATGTGCCACTCAAGAATGCGGAATTAGTTTTATCGCTTTAGATCGCCTCTTTGCTAGCAACGTATGAATGACTTTTGAGAAGTCCAGTAGTTTGTATATGGGAAAACCTTCTTGTAGTGACTCGCCTTTCCTGGAGCAGGGCGACCTGCACCGTATCGGTTTACGGCAAGCACCGCAATCGAGTGTGGTATGGCAGGAGGGGGATTTGAACTCGGGTTACGTAGAGTGTGGCGGCGGCTACGACCAAAGTCAACTTTCTCCTTCGTTTCACCTAAAGGAGAGTTGCATGTGCAATAGAATGACATTTCATTTCCGTTAGGGCCTCCATGCCACGTAGAACATACGGTGCGGTGTTAATGGAAGAGTGCAAATGCAGGACAGCGAAAGGAAAGTAGTACATAGACCAGGGTCTGGCAACAATATGCACGATAAGACTTGTATAGCCTTTTTGTATTTATATGCATCAGAGACGACAGTCGGCACCAGAGAAACTAGACGGCAGCTATAGCAATTTCAATAACTTTGCCAGTGGATTTGCTTAGTGATATGTGCTTTGTTCAAGCGACTAGCACGGACGGTTTGGGGGGTTCGTGCTGTGAAGGAGCAGATATGGATGCTTTGGCATCTTCCACCAGACGGCGGGATGACAAGCCGCGGGCGGGGTTGGGCGTGATGCTGAGGACTTCGCGGGCACGCCATATACAGTACCCGTCCCGTACGGAGGGGAGAGAGGCGTAGATGAGCCTTCCCGCAGTGTTTGCTATCTGTCATTGGGACTTGCGATCAGATGTTGCTGTTCCCATACGGGGTAACGATGCGGTCGGTTGGAACGCTCTGTACGGTTCCTCTGTAGAATGTAGCGACGGTGGGTGGGGGAGGCTTGCCTTCAGTCACCGCAGGAAGTGGCCGTGTTACTGGGCTCTTTTGACGTGCGTCAACATATGCGAGGACCGGGCAAGCTCCTCAATGACATGCACACCGGAGAACTCTGAGCTGCTCGGTGTTTTCACGGTGGGAGGTGGGGCAGCGTGAGCCTTTCTAAAGCCAGTTATCTCCCTAGGCAGTTGGTTGTCTTCCTCTCTGTATGCCGTTTCATTGTTGTTGCCGAGGCAGGCGGGGCGCCGGCGGTCGGTAGACCGTTGCTGGGGGCATGTCCGCCGATTCGGAACAATCACGGCTTTCCGTTGGGGAACTCAAGCACCCAATTGCATGGGGGAGGTGTCGAGGCCCAGATTGCTTGGCTTTGTCGTTAGGTGATGCGGGAGGATTGTGTTAAATGCCAAGCTGAAATCGTGAGCAAGTGCTTTTTTTTTCCTCCTTCCCCCCTCCTCCTTTCTTTCCCTCCCCCCCTCCAGGTGCGATAGGGCTAGGTGGAGGACTGACGTGTTGTTGTTGGAGCAGTATGTAAACCGAAGGGGATCAGATGTGACAGGGAAGTTGTACTGTGTGCTGTGTGACTAACCTTTTGAAGCACTTTATGACGAGCGCTGGCACAACGGGTCAGTAGCTGTTTGGACAGGATGCATGAGACTGCTTAGGCACCGGGATGACCACGGTGCTATTGAAGCATCCGGGGACAAGCGCTCGTGCCGGAGAGATGTCGGATGTCTGAGAGGACATATGCCAGCACGAGCGCTCACCCCCACTCGATGGTGTGTAATTGGCTGTACCGGTACATTGTCGGGACCCGTTCCTTTTCGGGGGTTGATTCCAGGTAGGGTCTTCCTCACGCCAGTAGCCATGAGTTGTGAAACCTGGTCACCTGGTGGACGCAAGCATTTCTTTGAAAGTGAAAGTATGTTGTCTAGTGCATCTGTTGGGAGGCACCGCTGTTGCAGGTTTGCAGCAGTGGCTTGTAGTCTGCGATGGCCTGAATGTTCCTGTTATCCAGTTGTGTTGTTCTGTGTATTTTGGGCTTTTGCTTTTCCGATGCCGTGGAAAAGGTTGGCTCTCGCTGTCCACAGGGCTGCCTTCTCTCCGTGGTCAGCCGGGGCTTCCAGTTAGCCCTAGAGGCTCGTGTCGGTACGTAACGCATTGGATGCATTTGCTGATGTAGGCATTTGCCATCTGTGCATTTTTGTCCAGGTTAGCATGCTGGCCGTGGGAGGCTGCTTGTCCCAACGTATTCCGGTCCGTGTGCTGAAAGCGGTCCCGCAGAGCAGAGGTAGCTCCCTCGGGCCAGACCCCGATATGTGTGTTTATTGACTTGGTGAGTTGCAGAAGTGGTCTGTATGATGGCATCAGCGCAAGAGATGCGGTGTGAATATCTGGGGGGGGGGGATGGCTTTGCGTGAGGTTTTCCTCTCTACGTAAGCGGAATGTTGTTATGCATTGTCCCCTTAGGTTGCCAAGTTTACATGGTGGTGGAATTTTGGTGGTGCGGTTTTTTTAAATTGGCGCGATTGAAAATCCCGGCAATGGCCGAAAATCCATCAAGGTGCCCCGCTTGCCACTCTATAATGGCGCCATACGGTTCGTTTAGCGCCTCTGACGCATTGGCGCTCGGGGTACGCGGCTGCAATAACCGTGAACTTCATTGGCAGGTGAGGCCGGCACTTTGCGATGACCAGTTGCACCATTGACGAACGGTGTTTGAGGAGTACAGTAGCATTTGTGGAGCAGTTTTTGTGGATGTAAATGTGTAAGCCCCCTACCCGTTTCTTACCAGAGAACAATGCCACTCTGCACACTTGAGGCGGTTAGCCTGTCCAGCTGAATCGCCACATATGGAATGTCAGACCACGTTTCCATGAAGATGAACCACGACAGTCTTCCATTACACTCCGGGTTGTTTGTAGGTGAATGAAATCCATTTTATTCTGTAGCTACTGTATGTTAGCAAGAAGAATGGATGGCAGTGCATGTCTGGCAGGGTTAGGCTTTAGTTTAGCATGGGAACTTCTGCATTTGGCCCGCTTCCACTTTGTTCTACTGCATTCCGTGCCTCTTCTAGTGGGGAGCCATGGGTTGGCATGCGTAGCAAGTTGATGCGGGGAGGCTCTTTGGTTAATGTAGCAATTGGGTAGCACGTGAGCGAGGTACTGATTATCGGCAAAGTCATTCGGTCATAAATGATTTTCAGACATTATTATTACATAATGCAACGATGTTAGGTGCGCAAGAGGCCGCCGCATTTGTGCACGCCAGTCTTGTGACTTTACGTAACTGCCGTGGCAGTGAAGATCTGAGTAACGCAAACGGATGTAGTAAAATTAGCAGCGGAATGTGTACCATGGAGCAAGTGGCGAATGCTTACTCGGAACCTTGTGCCACGTGACTGTTTTTCTACATCAAGGCTCTTGTGTCTTTCAGCAGGTTCTCCCCTGTGACCATTGATGGCGTCACCAGTCTTGCGGGCATCAACTTGCCTGGGCACGCAGGCACCGGCTGGTGTATCTTTGTCTACAACCTGGCGCCAGACGCGGATGAGAGCATTCTGTGGCAGATGTTTGGGCCGTTCGGTGCCGTGACGAACGTCAAGGTGATCCGCGACTTCACCACCAACAAGTGCAAAGGCTTTGGCTTTGTCACCATGACCAACTACGACGAGGCGGCCATGGCCATCGCGAGCCTCAATGGCTACCGCCTCGGGGACAGGGTTCTGCAGGTGTCCTTCAAAACCAACAAAACGCACAAAGCCTGAAGAATCTCATTGCTTCTGGGAAACTGTACGAGAAAGCTGGAAGGGGAAGAAAAAAATGGAACGTTGACGTAAAACTTTGTACGTTAGTAAATCTTTGTAAATTGGCGTTACAAAGGGAAGAAGCTATATTTAGTGTCCAATGAGGTTTTTTCTTAATTTATTGGTAGTATTTGAAATGTCTTAGATTATAATGTTTGGAGAAAACTGGGTTTTTCTACCTGTGAGGGTTGCGTTCTAAAGCAGTCTTTAAAGGAGGACCTTTTAAAGAGTTCCCGGTAAGGTTTTCTGTTCCGTTGCATATGTGCTCCGAAAGTTGGTGTCGCGAGACTCCGTCTATTGTGGTATTATGAGTATTTTTGTCTGGATGTATAATTTTTTTTTTTTCCCTCTATAGATATAATTTAGAAGTTGCAGCTCTTGTAGACTTTATTTTTGAGTTTTTCTTTCCCTCTTTTCCTGTCTTACTATGACTTGTGTTGGCTGCATAATGTTGCTTACCTGTACAATTACTGGAAAATGACTTTTCTTAAAGCAGTACCTTGCCAAAGAGCTAAGAACCTCTTTGATGTGGGTTAAAAAAGCATCTATTTTTATAAAAAGAGAAATTTGGAGAAACTTTTTACTGGACCTGGAACAAATATTTTGACTTGAATACTTTGAGAATTATCTTCATATGACACCTCGTGAGCTTTTGAACTTTGCCAGGAAGTTTGCAGCGGCTGAAATTTTTGGAAGAGATTTATGACGTAAAAAGATGATACATTTTGAGATCTTTGTATTACTATTGTCGGCGGCGTGTTCGTCGCAAGTCGTATAACCACGGGCGGGGTCGTCCCTGTCAGAGGCCGTTTGGAAATGCACTCGGTTCTTCCTAACGATTCCCTTCAGAAGAAGCTCACGGTGTTTTTGTGATGTACTCGCTATATTGTTAAAGACTTGTTTTGTCTTTATAATAGAGAAATAGAAATGGTTTTACCTGCTTTGTATAGAAAAAATGTACCACAAGCCTACCAAAGCAGCAGCTGGAACAGATATGGGGGGGGAAAAAAGAAAGCAAGTCAAAAGAGGTCTTAGAAGGATTTCTCCTGAGCTTAGAAGTATGTAAATAAGGTGTTTGCGTTAAACAATACGCTTTTTCAGGTTCCATGGAGAAGGGGCGTGGGGTTTTTCCACTTTCTTTCGTCACCGATTTCCGCTTGTTTGTATCGCCTGGTTTTTCGGTTTGGTTTCGCGTCGACTCGGTCGGTTCCGCGATTGGCTTTCGTCTAACGGATTTGTCGGTTGTTCGGTCCGTAGGTAGTCCTGCTTCTGCTGTAACAAGTATAGCTTTCTTTTGTTTTTGTTTTACATATAAATATTATGAAATATATAATGCGGTCAGAGAGATGTAAATGATTCAGAACAATTTGCTTACGTTTTGTAACGGACAAGTTATCGCTTACTTTGGGAGGGGGGAACAATGTCATAGGAGTGCGAGGCCGTGGTGCCCTAGGTATCGTTTTTACTTCCGCAGTCCTCCTCCTCCCCTCCCTCCTTCCCCCCCCTTCCGTTTCTTTAGTGCACATGGGCATACACGATGGCCAAAGGTCCTCCGTGCCCGGCTCGTCTCCGTTCATTCATTGAAATCATAGTGTATAACTTGGCTCACCGGAGATGGAACATATCTTTAGTTTTGTATTAAAAAGGTTGGACGTGTTTTCTTTGGTGTTTGGATACTTTGTTTAAAAAAGAAAAATGTTTGGTTCTCCTCTCCCCATGTTCAGTACATCAATAAATAAGTTGAAGGGAAATGAAGGTGGTTGGTTTTTCTCCTTTCTTCCCTCCCCTACAGTCTTTTCAATGTACTGCACACACAGCTGTATCAATTGCAGAAAGTCAATTGCCTAGCTGGCAAACACCCACAATGCCATACATTGATACAGTACAGATGTGTAATTTCCATCGATGCACAACTAAGCACAAGATGGCACAAACACCCTGTGTCTGCCCCCCATATCAGACAGGTTCACCTGTCTTTGTGGTTCATTAGGAGTTGTGATTCTTGGACAAAATGCCATTTCAGATACTAACACAGCTGAACTGTACTCAATCTCCCACAATGCCACTTACATCTATCCCACTCACCAATACTGATAACATTTGTATCATGTTTTGTGCCAAGGTATGGGAGAAACATTTAATAGTTAATGACAGCACATGCATACACAAGCCTTGTCATTGCACTAATCTGTTAGCTCATCACTTTATGCAATGGTACTTAATTGACATATTGCTTCTATAGTTTCCAACAATATAACTATCACCACCCACCATGATTTACCTATACACCATGGAGAAATGCTAAACCAACATGGAAGGGTACTTTGCACACAAATTATGCTGAACCCCAACCCTACCTACATCTGTATGTTACAACGTGGACCACTGCCTTCACATCCCTTTAGCAGGTATCCATCCAGAAAACACAGTTCACTGATTGATTACAATTACCATATCATCCCTCCAATAACATGCTGTATTCATGACAAGAAGGGACCAATTGGCACAGACTTTTTGCTCAAACATATTTGTGCAAACACCTGCTGTCTCTTCCACCCTCTATGACACCCACTCACAATTCCTCATGATTCTCGTTTTGGTTCACATCACATCAGCACAAAACTAAGGTGCTGCACACTTGCATCCCCATGTCAACACTAGACAAATCAAGGGGGCTCCTCAAGATGAATAACAGTCCAACACACACAACTGTGTGTGCGGAGGGGGGGATGAGGAAACAAACACCATTCAACAACAGACACACGGGGAAAGTGGCAAAATGGAAGAAAGCACGGCTGTTGACTCAGCCACAAAAAAAAAAAAGCTGGAGTCAAGTCCTCTACAAGCATCTCTCCCACACTTCCCATGCCTTGAACAAACCACGTGACAGACAGACGCAAACAAAGAGTTAGTCCCTTAGGGCAAACTCACCGATTCAAACCTACACCTCTTCCAACTGCAGTGACCCACACTGGCCGCACAATCTCATACGCCATCATCGCACTGAACTGACCGCACGTCTGTCTCCAGCACTTTCACATCCTAACGCAAGATGGCAGCACCGCACCACACATGTAACGCCCTTCTTCTTTAGTAATTTTTCTCACGCTCCTATATTTCATTGTGCAGGACAAGGCCATGTCTTTCCTGTGACATTTAAATGTCAAATTACGTACATATAACAACAACACGTTTAGTGGTCAAGGCCATGAACATCTGGAAGTGGCTCAGCCAACTACCACCACCACCAAGCAGGCAGACATATAACACAGAATGTAAGGACCAAGCACCAAAGTGACCACTGAAATCAATACATCATAAACCTTATCACCCATCCCACGAATCAGTCATCAGTCAAGATGGACACACTACACAGGGGGGAGTCAGTCACCGTAATACTGTCCGAGACAGCCCATGACCCCACAACTAACTAGAAACAAACAACCAACCAACCAATCAAACCAGGAGGATTAACATCAACATTATCCAGTGATTGATTGATTGATTGATTGATTGATTGATATGCCCAGAAGAAGACAGTACAATCAATCAATCATCATGGGACACTTTTGCTTACTTTTATTTCAGTGAATTTGCAGTTTGTTAGGGTGCATGTAGATAGATAGATAGATAGACTGTGTGTGTCCCATAGCTACTGGAGTGGGCATGACTCCTGTGTCAATAATTAATGAATTAATTAAAAGAAACAGCATCTATATCTGGCTTCTTTTGGTTTCCACTGCCAGTCAGACTACGTCTTTCTTTTTCAATTTCAATTACAATTCAGCTGATGATGATGATGATGATGATGTGAAATAAATCGCAGCAGCCTCTTGGTGCAAAGAAAGACAAGGGAGTCTCCCGAACTGTGCAACATCACCACCAGAGACTCAGATGGTCCCGCTGCTACAGTAACCTGGTTTATCCTCATCATCTGTCTGAGACTCACTCTGGGACTGCCAGTCTGCAGTGACAAAGGCTGACGACATCATAACTGAAGCCTGGATTGTCCCGCACCCTATCCCTCCGGCGGAGGTGGAGGCACAGGCCTGCGCTCATTTTGCTCTCCTCTTCAGTGACAGTATTCTGCTCGTTCTCCCTCTGCACCTGGGTGACCTCCTCAACATCTTCTTGAGAGCGCTCCCAGGGCACAACACTCCATTGATTCTCCTGGGTAACTTCAATCTGCATGTCAAGGACATTCATGCAACTGGCCTTTTGCCACTCCTGCAGTCCTTTTTAACCTCTCCCTCTCCCAGTCCCCTGCTACTCACTCACTCACTCACAAAGCTAGCAACTGCCTTCACCTTCTCCTCTCTGATACCCCACTCAAACTTTCAAATCATTTCCTCATCTCCGTCCGATCATGCCTCTGCTGCACAATTCTCAGATCTATCAATCAACAGATAATGCTACTAACAAACATTTTTCTCTCTGTCCACTATCTAGCTATCTATTTATCTCCTTCACCAACACGCCCCAGGACCAAACTCCAGGCTGCAGGACGACAATGGCATGGACCTGGATGTCCACAAACAAACAACTCTTGGCTCCTTTTCACTCTGCTGTCTGTTTCGTCAGCTAAAACAACCTTCTTCCACAACAAAATAAAGTCTGCATCTTAAAAAAAAACCACACAGACTCTCCGCCCCCCTCCTCCTCCTCCTCCTCCGTCTCTTACTGCTGATGACTTTGCGTTGTTTTCCAGAGACAAAGTCAACACAATCAAAGACATGCTCTCAGAATCTGAAGTCTCCAACCTCCTGGTATCACGCAGACCCACCACCTGCTCGCTACATCCAATACCATCCTCACTCTCTTCTGGCCGCTTCCCATCTGCTGTCAAAGTTGGTCACTCCACAAACGCAGCCTCCCCCCTCCTCGGTCCTTGACCTGTCTGTACCATCTAACACTGTCAATCACCACATTCTACTCTCCTCTCTTAGTCAGTCAGCTTGGGATCAAAAGAACAGCACTAAGATGGTCGGACTCCTGCCTATTTGACAAATCCAATCAAGTAGTCAGACAGGTGTCCCACAGGGCTCGGTACTGGGTCCTCTGCCCTGTTATTGCCTCCCGCGGTTTCAAATACTGTCGCTGCACCAATGATACCCAGATTTTCCTCCCCTTTCCACCGGGAGCATCACCACCTACAACTCAACCTCTCCGAAACACAGATCTTACACCTCCCAGTTGGCCTGTCTTTCTTCCTGCCGCGATCTCACGATTAAACTGGACAACTCACTCCTTTTGCCTACCTCCTCAGCTAAGACTCTGGGAGTGATGACTGACTCGAGTCGAGGCCACAACCCGGACCTGCAGTTCTATTCTTGCCTCTCAACTGACTCTGCGCAACTACTTGTCCGGGCCACAGTGACGTCCATGTCTGGCCTTTCGCTGCTGCCCGAGTTGTGTTTCGCTGGCTTGCCAAAGCGTTCCCATGCATCTCCTCCACTCATTTCTCCATGCTGGCTTCCCTTAGCTGCTCAGGTCAAACGTAAGACCCTGGTTACGGCCTACAAATGCATCGACGCAACTGCTCCCAGCTATCTACAAGACAACTTGATCATTCGCTACGCTTTTCCACATCTGCCCGCTTGGTGGTCCTGTGCACGAAAGGTAAAGCAAAGAGGTTCTTGATTCTGGCTCTGTTGTGGTGGAACCACCTCCCTCCCTCTCAGGACTTCTCAATCTTTGTCCACATCTCGAAAGGGTCTTTCTTTAATCTCATCTCTGCCAGACTCACTTCACCCATGATCTCTTAAGTTCATGATCATGCTCAGATCAATACTTTTTACACAGCTACTCCTGAAATGTAACATAGGTGTTTATACATATCTCAAAAAAAAAAAAGACTACTAGCGAGGTGATCAGGAATCGTCGATCTTCTGCTGAAGTTTTATGCAGCTACTTGTGTGATAAATATCGGTGCGTATGATGAAGGAAACAAACTGTACTTAAGAATCAATCAATCACACATCTGCAGCTATGTCTCTTTCTCCTAATGTCACACACAAATTGTATTTTCTATGAGATGTATGTCACTTTGGAGAGAAGCATCGGCTAAATGAATATACGTAAACAAAAATGTAAGGAATTTGCAGACCTGTGGATACACAAGTAGCCTTGTCTATCACCGGACCTCTCTGCCAAGAACCCCATGCATCGCATCATCGCATATGCATCAGAAAGATGTGCATATTAAACAAGGAGCCAACATCATACTAATTCACACCATTACCTCCTGCTTGTCCAGCGGAAACTTAAACAACAATCACACACAGGAGAGAAGCAACTTTTTCAGATCCAAAGACAGTACCTGTAACCACTGTGTTGACAGCTATCCCTAAATACAGATTCACACTCTGAAATAAGTTCAAAGAGGTGCTACAACGACTGGGAGACAGTGACATCTACACGTAGATGGCAGTACATACTGCGCCATAACAAGGACACTCACAAGGAATGCACCTCAGCTGAAACTCCAAAGAAGGCTGCAGTCAACAACAGCCATACATAGCCAAGAATCCTAAGGCCCAGGAGGACTACATACATACAAGTTCACACAACAAGAACCACACTGAGACTCTTGCTGTAGAGTCCAAAGAAAAACAGCTCAGCAAGAACCTTCATGCCGCCACCACCAACAAGTTGTCCAGAAAAGTTCAGCAAACCAGAGACACCTGCAACAAAGAAACACCAAAAAACAATCTTTTTGCTGAATACACCAGGACACAACAGCATCCCAAAAGAGGCAACTCAGGCTGACATCAAAATCCATACCAGAAATGCAAACACATCCCACTGGATTGGAAGGAGAGCTACCTCAACTCCCGCTCTAACTACAGAGGAATCACCCTACAGTCCATCCCAAGCAAGGTAGCCAAAAGCATCCTCCTAAATACGATGAACGACAAAGTTGACCCCCGGCTCACAGATCATCAATCGGCTCACAACACTCCGCATCATCTTGTAGCGGTCGCTGCAGTGGAACTCACCCCTGTACATCAGTTTCATTGACTGTGACAAGGCATTCCACAGCATGAACACGGACACCCTCCGAAAATGCCGAGACACTACAGGGTGCCAAAGATCATTACAAACAAACAAACATCACAACAAAGTCACCAACGCCCTCCATGTACAGACAGGCGCGAGGCAAGGCTGCTTGTTGGCAACAGACTGCATCATAAACACATGGAGACCCTTGGCAGCATATTCAACAAACTCCATGAAGTCGGACCCCCTACAAACAAACAAACAAACAAACAGCACAAATAATGAAGAAAACCTTATGAGTCATTAGTGCTACATTTGTGGTGATTTGTGCTGTTCAAACCGTGGCCCCATCTCTTCTACTTTTTTAAATACAGTATATAGGTATATAATAAACGTGACATCATCACTGCGGAAGTTCAGATTTCTGGTATTATAGTTAGTGATTATATGACACGTTTTTTCTGGAAATAATCAAAACATGATCATGTACAGTATATTGTATCTATGACTTGCCAAAGCATTCCCATGTATCCCCTCTACTCATTTCTCTACGCTGGCTTCCTATAGCTGCCTGGATCAAATTCAAGACCGTGGTTATTGCCTACAAATGCATCAACAGAACTGCTCCCAGCTATTTACAAGACTTGATCAACCGCTACACCCCAGCCAGACCCCTTCGCTCGTCTACTTCTGCTTACTTGGTGTTCCCGCGCTCTGAAAGTAAAGCACGGAGGTTCTCGGTTCTGGCTCCATTGTGGTGGAATGACCTTCCCCTCTCACTCAGAGATGCTGAAACTCTGTCTACATTCAAGAAGGGTCTGAAAACTCATCTTTTCCAGACTCACTTCGCCCATGATCTCTCAAGCTCATGTAAGGTGTAAATGTTCATGCACCTTAACTTTATGATCATCCCTGATAAGCCTTTACACAGCTGCTACTCCTGTATTGTATGTAAAGGTTTCTGTACCTTTTTTAAAAAAAAAAAAAAAATGTAGGAAGTTCATCAGGATTCATCTGTCCTGAGTTTTACGCGCCTACTGGTACGATGAACATCGGTGCATAAAGCGGAAAGAAACAAACCAACTACTTAAGAATCACACGTCTGCAACTGCGTCTCTCTTTCTCCTAATGTAATGCACAAATTGTATTTCTCTGACATGTACGTCGCTTTGGAGAAAAGCATCTGCTAAATGAATAAATATAAATGTATATTATGACTTGCAGTCCATGTAATGCTACTGCCTTTTACCTGTCCCACTTTACTCACCGGTCCATGTTGTGGTAGAACACGACTGAAAAACTGCTGCTGTTCAATGAACAGTATATTGATTCACCCAGGTTGACACGAGTGGAAAAAAACAACACTGTACAGTTAACTTTGAGGTTTTTTCTTTTTTTATGAACAACAGAACTCAAAACATGTATAAATTCACTGCAAATGTTTCCAGCGTCCTGTGACACGTGTTGTTCTGTGAAATAATGCCGACTTCACAGAAAACGTGAAGAAATAAACAAACACACGTGCCGGAAAATTGCTCGTTCTCTCGCTCCTGTTTTGAAGTTATTCAACTTCGGAGGTGACGTCTCCCTAAAAACCTACAATTAAAATCACAGGCATGACAATAAAAATACAACTTTAGCAAGTTTTTGGGAAACTGGAAGGCATAATAATATAATATACATGTTATGAAATAACGGGTCATCACACACACACTGGCTGAAACCACTCGTCCTGAGCAGGGTCGCGGCGAGCCGGAGTCTCACCCGGAAACACAGGGTGCAAGGCTGGAGGGGGAGGGGACACACCCAGGATGGGACGTCAGTCCATCACAAGGTACCCCAAGCAGGACTCAAACCCAGATCCACCAGAGAGCAGGACCCAGCCAAACCATATCTGCCGGATAGGCCACGCCCTTTGCAGACCAGCTTCCATCCTTACTAGAGAAACCCTCACATGGAACACCCAGGGGAAGAGGACAAGAGGCCATCCAGGAAACACTGACTCGAGGCACAGATGCCCGGACACCTCTGGTTGGCAGCCTATGCCTCAGGAGCGGTAGTAGCCGGAACTAACTAACTAAGCACGTATACGTGTGTGTCTGTGTTTCGACGGTCAGAGCCGTACTACATTTATTACAGACACCAGTACCTGCCTCTCACTTCTGGGGAAATGTCACCAAACAACATTACTCCAATTACCTGCACATGGACAACAAGTATAAATTCCGAAAATGACGGTTCGAAACACACCGCTTGCAATCCACAAAAGACCCTCCTGGGCTGGACCTTCCCTCCACCACCAACTGTATGTCTACGATCAACGCTTCGGCTCTCGGCTCACGGCCAGGGCTTCCGAGGAGCGCGCCGAAACTTCCACAAACCGCACCCCGTGACACCCAGCATAGGAATCTCTCAAACACATAACATTCATTAATTGACCGACACAGATTCGAAATTTTTCTGCTTTGCAGCACAGTACACTCCGGAAAGTACACCAGTCTACCTACAAATGACTCCGTTCCTTAAGTCCGCATTATGATTCAACTACATAACTATTCACGGTACAGCAGGGTCCTTACCGAAAAATATCATCTTCTCTTGACGTTTCATTTCAAAGTAATATCTCGGCTATTCATACATTCTACATACCAGCACAGTGGGAATAAGTGACTTCTTATGAAGGAACGTGTTAAATGATTAATGCGGTTGGCATGGCCTGATTGATAAACTCTACATGTGAAAGTACTTCTCTCTTCCAGGGCTCTGGAATGTGACAGGTAAACCTGAGACAGGTCTCAGTGGGACACCAGACACAGGACTTGGACATGAACACGTGAAGATCCTCTCCTCTCCGCATCACAAACGCAAACCCAGGTCAAACAGGAGAAAATCTGCAAGGACTCAGAAATATCTGCCGTATCCTTCTTACCGTCTCTCTCCCCCACAGAATGCCATTACATCACTTGTGTTTGACCTGACGCGGCATTCCCCTGCATCTCTCCGCCGACATCCCATAGCCGCCCGTGGCATATGCAGTCGAGCGCTTCAGTTTCTGCCTACGAAATTATTATCGAGTCATCCAGTGCAATGCCAATGGTATTACCAACTTCGATCGCTCAGAACTGCTGAATCCCTCTCAAAGTTCAATCAGGGTTTCAAAACGCACCTTTTTTCAGACTTGTGTCTCTCCACGCATTTACATTACATCTTTTTCTTTTTTTTTTTTTTCTTTTTTCAAACAAATGCCTTGGTATTTCCTCTCAACTTCATATGCTGCTACCCGGCATGTAATATATGCCACTTTCAACAGCAACTTCACACAAACTTTACTGGCAAAATCTACATCTCTCCATCCACTGCTAAAATCATGGGCTTTTGTTTCATCAGACTTCTTCCGTGTCCCGTGAGACAAAAAACATCTGCTACATGAATAAATGCACATTAATAATTTCGTATTGTACTGTACGAACAACAAAATTTACTCCAACACCTAATAATGACATTGAAATTAGGTGCAGGGGACAAATGAACCTGCTACAAGTGGGAAAATGGAAAGATACATGTATATGCACATAGAGAGACAGAGAGATGGATGAGTTAATCACGTATGGAAGAAGTCACCTATATAAATTTACAGCTCAGAGAGTATGTCAAGACCAGACTGCGGTACATGGACACGGCTCTATATAAGTGACGAACCCCTCGGGTCGCAATGGAGGCTTTCGCAACTTAGGGTGGCCGGAGCAGCCTGAAAAAATGCTAATCTGACCATTAAAATGCTTTGAAAGACGCCAGCCGAGCACACTTGACTTGACGAGCGCCGCCCCACCACGGAGCGCCTTTCGGCAGCACCGTGACGTCAGCGACTCACAATTTCGCTCAGTTTTCCGCCGACACCCTGACGTCATCCTCGTCGGATCAGGCCGCTTCTACCGACAATCCGTTACTTGGAAAACATCAACTAGGAGCCATTGATTGCACCCTGTCATTTTTTTTTTTTTTTTATAAACAAAGAAAAGACGTACTGAAAAATTTTGCGTTTACTAATTTGGGTCAAGTGTGTGTGTGTGTGTGTTTCAAACACACTAATTACCACCACCATTCATACTCACGGTCAGTAACATGGTTCGCTCAGCTCGGTAAAGCACCTGGAATTTAAAACATAAAACATATCCCCCCCCAACAAACATCATCGTGCCTGTGGCCACTAATACATAAACCATACTGACACACCCCACTACTTACATTTATTTATTTAGCAGACGCATTTCTCCAAAGCGACTTCCAATGAACTCTATGTAGTGTTATGAGCCTACATACCTTATTCACTAAGTGACTAAAGTTACACTGCTAGATACACTACTGGGTCACTCCATACATCAGTGGAACACACACACACTCTCTCTGTCACTCACACACTAAGGGGTGAACTTGAACCGCATGTCTTTAGAGTGTGGGAGGAAACCGGAGCACCCGGAGGAAACCCAAGCAGACACGGAGAGAACATGCAAACTCCACACAGAGTGAGCGGGTCGAACCCACGACCTCAGGCGCTGTGCCACCATCCATGTTCAGACTACGTTCAGTTTATGGCTGAACATAATTTCAAATATTTATACAAAAAAAAAAAAATACACACCTTCATGAAAGCTTCTAACCCTGTCATTTACTTTTTGCATGTTTCATCATTCATATTTTTTACACCTGTACTCCTGCTTTTATACAATTTACTTTTACACAACAGTAAAAATTTTAAGAAGTTGTTACATTTCTCCCATTTCCGAACATAAAACGCTCTTCTGTACCACTACATACTAGGCAAGGCTGAAACGTCCGTAAGGTTGTCGGTTCAGGGTCCAGGAGGGGTGCCGCTGCACTGCTGTGTGGTGTAGCAGTTGTGGCTTCATCCCGGTGTGTACAGACAGGTCTTGCGTTTCATCCCCACCGCTGCTGCACTGCACTATATCGCGATACTTACCCAAACTTTAAGTCGATACAGTCAAAATTACCCCGTCATATAAACAGGTAAATTAGCAGCACGGTGTACAAACCTCACAATTTAAGTCACTCCGGACAAAACTGTAACATCAAAAAGGATAAGTTAAGGTTTCATACACGCTCATTCATTCATTCATTCCCACAGTCACTTCTCTTACCAGCTTGTCCAAGTCAGGCCCATAAAACTAAGACCCCTCACAAAAAAAATGAACTTAAAAAAAAAATGAAGTACAATGAATGAAGCTCTGTTGCACATAACTCCTTGCAGCATAAAAATCTACATTTCTACATGTTGCAGTTAAAATCAAACTAAAAGCTCAACAGCTCAGTGTAGTCTTTGGCCAAGATGCCACGACATCAAGAACAATGTTTTTTTATGTAATGACCAGTATTATACAATAATAAAGCACGTGTGTTTTTACTTTTTATTTACATGATATGAAACTTTACAAAACATATTCATTTCAAAATAATCTCATTACAGTTAAGACTAAGAGAGTCAATATAAAAGCCATTACAAACATTACATCCCTGTAGACATATAACCACGCAAACAGCGCACAGCTGGGGTAAAGCGGTGTTCGTCCCACGTTCCCAGACCCCATGCCACAACCGCGACCCCTTCCTTCTCCCGCTACTTGTCGGGCCCCAGTCTCGAGTAGAGACCGCTGGTGCCGCACAGGTCCTTGCTTTGCAGGTACGGCAGCTCGCGAATCATGCCGGAGAACGGGTAGTCCACGGGGGGTCGCAGGGGGAAGCCGGGCATGAGGCCGGGCGCCACGTACGGGGACACGAAACTGGCGAATCCCCCGCCGGGGCTCGAGTATGCCACCCTCAAAGGGCCGATGCCCAAGCGCGGAGCGAGGCCGTACACGCCGTCGCCGCAGCCGACGGAACCCGCAGGGGTCTGCAGCGGGGAGAAGGCCGACTTGGCGCCCATCGCACCCAACGCGCCCCCGGGAAACCCGAAGCCCGCGGTCCTCGGCAGGGGCGGAGTCTCGGCCGCGGGGGCGGGGACGCCGACGCCGTCCGGGCCGCACTTGTTCTCCTTGGCGCCCAGCATCACCTCGATGGCTTTCACGATGTCCCCACGGCAGCTCTGCACCACGGACTCCAGCGCGTCCCGGCGGTGCTGCGGAAAGATCTTCACCATGACGTCGGTCGGGTCCCGGGGACCCGACGGGGGCGCCGCGGCCGCCCCGCCTTCCGCTTTCGGGTACTCCTTCCGCCTCTCCGACTCGCTACCGGACTCGACCTCGGCCAGGGAGGACGGTGACCCCGGGCTGCCCGTGCGGTCGGACAGCCGGTCGGAGACGGGGGACTGAAGCTCGCCCTCTTTGTCGGAAGCCGTACCGAGCTCCGAGCACAGCGGCGCGGGAACGAACAGGGGACGCCCCACGAAACCGCTGTAAGGGCTGTACTTGGGCACTTTGTCTGCTGCAGAACGGTACAAAGAAAGAGAGCGGTTACAAACTTTCAAGGCTGAATACTGCATCATCGACACCACCACAGGAGTGAGCCGTAGCGTTAATAATAGCACATCTTATCATACTGCCGAGCCTGCGACCGGTGGACCGAGGGACCCATGTGGACCTTATCACACCAGCTTTTATTTAAAACATTTCAAAAGTCACTCACGTGAGGATAACTGTCTCCTCCAGCAGGGTTAGGAACCTCAAAAATATTCTCACTTCCTGTGAGGCTATACACACACACACACACACACACACACACACACACACACAGTCAAGTACCTACGGCTCGGAAATTTCACTATACTCTGACAATGTTAGGTACCCGGGAATGCAATCAGATCAGAACCGACAAATTTCCACATTACACAACAACGTCATCACTGACCATTACGCCACCTGCTGCCCGCCTCTAGGCTCTATCCATCTATCTGTTACAAAGATAACAGCTGTGTCTTTTACTGCTTCACGCTTGCCGTCTGCCTTCATCATGACTTCACCTTTTTTTTGCTCGACCGCTCCGAACGCCTCGTACTCCTCCGGTTTCCTCAGGGCGCACGTCGTCGCAGACTCCGACGCTCCGGAGGAGAGGAGCGCGCTCCCGCCGCCCGCCGCGCCTCCCGCGCCAGCCCCTCCGGCGTACACGAAGCGCAGCTCGCGCGCCTCGCTCTCCTCCTGCGCCTGCTGCCGGCGCAACGCTACCTGCGCGGCCATGACACGCTGGCGCTCCGCGATGAGAGTGCACTTGGCGCACGCGCAGTCCCGCCAGCGGCAAAAGCGCTTGTGGCCCTTGAGCGCGGACACGACGCCGTGGTTGCGGCAGCGCGCGCACTTGGGCGTGCGCGGGTACGCGCGGTCCAGGGTCGCGCCGCAGGGCGCCGCGCGCAGGAACAGAGGCACCTGTAGTCCGCCGAGCGCCAGCGGAGCGTGAGGGGCCAGCCCGAGCGCCCTGCCGCCGCTGCCGCCGCCGCCGCCGTCCTCCATCGGGTCCGCACTGTCCTCCCACCCTCTGACACAGACACACATAAACACGCAGAGCGAGGGTCACGTAGGCACTCGCGTTGGGTGACGCACAGACAGCCTCAGCGCCTCTCTGCTTTTAAAGCACCGCCCCCTCACCTCCCCTCCCCTCCCCTCCCGAAGGTAGCGTCGTCGTGAAAAAAAATGAACCCGTGGAAAAAAAGACGTTGCCCACAATCATGACTACGAATATACCACAATATAATGCAGAATTCACGTCCTCATTCTCCTTTCGGACCACCGCGACTCTGCAGCGACGCGACGCGCGGCTACTGACATGGACGAACCGACCGACGAATAAAAGTCATATTATTATTATTATTAACTAGCGACGCGGTCTTTTCCCAAACCGCCAACAGCGTCAACGGTCAAGCAGTCGGCAATTCAATGCAATTTCGATTAAACGAATTTCCGAACTCATTCACCCTGTCTGCAGTTACTAAGTTGTTGTTGTTGCTATTATTATGAGATTGAATATGGTAACTGCAATGAGATGATATAACAAAGTGCATTCCACTTTATTTCTTACATTTCCTGCAACATTACTTCTCTGAGAATTTGGATTTTGCATACAATTGAACAGTGCATTTATGTTACTATTAATGCGATATTTCCCTTGCTCTGTTGCATTTACTTCTTTTTGCCACCGTCACAATCATTCCTGGTGGGAGAGTGTAAAAGTACAGCAAAATACCACGAGAAGCAAACGGAACAGGTCACACACGTATTCCTTCGGCTGTATTGCTTTTGTCACAGCACCGTGGCGGCAGGTAACACGTCGATTAGAGCCGCTGCCTCGCATCCAAAGGGCCGAGGCCCGAATCCTGCCGCTTCGGTACCCTTGACCTATGCGCTTACCCTCAGCCGATAAGGTCATCCGGCACAAGTTTCGTTTTGGAAAACAAAACTACGGCCAAATGCAAAAATAATCAATGCTCTTCACGGCTAACTGACTAACGTCCGTGACACCTTCCATGCCGGTGTGACGCTGGCATCTTATGCGGCTCTATAACGCCCCTCTGAGGCCTCCTCAACTGTAGCGGAAAACAGGGATAGATGGCACCGTGTCCCGCAGTCCGTGGCCCACTGGAAGGCTCTCCTCAGGAACACTTTGCAAACACGCAGATCCCTTCTCGGGTCCTATCTTCGAGGCATGTCGCCGGTCCCGTTTCGAGAAGAGCCGCCCAACAGGCCTAGCCGGTTGCCAATCGCATAATCTCACAATTTGCCTTGTTTCAATAAGTCGCAAAATTTTCATGTTTTCACCTACAAAAAAACACTGCATGATTTTACACGTCATCAAATCCTTCAGTTCAAGTAATAAAACCATCCCATTGATAGACAATACAGGTATTGCATTTGACAGTGCAATTTCACATTATTTCTTCATTGTCATACCAACATTCCAAATACTACACTATGTTTCCAACTCCATATGCGTTTCACAATATCTTAAAGCACTGCAAGCGTTACGCTGTAACTCATTCCACCTTAACATTGTTCAGTTGCCTTGGAGAAGAGTGTCAGCTACAAATGTACGACAAAAGAAACAAAAAGTAACAATAAACTGTACTACCTCAAGTCATACAGTTGATTGTGCTTACGTTAATCTGATTTCTTCATTTTATAAATGATTGATGCATTTCTTTCAATCAAAGCAACTTTCAACGTTTCGCTCATCTACGCAGCAGTCGTATGAACCGGGTCCTTAATTCTGCTTGCTACTACAGTTACATATTCAGGTCAGTGACACTTATTTCTCTTACTAACCAGACTCCACAGGTACATTTAACCTATTCTCTCACCGTGGAGCCGCCCCCACCCCTGGTTCCTGCTGAAAACCCTACACATTTCCCAGGGGAGGGGCCACAGCATTACCTGGACCTGTTCTTCTGTCCCAATTAGCAGAACAATAGCATAACACGGTCCATCTGCCAACACACACACATAATGATATCACTTTGTGTGTAATGACAGGTCTGTCACAAGTGTCCTCGGGTCGCTGAGCGATTGGATTTCTCGCAACAGATTGCCGTGCCGTTGATACGAACACAAAGTTCCTGGAAGGCCTAAACCCGATACACAAACGATGCATCCGCAGCATGCCTTTTGTGCCCGGAAACAAAGCTATGCGAGTCCGTCACGGTCGCTGAAATGAGCTTTAAAGTGCCTTTCCCCCTCGATGGACTCTCAAAGTCATGCCGGTGCAGCACCAGCCACTCAAACCCATGGGGGATATTATTTATTCGATCCTCTTTCTAAAAGTGGTTTTAACTATAATAATCTCCACGTAAAGAATGGCGCGCTGTGTCATTGTCTATGACATAAGCTTAAAATCTTCCAATACAACAGTAACGCTTTGTAAACCACTATTTGCTGGAAAACCTAGGTTTTAAATGCGTCTTTCATTCCTAGTCATTTTCAATTACAATTAAATACAGGATTAAAATACCTCACTATGCAATTACAAGTCACGTTTGAAATAAAACGGATAACGACAAAAAGCACGATGCTACGTTCACATTTCTACCGTGATATTCATATGCAAGGTCATACTGGTCCACAGCCTATCCTGCAAGCACATGCTCCTGTAAGAGAGGATACAACCTGGATGGGACACCAGTCCATCGCAGAGCAATTCGCTCACACTTATTCACTAATATAGGCACAGAGACACACAGACAAGGGTTGATTTTGAGCTAGGAGGCGCCACTGCTACCCTCTGCACTACCATGTCACCGTTAAAAAGCACAATGTCAATTAGTAGTCTTAAATAATACACTATGCTGTAAACATTTCTTAAAATAACCTCACTTCGAGAGTTTATAATACTTCGCTGTAGACGTCCGTCACAAGCGTCCATCAGTTTCATTTTTAGAAAAGCACAATTTTCTACTGTGCCCCGACACATGTATGTCTCATTACAACTTTGCCAGGAATTTATTGCAATTTCTCAGAAGAAATCGTCGACAATACAAACCACACTGTCAGTCGACCGCTACTAGTAGTGTTCGCCCTGCCACTTTTAATGCTCCTGTACCATGTCATAATGCACATGTATCGTGTTACTTCTGCTATTTTTCTTGCTTTTCAGATGTCTCTTCTCTGTACCATTACTTCTTGTCAGGTCTCTCCCTGTCTCGCACACACAGACACACACACAGAGACACACACACAAACAGGGACACATTACACCCTCCCAAATTCACACAACCACATGTCAAAAAACATAGGCCCATTTCACACCTACCCACAGGCAAACATGCAAACAAATATATGAACTAAGGATTACAACAATGCCCTCCTTGTTAAGCGCATACACACTCTTTCTCACCCTGCACTGCTGAATAATACATAAGGTTTAAAGTGGCCTAATGACTGTCTTTGCTTACTGATGCTCCATGTTTTTCTACTGTACCTAATGACTGCAGATTCCCATAGGGCCAGAAACGGGACCAGGAGGGACACCTACTTCTTCCTCGGAGAAATACCCAGAGGAGTGAATTAGGAACATGAATGCGTGACGGCTCTTTTATTAAGGAACAACATGTAGGATATCTTTACAGCTCTTCTGTAATCAAGGAATAAAACCAGACATTTACACTTAAGACCGATTACTCTTTCTCCTTATTAAATACCCAACTACCTGGCACAATTGAAGGAAATTAACATTAATTTTCAGTGCTAAACAATTCTTCCCTCCCTAAAAGTACAAAAGTTTACACGCAACGAAACTGCTTTTCAGTGTTGGGGAATGTTCGTCAACCTCTCACGCTTAATTCCGCTATGCCAAAGTCAAAATAAGAGCGGATGGCTAAACTTGCAGCATGCACGATTGGTTGCAAGCTACCCGCTGCTGGACAAGCAGCACGGCAACTGCACACTAATGCATCATCTGTCCCCTGCTACCTCCCCCTCGGTGCTCCGCATCTTTCCGTCTGCATTACCGCTCCGCTTGGCCGCCCCCTCCGTTGTTACCTCCGCGTTTTCTGATCGGCCTGATTTAGCTGCACAATCTCTATACGAGGGCCGTACGCTTACCGAGTCCCAAGACCCGATACCCAACAAACGGAAGTCAAACACACAAAAAGAAAAAAAAAAAAAAAAACACACACAACACAAATTGAACTACATAAACAAAAAACATGTGAGCTGCATGTAGGAAGCACAAGTGGTGCTCCTGGATTGAGCTGGGGGGGTTTAACGGTGCTAATCTGAGTTGGAAACCATCAGCGTGTCCAAGTCCAGTTACAGAGAGCTAGGGGAGAAGGTGGCTTTATCGTTTCATCCATCCTGAAAGGGTTCGCATCTGCATTGAGCTCTCTCATCCAGGTCCATTTCACTCCTATCTCGATCCTTTTGTCTGATGGCAAGAGGTGAATCCCTTCATGGATGGCAGGCAAAGCACCACTATGGTCGCTTGTTTTCTTTTCTTAGAATTGTTTATCCATTTCACAAGATGGCTATCTTCCACATGTGGCTTGATAAACTCACCAAAGACCCAGTTGTCTTGCATTCAAAAAACACAATGAACTCTAGCTAAACTGCGACTAGAGGTACCTTTAGTCTGACGCTGATATTTCCACTAAAATGATGCAAAAAAACAACACCTCAAGTGACCACCCCGTGATTCCCACTGGCAGGGGTATAGACAAAGCTCAGTATTAAAAAGAATAAGGATGACACATGCTACTGTCGACACAGTCTTAATACAACCTACATTATACATAAGAAATGTGCATAGACCTATACAGGTAAGATTTTGCATTTCACTACACCTCTTCACGTGGTTTGTGTTCAGGCCTCAGGGATAATAAGCCCCATTCTATCTCACTGATGGATGAGAAATTTGTAACTGACCCAGTACCAAAGGAGCTGCTGAAAGGAGGAAGACCAGTGGCACACCCAAACCTCTTGAGCACAGTAGTACAAAACAATTAGCATGTCTGTTCCAAGGAGAACTCAACTCCTCTTTTGCCACTTCTTACAAAATACTTGCTCTGCAAATTAAAGAATCCTTCATGCTGAACATCCCCCCCACCCCCCAGCCTGTTGGGTCACAGTCTTCTCCCCTGTGAGGTGGAAAGAACTCCCTTTATCCCTCAGAGCTGCTGATCTCACCCAGCATTCAAGGGTCTCAAAATCCATCTCTTTGGAAAAAAAAAAACTGTCCGCTACATTAATACATGTCAATACAACATTACGTTCAATGACTTGTCAATTCTCATGTTGAATGTAAAGATTTCCTAAGAGACGCTTCCTTGTCCCAGATACATGTCCCAGGCCCAAAACCTCATAGGCGTCGCTAAAGTACAGACTCATTTCTTCCACATCCTCGTTGCATTTTTGCTCTGGCTAAGCGGCTCACCGGATCCTCTTTACTGCGGCGCAGCCTTTGCCTGCTATTGTCTCCTGTCATTCGGGTGTACGTGGGCTAAGTAAGTGGCCCTGATGGATGTGTTGAGTGGCACCGCCGGTGCAGCCACACGCGGAGACAACGTGCGTGCGCCGCGTGCTAGACGAACATCGGCCCGGTGACTCTCAAACGCGGCCCTCTCGGCTCGATGAGTTAAGAATGTTGACGGTGTCAGAGTCACAAAGCGGGTCTATTATGTGTCCGGCGCCCAACTCTGACACTGCAGAGACATAATGGGAAGGAGATGAATATACCAAAGACACATTCCTTTAGTGCTGAAGGGTTGGACAGACCTCCCATTGTACGCAGCACTTCAGCCGCGACCTTCAAACTTGAAACTCGGTGTATCTTTCTAAGTGTCTAATATGCCTTGTCAGCATGTGCAAAAAGCCACTGACAACTTTGAGTATGTCCTTGGAATGTAGCAAGGATCAGCTTCCCCAAATAATACATCATTTCGGACATTGTTGACACGTCCCTCGAAAAGTTTTGTTTTCTTTACGTATCCCGATTAGGACAATTTTTTCTCTTTTAAATGTTTTCACATTCTATGGCTTTAAATGAGAATTTAAATAAAAAAAAAAACATTTTCTACTCATACTCAATCACTTTGTCGCGGTGTTAATCCATTAAGACTAAACCGCTAATGTTGTCAAAGGGCCAAAGAGTGTACAAAATGCAAATAATCGTATCTAAAACTGTTTTTCAAGTTATGCAGGACCTTGCCAAAGCTCTGAGGCATTCACCACGATTTTAACAAGTTCAAACAACTTATACTGTTTCAATGCTTTTACCATGTATCACCTTACAGTAATGTTTTCCACAGGAAACAAAATCTATCAGTGGCTAATCCTATCTGTGTTATTGTGTTTCAAAACAAACTGGCTTGGTTTTCATGGAACTTGAAATGACAATGAAACCATGAATGGGAGGGACTTTTGCAAAGATCGTTTATGTCAAAAACAAAAGACAAATACACCCAATGTTTACAGCGAACAAATAACTTGGCACCTGATTTCAGTACAATGAATGGAGCTGCTGGACAGTTCTGTTTTTCCAAAGCCAGGTTCTCCATCAGTCACTGGCTACTTGGTGTGCGTGACCTTTCTCGATGGCTGGAGATAACTGGTCTGCTTGGAGTTACGAGCGGTGCGTGTGGGCACTTCCCCACAGTCGCCTTCACTCTGCAATCTAACGGCACCCAACGGACCCTCAAAGTTTACCTCAACGTTCACTAGGCAGGCGGACGATCGCTCGGCGACTCCCCGAAACGGAGAAACGGACAGCCATTGTATCAAGTGGCGCAGAGATTCGCTGTGCGCTCAGGAGACCAAATATATTTTGTGACTTTGCGAGTGGACGAAAATGAATTTTTCTTGAAGGTCTGCGTCAATGATTCGACCGTGTGACGAGCCAACTCTTCTTCCTGAATGTCCGTCCAAGAAAAAGAATTGTACCCGAGGCGAGGGAGGCGCTTCACCTGAGCTGTGTCCACAAAACGCAAAAGGTCATATAAACGGTCAACATTTGGCAGCCAGCCCTCCCCGCCAATGCCAATGGGTTGCGCGGGAGACAGACAGACTATTTTAAAATGGCCTGTGCTGCCGTTAGCGGAACTCCCTGGAAGAGCGAGAAACGTTTCGACATTGCAGCAACCGTGTAAAGACGTTTAGGAGAGTGTAAAGAACAAAACTGCTGACGGGAAAAGGGAGGTAACAACAGCTAAGTACTATCAGATTGGCTACAATATAAAGGAAGACAGTCAGCACCGCTCATCTTCGTATCTGCACCTAGGCGTTATGGGGGGGGGACTTGGCTTTTTCATTCGTACACAATGACAGGTTTAAGACTGTTAAACATCAGTGTCGCAGATAGCGCCTGTATCTTCCGCGTCGGACAGTTACGAGATACACTGGGCCGCGCGCAATTGCAGAAGCGGAGGAAAGGTTGTACACGGCTCGCTCCCGCCGAGCTCTTTTAAATGATTAGACGGGATGAAACGAGCTGCGGTCGTAGGTAATTCCGCCTTTACGGAGCTCCGGACCGCACTTTGTTTATTCGGTTAAGGCGCGCCCAAGGCAGACCCTTCAACAATTAGGACGTGCTATTTTAGGAACACCCCCAGGGGACATTTTCTCCAAGTCGCCTACATTTTGTCTGTCGAAAGCAGGTAATCCGGAAGATATATCGACGTGAACTCACAGGAACACAAGCAGAAACAAAGCTAACGAAACTGCCCAACATTTTGCCATCTGCTCTCGTACATCGCCACAAAGTTAGGCCGCTCCGTTTGGAGTTCTCCGATGACCAGCTTGTCTTATTCGCTTACCGAGTACAGCTGCTCCCCTTCCGTCAAACTCCGCACTCCCTACTCTTCATCTTTCTGCTGTTGGTGGTGGTGGTGGTGGTGGTATTTCTGATTGGGGCATCGCAGGTCTCATCCGGTCACTTATAGCGCCACCCCCCATCAGCAGAAACTCCAAAGGGTCTCTGCGACCGGCACGCGCTCGAGGCCAAAGCACGGATGGAAAGAAAGAGGTACGGCAAGAACTGGGCGGTCTGCGCGCAGAGGTCGGATGACACGGAACAGGGAAGGTATCGATTTATCGGGCCAAGTTATCAATCAAGCAAAACAAATTGTCTATAATAGGCAAAGTTCTTACATTAATTTCAAACATTGCATGGACTACTCCAAAACATCAAAATATCTTAAATTATTCGACGACTAATTTTTATTCGGTGTTATTCAGTTTTACTCGGCAGTTTTGATAAAAGTAACTAAAGGGGTGCCATGTTGCATTTCGTTTCTCACCTCTACACGTTTCCCTGGAAATATATGTAGCCTATCACCCTGAAAGATCTAACACTCACATTTTCTCACAGCACAGAGCAGTGAACTGTGACAAAACTGATACAGTAGGCAGAGGAAGAAACAATTATCTCTTTATTTTCTCCTTGTCATATCGGCTTCTGCATTATCGTCTAACATTTTTTTTTCCTTACGCTTAGCCAGGCCTGGGCAAACATGCGGTTAGTTCGAGGTGCCTTAAAGTCTAGGATTTACTGGCTGAACGCACGATGAAGCCAGCATGCACGGCATGCGTCGCTTACTGCAATGTAAACACCTGTTGAGACTGTTCCCAGTGCAGACATGTGAAACATATCCATTTAAGCAAACGAATTACTGCATCACCCACTGACTGCTTGTGTAAGAACGGAAGGGATCGGTGGAACGGCGGAGCGCGTCGGCATCTCGCGTCCCGGAATGATGTGCGCGACTTTCCGCCAAAACCGAGTGTCACGACAGCTAAGGGGTGGAAGAGGAATATAGCTACCAAAACGTATTATTTCATTTATTCCCACTTCAAATCACAAGTACGTGAATATTTGTTGAATTTCACATGAAATAAACCCGAATGTCAGATGACAGCCATAACAACTGAAGCAAAGGCCTTTTCCACCCAATACAGGTTGGGTTGAAACCTCGACGGGCAGATGACTCGGGGTCAGGAAAAACCCCTTTGATGGGATTTCTCTTGTTTTGCGTGCAAAGCGCAAAAACGAGCTCCGCACGACGAAGGGCCACCTGGCAGCCATTCAAAGTCCCAGAGAGGCAAAGCCAGCCAGGGGTGGCCAAAGAAAGACAGAGGAAAACACAACAACAAAGACTACACTCCATTCACAGCTACCGACTACAAAATGCTGGTCGCAAGCAGACGATTCTCAGATAAAAATGATCAGACAATCGCAGGTGCGAAGAAGGTACAGTCATAAGAGGATGAAATAAGGGGGTTAGAAGTGTTTCTTGAGGCAGCATAATCTGTTAAAATAAACATTCAAGATGCCATTTGACTTATGTGTCTATGAATAAACCTTTGCATACAAACAAAACACTGAACAAGAAACTGGGGGCATATGGAAAGATTATACTGGGACTTGTCCCAACACTTTACAAAGGGCATTGGGGAAAATTAAGACTCTATTTTTCCCCCACATAATTCCAGTACAGACCATAGCGCAAAGCCCGAACTGTCCCAACATATCACACAGCTCTATGAATGACAAGGCTGTAGACAAAACTGCATAATGCTCACATTTTCTCAACATTTATTGATAACTAAACAAGAGTTAACAGCATGCAACTTGTTGGTAGGCCGCTATTTCCTTAGCTCTCCCGATTAGCATACCGACTTGCCTCCGATGAAAGACGGAATACCAGAGAGCCAGTTGTGGAAGCATCTCCCAGATGAACAAATGTTAATGTTTCCTCATTAACCCGGGGCAGCAAAGTCTCATAGGTGCAGCCAAATGGCCGCGAAGGACATTGCGAGACACGAAGGGAGCGGAAAGGTAAGTTACAGCTGTGTTCCAAGTGTCCTCACCCCCCCTCCCCAGACAGGTTAGCCATAGTCCAGATTTAAGCTTCACAACCTTTCACTTCATTTCTGGGTTTTCCTGTAATCAGCTTACATAATGAAAAGCCCTGAATCAAGTAGCGTATTTATCACCATTACATCTTAACGCCTTCCCGTCTCTCGGAATTCGCGGCCCTGGCAGGGACATCCGCAGATCGCAAAAGTAAAACCTAACGATCGTGAGCAAAACGTTCCACCCAGCATAACAACTGTAGTCAGGTGACTGAACGGAGATCGGACCTCTGTCTTTTCCCGTGTGATCACAGACGAAGCCCTGTTCTGAAAGCATATTTGACATATTTTCACCGTAAGTCAATCCTTTACCATTCGGGTAGGGAAAAAAAAAATCCGTCGAGTCTGCATTACAAGTAACTTTTCTTGCGATGGTCCTTATCTAATCGGCAATCCCGAGGTATCACTAAAACTGGCACCTGCATCAGACAAAATGCTTGAGAACGTTGCCAATCTGTCAACAATGGACTTTGTTATAGGCGAAGTAGAGATTCCGGAAAAACAAGAACTATAATTTCTCCATAATCCTCTTTCTCTAAAAATCTATAATTACTGTACACAAAACGGGTCTTCTGCTGTTCTCTACAAAATGCACACCGGTGTATCACATTTGACTGTGCATTTACCTCAAGACAGCAGACCGCTGTCCAACGGTACATGCGAGGCACATGGAAAAGTTGCAAGGTGCGACTACACGTCCCTTACAGTTATCACGCTTAGGTTTACCCAGGTTATCAAAGGATCGCGACCGGGTGCGCACAGGGTCAGGGCCTCCTTCGCTCCGGAAACGAGACAAAAGCTATGACAAAAATTACAGTGACCTTCCTCCGAGAAACAGGGAGAAAAAACAACAAAAGTACGAAAACGCTAAACTCCAACATCATTAATTCTAATTTCTCAGTTGCTCATTTGCTCTGCTAGTTAGTTCCTTGTCAGTTCTACTGGCACTATTACTAATTCATTACCTGACAGCGTTTTCTAACGCAACTTGCAATGTTACAAATGTGCGCTGAACTACTAGCACCAATTTACCCATTTGTAGAGCCGGGTCATTATTACAATCAGTTCGGGACAAGCCCCTCAATGAAGGGAAGTACAGCAGAAGCCAGGTCCTTCAACTGCAAGGCAACACCTTCGATGCTACTCCACCTGCTGCCCTACATGGACTCTGTTAATGGTCACAGTACCTTATGTGCGTTCTGCAAGCGAGGCCCTGTGATTGCAATGGATGGGAAGGCCGAGCTCCCGCCGCGCACGTAAACGCGGAATCTGCTCCCTGGATAGAACCGATCGCTCGTTTCCACGCGGACTGAACAATCCGTTAAATCCGATCAAACTCACGCTCTCTTGCACCACCCAGGCGCTGACATGGCAGCGTTACCGTCTGCACTACCGTGCCCACCCCTCGTTAGAAAAATTTCTGATTATTTTTCCAAAAAAAAAAAAAAAAAATTGTTTAGATCTCACCACATTCAGTGTTCATCCAGCTTTTTTTGGTCTCTGGGCATCTCTGTGCCTTGAATACCTTTATTCAACACACATAATTTTATCATGTGCCGCTATCACGGACATACATTAACTATATCAACCTTACACGGGAGAAGCACGGTGGCACAGCAGGTGCAACTGGTGCCTCGCAGTTTCCGAGCCGTGACTTCAAACTTGGCTCCGTCTCCGGGTTTCGCATGTTCTCCCTGCGATCGCAGGTTTTCCTGCCACAGCACCCTTTCTGTGTGCGTGTGCGCATGGCTACCTTGCAATGGACTGGCATCCCGTTCAGGACGTACCCAACCTCACGCCCTCTACTTCTTCGATAGACTCTGGACCGGCAGCTACCGATAATGAATAGAACAACGAGCCTTATACCGAAACGGCTGACGAACCGCTACGGAACAGAAACGTGGCACAAGAAGGACAGAGACCAGAGAACATTGCCGTGCCAAAGGAAGCACCTGGACAAAGCCCTGCAGGGCTATAGGGCTAATCCCAGGCGTGGTGGGCTCTCCGATCCCCCTCCTCCCCATTTAGCCCTAAGGGACCCCCCACTGATCTTGTTAGATGGATTACACTAAATCCCAGCTGTTTCTGAGGAAAAGGAAGTCTGCAGACATGCTGCGGAGGAAAAACGGGAGCTCGTCTTCCCCTCATCGAGAGGCTTCGGGAAGGAGGAGAAACGAGCGCTTTCGTTAAAGAGCCTGCCGCCTCCCGCCGATGGCATACTCGCTACCTGAAAGGTCAAAGGGAAGGATTTAACCTTTCCACATCAAACTCGAGATGGAGAACCTGAAGCAGTCTTCCAAAGTGACCGAACTAGCGTTTCTCTACAGCAAAACCACGTAATCCTTTAACGAAAAAAAATCTACGAAAAGAGGTCAGGGATCACTGCCTCAGTGACCCGTTACAGTACGTGGCCATGGTGCGCAGGGTTCAGTAAGGGGTTACGGAGACTGCTGCATAGAGGAGCTGTGTTGTCATCCCAGGAGGACCTCGCAGCTTTCCGGAATTTGATACTTTGGCAGGACGGCTATAAGTGATTTTAACTGGCTTAGTGTAATGACCTGTGAAATATCTCAATGGCGCTTTAAATATCCATTTCTGAAATAATGCGGAGCTGTCACTTAGGAAAGCGGCGGGAGCCAAGTTGGGGTCGATTCCTGGCGTCTCCCCATTATCCGACCGCAACGACTTTGGTTCCAGAACTTTAGCTTTACAGGACAATCTTAGCACGGTATGACAACATGGACCGACGCGTGTTCTGCGCTCCACGTAAAGCCCTCCAGCCTTGGTGACTCCATAGGCGGCAAAATGATCTTTCAGATCACCGCTTTCAAATTACACCTTTGGGAACATCTCCTGCTGTCACAGACAATATTTTTCCTATAAAAAGGATAAATGCACAACAGGTGTCACCTGCCACGTTTCACAAACACGGTACGCGACATCTAATAAAATTCAGGATTCGTGGACGGAACCGATGCGAAATGCAACGGTGTGACCTTTAAACTTTAAAGCGACCCTTTGTGTGCTGTGGGAGGAAGGAGGAGGACATGCTCTTGGGCAAATGTTTCCATTTAATCCCTCCTGGCAACTGGATAGGAGCAAACACTTTGTTTTTTTTTGTTTAACGGGTTGGTCCAGAGGTCGCTGCGAAGCTGCGTAAAGGCCAAACCCTCCTCCGTTTCACCCTGGCTATTCCAGCTTTAACAGATTACTTTCCTGAACCGCGTAATCCCGGCGTGGCGTCTCATACCACCAGAATGCTTAAAACCCAAAGGTCATACAGAAGGTTCTGCCTTTGCAACCAGGTAAAAAGAGGCAAATCCATCTTTGTTTCGCTACATAAACAGTGTTGAGATGTTGGTCTAAAGACAACGACAAGTGTTACCAAAACATGTCACAGCCTCACGGTGAGATTCCCGCGCTGCACTTTTAAAATACCAGCGTTTTACAGTGTGTGCCGTTCCATCGCGCAGCATTCTTGTTAAACGAAGCCTGGGGACGAACATCCCTGTCACCTGTGATATTCGGTTTCCGCTTTTTGTCTCGTCGCAGGTCGGCGGCTGGTGCGCGTACAGTACGCCCTTGTCGAAGTCTGTGAAAGCGGCCTTTCCCACACGGTTAAGTGCCGAAATTGCTCTTGTGAATAGCAGGACAATGCGGTGCTAATTGCTAACTGCCACTTTGGATTATGTGGACACATAAAAGACGCAGCCCCCCTGGCAAAAACGGAGGCCATTGTGCACGCCACCCTGGAAACGCGAGAAATAAAAGGGCCCGTATTAGCGTCTGCGGCGTTTTAATACCCCTTCCTGTATGCCCGCGTTCCTCCCATCCCAGTGTGCGCGTTGCCCAGGTCAGCGAAGGGGCCGATATCGGTTGCGCGCTGCCTGAATGATCCATTTTCTACACGATTGGCTCCGAAAACCTCCGATGTAATCCCTAAATGTGTCCCTTGGCCCTGATGAACGCAGAGGCCTCGAACGTCTGGGAAGAAAGGTCTCGTCGCCACAATCTCTTGCTGGGAGCTGAGGTCCCTGGTCCGTCGAGGGACCAGCTGCGGAAAGGCAGGAAAACCCCGGCCCCGCACGGTCAGCTCGCTGCACCTCCCGCATGCAGAAATGCATCTATCGCTCCGCTGGTGTTGCTAGTCCTCGTCACACAAATTATTTCACTTTGTGCAATGAATTTAAACAGGCAGTAAGAAGCAGCTCCGGTGTTGCCGTGAGGGATGGAACGGAAGCATGATACTACCATCCCGCAGGTGAGCATCCCTTGATACGTGGGTTCCGCTCGCTCGCTCTCGGCCGATGGTCACAGTTCGAACCCTTTACCTGCTCCGCCAAAGCGATGTTTCCCCACACAAGAAGAGCGGGAGCGCTTCAGCAATGGGTGCTATGGAGATATACAATTTTATGTTGAATTTTACATAAGACAAAAACTCACATTTTCAAAAAAATCGTACTTGGTCTTTTCTACTTTTTATCATTAATGCTTTCGGTTAATACAATACAACGTATTGCAATTCCGAGGGTAATTATGCCGTGACATTATGAAAAATATTTTCATTATTCTGAATTATAATGACAATTTCGGAAATACTTCCAGTTTGTAATTATCCGCATTAACAACATTTAGCTGTTATGTATGATAATGAGGCCATGTGAATACAAAAACTTTTACGTTCCCCTTAAGTATTTAAAACAACTTGTACATACTTCTAAATGTTGCATATATACCATATATACCACTGCTCCTTTTCATTTATCATACAAGATACACTTGCTCCTCATGTTACAAAGATTCACCTTAGGAATTTTCCCTTTCATTTAACTTGTTTTCATCATCACTTGTCTTTTTCCCCAAAATTTGTGGTTATTGCACAGAAAGAAACCTCTGTTTCTGAAGGGAGCCATTAGCCAGCAGGAAAAAGCCCCCAAACAGGAGCATCTGACAAATTCAGGGCTCTCCCACAGTCTTCACAACTTACGTCTCGGGTGTCTTAGAGTCGGCGACCAACACCGGGAATGCCGCACACGTTTATGGTGTGAATCAGTCAACAATCTGCACCGATAGCAGTTTGCGTACTTCTATTTTCAGTCATTTAAAATTAGCTTTACTTTTAATTCAGCTCAAACTCAATAAAAGTGAGTCTAACAAAGCATTTCTTCTTTACCAAACCTATACCTGAGACTTTAGCAGGACATAACCTAAGTAAACTAACAGACATCTGTAGTATTAAAGGTCCTAATGATTGTGACTTAGAGGTAAAAATTATTTCAAATTCCTTAAATCTCTTTGTTATCTTTTCTTAAAGGCTGAGAACACATCTGCTCTTTCAGACAGTTCCTAACCCTCCATATACAGGCAAACCAAATGTGTGTAATCAGCATTGGCTTTCCTAGGAAAAAAAAAAAAAAAAACTGCTCCAAGTTGTCTGTCTTTCCTTTAAATATTGTGAGAAGTGTCATTCCGCTGACGGAAAGGGCCTGTCCAGGCAGGTCGTCGGAGGTGTCACAAACCTCCGTCAAGCTCGCAGGAGGCCCTTAAAGCTCTCAAGAGTAAGATGCCATGTCCTCCCTGACTCCCGATGACCTGCTAATGGTATTTACACACTCGCTAAAGGATGGTTCGACACACAGAATGTAGAAATATTCTGCTTCGCTTGCAGTCGCCAGTCAAAATCCGGCTGGACAGCTTGTTTTTTCACTCCTTCACGACCTCTCATGACACACGGTGCGAGGCAGACTTTACGACAGTCGGATGCTCTAGACAGCAGATATACAGCACTGGCTAAGATATCCACAGCGAAACCTGTGATCCACAAACGTCTCCCACATTTCTTCTGTGGCTGACTGCTGAGGAGCCCATGGAGACCTGGACCCAGCAGGGGTCCTGAACATCCTGGTGCCTCTGTGTCCCTTGCTTTCCTGGAGGTGAGGGGAGGGGGGATATTTGGATTTCTTCAGGCAGGTGCTGCCTGAAAAGTCCTATCAGAGATCTAGCTCCACAGAGGCTGACGATAACCATCAGCATCACTGGCCACACCCACGGCCCACGCCCGCAGCCCACATCTCTCCCTACAGACCGTATGGGCCTCCCCAGGCCTTTGCACAACAATGAGGGCACAGGAGGAGGCGAGAGCATCGGGTCTTCCCGAGTGCACCTGGTTATAGGTCGGAGACCACACCGAGATCAGGCAATATGTCACACGCACCCAAAGTGCTTGCAGCCAGGCAGAGAGTCAATTTAATCTCCTTCGTTATGGATATCATTAATTATCCAGAGATGAGTATCAGCAACACTACTATACACGCACACACAAAAGCACAGCATAAAATGTGAGACGCAAACATAAACGAAGACATTTGAAATACGCCCTGCTATTTATAACACCGCAGACACTGTGGTGTTACGATGCAGATTTGTTTGTTCACCGCACATTCCTACATGTGAGGATGTCAGCAGCAGATGCTCTGCAATATATATCCTTTTCGTTTTTTAATGTCCTTGAAAACCATGCAGCTGAGCATTTGCCTGCAGAGTACAATTCGTACGCTCATACTCGCCTTCGTGACAGGTTATAGGCCAGAATAATTAGAGTGGCTCCTATGACCCACATATTTCATTTTATTTTTTCCATGTAGCTGACACTTTTCTCTAAAGCAACTTACATTGTTAAGTTACTTACAATTATTCCCCCATTTATTCAACTGGGTAACTTTTTTCTTTTCTTTTTTTTTTTTTTTAACTGGAGCAATTTAGGGCAAGTACCTTATTCAAGGGCACTGCAGAATGTGAGATTTAAACCTCAGGATCCAAACGCTGTAGCTCTATACACTTTACTGTCCCCGTGAATTTTAAGGTATTTAAAAAAAATACCTTCAACACCATGTTGAAGTGTTATCTGTTAAGTGACCACATTAAACAGTTAGAACTCACATGCATTCCTGCTTAGATTAAGTGTATGAGATCTGGCAAGAGCTTCTTGGACCTAAAGATGTACCATGAAGCAGTGGAAAAATTCTCTCCTTTTCTGGGTTTGTTTAGTTTCACTCTAAGCTGCTGGCAGGGAACTCTTGTTTGTGCCAAATCCATCTTCGTAATCTGTCCATCTCTTCTTTTTGTCTGCAGATTTCGAGCAATCGCAGATAAAACAAGTTTTCACAATGTTCATCAGATCTTCCACACCATCGGTTCCTTGCCACATGCATAGTTCGGCATGGTCCGCGCAACCAAGAAATTCCGATCCAATCTTATCACCCCCTTATATGTACAACTTCTTTAGAGTAGCAATATCGCTATCTCTGAGCCCTCTTTAGGTGGACATCTTGGACATTAGCCTTTCATTTTCATCTAAACTCCTTCTTACTGAAATATACGTTTGTCCATGTAGAATGGACATTTCACTGTTTTAATTTCATCCTTGACATTGTTTCTGACTTACGTTCCACCCTTCGATAAAAATATATAACAAACTTTTTAGTTTCTACCGGAAAACCAGTACAACTGTTGTCCCGGGTTTCATTCCAACTTCCTACTGCATTAGCCCTGGTCAAGGTACTTACCATAAGTTGATGCAGTAAAAATTACCCTGCCCCATAAATGGGTGAATCATTTTAAGTCCTTCACTGTTAAAACATTGTAAGTTAACTAAGACAAAGGGGGCCAATAAACACTTACTAATAAATAACACTAGACGTGCATCTTAAAAAACAAGATAAACATGAGCCATAGATGTAAACCTCTGATATTTAGTTTTCATTAAAAACAAAAACAGCAGAAAATTGGGGAGCAGAGCCAACCACCTTGCCCCCAAAGGGACTCAACTCCAATTATCCTGACAAGAAGGGGGGTTTCAACTGAGGGCAAGGGTGCCATTCCAGTCACAGTCATTAATTACGCTAATTATCGCATGTGTCACAAGGACAACCACCCACTGCGATTAATTAGGAAAATCAAGGGTCTGTAATATAAGACAAACAAACAAAAACACTTAACAGTTACAATATGCTTTGCTCTTGTTAGTCATTCAATTGGTGCAGCACGATCAGAAAACAGATTTACAGCGGAGCAAAGAGAAAAACACAAAGATATCCTTAGTGGAAGAAGACAAAAGACCGGCATAATACTCTTATCTCTGTTTTCTCTGATACTTTTGTTTGAGTTCAGTTAGTATGAGGTTTGTACTCTAAGCGCCTTATAATGATTTACCCATTTATAAAGGAGGGTAATTTTTACTTTCATAATAGGTACTGCAGCCCTTCCTGTCCCTGCACAGCCCATGATGTTGATACTTTTCCTAATATGATGTGATGACACATGACACAAAATGAACATCGGGGTAGTAAATGAGCTCGTGAACAAACACAACAAACCACCATGGTGTCCATTTGACGCCCACAGCTCCCCTTCTGCAGGATGTGCAATGTTAGCTTGAGTTAAATACCGTACATCTGTGAATGACAATGTTTCAACAATTTACATCATATTTACTTCTATATCTATAACAAGACATTTCCAGGTAGGACATTAATATCTTGACTTAATATCTTCATTTCACATCAGGGACATTTAGAACGGACTAGCCAATGAGTAAGGTAGAAATCCAGGATGTGGTTAAGATAAGTAAATGTCACAAGACCCACTTATGGAGTCTTATGAAATTGAGTGTGGATGAGAGGGACTGGTGTTTGTGTACCGTGGTCAAGAGCTCAATAGTGCCGCTAAGCGTGGCAAATGAACAGGTGACCGAGCTCATTCTTACCTTCTTCCCACCCCATTCAGAAAATGCTCTCCTCGACATTTATTCAAAATCTTGGCTAATCACTGACAATTAATGCCAATTAACCGCTTAAGAGCTCAGGCCCCGAGCTGTCCATACTCATTATTAGCGTGCTCTTCATTAACCGTACTGACAGTGAAAACAAAAAGCTGCAGCGAACCTCTTGAGGACTGAGTATCTTGTGCACTCACATTCAGTGTAAAGAAAGGGAAAAGCCCTTGCTGGACCAGAATTTTCTCTTTTAAGTCACTGATTACTGCTGATTCAAACAAAGAAAAAAACACCATTCTGCTCTTCTCAAAGTAATCAAAATACTGCAAAGAGAACATCTTCCATTTCACAGCCTCACCTGTCAGGGCTAAAGTCAACTGTTCTGTATTCACAGCATTTTTATTCTACACACACACACACACACACAAACACTGTCTGCAACCGCTTGTTCCAAGCGGGATCGCGGCAAACCAGAGCCTAACCCAGCAATACAGAGTGAAAGGCTGAGGGGACGCACCAGGACGGGACGCCAGTCCGTCGCAAGACACCCCAATCAAGATTCGAACCCCAGGCCCGCCAGAGAGTGGGAGCCGGCCAAACCCGCTGCGCCACCGCACCCCCCTATGATTTATACATATTTATTCATTTAAACCATGATTTTCGCCAAAGCAACTTGCAATGTTTGTAATTTTTCTTCTATTTTTTTTCTAAAACAAAACAAGCCAATTCTATGCCCCATCTCTCTGGTTGCCATGTCCACTGAAACCTTGTGACGTTCAATACATAAATAGCCCGGGACAGTTAAAAACCTGGCGGATGTGATCATGAAGTCATGCAGGATGTGAGCGAGAAGTGTGTAAAGGAAATAAGCTCTGAACAGCCACCCCATACAAACACTGTAAGAATTTCACTTTTCACCACCAGGTATCCGTGCAAATATGTTTTTAAAACGTAATGTCTGTTGTGTAGCCGGGGTGCGGTGGCACAGCAGGCTTGGCCAGGTCCTGCTCTCTGGCGGGTCTGGGGTTCGAGTCCCGCTTAGGGTGCCTTGTGATGAACTGGCGTCCCATCCTGGGTGTGTCCCCTCCCCCTCCAGCCTTCCGCCCTGTGTTGCCAGGTTGGGCTCCGGCTCACCACAAACCCACATGGGACAAGCGGCTTCAGCTGATGTGTGTGTGTGTTGTGTAAGAAAAGTGGGTGGCAGTGATTACTGGTACGGAGACTCATGACCATAGTGTTGTGGGGTTAAAACCTTGTGATAATCTGGCTGCTGTGAGCTACTCCACCGCAGCAGTAAAACATCCAGCGAAACAAACTGACATGTACGATATGGAAAATGCTACTAATAACTATGTACTAAAGTACTAATAAAAGTATGTCTGGCAGAGAGAGCAGGCAGATGGTGTGACCGGCTCCCTGCAGCCATGATGTTTCTCCAAAGGAATCCCCAACAATGGGACTGGCAGATGGGCAGGAAGTGATGCAAGTGGGACCGGCTAATTGCCCACAAGCGTGTGCCAGAAACGGCCGTCGGGGACCATTCGGTGCCCGCCGCACTTATTAACGTAAATTGGGCACGCGGAGCCCTCCGTACGGGGCCGTAACCCAAAACCGACAAGCGGCTGTCTGGGTCGAGACAGCATCTTAAAGAGAAACTCAGACCGCAATAGATAACAGCTGAACGCCACCAACCAAAAATTAAAGTTGGTCATTAATCTGTCTAAAATAACCAAAAAAAAAAAATCTTTTTGCAGTGCAGCACATTATTAGTCGGCAATAAATAAAACGCAATTAATACTAGTTGATTTACAAAATAGTACACAATTCTTGCCGTCCAGTGAAAATTCTATGCAGTGTCCTCGAGTGACATCTATCCATCCACCCATCCGTTGTCAACACGAGTGACAAAAAGGTAAAACCTCACTCTGGAGAAGTAACAATCACAAAGTACAACTCCTTCACTGTAAAATGTTACTGTGCCCATTAGCTCGTATTTAAATGTACTCTTGCATTTCCATAAACCAAACTCCGATTACTGGAACTGGAATGGACTCGGGTCTCTGTGCTGTACCGGTCCGCAGCCCGCGGAGCATAAATCCTGGCTCAGAGCCGCCGACTCGATCCACCCGGAGCTGGGAGGCCCGGCCGGGCCGCGCCGCTTGGCGCCTGGCTCCGGTTCATTTCCGACCCACGCGAACGGGTCATGCGGGTACGTGTGAGGCAGTCCATAACACGACGGTGGGTGGCAGAGGCCGCCGCGAGTGGGCATGTAGGATGCGCGGCAAGCCAGGCGTGTAATCCCTCTCAGTACGGTAACGCACCGGCGAGCACACAAAATAAATAACGAGGCCAGAATGGGCGCTCTTAAAGATGGGCGTTGGAATACACGCTCTGCTGCCGTCAGCAGCGCCGGCTGAGGACGCGGAGAGGCGTGCGGGTACTCTCGGCTTAGGAGCGCGGGAACGTGACCAGCGTGTGAGAGGTGGCGGTTCATTAAGCACGGTGTGGACTCTTTCAGCATTTACGCAAATAAACGGACTGAGGCCCGAATTCTGAGACAGCTTCCGTGTTATTCATTCATTTTTGATCGAAGGTTTGTCGCTCATCTACATCCTACAATTTCACCGGTGACACGCCGTAGCTACTTAGTACATTTAGCAGTTCTGTCAAGAGTGAGTTTTCACTTTATGACACATCCGAAATTTCAGACAAATACTGGGGGGCATTGTTGAACCTAATGCCTTTTGGGAAACTGCAGGAGAAATCATTTTAAATCTCCGGATGAAACGAGCACGCTCGCAAAGATAAAGTGACGGCTTTCGCAACGAGCCCTCCCTGATAGTGTTTAACCGCCATTTAACAAGGCCTCGGTTTGCGCCTTGCATTGCCAGCCGGCGATGCGTTTCCGACACGTCAGAGAAGCTCTGAGACGGCAACTCTTTGCACCGCCACGGGCGGCCACCCATGGACTGCGATAGAGCTCATACTGCGCCTACGGGTCAGCTTTCCCTAATTTTCATCAATTATCCCAGCCACCTCCCCCCACCACAACACCTATCGCACATTCGCAGAATTACGTCTATCTGTCAGGAGCTGTCGGTAGCGCCACTGAATACGTCGGCCAGACTCCGCTCACATCTGAACGCTGTTATTAACTCTCAGTTACTCTCAAGAGCACTTTGAGAACTGAGGGCCCCATGGGGGCTACTGAACACATTACTAAGTGTGAACCGCCTGTCCCATACGGGGTCGCGGGGAGCCGGAGCCGAACCCGGCAACACAGGGCGTAAGGCCGGAGGGGGAGGGGACACACCCGGGACGGGACGCCAGTCCGTCGCAAGGCACCCCAAGCGGGACTCGAACCCCAGACCCACCGATGTGACATAAATGTACATAAATTAATATATTAATGTGCCAATAGATGGCAGTAAAGAGCTCTCAAACAGACTGTGCGTGGGAAATCTTTAATTCAACTCATTTCCACAGTGTTTACCCGTAAATTCAGGGACACCAGCACTATTAAGCTATTACTAACTGACATGAATTAATGTTTTTGGGAACTATGTCTAAATGAGTTATGACCTTACAGTGAATTATGTTCATCAGATCAGGTGACTTCATGTTAGTTGCAGCAGAGAAGTATTTAAACTCTATATACACTGATATCTGCACAATTTGTAGAAATGTATTTTATATGTTCAGGTCTGATACAAACCGTGAACACGGAAGGTCTTCTGCAAACCTTCGTTAACAACTCTTCCGAACTCTTTTCATTTTTACCCAACAGGTTCGTGTCCGGTTCCCAGCGGGTAAAATTATAAGTCGTCGTGGGTACTGGGAGCCAGATTCCATCTCATCTATCATCTTGAAGAGTAACTTTGCTTCTTGAAAGGTAAATAAACTGTATGATTGGGAGAGCAAATGGTGGCAGCTTAGAAAGCCACTGAATAACTGGGCTTGTGTAATGACAACATCTGGCCAGTAGATGGTACAGTCCCTCAAGTTTACATGTTTCCAGCCCTTGGCAAGGGGAAAACTGGAGTTTATCGAAAAGGATTATTCTGCACTTGGTTTTTTTAAGCCATATAAAAAATTCACAATATCATTTCTCATTAACGCAACTGCCAATTTTACTGAAACACAAGATATTAAGTCATCAGCCACTAGATTGTACCTGTTCTCTTGGACAGCTTGGCATCCAAGCAACGGCACTGAAATGCTTGAGTCCTGCCTACCAGGTAGATCCTATCCAGTTTTCTTGCCATGCCTCCCGGTCAATCCCACAGCCTTTCTCAGCTGCTGTTGCGTAGGGCTCGACGTTAAACCCCCTACTCTTCTCCATCTGCACCTCTTCCCTCAACTCTATCATCGCTTCCTGCAGATTGTCCTACCGCCACTATGCCGACAATACCCCAACGCCCCCAACGCCCCCTCACCCCCCCTCGCGCTTTTCTCACCTTACCTACAAACTTTTTGTCACTTACAGCCGCTTGCCTTTCGGGAATCTCTGCCTGATCACTACCTACAAACCAGCCTTTTCAAAACAGAGATCCTTCACGTCCCAGTTTGTTCGTCCTCCTGCCCAGAATTCTCTACCAAACTGAATAAGTTACTCGTTTTACCTAATTCATCGCCCAAGAGCCTGGAAGTAATGATAGACTCAAGCCCATCCTTCTCTCGACATATCAAAGCCACAGTTCAGTCCTGCACGCACATCCTGCGTAACGTGTGCAGGATCTGCCCTTATCTAACAACAAACCATATGTTTCTGGTCCAGGCCATGGTGATATCCTGCCTAGACTACTGCAGCTCTCTCCTGGGTGGCCTTCTGGCCTCTACCATCAAAACACATGATACAGCACACAGTTACAAGAGTTGCGTTTGACTTACCAAAGCGTTCCCATGTATCGCTCCAGACTTTGTTTCTCATGAATGGCTTGGTGTAGCTGCCTGTATCAAGGACAAGACAATCGCTATGGCCTACAAAACCATCGACACCCCAAAACCCCAAACAGACAGCTATGCTCCGCCGCATCTGGCTGCTTGGTGGCCCCATGCACTAGAGGTCTAAAATCGAAACCTCAGATGCTCTCGGTTCTGGCTTTGATGTGGTAGAATGACCTCTCTTTTTCACTAGGGAATCCAGAAGAGTCTCAAAGCACATCTTTCTAACTTGCATCTCCCCTCATTTCCTTAGTGCTCAATAAACATACACTGTGTTGTTTGTTTTAAAAAAAAAAAAAAAAACTATTACAAGCTACTCAAGTAATGTATAACGGTTTATAGCGTTGTATGTGAACAAATTAACTGTATTACAAGAATGACGTGTCTGCATTCTGATCTCTCCTTCTGTAGATGTAACACACTTTTGTACTGTTCTACGAGATGTATGGTGCTTTGAGAATAAATGTACATTTAATCAAAGGGGGAAAATAAAGTTCCATCCAGTAATGTGACCCTGTGACACTGGTCACAAGTTCAAGCCCATAATCACAAACTAACCATATTACTGGCACAGGTGCTAAAACCCAGTGAACAGCAGATACCAAAAAGAGCCTGGATTGCTGGTGACTTGATGCTGAACACTTAGTGTGCTTGAGTGTATTTGGAGAGTTGGACATTCCCTTTAAAGGGATTCCAACATACATTACAGTTATTCATTCAATTTCCACATGATTTAATATATCAAATGTCAAACATCCATCCATCCATCCATCTTCCTCCGCTTTTATCCGGGGCCGGGTCGCGGGGGCAGCAGTCCGAGCAGAGTACTCCAGACCTCCCTCTCCCCGCACACCTCCTCCAGTTCCTCTGGGGGAACCCCAAGGCGTTCCCAGGCCAGCCGGGAGACATAGTCTCTCCAACGTGTCCTGGGTCTGCCCCGAGGCCTCCTCCCAGTGGGACAAGCCCGGAGCACCTCCCCAGGGAGGCGTCCAGGAGGCATCCGGAACAGATGCCCGAGCCACCTCAACTGGCTCCTCTCGATGCGGAGGAGCAGCGGCTCTACTCCGAGCTCCTCCCGGGTGACTGAGCTCCTCACCCTATCCCTAAGGGTGCGCCCAGCCACTCTGCGGAGGAAACTCATTTCTGCCGCTTGTATCCGCGATCTCATTCTTTCGGTCATGATCCAGAGTTCATGACCATAGGTGAGGGTAGGAACGTAGATCGACCGGTAAATTGAGAGCTTCGCCTTACGACTCAGCTCCCTCTTCACCACAACAGACCGGTACAATGACCGCATTACTGCAGACGCCGCACCGATCCGTCTGTCGACCTGCCGCTCCATTTTTCCCTCACTCGTGAACAAGACCCCAAGATACTTAAACTCCTCCACTTGAGGGAGCAACTCCCCCCTAACCCGGAGGGAGCAATCCACCTTTTTCCGACTGAGAACCATGGCCTCGGATTTGGAGGTGCTGATTCTCATCCCCGCCGCTTCGCACTCGGCTGCAAACCTCCCCAGTGCACGCTGCAAGTCTTGACTTGATGAAGCCAACAGGACCACATCGTCCGCAAAAAGCAGAGACGAGATCTCGCGGCCACCAAAGCAGACACCCTCCGTTCCCTGACTGCGCCTAGAAATTCTGTCCATAAAAATAATGAACAGAATCGGTGACAAAGGGCAGCCCTGGCGGAGTCCAACATGCACCGGGAACAGGTCTGACTTACTGCCGGCAATGCGAACCAAGCTCCTGCTCCGGTCATACAGGGAACGAACAGCCCGTAGCAACGAGCCCCGAACCCCATAATCCCGAAGCACCCCCCACAGGATGCCACGAGGGACACGGTCGAATGCCTTCTCCAGGTCCACAAAACACATATGGACTGGTTGGGCAAACTCCCACGAACCCTCCAACACCCTAGTGAGGGTATAGAGCTGGTCCAGTGTTCCACGGCCAGGGCGAAAACCGCATTGCTCCTCCTGAATCCGAGGTTCGACTATCGGTCGGATTCTCCTTTCCAGTACCCTGGCATAGACTTTCCCAGGGAGGCTAAGGAGTGTGATCCCCCTGTAGTTGGAACACAATCTCCGGTCCCCCTTCTTAAAAAGAGGGACCACCACCCCGGTCTGCCAGTCCAGAGGCACCGTTCCCGAACTCCACGCGATGCTGCAGAGGCGTGTCAGCCAAGACAGCCCCACAACATCCAGAGACTTGAGAAACTCGGGGCGGATCTCATCCACCCCTGGAGCCTTGCCACCGAGGAGTTTTTTGACTACCTCAGCAACTTCAGCCAGGGTAATGGACGAGTCCCCCTCCGAGTCCCCAGCCTCAGCTTCCTCTACGGAAGGCGTGTCGGAGGGATTGAGGAGATCCTCAAAGTACTCCTTCCACCGCCCGAGAACATCCTCAGCTGAGGTCAGGAGCGCACCACTTCCACTGTAAACAGTGTTCGTGGAACACCGCTTCCCCCCTCTGAGTCGCCGGACGGTTTGCCAGAACCTCTTTGAGGCCGACCGAAAGTCTTCCTCCATGGCCTCACCGAACTCCTCCCAAGCCCGAGTTTTTGCCGCGGCGACTGCCAGAGCCGCGCACCGTTTGGCCCGTCGGTACCCGTCAGCTGCTTCAGGAGTCCCATGAGCCAGCCAGGCCCGATAGAACTCCTTCTTCAGCTTGACGGCATCCCTTACTTCCGGTGTCCACCACCGTGTTCGGGGATTGCCGCCGCGACAGGCACCGGAGACCTTATGGCCGCAGCTCCGAACAGCCGCACCGACAATGGAGGAGCGGAACATAGTCCATTCAGACTCAATGTCCCCCACCTCCCTCGGGACCTGGTTGAAGCTCTGTCGGAGGTGGGAGTTGAAGACCTCTCTGACAGGGGCCTCCGCCAAACGTTCCCAACAGACCCTCACTATGCGTTTGGGCCTGCCAGGTCTGTCCAGCTTTTTCCCCCGCCATCGAATCCAACTCACCACCAGGTGGTGATCAGTTGACAGCTCAGCCCCTCTCTTCACCCGAGTGTCCAAGACATATGGCCGAAGGTCAGAAGAAACGACTACAAAGTCGATCATCGACCTCCGACCTAGGGTGTCCTGGTGCCAAGTGCACTGGTGGACACCCTTATGCATGAACATGGTGTTCGTTATGGATAAACCGCGACTAGCACAGAAATCCAATAACAACTCACCGCTCGGGTTCAGATCAGGGAGGCCGTTCCTCCCAATCACGCCCCTCCAGGTATCACTGTCGCTGCCCACGTGGGCGTTAAAGTCCCCCAGTAGAACGACAGAGTCCCCAGTGGGAGCGCTTTCCAGCACGCCCCCCAGGGACTCTAAAAGGCCGGGTACTCTACACTGCCGCTAGGCGCATAAGCACAAACGACAGTGAGAGACCGTTCCCTGACCCGAAGGCGTAGGGAGATGACCCTCTCATTCACCGGGGTAGACTCCAACACATGGCGGCTGAACTGGGGGGCTATTAATAAGCCCACACCAGCCCGCCGCCTCTCACCTTGGGCAACGCCAGAATAGTGGAGAGTCCACCCTCGATCGAGTAGAGTGGTTCCAGAACCCAAGCTGTGAGTGGAAGTGAGCCCGACTATATCTAGACGGTATCTCTCAACTTCCCGCACCAGCTCAGGCTCCTTCCCCGCCAGTGAGGTGACATTCCAAGTCCCAAAAACCAGAGTTGGCGCCCGAGGTTTGGGTCGGCCGGGCACTCGGCCCCGACCACCGCCCAAATCACAACGCACCGGCCCCTTATGGTTTCTCCGGCAGGTGGTGAGCCCACCGAAGAGCGGCTCCACGTTGTGGCTTCGGGCTGAGCCCGGCCAGGCCCCGTGGGCATAGACCTGGCCACCAGGCGCTCGCATGCGAGCCCCCCCCCCAGGCCTGGCTCCAGGGTGGGGCCCCGGTGACCCCATACCGGGCGGGGTAAACGGACGCCTTGATTTTTTTGTCATAAGGGGTTTTTGAACCGCGCTTTGTCTCGTCTGTCATCCAGGACCTGTCTGCCATGGGAGACCCTACCAGGGGCATGTAGCCCCAGACAACATAGCTCCTGGACTCATTCAGGCACTCAAACCCCTCCACCACGATAAGGTGGCGGTTCACGGAGGAGCAAATGTCAAACAAGGAATGGGTTTTCCCAAGCAAAAAACTATATCGCTCCACCTGCGAATTCTAAGGGATGAAAAACTAATTTTGCATGATGGGCTATCTAGAAATGTTTAAAAAGTATTTAATTGGTACAAAGTAACGGACACTGACCTGCCTTAACTCCATTGCCGAGCTTCCCCTCGACCCTCTATGGTTTGCTACTAGGGCAAACCGCTCAGGTGACGATGCAGTCAACCTGCCCCTCCACCACTCCTTCTATATCTGGACTTCCCAACACCTATTTCACAATCTTGTTTGTGAATTTCAGCCCAGTGTTTAACACTTCTTCCAGAGTTGCTCTACACTGACCTTCACTGACCTTCTTGTACATTGTTATATTGTGTTTCGGCTTTGGTGCCGAAATGTATCCGATTGCTGTATGCATGTACACTTTCATGCAAAAGTTTGGGCACTCCTGACTAAATTACATATTTAGTTGAAAGTCAAAAGTAATAAACAGCTGCTGTAGGAAACAGTATGTTAAAATGTTATTGCACAGTCATTGATTATTTCATGAACTTTAAAATATAGAAAAAAAAGAAAAGAATGATTGTGGAATGTGTAGAAGTTTGGACACTCAAGTAAGTCAGTATTTAGTCACATCCCCTTTGGCACATACCACAGCTTGCAAACACCTTTTGTATCTAGCTAAGAGTCTTTCAATTCATGTTGTCAGGATTTTTGACCACTCTTCCTATCAAAATCTCTTCTAATTCCAAGAAATTCTTGGGCCATCTTGCACGCACAGTATGTTTAAGATCTCCCCACAGATTTTTAATGATGTTTAAGTCCGGGAATTGTAAGGGCCATTGCAAGACGTTCAGCTCGTTTTTCTTCAAGTCGCTCATTATGGTCTTTGAGATATGTTTGGGATCATTGTCTTGTTGTAGAAGCCATCTCCTTTTCAATTTGAGCTTCATGGCTGACTGTTTTGCACTGACATCCAGAATTTGCTAATGTTTAGTGGAATCTGTGCTTCCCTCTGCCCGTATAAGGTTTACTGTGCCACTAGCTGCCGCACAACCCATAAGCGCAATGGATTTATCCATATGTTTAACAGTTGGCAAGGTGTTTTTTTTCCCATGAAATGCAGCTTCTTCTTTCTCCTTAACTGCCATTTCTTCATGACATTATGGACAGCAGAAACTGTGAGCTAGAAGCATTCTGTAATCTTTTTTATTTCCCTCCCCTTCTTTATAGGCATCAATTAGCTTGATTTTCATATCCTCATTCGGTTGCTTTAAGGAACCCATGGTTGCGGAGTGACAGCGCAAAGTTTGGCGTGTCATGGAATTTATTAAGCTCTGCAACTGTCAACAGGTGACAGCTTGTAATGGCTATTAAAGGCTAATGAGGTCATTAGGGTCAAGGACCTTGCAAAAAAAGTCTTTATCGCCGGACAAGTGGAAAGGTGTGCAAACTTTTGCACAAGCCACAATTACAATTTTCTTAGTTCCTATGTTTTAAAGTTCATGACATAATAAGTTACTGTGAATTTACAATTGCAAATATGTTGTTTTTTAACACAGAATTTCCTGCAGCAGTTGTTTGCCACTTTTTACTCACAAAACTAACTAAATATGTAATTTTGTCACGGGACAATGATGAGTTCTGAGCGAAACCATAACCACAATTTTTACAATGGGATGTAATCATACTCATTTTGCACAAATAGTGTATATTAATATGAACAATTATTTATCTTACATTTTCTCCAAAGCATCTTAAAATGTTAGCAGTGTACTCTAAGGCTACTTGTCCGAGTATCTAAATAACTTACCAATTTATATTAGAAAATAATTTTTATCTGTCAATTCAGGGTAAGCACCTCCATCAATGAAGAGTGAAGCGAACAAGAGCATGAGCATGATTCAAATGCGGGGTTTTCAGCTATAAAGCAACAGTGGCTACTGCTAAATTATCAAGTTTCAAGTTTATTGTCATAGATACAGTACCGTGTACATGTATCATGAAATTCTTATGTGCGTACAGCCACTGTTACGCAGAATACCTAAAAAATTGTCAATTTTCCTTTTCTGTCCATTTTTTTATAAAATTAACATGTAATACACATACAGAAATATCTCTGCCATTCTCTTTTCAATTATACTGTGATTGTGTTACAAGTGCCATTTCTGATGATGAAAGCTGTAAATAGTAACACCCTCACCCTGCACTGCTTACTGTGTTTACCTCAGGTCAGGAAGACAGCCTTTACTTCCACATCGGTGCCTGCAGAGCACCTGGGAAAAAGCAGGTCACAATAAAAAGCATTACAAAGAAAACATTTTCCAACCACGCTTAATTAATGGATTAATTCAGGGCTGCTCATTATCACTGATTTCCTCAGTGTGGAGCCACTTTGGAAGATTATCTCTTGGACAGTGAAGGATGACGTGTTACCCTCTGGATTTCCTGCTGTATACCTCTGGGTGGCCTGCAGAGCCCATAGGGCTGTGTTCAGTTACTAAGGTACATGGAATAAAAGAAACAAGCCACCTCTTGTCTACCTCCACCTCCGTCCCCCGAGTGGATCCATGCGAAATGAGTACGGCAAATCTTGAGTTTTTATTTATTAATTTGTCAGCCTTTTTTCCAAGCTATTTAGAGTAATTTACACAGCTGGGTGATATCTATTGTTAGATTTCTGGCTAAGTAGGCTTACTTAAGAATCGCCTGTCTGCAACTATGTCTCTTTTTCTTCTAACATAATGAACAAATTGTATTTTCTCTGAGATGTACACTGCTTTGGAGAAAAGCGTCTGCTAAATGAATAAATGTAAGTGTAAGTACCTTGATGAAGGGAAGTACAGCACGAGTGGGAGTTGAAACCCAATTACTTCCACAGCAAGGAGCCAACCACTATGCAACACACACGGTGTTTAGCATTGCTGAAATAAACATCGATTGCAGGAAACTGGCAAACGCCCCGTGTTCAAAATTAATAATATTCAAATAAACCAACATTTGATTTCACCTTCTTAACAGATGAATTATGACAAACAAATGTTCTTTGGTAGAATCTGAGACACTATCAATATGATACAAGTGATTAAGTTCTTCACGACATTACATTTTTATCAAGGCACTTCATCTCCAGAGCTTTCTGAACAAACAAAGAACAGTGTGCCTTGCAGGAATTAGCAGTGGCAAAAAGACTTGCCAGTTCTTGCCTCACCCCCACCACCACCCAACCCCCCAGAGGATCAGAGGGGTGAATTCTGGGCAGAAGTTCCACCCATGTGGCAAAGAAGACTCAGTGTGAAGGTATTATTAGAACATTTACCAAGGATTAAAAATATGAAGGCAATCAGAGCAAGTTCCTAATCTTGTTATTTCTCCCCCCCCCCCCCCCCCCCCCCCCCACCTTTCTCAAAGGTGACTTAAAGTCTTTGGTTTGTATGCTACTCTACTTACAGTAGGGTAATTTTTACCGTATCAGTTCAGTATATGTACCGTCATAAAAGTGTTACAGCAGGTGCAGGGATTTGAACCCAGGCCCTTCCATTGCAACACATCTGCTTCAACATTCTGGAACCAATTCTGCATTTTAATTTTGTGAAGTAATTCTGAAGTAAAATGCCTCCGCTTATTTGTTATGCATTTACGATGTGACCCTGAACTCTGCCAAACCGATGCATTCTGATAAGCTATAGAAAATGTCATGCAAGATACTCAGACATTAAAAAAGTTACTGCACACCACAGAGGGCTATGAAGTTATTTTGAAGTTTGCACTTCTTCTTCATAGAACTGGACATGAAGAGAAAATATATGTACTGTCTTCTACAGCCAAAAAAAAACACAAGTTTTGGACAGACTTCAACACTCCAGCAGCTGCATGACTGCTTAACAGTAACTAATGAAGTTATCATTCTGATTCTCTGTGTATGTGGCATCGACAAAGAGGTGTAACGTTAGGCATGTTGATAAATATATAAACATTACATAACTCAGACTAAAGAATATATTTAACTGCCAAACATATCCAGTCATATGACATACAACATTTAACTTACTGACACTCCAAAGTTATGCTAAGAATGAGCACAGGGTTACAAAGACCCATTTCGTACAATTAAAGGGCAGTCAATTACACAAACTCCAAACATTTCTACAGTATGTGAGATTAAAATTTTTGATTAAAAAAATAATTTGCTAAACATTAACTACTTCTGAGTTATGTAATTAACTGACCCTCATTTTCCATTCTGTAATGCTGTATAGTAGTCTTTGGGGAGGTGGATCAGAGCACTGCGCAACAGCCCCGGGTCATCGTGGAACATCGCGAGACAGCCAAAGCCAGCCATGTGACCCTTCAAGCTCTTCACCTTGGTGTCCATCAAAAGGGTGCATTCCCCCGCAGTAGCAACAGTCAACGATGTGTCAATATGCAAAAACCCATTTCATCACCGTTTCATCTAGTTCCTCTCCCCACAGGTTCCCAGAAACTCTATTACCTAATTTCCACTGTTCTAGTCTGAGGTAAATTCAGTGTCATCCCGTCCTTGTTTCTCAGGGAAAATGAGCTGAAGTTCATTGGAACATTACATATTGCAGAAACAAACTTGCACTCCTGAAGCAAAAAGAACATACCACAAAAGGGTGGGAATGGAATTCCTTACCGGCAGCCCTTCTACACACTGACTGAAGGTACGCCCTTTGACTAAATAAGCCTCATGCTACCTCATATTTACACAAAGGTCCTTCTTAAAGCTCGACCGTGTCTGATGCCTTAACACTCTTCCAGTAATCTGCATTTTAATTTGTACAAGTCGCCGATTACTGCAGAGGCATCCTGTTTGCGGTAACTTCTCGATGCCCCCTCAAAGCAAATTACTGTCTTCTTCCCCACAACACAAAGTTATTACATGATTTCACTGCAAAATATCCAATAATTTAACTCAATTATCTAAAGATATTTTACTGGAACAAACAGCAATGCGTGGATATCCAACAGACAAGCTGTGTATGGATCTAGTCTGTGTCTAAATCTCGATGTTTGTTGAACTACTTTTGTTTCCTCTGAGTTGTATGTCACTTAGGAGAAAAGTATCTGCTAAATGAATAAATGCAAATGTAAACTATGGCTCATGAGCACTGATTTTATAATTATTGTTTTTGTATCTAGGTGCATATCTTCTACCTAAAATCAGTACACATACTATTGTGAGGCATTCATGCTAATTCATTGTAATTCATAATGAAGACCTTTCTCAGTTTCAACTATTTGAATCTGCAGCTTTGACATCACAAGTCCAGGTCCATAACTGCCACTCTATGATAATTGCTGTTAGAACAGGTTAGAACGGATAAGACGATATGGAGGGAGTTTCTGGGGTCATTCATTTCTCTTGGCTTGTAAAATAACAGGCTGTACTGTACAATTGCGAAACAGCCTGCAAATAATGAGTCAGATAGGAGGGAACTTAGCGCTTTATTTCAAATGACAAGTCCCGACACAAATAATTCACTCGGCCCAGCACAACGCAGCACAAAGCAGCCATCCTTGTAGCCAGCAACCATGGCATTCAACGGCACCTGGAAAGTAGAAAAATCTAAAAACTTAAGCCAGTTCCTGGAGAAAATGGGTGAGTTCCTCAGTTTACCTTTCTGTGGAGGGCAACAAAAACATGTAGGGTGCAGAGATCTTCATACAAAAACCTTAAGAAAAGTGTTCACTGTTTGTGAAATGTATACGTACATGTATAGCCAGAACATTCAGTGGGAATCACTGAGACTTGCTTTGCAACCTGTTGGATTCCACTGTGAAAGGTGTTCTCGAGCTGACAGCTCCTGCTTGTTGACAGAGGTCAACATCGTGAAGAGGAAGCTGGCTGAGCATGACAACCTGAAACTCATCATCAACCAGACGGGAGACAAGTTTCAGATAAAGGAGTCCAGCACCTTTGGAACCAAAGAGATTGAGTTTACTCTAAATGTCCCATTTGACTACACCTTAGCAGATGGAACTGACGTTAATGTAAGTAAACACTTTGATTTTTGACAAAAAGTATCCGCAATGTGTGATCCCTTAGCCACCAAACACACTGATGACTGAATGCAAAAAGAAGTTCAATTTAAATTTTGTAAATGCTTTGATCTTTTTCAAAACACCATATTTTTACAACCTAAACCTCAAAAAATTTCTGAGTTCACCTTGTAAACCTACTTAACTGTACTCTTATCACAGATTTTTCTTTACGCATATGCAGAAATAATACCCTATTTACTATCTAAGCAGTAAACTTATCACTAGGGTAACCAAAGTTTTGCCAGCATTTTAAATGAGCCCCTACTGATGACTAACGTGTACCTGATACCCAATGCATGTTCCATCATGTTTGACCAAGAACACAATCTCCATGATTAACAATCTTGTGGCGCACAGGGAACATGGGTGATGGAGGGAAATGTACTCAAAGGGCAGTTCACCCGGAAGGACAACGGAAAAGTAGTGACGACCACCAGGGAAATCACTGGAGACGAGCTTAAACAGGTACGTGAAACAGGGCAAAGAACCCTGAAATCCGAGATAACTCTGGCAAATAGTTGGTGTTTTCAATGGCAATTTGAATAATGTTAAGTTGCAACAAACAACAAAAAGAACAATCCTTATTTACAAACTGATTTCTGCAGCATGGACCTGCAGAGAACTCACAGGCACATCCTTAAAACACAAAGCAGGGGCTCTGACACATATGCCTGCTGTAATTTCCTATTTTCACTGTGATCTAAGTTATCAGTATTGTTGTGTAATTCAAATTTAACCTCAGGCAAAGGAGATTGAGCAACCCACTGGTTTCACAGGTTTGCTTAATGCCTAACCACACACTTTCAGGGAACTGAAGTGGCAAACTTCTTTCATTTCAAATTGTATAAGGGGTTGTGTGGCAAATGCACCAATAAGGCCATCGGACAAATGTCGGTAGCATAACCTAGACTTTTGTGAAATGGTTAATTACAGTAAGCGTACAACCTAAAAGTACTGGAGAGCAAACCCATGAGGGAACCATGGAAGCACCTCAAGCTTTAAATAAACACCAAGTTTCTTTGGGTCTCATAAAAAGGATACTGCTGTTTATTCAATAAAACATTTCAGATATGTAGGACCATCTCTTAAGTCACCTCTAGGCTCTGTATATCCTAGGGAAATCTCTGCAGACACCAGTGGAGAGTGGTCTGAATGTGGGGTTTTGGTTTTTGTCCACAGAGCTACTATTACGAGGGTGTGAATGCAACCAGGACCTTCAAGAAGTCATAACTGTTCTCCGAATGTCTCCTTCGTGTGCCCCTCGGAAATTCTGGCATAACTTCAAACAGGATTGCTGCAGAACACTTAACATCTCAGACGGTCTTCCACGCAGTTCATATGTTGTAAAAACATGAGGCAGGTGCAGCAGTTTTTCATTTGTGACAACATTCTCCCATGCTCTTTCTCTGATGTTCTTGAATCAAATTGAATTGAATTCCATTCTCCGTTGTTTGGACTAAATGTATTTCAATGCAAGAACAAAGACCAATAAATTGTCAATATGCGATCTGATCTGTGCATTAACATTTTACTTCCACAAAGAGACATCTTTCTGTAATATTCAAAATTATTAGGTGATGATATTTGTTTTATTTGCTTGGTCCTATATTTGTTGTTGCTACAATAGCTACTTACATAATTGTCTTTTGGCAAAATAAAGTACACATAGCACAGTACAGTGAAATGATACATGTACTTGCCATTACAGTTATTCATTTATCTAAGCCTTTTCTCCAAAGCAACATACGTTAAGCTACTTACTATTATTTAATCATTTATACAGATGGGTAATCTTGTTGCAGAAATTCAGGATAAGTACCTTGCTCAAGAGTACTACAGCTGGAGGTGGAATTAGAATTTGCAACCTTTAAGTCCAAAGGCAGCAGCTCTAACTACCAATGCTGCCAGCTATTATTTTACAAAGTCAGTCTGAACATCTGTTCTCCATCCACGCCAATCCCGTGGTCGGCTTTCATCCAAGCACCTAACTTGTATCATCACCCGTCCACAGATTATACCGTAGTTCCCAATCTCTCATCACTGTATCATATCATTCCGATACAGATGGCGGTTATGTAAAACTCTATTTATACTTATTTTTTCATGAAAAGAGCCATCTAAATTTATTTCATAGACTTTCCCCTTAAAGTCTTCATGTTCTAATCAAATACGGGCAACAGTGGTTACTCATTACCTTGCAATAAAGGTCCTGGGTTCAAGCATTGCTCTCACTGTAGAACTGTAGTAAAATACCCTTCTGTTAAATGTAATTTCAGTAAGTAGCTGAGTGTACAAACTTAATACCAAAGTTGGTTTCAAGAACAGCCACATCAATTTGAAAACATTAATTTCTAGCAGGATAGACAGTATGTTTTAGCATAAATTCATTACAGATTTGAAAATTGCTATATTTAAGTTGAAAGAACTACTTACAGCTACTTTCACATGCATGGTTATTCTACTGAAAAAAGGGCTTCAATGAGGGAAAACATGTAAAATTGGTACATCACAGCGATGAATCGGCTTTAAAACAGATCTCTACAAAAGCTGCAATATATTTTAGACTCATCTGTCACTCTAAAATACCATTAATTTCAGGTCTGTGATATATTATAAAGTGGATGATAATTTTTTTTTCAAGCCACTAACTGAGGTGAGGCAGAAATCTTGGGCCGATACTCTGTATATCTGTGAGATTCATATCGTACTCATTGATTTCACACACTTACCTCCACAAGTGAATATCTACAGCAAAGAGCACAGTGACACAAGAGTCTAAAAATTAGTGGTGAAAACTGCTTTTAGTGACACTTTCATTCAACCTTCGGCCGATGTTTGGCTACTTGGGACTCCATTTCCCGCCTCTGAACTCAGAAACATATCACGTGCAAGATTTTGCCGCGCCTCGCTGACCTGTTTGTCTTTTTACCATAACAGACAGGTTTTCCCACCAATAGAAAACTTAAGTCTCCTTCCGTTTACCCTAGTAACATCAATCACCGAGACATTTAAACAAAGGCAGGACAGTTTGCGTTAGGCTACATTTCATTGGATGTCCGTTGACCCGCACTTCCTAATTCTTTCGTCATTTCCGGTAACGATTCCGCCTTTACTTCCTGTCGGTCTTTTCGACATGGGGCAGCAGCAGCAGAAGGAGGAGGAGAGGATCAACACTGCGACGTGTTTGCATAAACACTCGTACTGGTACGACTTTTGGATGTTCATCCTCATCGACGTGGCCTTGTTCTTCTTCATATACTTCGTGGTTCCCTAAGGTGCGCCTCGGTGAGAAGTCGATCTTCTCTTTCTTTGTTTTCGAACCTCTCTGCTCTGGGACGTGAGGGAGCGCACGTAGTACGTCACGTGTTGGTGCTCCGACGTTAACTCTACCTAACCTATGCACCAAATTGACAAGTAAATGCAGAGCTTTTGAAAGTTTGTTTATTCCCACTCAAGTTTCATGCTTAACATACCACGCTTCCAATAATATAACTTCTTTTCCTCCAATGTCTGTAAATCGCTGATTTGATGTTGATAATCAACTTGATTGTTGTAACATTCGGATTTGTGTCCCTCCCCCGCATTTTTTTCATACATTGATTTTTTTGCCTGTTCTTTTGTTCAGATGGCTCGCACACAAACGCAGCGATCGCGTCTCCAAAGGCTTTTGGAGGGTACGCAGCTGTCTTGGCAAAAGTGGCAGTGAAGCACGAAACCTACTGGTGATGCTGAGCTGGGATCCATCCTCCCAGTCATCCATTTGGATCAAGAGATTTTGCAAAGGGGGTTATTTTGGCTTCCTTCCTATAACGTGGACTAACAGCGTGTTTTCTTACAGGTCGTCTGTTTGCTGTGACTACTGCAAAAGACTAACGGTCCCTCCATGAGTCCACAGCTGTTCTTAAACTTTAAGGATGTGCTCCATTTATCGCCCTCATTTTCAAATTTCCTCTCTGATTTAAAAACTGATGCTAAATTCCAAAAAAGTTTTAAGCACTTTAAACCCATAACTGATCTTTGTATGTCAAAGATTGTATATTGAATGTTTCTTGGTATGTGTTCCAGCAATTTTGCTGGCCTCTCCTAAATATATCAAATGTCTGAAGGATGATTTAAGTTGTATGCAACAAGAATTCAGCTCAGAAATGTTGAACATGTATGTTAAATAAAACTTTATTAAACAATTCTGTTAAAAATGAAATATTACAAAAGTACTGCACACTGTACAAATTGACATGTTTATTTTACATATAAAAACAGGAAGGCACTGTTCAAAGTCAACTGTAAGAAGGATGACATTTAATTAACTATACCAAAACAGAATATTCAAATTTACAGCTTGCAGAAAGCTTCAGGTAAAAAGTGCAAAACTGACTGAATTTGGTGCACTGCTTTATATGCATACTAGCAGAACACTGTAGACAAGCTTAAAAATGTACTTAAACGGAAGTAAAATATGATTTATAAACTATGTCGCATGGTAGAATCAAAGTGAATTAAGTGTTCAAAAGGGTTTGAAAGGTAAAACATGAGGGTGGGCTATGATGCAACATCAACTCAAACTGCATGTAAAACACGAAAGGCAGCTAGAAAGAGCAGCGAGAAAACGTTGCAGTTCGCTCCTTATTGGACCACGAGGGTCGCTGTCAAATGAAGACCATCCCCACCTGCCGCTCAGGTCACACAGCTGTTTGGTGCCATTTGCTGGATGATGGGATTGATTGTTCTGAGGCACAATGCTGACTCAATTTAGACTTTCACCAAAACACACACAAAAAAAAAAAAAAGTGGGTCCACCTAGGAAAATGCCAAATCTACTACCTAAAATTCTTTAGGGCATTGCAAACAGGGGGAGGGGAAGTGCAAAATGCATGTTTGTTAAAAACATGCAATGACTGGTACATGCCTAAAACTTTAGAAATGTATACATTACACAACAATTGTTGACTAAAGCTAGTTTATAATATTAACATTTTGTTAAAGTTAACATTTAACCTCCTTGTTCTTGTCTTAACCTAAGGTTAACATACAGTTAAATGCAAACCCAAAAAAGATCCATTCAGATTTGCAATTGCTCCACAGACTACTACCCACTGGTAGATGTTCAACACTGACACGCTGGGCGCTACCGCAACACAAGTCTCTGCAGGGATTCTGCAGAATTTCCTTTGTGACGTCAGCTTCAAACAGCAGTCCTTTTTTGGAATCCAGAAACTTGTCCAAACCTCTTCTGGGTGAATTTTTCTAATTAAAAAAAAGAAAAAAAAACATCTCCATCACCATGCTGTAAAGTTCATAGAGAGCCAGCTGGTAGCATAGTGGTGGTTCGAATCCCACCTCCAGCTGTAGTACCTTTGAGCAAGGTATCTACCCTAAAAGCGCTCCAGTAAAATTACCCCGCTGTATAAATGGAGAAATAATTGTAAGTAGCTTAACATTCTAAGTCGCTTTGGAGAAAAGTGTCGGTTAAATGAATAAATGTAAATGAGTGGCACAGGGGCACAGTGAGCAGCGCTGCTGTCTCAGCACCTGGGTGGTGCGAGAGGACGTGGGGTCAATCGCCACTCAGTCTGTGGAGTATGAATGTTCTTCACGTGTCTGCGTGGGTTTCCTCCCACAGTCCAAAGACATGCTGTTCAGCTTCCCCCATAGTGTGTGAGTGACAGAGAGAGAGAGAGAGAGAGAGTGCGTGTGTGTGTGTGTGTGTGTTCCACTGATGTATGGATGAGTGACCCAGTGTAAGTGGTGTATCTAGCTGTGTAAGTCACCTTGGTGAATAAGGTGTGTGGGCTAGTAACACTACATAGTATCCATTGTAAGTCGCTTTGGAGAAAAGCATCTGCTAAACACACACACACACACACACACACACACACACACACTCTGTCTGAATCGCTTGTCCCATTCGGGGTCGCAGGGAGCCAGAGCCTAACCCAGAAACACAGGGCGTAAGGCTGGAGGGGGAGGGGACACATGCAGGACGGGACGCCAGCCTGGCACAAGGCACCCCAAGCAGGACTCGAACCCCAGACCCACTGGAGAGCAGGACCCGGTCCAACCCACTGCGCCACCGTGCCCCCCGTCTGCTAAATAAATAAATGGAAATAATTTTAAAAGGGGTCAAAGCTAAAATGTCCATCCATTTTCAGTATCATTATCAGATTGTCCAGTTCTGGGTTATGGTAATCTGGAGCCTAGCCTGAAACCACATGGCGTGACACAAGCTACATCTCAGTCACTCCCCCTCTCTCTCACTCACACACACACACACACACACACACACACACACACACAAAATGAGCAATTTCAAGTCAACAAGTCACCTCAAATAAGGCTGTGGACTGTGGGAGGAAATCCACACAAATTCCACACACACTGAGCTGGATTCAAACCCACGTCTAATGACACATCCAAGGAAAGTAAGGCACCAGTCCTGCCACAATTAAATACATTAACTACAAATGTATATATTTTTAAAGTTACACAAATTTCTTCATGATTTGTGTGTTAATTACTTGATGGAATAATACTTTGGAAGCCTTTGATGAGTTGGGCTGTTCAGTGGTCAGGAGACTCACCAGGCGACTTCCATCACAAGAAGCCATGCTCATCCAGTCCTCTTGGGGTCACTGGGTTCCACTTTGCAACAGTTTTACTGGTGTAGCCTGAACACAGTGGTACAACAAAGCTGTGGTTAATGGTTCGGTTCAAAGCACAAAGAGTAAACAAAATTCCGGAATATATACATGGGTGAGGAGGGGTGTCCCACCGGCTGTTTCCAGCTTGGCCTTGAGCGAATCGGAAGAGTGGGACTCTCCAGACGGCTGGTGGCTGCTGTCTGACAGCTCGCTCTCTCCAGACGAGCTGTGATCGCCAGCCACCTTGTGCAACGTCGCCCTCTGCTGGTGGTATTTCTGTCGGTATGAGTCTGTCATGCAGCTGTCCACTGAGAAGTAGGTGGTGGGCAGGACCTTTCTGGCAGATCCCGAGGGTCCCGAGAAGATCCATTTGTCACCATCGCTGGCGAACCGCTCGCTCCGCTCCGGGTCCGAGGATCCGGAACTGGAGCTCGAGCCGGCACCGGAGGGCGGTCTCTGCTCAGGGGCTAGGGGAATGGCTTGGGATGGGGCTGCCTTTGGAGACAGGCGGGGGCTGGCCTGCGAAGGCTCATGCTGGAGCGCAGTTCTGAGGGCGAGCCCCCCGTGGTTCGTGCTCACTGGGTATGTCTTGGGAGGCAGAGGAGGCGGAGCCAAGTTATAGTACAGGGCCTGAGACTGCTCACGAGGGGGCGGAACAGGAGGCGTCTCGCTGTCTTCCGGCTCGGAAAAGGAGCCCAACAAGTCGTCTGAGCTGTTAAGCTCTGAGCTGCTCTTCTTATCCGGGCTTGGCAGGGTGGGGCTTCTGGCACCGTGACCACGCCCATTTGACACAGGAATCATGGAGTCACCAACTGAGCTGTCACTGCTTTCAAAACTGCCAGGACTATGTCTGAATGCCATTTTTCTGTTGAAAACATGGCATCATCATCACTTAGAGGTACACTTCTCAAGTTTACAATTCATCAGTTTCTTCCGCTAATTATCTAATACTGATTCATAATTTTCTCATTCAAAATACAGTTTGAAGCACTGCAGTTGACCTTATTTGGAATGTGTGACTTATTATTTATCTGGCACTTCTCCAAAGCAATTTACATTATTAAGACTGATACAGATATACTCACTTTTACAGTAGGGTCATTTTTACTGTATCAGTTCAGTGTAAGTACCTTCATCAAGGTACTCAAATCCCAACCCCTGCTATAGTAGCCTTGATTCAGATACTTACGCTGAATTGATACAGTACCCGCTTCACCAACTTTGTATCCTACATACAAACGGGGGGCCAAACACACGTTCAGCATTAAACTGTCAATATTCATTGCTTTTATGTAAAATTTCAACTGCCTTTAAAAAATTATATCATGCAATTTCACCTTCCAACTATGATCAACTGTCTACTGTACTTACATTTTTGCATACATTACCTTTGTAAGTTGCAATTGGATTTGAGGTCAGGAAAGTCTGTACAGTCAGGAGCTTTGATGGGATGTTCACCTGGAAGAGAAATCCACGCTTGAGGTTGCTGGGACAGTCAGTCGATGAAATTATATTATGAATTGTCAACCCTCATTCAAAAATGTACTACGGCTTGCAAGTGTCATGTACAGAAATCAGTTGCTCAGTAACCTGATTTACTAACTCAAGCTGAGGGAACCGTTCTATTCAGTTCTGTACTTCTACACTTCTTTATCCTAATTATTCACTTCTCCTAAAACATGAGGCACAAAACATTAATTTATCATGATTATGTATATTCTACAAAAATACATACAATTTTGTCACATTGTGTATATCAGACGGGGAAGCTCCGCCTACTATAAAGTTTTGCAGTAACAAAAAGAGCGATCAGCTGTGTACAAGAGCAGCATGAATGAAACAGCACTTCCTCACTTCCAGACAAGCAAGGAGAAGAAGAGCTGCGCACGCACACACACACACAAAGGTCAAATACCAGCATGTGCACTGTGCAGTTTCGGTGGAGAAACAGGTCTCTGTGAACCAGTAGTAGCCAGACAGCGCCGGAGGAGCAGCGCATAGGACTGGCATAAACCGGCTTGGGGTGCGGAGATGCCCAGGGCTCCTCCGATACAGGTTAATGCACTCCTGTGTGGGAGAAAATCTCCCCATAGCTTGTGTGTGTGTAATACCCTGCAGGTGCGTGGGGGCGACAGCAACATGCCTCCAGGTCTCACAGCAGTGGGATGGAGTCAGGTCCAAGAGCTGCCTCTCATTTGGAACAAGTTCAAAAGTTCAAAAGCGAGCATCTCGACAGCTAGTGAGAGTAACAGGTGACATAGTGGCTGGAGCTGCTGCTTTGCAGTTCAGGGATCACGATTTGATTCTCATCTCCTACTGTAGTACCCTTGATCAAGATACTTTTCCTGAACTGAGGTAGTAAAAATTACCCTGCTGTATAAAGTGATAAATCTGTAAGTCACTTTGGAGAAAAGCATCCAATGAGAAAAGTTAATATAAAAAGTAAATGAAAGAGAAATCCCCCCTACAGCCAGAGATGGCACGTCCCGTTAACTAGCGAGCGTCCTGATAACCCCTTATTCAAATAACCTCCATATGAGTGAAGGACTTCAAACTGCTGAAACTATAAACAACTGCTGGATACTGTACATGTATACCCTGTACACGGGTCTCAAACCCATCGCTTTCAGAGCCACTTCTCTCCTGACAGCTCCATGAATAAGTTCAACACCCTCTGTTATGACTATCTATTTAATTGATATTTGAATGTCATTTCTATAGGAGCTACAAGCAGTGTGTCAATAATCCCGTGCATGCCCGAAGCTCTTAACCTACTGATGATGCATTTTTGTTTACTCTGACTCGTGTGCCATTTCGGAGAAAAGTAATTGACTGAATAAATCTAAACAGCTATATGGAAACCCTTGGCAGAGGCAGAGGTAGTGAATATGAAAGGGTCTTGGAAACAAAACTAAGGAACCAAACATACCGAATGTGTGTTCCAAGACACAATCTTATTCATATTTTCTTCCCAGTAGAAATGCTCCAGTAAGAGGGGAAAAAAACAAGCACAGTGCAAGTCACACAGTGGCATGCAATGCAACCGGACAGATAAATATTTGCCGAGCTTGTGTTGTTCCGCTTTCCCATGATTCCCCCTGCAGTGAAGCTCAAGGCCCTGCAGCAGGTTCGGCAAGGTCACACACTGCACATCCGGAATGGACTAGGATGCGTTTGGCTCGACACGTCGAGTCCCCTGCGGCGATGCGCTATCCATGTCCGCATGCTTGGCGTGTACTTGGCCACGCCGCCCGGCTGTCCGCTCCCTTCACCTCCGAGAAGGCCAGTAAAAAGAGGCATCAGCAATGACACTGGCCCAGCTGTTTTTTGTGCTTCCTTGATTTATTTTAAGGAGGACAACACTGGATCTTCATCGCCTGTGAGCCTCAGCATCACACACCATGCTTCGTGCACAAGGGCAAAGGCGTACACCACCAGTGTCTGCAAGGTGCATATGGGAAGTCTGACAACAGCGTTACCATGAAGCAGATGTACAGTTACACCGCTATGCACAGCACATCACAGCTACTTCACTTCCAGAAGATTGGCAGAGTAGAACATATTAACACACACAGAGTAGAAAATGACATCATGGAACCCCCATCACCACCCTCTTAGGGGATGTGGGTGGATGCACTGGGTCCTGTGTTCACTCTACTGGTGCCACACTTCCACTTATTGTTTAAACTCACATTTACTCAATTAGCAGATGCTTTTCCTCAACAACAAACAACTCAGAATGAGCAAAATTATACGTATTACATACAGTACATATAAATTATGCACATTTTTTTAAATTCCGTGATGTGAAACTGGAAATATTTGAGGTACGATGATTGTTGACACTGGTTTGTTGGTTAGTTGAAAAGAGATTTTTAGCCTCAGCATCTTGACAAAGTGATGGAATAGTGGTGTGACAGCCAGTGACCGAGTGATGGTTCTGACCTCTTCATTGGAGTCTGAACCTCTCGGGGATCGGAGGGAGGAATGAGGTGTGCAAATCTCCGCATTGGGGAACAGCAGCTCTATGCGCAGTCAGGAAGAAGCAAACAGAAAAGGGACCGACCGATTTACTGGGCTTTTTAGCTGTTCCTTCTGCACTTCGTCCATGTTTTCACTCTTTCCATCTTCTCTTAAAATCATCTCCTCCAATCAGAGATTCTTATCCACATGGAGCTGTCGCCAGGACCCTGAGTGCAGCTGTTTGCCAAAATGACTTCAAACACATTTGCTGCAGCTTGTCAATATAACTTGAAAACAGCGTGTGAAAACGAAGCCATTTCCAGCTCACTGAAGAAAAAAGCCCAAGAGTCGTCATGAATTTCCTCGGCAGGACACAGCACCACTGAGAAAAAGCACGTGTGCCCTCATTAAGCAGTTTGAATAACACACAAAGGGTACATTTGCATGTAAATATCTTCATCTCCGTATCAATAGGAATGGTAAAAATGGATTAAGGATCTGTGACCGTCTGTCTTTTCCCAGCGGCCTGATTTTGTAAGTAGTCGCTTGCTAAGCTAGGACACGCGGAAACGTCCAGGAAAATAAATGCGAATGAAACATGGATCAGAATGAAAACACATCAGAGGTCAAACCTATTGGCTCAGGAGCAAGAGAGGATTTCCACACGAGTCACGCTGTGTGCGGGGACAGGAAACACGGGCCTTTCCAGCAGCATAGAACTCTTACATAAACCACCTCCAGACGTACCGAGGGTCGGAGATGTTATACCACAGCAAACACGTTAGGACAGCAAGCACCGCCCACCGCTGCAAGTTACACACTCCAGTGTTTAACAGAGAAAAGAAACCATTCTCACCTCAATTGTCAATGTTCCTGAGCTGCTATGTATAGTCAAATTACTACACTCACAAGTGAGCATTAACTTTGAAAAAGGGGCAGCTGGTAGCATAGTGGTTACAGCTGCTGCTTTTGGACCTGAAATGTTGCAGGTCCAAATCTCACCTTTGGCTGTAGTACCGTACAAGGTACTTACCCTAAATTGCGCCAGCAAAATTACCCAGCTGTATAAATGGATAAGTGATTCTAAGAAGCTTAACGCTGTAAGTCACTTCGGAGAAAAATTGTCAGCTAAATGAATAAATGTAAAAACTTACCATCAAATCTTCATAATCACAAGAGTAAATTGGTCGCAAAAAACATCCCGTTATTGCATTTCTAATGGCATCAAGCAGTAGATTGTACCAATCTCAACTTCCAGTAAGTAGGAAGCCTTAAAATCTGTAACTATAAACATCTTTCAAGCTTTTGAGCAAAATCTATTCCCGTGATGTTTCAATTTTCTGTTTGCACTGTGTAAGCATGCGAGGATCTACAACAAAGAATTGGAGAAACTGCCCAGTCCAGGTGTGCAAAGCTGGTAGAAATACACCAGAGAAGCCTCAAAGCTGTAATAGCTGTTAAAAGTGTTCCTACAAAGTGCTAAATAAAGGGTCTGAATACTAATGCAAATGGGATATTTTACCTCCTCATTTCTTATAAACTTGCTAAAATTCCTAAAACTTACATGAACTTACATAACCCCATTTATGAGATATTGTGTGTCAAGTGATGGCAAAATAGAATCAATCCGATCCATTTCGAAATAAGACTACAACACAAAGTACAGATGAAGTAGAGGTGTCCAAATACTTTCTGAAAGTTGTACGTAAAGGTTGTTCACACTCAGTCACACACACAAACAACTGTCCAACCCAGATCAGCAGGTCAACAGGAATGTGCTCTCAGCGTCTTTCCATCATAGAGGGCATCTCTATGTATATGTGTTTGTGTGTGTTTTCAAAGGCTACCAATTTGCAGTCACAGTTGGTATGTGTTGCAGCTCGCTGGCTGCACCTGTGGGCCTTCTCACTCCTGTATGAGCTCAGTACACATGAAGTGTGTAACTGGGAATCTGAGATTGTATAATTTAGTTGATTAACCCAATCAGAGCACAGCATAATGGGAGCCCAAGAAGTGATACTATCATATAAAGCATAGCCGATTCTTGTTTGCAATGTGTCTAGCTAAAAATAGATACATCTAATGTTCAATGTAGGTCATTTACAGGATATATATTTACTTACTTTTTTCTTCAATTAATGACATTTCATAAACCCGGAGAACAAAAAAAAAAAAAAAAAAAAAAAAAAAAAAAATTTAATCAACTCTGCATTCTGTTGCTGTTTCTTAACAGGGCAAAATAAATGACATTCAGTTCATGAAATCTCACACCATATCCAGAGTGAGTGTGTGAACATGAACAGTAACTGTCATAGTAATGGTGAAGCAATTTCGACCCAACGAATTTGAGAACTGTGCTTCGTCTCAGCATGCTGCATCAGACGATTACAGACAGCACTGAGTCAGTGCCAGCAGTCAAACCAAATCACAGGTGTGCTTTCGGACAAGGAAGCACATGACTTGAGGAAAAGCCCACCCAGCGTTAACTTCAATACATTCTTGATTGCCCCAAAAACTGTTAGGATATTAAAATGCATCAGTCTGAATAAGTAATATACTGACCGCAGTGACAACTAAATTTACAACCCACGCACACAATAAAGTTAGTTTTGAATTTAATGCTTTGAATGGGTTTAAACTTCGGGGAGTTTGACACACACATGCTTTTGCATGCGCTAAGATGACATCTGATGTCGTGAATGAAACGGAGACATCAAACAGACGCGCAGCTAAACAATGCTGACTATATATCCCACAAACACAAGTTAATGCCCTTGGGTCCTGATCCAGTCCAAGCAGTCAGTCACCTGATGGTCAGTAGCAGGAAAGTCAAAAGTGCACCTTCTGGGCATCCACAGGCTGGTGGCTGTGGAGCAGCACCTGACTCCATCATCTTTTCCTCTCCCTCGCACCCCTAATCATGGATGCCGGTACCCTTACTTACCATGGGCAGGAGGGAGCAGCGAAGCAACAGGAAGGGATTCATCAGACCTGACTGGATGGAGTTGCTCCCTGAAAGAAAGAGGGTTTTATTCAGCAGGAGTAGGAGCCAAACATGTCTGCGCACACACAGGCCACTCCCTCCCAACTCTTCACAGAGGTTACGCATAATCTGGAGGAGAGGGGGAGGACACGGTGCGCTCACCATCTGCAGCAGGACTCACTTCATCCCATGTTATCAGATGCTAATCCACTAATGTGCAAGTGATGCTCGCACACGCTTCTCAGCCCTCCGTTTTCCTACCTCGGCCACAAGGGGACGGCTGGCACAGCGGGGCAATTAGAGATTAGCGACACGAGGAGAGGAATTTTTCACCCTGGGCTGCATAACGGGCCTGACACACAGGTATATTCATGTGCAAACATTTGGGCTAATCCCACATTTATGAGCCTCGCGTACTCGCAGGGTTTGCACACCTGGGCACTCAAACACAACTGGTTTTCACTAGTCATTAATGCGCACTCCATCAGCGCTGCACACAATTAAAGCTGCTAAAACAAATTTTCTGTTGTAAAAAAAAAAAAATTATTAAATAGCAGAGTTAACCAAAACGCAGCAAAGCAAATTGTTGCACACAAAGCAAATAAGCACTGACCCACCACAGGGGACTGATGTGGACTTCGTGACCTGATTTGCGCTCATTTCAGGGTCACAGGGATGCAACAACGGCTCTGTGTCAGACTGCAGACTGCTTGTTCAGCATTCAGCCTTGGTCTCCAGGTCCTTTTTCTGCGCTTCATCTTACTCCTCATTGTCTCACAACAGATTGAATATTTGTATAAATGTTTCACTGTGCAAATAATATGAACTGTCCAGAAACAGAAAGCAACAGGACACCGATATAGATGCTACTTCACTGTCACTCTGTGTACTCCACGTACTATGAACGGCTGAAAAAGATTATTTTCTTTGCTTTGTCTTCACTTGTCTACTTTCTAAAATTTTTGCTCGCAGTGGTGTGAACAACTGTGCTTACCCACCAAGCCAACAGATGACAGCAAAGAGCAACCAAACAGATTAAAGCAGCGTAGGGCCACCTTTACTCAACTCACTTCCAGTGTTTCCAGCTCATGCCCAAAGTCAAGATGAAGAATATTGTTCATGTATAAGCCAGTATTATTTTTAATATAGCTCAATGTCAATTACTAAAACAACAAAGATCTACAGTCTGAGTCTTCTTACCGCATCAACAGCAGCTCGGGAACGGGCCTTGATTCTTTGGCAGCCAGGCTCTCCACGACAGGTGAGTCAAGGCTGGCAGAGCCATTGCTGAGCCTGTCACTGCTCTCGTACCCGGACTCCGTGCGCTGCATCTTCCAATTGTCACTGTGGACCTTGTGGCTAGGCCCGCTCTTAGTCCTCTCCTTTTCCATTGCGCTCCGGCCCACTGAGTCAAGGGAGCTGTGGCTGCCCGTCTCCTGCTTCTGCTCATCTTCATAGATAGTATTAAGGCTCTTGAGTCGACGCTCCTCCTTGGCCCAAGACCGCTGGCGCTCGTAGGGCGCCCTCTCTTGGCCGACTGGCCTGTGGCGCGGTCCCTGCTGATGCCGCTCCTGCTGTTTCTGGCCACTCAGCACGCTGTCCACGTTGAGAGTCTCCCTCATAGGCCTCCAGGGCTTGCTTTTGCTGCGTCCGCCGCCCCTGTCCCGTGAGTCCTGGCTGCTGTCCGTGTCATAGCCGTTGGAGAAGTCGAACTGTCGGCCACCAGGCAGCACCTGCACACGTTGCTGAGACCGTGGCTCATAGGACGTCCTGCCCTGGACAGGTGATCTCTCACCACGGCTCGGCCCCTTGCCCTGGCTGCTGTAGAGGCGATGCTCCGCAAACTGCTTGAAGCCGCTCTCCGGGGGTGAGGCCGATCGCGAGTATGTCTTCTCCGGGAAGGAATCTGCAGGAACAACCAAGGTGACAGGCATCAAACCCGCCACTTCCATACACTTTGTAAACAACAAGAAATGACACACACATTCAGGGCTCGACATTAATGGTTGTCTGACTGTCCAGGACACATTATTTGCTTTCATAGTCAGGCAGAAGGAATCGTTATACTGATACCTGTCTAATGGTTAGATGGACTGTAAATTTTGCCAAAATGTTGAAAATTTACAGAATGAACCATCTGACATCATTTATTGCGTCATCTGCATTTTGGTTTTGAAATTGTTTTCAATAAAAAGCACCAAAATTTGTCAAAAATACAGCAAAACAACCCATATAACTTGCTGTCTTGGGTAATTTCTCTATGTTAGAGCCTTTTTCTAAATGTCATTCATTTCATATGATACCTTGATTGCCTCAATTCAATTACAACTGACAAGGATATTTTTAACCTAGATATTTCCTTATTTGAAGGGGGTGCGGTGGCGCAGTGCGTTGGACCGGGTCCTTCTCTCCAGTGGGTCTGGGGTTTGAGTCCTGGGTGCCTTGTGACGGACTGGCGTCCCGTCCTGGGTGTGTCCCCTTCCCCTCCAGCCTTACGCCCTGTGTTGCCGGGTAGGCTCCGGTTCCCCATGACCCCGTATGGGACGAGCGGTTCAGAAAGTGTGTGTGTGTGTGTATTTCCTTATTTTTGCCCTTTTGATTGGTTCCAAAACTGGACAGGGTAAAAATCTGAGGAGACAGGTAAAATGCACCTGTGGACACTGAAACACAAATTACAGCTGAGCCCTGACACCTCTGGTGAATTGCTAGCTCTGTAGACCCTGTGAACTCATACCTGCAACCGTTTCCCTCTGGGCTATAATGCACGTGACCCTGAAGATGAAGCTGGCAGCCAGGGGATGCAGTCCCCCCCCCAAGTGCCCATTTCCCTCAATCCCCTCACTGCACACAGTCACAAGATAACAAGGTCATGCAGACGGGGCTGCAGTACAGTCGATTGTGACGATGCGCTCTGGTTGCCATGACAACAGCAACAGCTGCATCAGTAACCGCACAAACTGAGGCATCAACAGAGTCTCTGTTTCAATTCCTTTCGTTGCCCTGTACAGGCCTCCAAGGTTTAGATGTTCATAGTCAAGGCCAGGGTGCCCCCTACAGCCTGAGGGAGTGCAGGGTGTCACTGCGGTGAGTTTAGGAAACAAAAACTATTAAATGCAGAAATGTGTTACAAACTGCAGGAACACAAATAGGGAGCACACACGTGTCCCTGGGCGGTGTCCGCACAGAACCGTTGATTTGAGCAGGTTCTTGGGGAGGGAGGTGGCCAGCCAGCTCGCCTGCATTCCACGGCTCAGCACCGAGGAGGGAGGGCATTCGTTCGGCATTGCAAATGAGCCCGAGCTAGAGGGCAAGCTGGCTTCAGGACTGGGTGAGTAAAGCCCAAGTGCTCCTCTGTGCAGAACACAGCCTCAAAGCAACCCCGTGGCAACGTGTCTACCCCAGAGAAAACACAGGAACACATCCTCGTTAATACACATAGTCGACCACCTGCCTGGGAAAGTATGTGAATTATTCCGGTGTCAAAGCAAGGTGAGAGGAGGGGGGGAGGAAAAGAAAAAAAAAAAAAAAAAAAACAAAAAAAACACCAAGATCAGCAGACCTAACTGGAGCCTAGAGATTCTGGGCCATGTTCTCCAAGTGCACACGTGTCTGTATGGGTTTTAATTTCAGGCATGACTCTGACTGTCCCTCATCTGTGTCTGGCACTGCCCCGGGAGTCTGTCCCGAAGGGACAGATGGTGCACATATTGCACTATATATAATTACAAAGAAAGATTGGTTTTTCTACTGCAACTTTCCATATGCAAACATGCCATGCCACATGGTTGGTTAGGTGGCCGGAGAAGTGAGTGACTCAGGGGATGTAACACAGATGAACATCACAACCACATTTCAGCCCCCCAAGATCAAAAATATCTAAGGCACAGGGGAAAATCTCGCTGTCTGCATTTCCTTTCTGAACCATTCACCCATTTTCACTACACTTCCCTTTGGCAGCGACATCTTCAGCTCCTTCCTGGGTGACTTGGTGTTCCCCGACCACACTGGAGGTATAATCTCATCCCCATGTCGATGTGGCTCACCTGGTAGACCTCCTATAGGAGGCGCATTCTAACCAGATATCCAAACCACCACCCGTGACTCTGAGAACCTCCCTGACCGCTGTGCTCCACACCCTGATTTCCATGCCATGCTGCCCGAAAGGCTACAGCCCAGAGAGGGCTTTGTTCAAAGCTCAGACTTTCTTCCGCACTACAGACCAACTTAGCATAGGGAAATAACTCATAGCTCTTTATGGCCTCTCTGTTGAAACAACCCAATGGGATGCACGGCCAAAGCATTAGTTCATTAAGCAGACACTTTTTCTACAAATCAGCTTACCATAATTACCATCACAGTATTCAGCCAACACCTCTGTCCAAGGCGACTTACAAAAAATATATATAGTACAGTCACTGCACTCATTCACCCATCTACTTCAGAGCAATGTAATACAACACACACAGATGCTAAGGGCAATTTCGAGCCACCAATCCACTTCAGCTGGATATCTTAGGACTGAGGGAGGAAACCAGGGCACCTGGAGAAAAGCACAGGGATGAAGATACAGGGAGAAGATGCGAACTCCACACAAACTGAACCAGGTTTGCTCAATCACACAGCTGTGCAACGCTAGTGCTACCTGCTGAGCCACCGTGTCATCCCACAACACAAAATAGAGAAGTAACTCAGAGCTCTGCAAAGCATGTCTACTGGACCAACCCATCTGCTCTGTGTCTCTGTTGTTTTTACTGAGACGCGAAGTCATCACGAGGGCTCAAGTCAAAAGTGACGTCACAGAAAGCGACACCTGCCCTGCTGCCACAGCAAGAATGTCCAGTCACTGCATGAAGACAAATGTTAACAACAAAGAATAGCAACAAAAAATAATACTGACTGCAGTGCATCACTGGCCAGTGAGAGCCCTGCTTGCATTTCACTAGGTCTTAAGCTAAACTAGGACCCAAGTAATGTTCCAAGTAATGTGGGAACTGATGAGGGCAACTGAGCCAAGGACACGACCCTCCTCACCCTCGATTTACCTCGGTGTCTCTGGGTGCGCAGACCCCTATCCACGTCCCTCCGGGCCTGGGGCACCCGCACTTCCCCGGCACGCTGGGCTGCCTCCCTGGAAATCTCGCGCAATTTGCTCCTAGGGTCCACAGGAAGGATCTTCACTGCGAGGGGGAAGAGACGGAAGGCAGCTGCGTTACATCCTTGACAGGAGGTGGATCTGACAGTCACACATGCGCTCTGGTCACTGTACACAAAGGAAGAAAGCCACTTCTTTCAGGAGGCACAAGCCTGAGGCAGAGCCGTCCAGCTCTCCAACAAAACACTTTTGCTCAACATTTGAAAACAGTTTCGACAGAGACCAGCTGGATTTTCCAGACTCATTTATTGGGTTCACTGATTTTCCTCAAGCATTTAAACACTGGTGCAGCCACTTCATATGTAAAAAATTTGGTTATAAAACGTTTTTATTGGGAAGAATGTCACAGAATGCAAAAAGTCTGAGTTAAAACAATAATTACTTCTATTTTTCTTATTCATCCAACACTTTTCTGCAATGAAACTTTCACTGTGATGTTTCATCACTAAGCTACTTATACTGATTTACTAATTTATACAGCAGGGTATTGTTTTCTTTTCAAAGTAAGTACTGTGATCAAAGGTACTGCATCAGGGGGGTAGGATTCAAACCCATTACCATTGGATTACAAAGACAGGACCACTGTACAACCGCCACTTTTTTTTTCTTCTACCTACATTATATCCTCGGAAATAACTAATACATTTGCATATCTTAATTTAGCTGACGCTTTTCTCCAAAGCAACTTACAATATTAGTCCACCTACAATTATTTACTAATTTATACAGCTGGGTAATGTTACTAGAGCAATTTAGGGTAAATATATTGCTCAAGCATACTACAGCCAGATGTGGGGATTGAACCTCCAACCTTAGGGTCCAAAGGCAGTAGCTCTAACCACTATGCTACCAGCTGTCCCCATAATATTAGTAGTAATGCATAGTAATGCGTATTCACTATATATGTATTATTTTTAAATAGTTATTAGCATTCATCAACAATGTTATAAATAACTCTAAATTGACTTAAAATCCTTTTCTTAAATCAACAATGCTGGGGAGGGGTGGGGCAGCCCCAGAGTTTTCTTTCCCCCCCCCTTGCCTTTCAGTTGGGAGTTTTTTTGTTCTCTGTGACCAGCTGGTTTGCCTAGTTTAAATAATTGCATCGTTATTGTAGTAATTTCATGTATTGCCAACCTTTTATTTATATTATGCCTCTGATCCTTTGTTCAGCACTCTGTGACACTGTGTGAGAAGAACACTCCATAAAAAGAAATAAATTGAATTAGGAGTTACCTGGCCCTCTTCCTCCACTGGTTTGCCCGTTGCCCCGGCTGAAGGCCATCACAGGGGCAGGTTGCTGCCGGGACAAAGAGAACAGGCTCTCTCGGGAGGGCTCCTGCTTCCTGGTGCCTGGAGACAGTGCATCGGGCACTGGGAAGGGTAGAAGAGAGTGAGCACCGTACGCCACCGTTCTTTACAGATGCTCCGCTAGGGCTATTTAGGCATGAGCCAGAGGATGATAAACGTTAACAATTGTGGTAATGACAACAATAAAAAGGCCGTTAAGAGTCATGACTGGAACAGGGTGCTTCACTTGACATCTCTCTGGAGCACAGGTGACATCAACTGATGAGAAATTAACTGATTAGTCCACCCCCCTGTGAACGTGCACATACAGACCATTTCAGACAGATAGAGAGTCGCAGATACGGACTGAACTGGAGAGCCGCCAGCACGCAGAGTTTAAGGATGATCATTAAAAAAGATAAAACCCGAAATAAATCCAGCGCTTTAATCCGCGAGGGAACGCTTCATCTGTGGTTGCCCACAACTTCTTGCCTTTGCGGAGGGATTTGCGCATGTGGGTGTCACAAACGCAATGTGCCATCCATCCCTCGCTGGGCCTATGTCTCAGCATCTCACTGTCCAACCCTAAATGGTCCGTCCGTTTGCTGAGGAGCAAAGTCGAGTTCATGGAATGGAGGCAGCTGTTTGTGAATCTCAGAGGAAAACATCGAGCAGGACAGAAGTGAGATAAACAGCTCAGATTCAACCAGAAGGAAAAAAAGGGCTTGCGTCTCGCACCAGAAACATTTGTTTCCTATTTACTGAAACTTCTATTTGGAGGAGAGAAACGCTGCCTATAAAAAGCAGAGCGCCCCACAAACCGCAGCGCTCCGTGGAGGAACGTCAGCTCTGGAGATCATCTGAGGACAGCGGGACAAGTTCAGCACCAAGACAGGGATTCGGCATCTCTCCAAAGAGGCAGCCGACACTCTGCTTAGGGGAATTTTGAGGAGCCCTTCAGCCGCTAAGTGAGAGGGCAGCATTTTATTAAATGATCCTGATGAGTAAAGATACATAAAGCGTGAAGGCAATGTTACATTTAAGAAGCGAAACTACCGGCTAAGGGGCTGGCAGCCGGCAGAAGGAAAATGAGGGGAAAAAAAAGGTCACTTTTAATGCCAGAACGCTAAAAGAAAACTCTGGATGTCTGCTTACAGAACAGATTGCCTGACCAGGTCAATTCAGAGGTATTTGTGGTTCTTGAAGGTAAACATGAAAATTTCAGAGCCAAGGCAAATACTAAGAGGAGATTTAGCAGTAAATGTATTCATTATGAAGCAGAGAAAAGGTCAAATTACACTTGGCTTGCCAACCCAACAATTACTCATAATATTAATTTATCAATTATCATTTAGTAGTTTTCTCTAAAATGAATTACAGTGTACACTTACACTAACTTACCCATTCCAACAGCAGAATAATTTTTACTGTATCAATTCAGGGTAAGAACCTCAGTCCCCCTATATCTCACTTGTGAGCTCCCCGTCGATAGCAGGCTTGTCGTGGGACCACGAGGTGGTCTGTCTCGGAGCGTCCTCGGTGGAGACGGCGCTACCATCTGGGTTTGTGTAGAACAGCAGCAGGGGCTGGAAGTGGCCTCGGATGCATTTGGTAACCACATCTTTCCATCTAGTGCCGACCTGCAGCAAAAAGGTGGAAGCAGCAAATGCAACAGATTAATTAACACTCCAGCGAAGGAAGAGAGAATCTATAATTCAGGTGTCTTAACTGGAGGCCACGGTTCTGGCTCCCCAGGTAATTACACCAGGTGAAGACTGGAGGTGGACACACACTGACATTCAAGTAACAGGACACTAGGTGATTAAGAGCCCAGGTGCAAGAAACAGGACACGTTTGAACCCTGCAACACCCAGACAGAGGTGTTCTCTCATTCAGCCCAAGTTGTATAACGTGACATGCTTCTGTATTCCTGTACAAAGCTGTCAATTTCCAGTCCCACAATGTTCTGGCCTCATACCTAGGCCGGCCTGAGATTAGGGAGCAACAGAACTCAACTGACATGAATCGGGATGGCTACGGAACAGATGAGGACAACAGGCAGCAGTTAAAGAGATCGGTCCCTTTGTAAGGAAAGCAGCGGGAGAAGACCAGCAGTCTGGGACTTCACACTTCAACTGCACGGTCCTGTGTCCACCACACATGCTAAGAATCACCAATTTGTGAGCTGGAACTGCAAGTCAAGCTCCAACCAACTGAACATTTCAACGTAAATGGAAAAAGACAAACACATGAAGCAGCACCCTCAGACCCCTTGGACATCTGCCGTCCAGCTCTCGCAGCAGTGAAGCCAAAGGCTCGGTCTTCTGGGGGCGCAACCATCTGCAGAACTGTTGCGATGTCACGCAGCGAGACTGCCGTGGAAACAAACTGACTCCTCGCACCAGCGGAAACAAAATATTGCAGTTAAGATATGGAAAAGGGCCGGCAGCAGATGTTTACCAGTGTTCACTGTGTGCTGGTTTGGCTGGACTGTACTCTCATTTAAAGTAATTCCAGGTCATTTTGCCTCTAGACTAAACTAATCTTTGCAAAACACCATTTGTTCTCAGAGCTTGTGTGATCCCCACGCTTGAAGACGCTCCAAGCACAATGCAAGAAACAAACTCTATAAACCGGCCCCTGAGGGCCTGAGGTGCATTCTGGAAGGGGGGGGGCGTGAGAGGAGAGTGGAGAAGCAGAAACCTGAACACCTAGGAAAGCTGGAAGAGAGAGCAACTCGCTGTGCTCACCCACCTCCTTGACGGTGGCATCGTCAAAGAAGACCCACTTAGAGGACTTGGAGTGGTAGGCGAAGGCACAGTAGTGTCGACTGGAGTAGCAAATCATCCCCACGAGCAGCAGGTCGCTCTTCTTCGCATGTTCATCTGTGACACCGTAGAAGAGCTGCAGGACACATGTCACACTGCTGACAGGCAGGCAGGCCATGATTTACAGTTACATTTGCAATTATTTATCTAACACTCTCCTTCAAGATAAATGTTAAATGTGCACGCAAAGCTACTGATTCATCCATTTATACAGCAGGGTAATTTTTTACTGTATCAGTTCAGGGACAGGACGGTTCCTCCGCGCATGACCAGACCTCACATGATCAGATAGTGAAATGATCTGACAGTCCCATATTTTACAATAAATGAAAAAGCAAAGTGGAACTTTAACAGCTACTCTACAACTTTTTTTTTAACCAAAACATTTTTTTTTTAAACTATAAATGCAGATTTTGTAAGAAAATGCTGTAGCCATTACACCATTTTCAACGCATCCTGTCTAATTTTGTCTTATTTTGCAGATTTTGCCCAATGGTTAATATCCTTGTAACCTTGAGTAATAGGCTGAGGGAAGGCATTCAGCACCCCATATAATCACATGTCCCAGCAGAAAAATGAATCAGGCCCTTTGTGAGAGTCCCATTAGACTAATCCGGGAACAGAACATATGCAAATGTGGAAAAGAAAATCCAGACTGCAATGAACTGCATGGAAAGCTGGACAAGGCTCCGACCCCCCAGAAAAAGGCTGAAGGTCTGTGTAGTTCTAGGCACACCATCAAACCCTCACAGCTGTCCACACAGTCTAACCAGACAGCACAGGTTAGAACTCTTGCCTTGCATCTGAAGGACCTGGGGTCAAATCCCACTCTGGCTGCAGTATGCTTGATCAAAGCACTTACCTTGAAGTAATACAGTAAAAATAACCCTGCTATAAAAATAAGTGAATCAGAATAAGTAACTCAGTGTGCAAACATCACACTAAGTCACCTACAAGGTCTGTGAAATGAATTAATGCAATCACAGAGACAAACATACATGAAACAATTCGCTCAGGACAGAAAGGACAGTAGTAGTCAGCAGTGAAACCAGAAAAAGCTCTCAGGAATGCAGAATTGTGGCAACTCTGGATTACATGATGGTAGAATGACCATCACCAAATAACCTATTTATTTCTTTCATGAGGATGACTCAAATAAAACAAACTGTGTTGCGTTGCTACAGAGCAGATGTGAAATGAAAACATAATCAAGCAAAAAAAAAAAAAAAAAAAAAAAAAAAAAACCCCTTGCTCAAACAAATCCAAAACCAGCTTCAGCATTCTTTCATACTCAAACAAAAATATAAAAGCTTCTAGTGTCTTGAGACTCCTGTACTCTTCAAAGCTTTGAATTCATTCTCTGCACTATGTGTTCTTTAGAGCTCTAATCACAAAATTTAACTAATCTACCAGCAGCGCCTGGCAGGCTTAGATTACTCTGTGTTGCTGAAAGGGCACATTTTAATCTTGCACAAGTTTCAAGAGCACATCTTTACAGTGCTGCTGTTGCTACATTCTCTCGTCTACGTGCGGTATTTGCATAATTATAGAATACATAGCCTAGGTTTGGAACACAAGCCTTTGCGGAGGGATGGTAAACATACTGGGTAAATTAAATCTATGCATCATTTCTAATGCACTGAGATGGGAGAGGGAGGAAAAAAAAAAAAAAAAAAACCACATTAAAACAGATCATTTCCAATGAACAAACTTTCATCGTAGCTATAGAGAAAAAAAAAGGCTGCGTTGTTGCTCCATCCACATATCCTCTGCCCACAAACTCACAGACAACATTTATATTTACTTATTTAGCAGAATGTTTTCCCTCCAAAGCCATTTACAATGTTATGATACCTAGTTATTTGCCCAATTATACAGCTAGATAATTTTAGGATAAGTACCTTGGTGGAGGAGGATTTGAACCTGCAACCTTTAGTTCCAAAGGAAAATCTCTTACCACTATGCTACCACCTGCACTATTTCAGCTACCTCTGTTAAAGCCAAACTTATATTCTACTTCGCCCCAGCTATCTGTATAGAAGCCCTACCCCACATTTTCCCTGGCCGTCCCTATCTTCACTTGGCTACTCCTCCAAGTCACACCCCTGCAACTTATTTTACCTCAGAGAGGTTGAGATGAGACCCCAGGGAGCGGATGACCTCCTCGGTCAGGTCCGACTGCTCTGTGTCCCACACAAAGCCGATGGTGACGATCTCGGGGGAGTTCATCAGCACCCTCCGTATCCTAATCCTCTGTCCACAGTTGCTCTGTGGGGGGAGGGGGCACAATCACTAAAGGGCAGCAAGGCAAAGACCACCTCCTCCACCAGAAAATTTCAATTTCACCTCAAGTGCTACAGTACAAAATTGCACATTCACTTGTCATCACAGTGAAATCACTTGGCAGCAGTAAAATTACAACTTACAGAAGAACATTTCAAGGATCTTACTGGGGGAGTATTTGCTTAAAACCAAGAGAATCATGGGGTTCCTTCCACAAAGGATAGGCTTATCAGCGGGATGTGGGGGCACAGGACAGCACGGGGACTGGAAACAGTCAGGCCTCTGAGAAGTGGAAAGGTTCATGCCAGCTGAGGCTCTGAGGTGTTACAAGTCATACCTGCTTAAGATGGACACCCATTCATCTAGCCATCTTTAGAGAGGCAAGAATTTGAGCCATGCAATGTAACACAGCCTTTTATCCCATTTCCTTGACACAGTCAGCGAAATCTTAGAAACTGGCAGGAAAAGCAAGTAGGAGAAAAGGTCACATATGGTCCCTGCCCCTCGAAGGGTTGGGGGATGTGGGGCACCCACCGGGCAGTTCCTGAGGTCTCCAAAGGTGCATGCAGCTTGCAGCAGCTCTCCAAAACGTTCCGCTCGGGGCCGCTCGCTCCTCTCGATACCCCTCTCTACCTGCTGGCTGGAGGGGGAGAAAGGAATAAAAATAAACATTGGTTAGTTTTCCACCTGTTTCACATACTGAACACTAATAATGCCCTGTTGAGCTGGTACCGGAGCTGCGGGACTTACCAGAGGGCTGTGGTGGAGACATAGTGCACCAGCTCTGTGAAAGGCAGAGGGTCCGAGGAAGCGCCACAGCTGCGACACACCGACTGGGCAAGGAAGTGGAGCGCGGACACACACTCAGCGTTAGCCATACAGCAGCTGGGACAAAATCACCACCATATTGAGGGCAACGTCATCGCCACTCAGACGTGCATTGTGGTACCAGGTTATGCCACAGAAGGCCGAAAAAACAACAACAACACAGTAGTGGAGCCTGGCCACACCTCCACTTTAGTGGCCAATCATTTAATTTTCTTGCGTGGCAAATGAGGACTTCCCATTACCTGCTCATACAGTGTCATGGCAAACTTCTGGTGTGTGATGCAGGACTTGGAGGTGCAAGCATCTGTCTCGGAGTCTGGGGCAATGTGCAGGTGGATCCTCTCCAGAATGTTCTCCTGCAGAAGACAGAGGTCAGCGCTCCCTCACATCACCTGCTCCTGTACCTAGACCCAAAAATAGGCGCGCACGGACCAGCAACAAGTGAACGGACATACACACGCGATGAATGACGACAGGGAGGTCTATCATAGCAAAGGGAGGCTGAGAGCACTCACTCGTAGATGGTAATACATTGTTATTTGAGGCACATCATTATTATTTGTTCATTTAGAAATTTCTCCAAGCTGACTTACAGCATGAGGTTTATACATTCAGCTACTTACAATGATTTACCCATTTATATGTGTTGCTGCAAGGTCATTGTCTCTCACCACTATGCCACCTGCTGCCCTTGTGCAACATGGCAGCCTCCACTCTAGCTGACCAGCAATTATGGCTACATATGATGTTAAAAAGTAGTCTGCATGTTATTTTTGGTTCTAAGGCCACCCTTAATCCTGTGACTCATTCACCACAGGTTTTTCCACCAGGTTCTTAGTCATGAGAAGCAGCTAATGCTGTGAGCAGCACAAACCACAAAACACAAATAAGGATGGACATTCAGCAGGAGGAGTAAAAAGCTGAATACAAACTGAGCTCAAAGTTACACAGGAACTCTGCAGAAACAGGGTGAAATGCTGAGGAAAGGAGGCCTTATGAGTTCAAGTTCTTGGTCAGGTGGCAATGAATTATGAAAGTTCATGCTCATATCCATCAGGGAATTTCCATCTGGATTCTCGAGAACACAAAGGCTCAATAGTTTCATCTCTCCTCTACCATCGACAAACAGATAAATTGCTGGCTAAAGAATTCAAAACACTCCCAGAAAATAAACACAACTGTCTAAAACAAAAAAATGAAGTCTTTTAATCTCTCCTGTCTTCTGATCCAGTTTCATCCATCCATTTTTGAAATTCATAATATTGTTCCATCCATTTAGCAGCTGAGACAAAACAAGCGCACTTCGCGACTGCACATTCTCTGCCATCTATTGTTGTGTCAGATTTTCAACGCAACTCTTGCATGAGGCAGGAAGGAGCTGCCAGCCGGCAATGCGGCTTGTTCCCTGGAACATTTCACTTAAAGCGAGTCGCGTTGCCATGGAACCAACATTGGTTTATTAAACATTCAGCGACGGGAATACATTTGTCACCCGGCTCCTTTCACCTAGAGCCCAGAACTTGTCCGTTGACTGATCGAAAAAGATCTAAAAGCGGCTAGTTATTTCCCTTGGTTAACCAGGCATGATGCCCACATGTTCGAGTCACTTCCCACACATGTCAAAGTTGCAGATAGGAGCTGAACAAAGAACCGACCGTGGAACGAACCAAAGATCTCCAACACATTGCAGATGAGACAAATGTTTATTCATGGCAGCGCACTGCTATTGTTGGCAGACTGAATCTCTGGGATTTCCTACCTGCTCTTAATTAAAACTCCTGCGTCACTTTTCCATATTCACAATCCCTTTAAAAACACTGATCATCTCAGAAGACCAAAAGAATTTAAGGGGAAAAGCAGATATTTCACATGGAAAGGAGGTAATGGATGCAATTTTAATACTGTTAATAACCCAGAGAACGCATTAAAGCATAAGCAGAATCGCGGCGATATGAAAAGCCTAGAGTTGCTTAACGGGTCAGCCTTCACTATTCACAGGGAAGTGGTGTTTTGGGGAAACTGTCACAGTTTTGGAAGCGGCGACTCCTCCCTGCACTCACATCCCGACCCTCTTCAGGGTCACGGGGGTCACAAAGAGGTGAGGGGGACACTCACAAAGCATTCGGCCGCATCGTCCATGAAGCCCAGCTGGAAACGTTGCTCGTCCTTGAAGGTCTCGGCCAGGGCGTGCCGCAGGTTGTCGGAGGGTAGGGCCCGTTCGTGGCTGTGTTGGAACTGTGTGAAGATGCTCTATAGGGGGTGGAGAGGAGACCAGAGGTAAATGTAAGGCAGTCGCAACAGACCCAGGCCACACAGTCTGCCTTGCCCAGGGATTGTACCTTCAGGGAACAAAATATGCAGGAGTCTCCGAGGCAGAAGTGGCCGGGCAGCTGTCGGAGGCTGCGTCTGAAGATGTCCAGCTGCCACAGGACCTGCGAAACCACAGGACAACACAATTTGTAAGGGCAGACGAATGCAGCATCGCAAGGGATTGCATAATTCTTCCCAATCTTGTTCATGAAATCATGCTGTGATGCAACTCCAAAACCACTAAGTCTGTGTGATGGTTTCAGCAACACCTGATGCTCCTCCCTGGGTGGAGACCAAGGTTCAGAGGAATCTGGAGGAGATCTGTGTGACTATTTCTCAGCATGTTGGATGGAACACAGCACGGAGGCCAGAAGCATAACTGATATTTTAATTATAAAACATTACTGAGCTGATGCCTTTGTCCAAGGCAACTTTTGTTATAAATAGCTTGGTATGCAAACATTGTTGCAGAGCAGGGTAATTGTTACCGTAACAATCTGGGCTAAGAACATGGGAGTGGAGGCAAGAAGCATAACATAAAGTAACATAAATTTCATTTTCTCAATTTTTTTCCTTTTTCCCCTAATCAGTTTTGTTACATTAAGCATACTTTTGGCGTTACTTCATACCGTATGTCAGTTTTTTTTTTTTTTTTAATCAAATATTTCACATTGTTAAAATTAGCAAAATTTTGGCAAATTTCAGCACTGGGTTCCAAGCACCAAATATTCTGGTACTTTTTAGGATCTGATCCAATGTTTGGTACTGTCTTAAAGTGAGTTTAGTTTACTTTCTGTAAGGTGGCAAATTAAAACTGACACTTTAGAAGAACTAGCGGTATTTTTGCAAACCATACATTTTAACTAATCATAATCAACGCAAAAATCGGCATCACTAAAACTTTCAAAACCTTTTTTTGCGTTGTTTTTTAGTGTCATACAATGTTTTTACGCCAAGCCATTTACAATGATTTACTCATTTATACAGTCAGAGTTTTACTATAGCAATTCAGGGCAAGTACTTTGATCAAGGTTACTAGAGCAGGATCAGGAATTCAAACTCGCGTCCTTCTGATTGGCAAGCGTCAACTCGAACCACTACACTAACTACTGCCCTCGTTACTTCAAACCAACAGCCCTTAACTCGTACTTAGCTGGCATCTTTCTACATGGTGACTTTGAACGGTATATAAGGAACACTAGCTACTATCATGCGTCTACCTCTTTATGCAACAGAATAAGGTAACAGAAACACACATGGCCAAGGAGCTGAGTTCTGATCTAATCAAACTATGAACTCAGAAGCTCCCAGACCCCAAAGAACCTGGTATACAGTGACATTCGAAGACCAAGTGGGGATAATGGTAAAAAGGGAACCTGATGATTAAGCTGGTCAGTCCAAAGGAGAACAGCATTGTTTATGTTTATTCGCCCTCCAGGAGGTAGCCCTTCGCTCACCTCAGGTATACATAAGACCCAAAAAGCAAACACTTCTCAGCGAACGGCCGTCTTTAAAACACAATGTACGCACACGGCACAGCTTACTGAACAAGCACTACTGTTATGTAACAGACCATTAGCGAGTGTTTCAGGTCCAGGTGTAGAGTCAATGTTGCATCACCTGGAAACATTTTATTACTATTTTCAGTTGAAAAGTTTTCCAGCTAAATTTCAAAAGCAACAATCCACTGTTAAGACAACAGTCAGAATGGATAACTGCACAATTTGCTGCTATCTGCAGCCCACTGATGCTTCAAATGTAAAAAAAATGCATTTAAACAAAGATTCAAAAAAGGGACTTAAGGGAAGAACTTTAATGAACTTCAGACTGCATCTCTATACTCCTCTGGCTTCAAATGTCCTCAGTTCTGCAATCGACACCAACCCCAAGAAGACCTACACAAACAACCAATTAAAACTTTCCTTGCTCTTAAAAACTTAAACATAAATACTCATTTTCCATATAAAAGAACACTTACCTAAACATTCCCTAACAATAAATACAGGTGGTCCCCAATTCACGATGGTTCGACTTACGATTTTTTCGACTTTACGATGGTAAGCTGGCAATAGACATTCAGTAGAAACTGTACTTCGAATTATGAATTTTGATTTTTTTCCCAGGCAAACAACATGCAGAGCGATATTCTCTCACGATGCTGGGCAGCGGCAGCGATCCGCATCTCCCAGTCTGCCACGCGGTTGTGTTTTGTGCGTCCACAATGTCACAGAAACGCTCATCTGTGACTCCTGCTACAGGTGGAAAGAAGAAGAGGAGGGCAATTACTCTTGAGGAGAAACTCAAGATAATTACCCAGCATGTATGCTTCAAGCCCGTATGCCAGGCAATAGTATGATGTTCAGCAGGTTAGGAGTATTAAATGCATTTTCAACTTATGATATTTTGGACTAATAATGGGTTTCGCAGAACGTAACCCCATCGTAAATCGGGGACCACCTGTATAGATCTGCTAATGAACAATTATTAGCAGAGCAGGATAACTTGACAAAACCATAAACTTCCAGTACAACTATTACAAATCTATACTAAGAAAAACAATCTTTAATATTATGTTCAAAATAAAAACATACAAATGCTACAGTGAGTAAGTTTTAAGACTGGTCACTATGTGATGCTGCCATGATACAAGCCGTTTGGTTGGTTAGCACTATCACACTGTGGTCAGTCTTAGAAGTTAATTCGCTGTATAACGGACACCACACAAAACGCACTACAAAAATACTTAAAAAATAATCAGGTGAGAAGATTTATGCTATTACAGCTCTCAATCAGTCATCCAGTAATCAGCTCCAACAGGCGGAGCGCTGCGTGGGCAGGGACAGGGTCTCACCTGCACGGCGCTGTTCAAGAAGCAGCTGTTCTGCCCAGGTTCATTCAACAGGCCCTTGGTTGGCGCCAAGGACAGCATGCTGCCCGGCTGGTATGACTTGCCCAGATTGCCCCCTGGCTTCTTGAAAAACTTGACCCATGCCATTAGGCCGAAAGAGACGGAGTGAGAAAAGAGTGTGCTGTGTGGCCCAGTGGAGCCTCTGGGGTCCAAATGAGCCTCCCCAGATCTGAAGCCCTCTCAATCCGCAGGCAGCCTCCTGGCTGCACATGAGCCTCCGGGGTGGCAGTCCTGCTTCAGCAAGGAAGCTATTTCAACATTCCCCTCCGGCCCAAGCCTGGGTGTACGGCTCCAATCAAACACCCCGAACAGAAATGAACCAAACTCGATCAGTGCCAGGGGGTGTGTTTTCCACCGTGGTAAATCAAGGTCGTGATGCACTGCCCAAGTGATGATTTCCGTGGCAGACTAAGTTCTGTGCACCAGTTAGAGACACCCGCCACTCCACCGCATCCCTCTGGCACAACGCTGGTGGCGGGATGGTCAGCGAGCCTCAGATTTGAGTTCATCCATAGGGAAGCTCTGGAGCAGAAGTTCTGTGCATTGGACATCAATAGCGTCCGATCCGTCTGGGGAAGAAAGAGTTATGTGAGGACAAGTCGATGCACAATGAAATAACCAAACAATCACTTTGGGACACAGTGGAATCACACTGGCTCAGGCAAGCAGGACAATGAGAATAGAAAAAGGCAACAGTAGCTCAGTTACTGCTCTCCTGTAATTTAACAGTACACACCCCCAGCTGGTTTCAGGAGGGAAACGATAGTGTCATGATGGATTCCAATATCCCATCTGAAACGCCACATTCTCTTTGTCACTATGGAAGCCTCAAGACTGCAGTGACCTCCACTTTTTCTCTGACCTAGTAAGCTTTCTGTCATTTGTCCATTTTCACAGTAGCAACAGCTTTAAGAAGAGACCATGCCTTCCTTCAAAACCTGAGCAATCTGTGATCTGTGTATCCAAATAACGTCTGAACTGCTCATAGAAACAGAAGATAAGCAGAGATAAACAAAAGTTTATGTAGCCAGCATAACAAAAATGTTGCAGTGAAAAACAAGAAGATACCATTAATGGTTTCCAACAACGAAAAAAACGGTAATGCACCAACAGTGGACAAGAATACTGAACTTGTACTGTAGCTAATAAAACAGTCGTTGTGTCTATCCTGGGTACTCTAGGACTTATACTGTCCTCCATTTCATCACTCTGATGTGCTGCCCCTCCTACACATAGCTTCACAAACCTGAACAACTCCAAGTTTTAATATATCAAAGGAACAACGAGGTATGGATAAGCTCATTTCTGCCCGAGAGACGCCAAAAATTATTATACTCAATGAGGCTCTGGGACAACCTGTGATCTCTTTTGCGAGCCTCTCCGTGGCCCTCAGAATTGTCCACTAAGATGCATACAGGAAGAGCAGTTGCAGTGCCTGTACAGAGCAACGATCATGGACCCTAGAGCATGACCTCATCTGCCCCCATGTGTTCCAGGACCAGCGGATGACACTTCCACCAGGCAACACAAAATGTAAACATTTCCATTCGGCCTGAAAGAAGCTCAAAGCACTCACTGCTTCGACAGAGTGAACCAGACAGTGACCCATAGGCCAGGTGAGAAAAGAAATTGGTTTAGATGCTGAATACTACAGGTGTCATCTGGAATAAGTCACAAGCTTCTGTGAATCCTCCATGCACATATAATCTGGGTTACGAGGGGAAGTCCCCACTGATTTTTTTCAATTTATGTATTTTTTACAATTCATTTTATTGCTAGTTTCATACTGTTATGGCAGGATATTCTCGTCTTTGACTACCCAGATCAGTGCATAAATAGCTAAATTTATACAGCTCAAAGTTCAAAGTAAGTAAGTTAATCACTGACTTTGAAATTTAAACCTCTTCAAATTTACAGAATAATGGGCACAATCCAAAAAGTATTTCTTAAAAAAAAAGAAAAACAATTCTATGAATTACAATTAATATTCAGAAAATTATACTGTATTTTACACATAAATATATGAGGTAGCACTACAAACAGAGCCTCTACTTTTAATCAAAATTCACCAATTCAGTATAAACTATCTGCTAATTTCTGGCAACAAATACTCATTTCATTTACACACACAATCTGAAACCACTTTCAGCAAACCAAGGCCTAACCCGGCAACATAGGACACCAGGCTGAAGGGGGAGGGGGACACACCCAGGACAGGACGCCAGTCCATCGCAAGGTACCCCAAGCAGAACTCGAACCCCAGACCTGCCACACAGCAGACCGCGGGCAAACTTGCTGTACCACTGCACCCTCCTCATTCACAAAACAAAAAAAAACTGAAATGCATCCGTTTTAAGTATTTTCTGTTCAGTAAGCATGCAGATCTGGAGATGTAAATTTCAGTAGGAATAATTGCCTGGATTTAAAGGTTACATGTTACTGTCATTTCAGGTTTGTAAATATCAGCCAAGAAAACATAAATATCTCACAGCACCTGGGTGGTGCAAGAGGTTGTGGGTTTGTTCCCCACTCAGTTTGTGTGAGTTTGCATGTTCTCCCAGTGTGTGCATGGGTTTCCTCCCACAGTCCAAAGACATGTTGTCAGGTTCACCCATAGTGTCTGAGTGACAGAGAGAGTGTGTGTTCCACTGATGTATGAATGAGTGACCCATTGTAAATAGTGTATCTAGGAGTGTAAGTCACCGTGGTGAATAAGGTGTGTGGGCTGATAACACTACATAGTATCCAATGGCTAAATAAATAAGTGTAATGTAAAATATTTAAGGAATACTTGTGTTATCTGTAACTGCAGTCTGCAAATGAGTGTAACATTTATGGGCTGTTTTTACCAGATACCTATTTCTCAGTGTTGTTTTCTGAGCAGATCGGATTTATCTCAGAATTACGGCTGATGTTCCTCCTTACAGTCAAACAACATTTGACCTCAGTGATAACAACCCACTCTATAACCGTCCCTCAAAGACTGTAAGACTCCGGTAATCAGAGTGTCATAGTAAAGTATCTCCACAAGGAAGAAGAGCTATGATGATTAGACTGGACTGGAATAATTGGATCATTGACAAGCTAATAGGATGAGATTTTCATCTGTGTAAGCTTATCCTTCATCCTCGACCCCAGAGGTGTGCTTTGGCGCTGATGCCACGGCGTCAGACTCATCTTGTCCAAGATACCTGGGGAGCCTACAGGTATGGTTCACAGCTGCCGTAGTCTGCTCCTCCTGCATCCTCCTCACTCTGACTGTCCACAGAGGGTGCTAGGGACTTTAAGATGTTCCTCCCCTCCCTCTATGGGCTCTGCATTCCAGTCTAGGGTGTGGGATTAGTGCCAGAGAGCAGCAGCAAGAGTTCTCCACATATGGCTTCATACAGAAAACCAAAGTGAAACTGTCATTGTTCAATAGCACCCCGCTACTCCCAGTGACTCTCCAGGGGCCATGCAGGAGCACAGGTTCCAAGGACAGTGAGCGCAACAGCAGAACAGTCACTATCATTCTGGCTTTTCTAAGCACACGCAGAACAAACAGAAGGGCCACATTCTAGTAAGTTTAATTTATCCCCAAGCAATATATTTGTGTATCACTTCATTCAGCAGGAACATGCTAATGATTTCTCGTCTATAGCTGACAAGTTTTTACACCACTGGTTTAGAGCAAGAGGCACTGTTATGGTACTCAGGAGAGCCTGCCATAATTCAGAAAGACCACTGGATGTTTTGTAATTTAACCACAGAATTTACAAAGAGAGGTCACTGCAGAATGACCTCTCAACCACTAAGTACACACACACACACACACACACACACACACACACACACACACACACACACATTTTCTGAACCGCTTGTCCCATACGGGGTCGCGGGGAACCGGAGCCTAACCCGGTAACACAGGACGTAAGGCCAGAGGGGGAGGGGACACACCCAGGACGGGACGCCAGTCCGTCACAAGGCACCCCAAGCGGGACTCGAACCCCAGACCCACTAGAGAGCAGGACCCGGTCCAACCCACTGCGCCACCGCGCCCCCCCTAAGTACAAAAGACTTTAAAAAAAAAAAAAAAAAACTAAATGAATTAATACAGAAAATTAATTTCCCTTAAATACTGCATGCAAAAGTAATTATGACACTCTCCGGTGGGACAAGCAGGACTCTTACTGCATATTATGGGGAAGTGAACACCAGCTTACTGACCCACTCCTCCCAAAGTCATTATAATAGCACTAAATCAGCATGTTCTGCGTTCTGGAGCTGAACTCTCCTCTGAGTTAATTATATAAACATCGTACACAAAGAATAGAGTATTACCTGTTGGCTGCTTGCTGGTTTTCCCACACTTCCTTTCCCATTTTGGTTGAGAACCAGCTGAGCTATGAATCAACCTGTGGCGTTTGTTGCCACCGAGTGCTGACAGGGTGAAGAAGACAAATACCACAAATCGAGCATGAAAGTGCTCCACATATTACTAAGGGTGACATGACAGAACAGACGAGAGCACAAAGAGGTAACTAAAACAAGAAGAACAGCACGGCTCCTCTGGCATTTCAGCAATTCTCAGGCACCATAGATATGAGACCAGATAGGCCACAGAGTCCAAGTTGCTTTCGAGTGTCACCGGCCCCTCAAATGTGAACGGGGGGATGTTTCAGCTCTCTAAAGAACATTCCATGTCAAATGGCATTTTAAAAGTATCAACGACAACTAAAACAAGTGCTCATTATTCAACGCTTTCATCCAGAGTAACTTGTGTTTTCACCCCTTAACTATTACTTTGGAGGACAACAATAATAAAGCTACTGCTGGCATGTGAACCAGCAATCTTTAGGTGAAAAGTCGGTGTCCTTAGCCACCACCTGCATACCTGCTGTACTCCACCTTCTCTCAGCTATTCACTCTGTCACCCTTTCGTGACGTGAGCTTTGCCATTTACATTAAACCGTAACTGGACACAAGTTTATAATGGTTCTCTGCAGTACTACATCACAAAAGAGCCATGGAAAACTAGCCCAAGGGTATCTAGTCTTGAAGCACAAGGGGGAAGATGATATCATGCCTAGAAACCCCTAAGGCTAACACCATCAACACCAGGGGCCATTTCCTCCTATTACTACTTAATTTTATTTCAAAAAGTTACTCATTAGTCTGTTAATACCTTCACAGGGGGTGTATTTTGTAAATGTTATAAACTCAATCTCGCTTGGCTCTTGTGCCCGAGTGCAACTGTCTGACCACTAACACCCACAGGTGTCAGAGAACATAGCTGTGAAATATGTACCCAGCAAACCGTCACAATGCTAAACTGTAATGGCAATGCATCAGAGAGAAGAAGCAGAATGTCATGAAAACTGAGCTTTGTCCTGGTTTGAACATTAAAGCAACAACAAAAGGATACAAAATAGTATTTGCACAGGTCTGCACCCTTGTTTGTATAACACAACCTGGGAACATGTGCCTGTTTTATTGGCACGTCCCACAGGCCGCTGCCCTGCAGCCAAGCTATTATGTGACAGAGAACAAGGCTGTCAGATGCTTCCTTATGGGTCTGGAGCGCTGCGGACAGGACTTCCTGCCGGCCATTCGTCATATTCTTAATCATTTTCGGCTCATGCCGTTTCATTTTGCTACCCGTCAAACTGAAAAAGCTCCACAGCTCCACAAAGAGACAAAGGAGTTGCGGAGCAACCCGGGGACGAGTCCACATGTGCCACTCGGGACATGTTTCCTGGCCTCTGTGACACTTGCACCGTCAAAGCGACAGCAGATCACACAACTTCATGCCACACCACTTTCCTGGAGCACTCGGCGAACAGCATACCCCCACAATCTACTAGCCATGAGCACACTTCAGATATCTGTCAAAAGACAAGATAAAAACAACAACCACGGAAATGAAGAGCTTTACAGACAGGGCTGTGGGATCGAGCCGCTGGTATCTATGTGGGTCTCGCGTATCACTCAGAGCACACCCGTTTTACCGCTAGGTACAACAACCTAGCTTCCTACTGTACGTCATAAATCATCACCGCGAACAATGCGAAACGACAAGCTAGTGGGTTTTTGTGTCCTGACATGTGGCCAAGAAAAATAATAATGTGTAGAGAACCCATGCAGGTGGGCGCGGCAAAGCGGACCTTTAACTGCTCAACAGTCCTAAGTAACGTGTGGCAGGAAGATGGGAGAGCGGTCTGCAGGGCCTCTTCAATTGCTTTCCTTCCCAAAGCTCCTTTGTGCTGATGCAAGCAAATCCTAGTGACATTTTAGCCATTTGCTACTGAAAGCAGCAGTAGCTGCACTTGGCAAAGCTCTGCAGGCGATCAGTAAATGGGTTCAGCCCTGGCACAGGTACAGTGTGTGCATTCCTCTCGGTCACCATGCAGTGTGGACATCCGTTCTTCAAACGGATTAGCTTCCTCCATGTGAGATCACGAGACAAAAAAGCATGCTTGCTCTGGAGAGCTGTCCATCACATCCACAACTCATGCTTGAGATGTCAATGCCATCAACAGAGACGTCAGTTTGCTCACTTTGACTCGTGACCTGATCGCAGTGACAGTTCTGTTACCCAGTTCCGCTGATGTAATGCACTCATTGTTTTTTTTTTTCTCCGAGATATATGGACAAAAGCGTTAGTTAACAAAAAAACGCTAATGGAAAATTTCCACACCTCCTCCCAAAATTGTGCAAGTTACACAGCTGAATTTATCATCATCCAGAAAGGCAGAAACTCTCACTGTTAAACTAAGCTCTGTCAGAGGACAAAAATATCACACGGTGTACGATGTGGCATCATTCAAAACTTTGTCTGAATGTTTTTTTTTTTTTTTTTTTTTTAACCAAGGGACAAAAAAAATGCTTCAAAGGCCACCTTAAATGCTTGAAACTCCAGAATGTGACACATCCTTGAGCACTGACGATATCAGTTTATGCAACAATGTGATTTTCTCTTCTTTCGCAATACAGGTATGGAAGTTCTCACTCCACTGGTTTTTCCAAGATCACTGGGGCAATAATCGATACTCAGAAAACATCCTTCAAGAACTCTTCCACAACTGCAAGTTCTTATTCCAAGTCTGTCAGGAAAGTTTCAAACCCTGTTGCAAATGTTTATTTGCTGGGTAAAGTTTTTGGTCAGAGGGTGTGATTTTGTGCCGTACACATCAAAAATAACTTTTAACAAGAACACAATGGTCTTAAACCTCCCTTTAAACCCTGAAATTCTATATGCTCCAGCAGCCTTGATCACACAAGTCTGGGTATTTTTGGGAAGAAGAAGAAGAAGCAGAATTTAAAACTACACCGCAAGCCCTTTTTATGCAAAGTTATGTGTCCATCTTGCTCCAGCTGTATTTGTTTTTCCTCTGTTCATTTCCCTCTGACTGACACTTCCATGGCCTAAAGGGACTCATTAACCTGGGAGCCCTTACAGCCAAGCTTTCTTGGTGTCAGCTTGCATGAACATCAGCTCCCCTTCGAAAGCATCTCACCATGGTCGTGGCACCATGGCGACTCTAACTAACACATCAGTGTTAGACCTTCCACACGGAAAGCACGGACACAGGTGGAACACGGAGTTGTTATTTGCTTAAGGCAACAAACAGGAACCAAGCAGGTCAGAGTCAATCACAGCTCATCACAGGCTATGTGTAACAGTGTAAATCTGAAGGTTCAAGGCTTAAATTTTCAACTGAAAAGACACAGAACTGTCTTAAATTTGGCTACTAAATATATTTATTTAAATATTCGGTATCCAGGTATATGTGCCAATAGCTTTTTAATACAAATGACAGCATTATATTCAACACCAAACTTATGTACTTATATTACATGGCTCACAACTTTCCCCTCAGGCTTACTCTTTTCCAAAGCTCGCTCTGCAGTTTTTCACTAATCCACCCAACAGTCCAGGAATTCACATGAACCGGTGGTTTGAAATGAGAGAGGAAACATCCCCGACCCAGTAAAAATGTGGTTAGACGACGAGACAAACAGCACAGCTGTCCACTGTGGCCGTCCAGACAGCTGTTTGACCTCACATAAGCGTAAAATTTCGGCTTTTTGAAGCAGAGGGAAATGAGAGAGACAATATTATGATTCGTTTTACAGATACTACAGATTCTACGAGAAATTAGACAAGTTGCCCTTCAAGGATACAGCCAAAAATTGATAAGAATAAAGCTTATATCCTAAAAACCAGAAACAAACCAGATCAAACATTTCCCAAACGCAAAGGATGTGGGAGACTACAGGTTTCCGTAATAACAATCGCACACATGACCAGACGTGAACCAGTTTCCGATATTTAAATATTTTTCCTGATCTCATGTTTTGCCGTTTCTTGTCAAAAGGATTCCTTAATGTTTAAACATGAGAAAAGAGATGAGAATACAATACATACAGAGTGAATGGTGTAGAACATAAGGATTTGTTTTAAAAAAATATGTGCGAGTACAGAATGGACAAGGGACGCGACCAGGGGGAACAAGCTGTGACTGCACTTCCGATATCCAGTACCAGGCGTTTACGGTACTCCCTGTGGAGCGGAGTCAACCCGTTCAGCAACAATGCAGAGGGGGCTTCCTGTGGGACTTCCTGCCACCATGGCACTGTCCAGCATGTGCATGCCCCTCACCGCACGAAGAACCCTTTCTCTCCATCTAGAATCACAGGTGCCCCCACAATGTCAGAGACAAGTAATTAGATGTGGGGAAGGAGCTCGTTCCTGGAGGATATCCTCTCATTCCTCTATGATTATAAACTTCTACACAGTTTCTCCGCTTCCAAAGAACTAGCCAATTAATGTCAAAGCAAACCGAGCTGCCGGAACTTTCCTCATCCCTCTTTTGAAAATGTTTCCACTTTTTTTCCTTACATAAGAGCTCCAGCAGACCAGCGGAACACCGTAGACCAACGGGGGGGTAATTCACTTTGAAACACACCATTATTTCAGGGTTTAAGAACTACAAATTATGTAAGACAATTTCCCCATGTTCAAAGCAGCACCACTGACACATTAAAGAGCTTAATTTAATAAGGTCATGCAGGTTTTAATTCAGATTATTTCTGTGCAACATACAATCTGGGTAAATCAAAGAAAAAGCATTTGTACATAAACGATATTTAATTTAAAGGGAGGAGAACAACTCGGCAATTGAGTTCAAAGGCTGGAGAGGACTTCCCAAAGCAGGCCGATACTAAACAACACAAAGGAAACGGTATCGTCATGCAGGAAGGAACTGCTGAGCTGATACACAGTCACAACCTGTGTGTGTACGAGCGGTGTGTGCACGAGTACGAAACTGCCCCGATCAGGGCCTGCCAAGGGTGGCCACTTCACACGCACCCAGGACCCAAAACACAGTCTCGCTGATTTAATCATGGACGTCCCACAGAAGTAAAGCCTCTGAAGCTGAGAAACATCACAGTCACAGCGAAATCGCATGACCTTCTCTGCCAAACATCCGACCCGGTCGCACATAGCATTGCCGGCAGGTTTGTCCACATGCCTGAGGCTTCGGGACACTTGAGTGATACAGTACAGTTTAAGCAAATATGTCACCATCTCAGGGCCGTCGGTGTAGTCAAGCGAAGTAAAAAGCTTCATTTTTACACAGAATTCCAGTACACTGCACTTAAGAACTATCATCTGACTACTGGCTGCAACACTGTCTCCTTTACATGAAAGATAAGAATCTCCTCTCACAGATCCATTCCACAAATATGGATTTTTTTTAACTAAATTAATTTGCACTTGATGACGGGAAAAGCAATACCCCCCCCCCAGTCTCTTCAGTGAATGACACCTACATCACTGAAAATGATTCAGTCATTCAGTTATAAGAAACAAAATTACTGTTAGTATAAAATTTCAAATTAATTCTATCCATTTATTATTATGAGTATTTCACTGAGACAATATTATTAGGGTACAAGAGAAGAGCAGAGACACTCAGACTTGAATCAGTGACCTTCGACTCCTGGATTACCTGTTGCCTGAAGGTTTTACATTAACAATAAATAGAGATGGAATATGTAATTCTACCTGCTGTTCTAAATGCATTTACTGAACCTGGCTGAAAACACTGAACTATAAACACACAAACAAACAAACCTCTTGGTATCTGGGAAAGTGTTTCCTATCAGTTCACAATCAATGTATGTTCACCGGCACGATTTTCTGGACTTTTTACTATTATTCAGTAGCCTCTGAATTGACAGAAGACTAAATACACTATTAAAATACACAACTACACACACAGACACACGCCGTAGGAAACATGTGACTAACACTCCGATGTCAAATGTGACATTTTCACAAGTTTTACCACCTGGAAACTAGTAGTGAGTAGATTAATTGTAAATTATTAAGTGTAAACTGACAACAAGGTGGTTATTTCATAAACTTTCTGAAGTGTGACTAACAACACGGTGGAAAGTGTGAACTTTGTCTTCACGACAATAAATAAGACAATGTGTGCGGACTCTTAGTGTGAGTACCAGGGTAAATATGCGGGCATGAAGACGAGAAGTGTGACGATTATTGTAGAGAGAGGATCGACAAGCCCAACTTTACGGTTTGTTTTCTTGCCCGACAGTGACAGAAACATCAACAACATGGCTGCGGTGGTGTCTGTCAAAGTTTTAAAAGTTGACCAGTTGCGAGTCGGTGAGTTAATAAACTGCGTATTTAAGAGGAATGTGAATGAATTATTATCGGTGTGTTGCCGGCGAAAACTGTTGTTGTCGTCTCCCTTCGCTTCGTCTTCCTGGATCCCCGCGACGGACGACGTGTTTTACCTGTAATTCAGGTAGAAGAAACATGGCGCGCGACGACTTTCACCACAACAACACACCTCCTCGGCAAGGCGACGGGGCGCGAAAAAAACGCTCAACAACTCAGCACAAAAGCGTAGCAGCGCGAATTGACTCCACCACCGTTGCGTAAAAACACGGTACAGGCCACGACTCACTCACTCAGTGAGGACGCGGTGCGGTACTCACGCGGTGTCGGTGCGCGCGGCGGGACTCGGCTCCTCGCGCCCGCTCCACCTGCTCGAGCCCGTTCGAACGAACTCACGACACAGACGGCGCCTTTCGTTCCCTCCGTGTTTCCACGCGCTTCCCGCGCAGCTCTCCGCCCCGTTGTTACAGACACACACAGAGTGTCCCGGCGTCGAACGAGCTGGTAACACAGCGCGGGCGTCCGTCACAAAGTAACTATTCGAGCGGCGCGACTAGTTGAGTCCTCCGTCCGCGCGCCGTGTCCCACCCCCCGCACGCGGGTGCTCGTGTTTGTCAGACCGCGTGTACTGTGTGTGTGTGAAGAGATAGTGACTTATGACGAGGTGCTGTGCGGAGCGCTAGTCCGCTCGGGCACGTGAACCGCTCACTGGTGTGTGTGTGTGTGTGTGTGTGTGTGTGTGTGTGTGAGACAGAAAAAGAGTGACGGAGAGAGTGTCAGTCAGTGTGTTGACGTGGTGGAGGAAGCCGCCTCCAAAAGGACACAGTTTACGCCGGGTACAGACACACACCCACACACACAAACAAACAGAAACAGAGACAGAGGCACGTGGTGTTTCCAGGACGCCTCCTCCAGTCCTGGGACAGGTAACGCACGCAGGACTCAGGTGCGACAGAGATCGGAGAACAAGAACAAAGGTGGACCGAAAACACACACACACACACTGTGACTGTGGGTCTGAGTTGCGCACCGAGCCCTGTGCTCAACGCCTCTGCTCATGATGCTCGTGATGCGCGCGGTCATGAAGACCGACCGCTGTCTGTCCGCCACCGGGGAGGCCGCGGGGAGCGCGCGGCGGAGGAGCGTGATGTAAGAGCTGCGTTACCCAAGCGCCATCTGCCCAAATCCTCTTACGTAAAAGAGACCAAAACTAAACAAATATTTTTTTTTATTCATTTTAAAAAGCAAACCTCGAACTTGCACTTTCCAAATACAATGTAAATCAGACGTAGAGTTTGGCTTGATGTGTTAGTCTTGGAAACTAAATGAAGCTTAAATATAGTTATACATTCATTGTCATCCGAAAAGTAAGAGTTATTTGATTGTAGTAAAACAGGGGTTCTGTTGTCTTTTCTTCACAGTAACGTTTCCCCTCCAGCTAATCTTGTTCATCTGAACCATACACACATAACACAAACCCAAATAAGTGCCCTGTTAATTGTTAACTCCACAGTGTAACTTTGCTCGTTTTGCTACCATCCAAACCAACTTGAATGATAAGACTACTGACACCCATAAAGTCCTTAACTAGGACTGTAATATATTTTCTGTGCAGGAACATAGAACACTGACACATGCCACTAAACACTAAGCAGGTACTAAAACTCAGGTTTATTATTTTCTTAACAATTGTGATGACTTGTAAATGACTTGCATATTTTTATCTTAGATGCATATTTAGTGTTGTTATGTTCTTAAATACATTCTGAATATGTGAAGTCTGCAGCCTCTTGTGATGGCTCTATATTTTATTACATTTGGCAACTGCAGACTCAGCAGATGTGGCAGAGAGGATTAACAAAGAATGAAGAATTTATTGATTCCTTAATGATTTTTATGTTTCTCGCATTTCAGTCCCTGGTTTTGCTTAGAATCAGAAAACTGTAGTCCATTTAAAAAAAATTTTTCAGTGATGACATTGTACACGCCTTTGCTCTCTCTGGTCTTGCCATAAAAGCAAGAACCAAAGGCCATTATAACTTGAGAAAAATTATACATTTTCAAGTTTCTACTGTCTCCTTCGAAATTCATGTCCAAATTTGGAAATAAACACCCATCTGAAAAAATATGATCGTTGCCTGTGTAATGTTTCCAGATTGTGTATTCTTTTTTAAACCACAAACTTGCAAGGGTCATCTGAACCAGCTTTACTGCCATCTGTTTCTCCTTAATTCCCAGATCAATCTACAAACGCTGTGTAGTTGCCACCACGCTGTAAGACACATTCTAAGAATAAATCATTGGTGTGTGTTACATCTGCCCAAGGAATTAGAGCTCATGTGTATTTACACAGGGTGGCACGGTGGCTCAGCGGGTAGGGCTTGTAGGGCTGTGGGTTCAGATTTGTGCATGTTCTCCCCATTTCTGTGTGGATTTTCTCTGAGTGCTTCGGTTTCCTCCCACAGTCCAAAGACATGTTAGGTGAACTGGTGACTTTAAATTGCTCTCAGAGTGTGTGTGTATGAGAGACAGAGAAATGAAATGAGAATGTGTGTGATTGCACTATGATGGACTGGTACCCTGCCTCACACCCTATGTTTCCAGGGTAGACTTTGGATCGCCATGACCCTGCACTGGGTATGCGGTTATTGATGATGGATAGAATGGAATTAATATTTTTATCAAAATACCTTCCACTGGCAAATGATTTGGACCATAATCAATTTTATGCAGACACGCGTACTTGTGGAGATGAATGATTCCTGTAAATTTAAACTGACCCCTCAGCAAAGTACTGTTTTCACACTAAGGCACAAGCTCTTGGCTGGTGTCGTCCAAGGTAAACATCAGTTTGAAAAGCTGGAGAACACAAAGGTTTTTGGGAAGCACGAAGGCCCGGCGTCCAGTGAAAGGAGTTCGCTGTATCTCCCTGACCCAGACTTTCCTCAGGAAGTAGTTGAAAGGGGCAAAGAGAAGACAATGCCTTTTCCCTCACGGAGGCCCATCTCGAACCGAGCAGACGTGGCTTCCAAAGAGACCCGTCACCAGCTGAAGCACAAGAGGTTGCGTTTATCTGGCGAAGACAAAGGCGGCGTTTGAGGTGACAGCCTGTGCAAACAGCTCTGAGAGGACAAGTTGTGATCGAGGGAAACATCTAGCTGCTGTAAGACCCTGGATTTAATGCAGAGTGGAAGCGCTCAACGCTAACCCTGACAGTCAACTGAGGGCGCAGTTCGTGAAGGAGGGAAACTGTAAGACATCTTCAACAACAACTCAGAGGAAAGGAATGACACTGACTAGCCCTGTTATAGGTGTATCCTGTGCGGTACAAGTACTGGGCACGAAGGAAGGATAAACAAGCACTGTGACTTGTAGCAGGGGAATTCTTGTTGATCCCAACAATGAACCTCACTTTCTGGGTGTCGCCCTGTTCTGCAGGAGCTCAGCTGATGCCTCCTCCTGCCTGTGGGGAGCCCAGCGTTGTTCTGACCACAGTTTCGGAACGCTGCACTGCAGCTGGTGGCAGCACCAGTATCAAGCAAGGGTACAGTTACTGAGTATTTTTACTTGTGACCAATAGGTTTTAGGTTCAAATCCCTAGATAGAGACTTCTTGAAAAAAACACCGAAATACTTAACCGATCAAGTAACGCATCGGACCCGCTGTAGAATGGGATGAAGCGATAAAGCATGTTGCTCCTGAGCAAATTTAGCCATTTTGTGTCCTCATTTTAGCAAGTTATTTCAGTTTTTTATTGAAATTAGTCTCCAAACTGATAGGGATTCCTGCGTTCTTTGTAAGCTTTGCGACTGATTGGTAAAGGGTGTTAAAATAATGCAAGTTACTTGAAAAGAGCTGAAAAGAGGGAGGCCCCAGGGTAGTTGCCGGTGGATCCCCGTAGTGAAGAGAGTACATTTACAAGTGAGCCCCCAGTTAGAGGGGTCAGGGCTGTTTCTTTCAACTGAAGGTTACTCTTCTCCCAGGAGCGCTCAGCAAAGGAAGTTTGCTTCTTTGTTCAGACATAAATAACCAGGCTGGCACCGAACAGCACAGAGGGGTAGGGAGCAAAACTAAAAAAAAAAACAAAATAATTAAACAAGAAATAAAATGTACGTATTTCAATTTTCCAAAATAGCTGTCCAAGCACCACTGAGAAAACGTACTACCTTTATTTAAATCTGTCCCACCAAGTTCATCCTGACTGACCACACTTTTTCATTTTAAATTGGGTTTTGTGGTTGACCTTAGTTGCCCCGCAGTCCATCATTATCCTTTTCCACTGGCCGATGTCTATTGACAGGCATTTTGGAACCAAAGTGGAGAGACTCGCAGTTATTGATAATTCAAACATTTAGATAGGTCTACCAAAAAATATGACCAGCGACCTAAATTTGGTCTGTGGGGTGACCTAAGGATACAGAAACAGCTAAACTGGGCTACAAATGAGCTACTGCACAGAAATTCACACAGACTGGAGCAGAATAGAGCAGAATGGAATAGAACTTGGTGACTGCAGCACATTCTACTTGCCGCTGATGTTTCTTTTGGAAAAATGAAATCTTTTGCGCTGGACATACAGTATGTGAACTTGGAGATATACACTTTTTAAACTTTATCAAGTTTTCTCGTATTTTTCAAGTTAATTTTTCAATAAAAGAGAAAAAAGTCTACACTTGTAGAGCTATAATATATAACGGTTTCTGAAAATGTTGATTATGACCATGCTAACCTCATTGAGTGTTAACAGATGTAAAACTTTACAAGTGGACCAATTACACACATAAATAGCTCAGTTTAAATGGAATTCATGAAAGGAGAACCTGGTTTATAGCAAACATAGAGGTTTGTCCTGTTTATGAGAAGGAGCTCAAGTGACCGCCAGGCCCCACCAGTTCTGCATCGTCTGAGGCTATTTTCAGAGTTTCGCGTTCACCAGGAGTGTCCATTGGAAGGCAGTTTGGAATCGACTCTGTGCTTCTGTCTGAATCAAATGTCTTTCGGGGGCTTTTCTGAGATATTTCCATATTTAATTAATGCATTACAAATAATAGGATTTACATTTTAAAGTCATCTCCAGTACCAATGATGATGTATTGAAACCTGTTTTGAAAGCTTTGTAATTCAGATGATGTCTTCTTTCATTTTTCATTTTCTAGGAAGAAATATTTTAAAGAGGATAAACAGTTACACTCTACTAGCTTATAAAGCTATTTCCTGAATCAATTAGAGATAAATTGTTTATTTTAACATACAACAGAAGTGTGGCTGTAAGATCTGAACTTTCAGCCTTCCGGTAGTAAAGCGTCTCACCATCCTGTCATCTCTGTTCCGACTTGCAGACCCCTAACGTGGCGGTTTCACATACTAGGCATCTGGGTGTCGTAGTGGTTAGAGTTGTCTGCCTGAACTCGGAGGACCAAGTTTCAGACCTCCACCCACTGTAGTACCCTTGATCAAAGTAGATACCCTGAACTGTTACAGTAAAAATTTGCCTGTCTTATAAATGGTAAGTCAGTGTTGGTAGCTTTGCGTATAAACCTGACACTGTAAGTCACCTTAGAGAAAGGTATCGGATAAATAACGGTTAGTGACTGTAGTCCTTGCTCATCAGTCAAGGATAAATGGTTTCTTTTAAAGTTATGCCATTTAGAGTAAAGTATAAGACTGCATTAATCAATCTGAGATAGATAGATAGATAGATAGACTTCATTAATCCCAAAAGAAACCACATGAGGCTACAGCAGCACATGTACAACACACTATCAGAAAAGCACTGAAACGACAGAGACACTGCAATCACACCGCAATTTTCTAATCACAGTTACACAAGTATAAAATAAGGTACAGATAAAAGAGAAAAGAAAAATAAATTGAAAAATGGCAAGACCTTTAACTACAGTCTAATAGACAGTTCTCCCATCAAAGCTTTCTTATTCTAAGCCTTAGGATTGGTCAGTTTACATCTATTTATTTAGCTGACGCTTTTCTCAAAAGTGATTTTTACAGTGTTTCGCGACTGACAATCATTTACACAGCCAAATAATCTGTATTAGAGCAATTCAGGGTAAGTACCATGATTAAGGATACCACAGCTGGAGGTGCGAGCTGAACCTACAACCATTAGGGTCACAGGTAGCAGCGCTAACCACTATGGTACCAGCTGCCCACACAGAGTTAGAATCTGAACCACCTATCAGTGCTCTTTGGAAGCTCATTAACTTCTTAATATCAACACAATGTCAAACCAAAAGCACAGCATGAGGTTCTCCTAGAGAACTAAGCATTAGCGTCAGAGCTGCCATTACTATAGTACAGTACGAACTGTGGTGACTGTGCATACCCCGCAGAGTGGATCAGTGCGGCTCTGCAAGAGGAGCAAGTGTAACTCCAGATCCAAGGAGCATCATGAAGAGCAGAACCATTACTCGTACTGCCTGTCGGGGTCTGTTATAAAACAGGGCGAGATCCAGTTGAGCTGGCATCTCGTACCCGGGAAAAGTGAACATCTCTCGATCATTAGACACCCAGCCAGATTAATTGATGGCCTGCATTTGGGCTTCAGTTTTGCAAATGACCAAATGTAGTACTATTTTCTGCCTGCATTTTGGCCATGAATGCCATTTGAAGGGCAGTATGGGATCATCGCCATCTGACTGGTCAATCTATACATGCTCTAAAATTAGCTGTGGCCAGACGTTGACTCTGACTAATGAACACGTCAGGGAAATAGGGACAGCAGTTAGCATTAAAAAAACACTATTTATAAAACTGATGACACGGGCGACATCCTAATGACTTGTACTGAGACAATGCATTGTCAATGCTTTTCTTTTGCTGCTCATGAATAAAATCAGCTGAAACATGGGGCTGAGCGGGGATGGGGAAATAGACTTGTTGGACTTCCAGGAAAGCAACGAAATGCTGTGGCCTAAAACTACATTCAAAGTAAATAAAAATGTCAATAGCTATGTTGTTGTTTATTGGCGGAGTTTAGCCATGTAAGTGTAGAGAGCCTCATGCCTGATCTATAACCATCAGGTACACACCTGGTCTGCACAGGTAGCTTGTAAAGAAAAGCCCTGCCTCTCTCTGGAGTAGGATCTCTTCCAGGAAAAGGGAATGTGGAGATCAAGACTCGCCTGGTATGTTGCACCAAACTGAGCAATTTCTCCCGCAGACACACACATCACTGTTACCTCTGAACAAGATCATATTCAGTTCCATTTCTGGGACACTTTGGTAGCAGTGGTTAGAGCTATAGCCTTGCACTTGAAGTACTCAGGTTCGAATCCCACCTCCTGCTGTAGTACTCTTGATCAAGGCACTTACCCTCAACCGATACAGTAAAAAATGCCCAGCTATGTAAATCAGTGTGACTATCTTAACACTGGAAGTTGCTTTGGAGGAGAACATCAAATGACAAATTTAAACACGTCTTTGTCCAGATAGCTTCCATTGTGAATGTTGTATCCTAAGCTACTTAGTGGTTTAACAGTTTATACAGATGGGTAATTTTTACTGTGAACTTTACAGCAAAAATAGAGAAAAACCAGCTGTTTTGTCCTTTTACTTTCAGATCTCCATTGACTTGCTGCTTCTGTGCAGTTTGCTTTGGGATTAATAAAATTATTGTTCATTCATTGATTCATTGATTCATTCATTTATTGTTGCGACCCTTTCCATAAAACACGTCCTTAAAGAAGGAGCACTTTTCAGTACTCCCCTTTCCCTATTTCTCCCTCTCTCTCAGGAGACAAATGGGCTGTTCCTGCTGCTGGAGCCCCGAAGCCCTAGAAGTACCCTGGCAGTAGCTCTCAGCACCTCTTATAGCGCACACTCATTACTGCTGCCTGAGCACCGTCAGTCTGCAGCACCTGGTCCCGTTCCCATTCACTGACATCTCCTCTGATTCATGGCACCATGAATTCAACAGAGGGCCATCGATGTCCAGGCCTTATACGCCACATGTAGCCCCCCCGCCCAATAAATTTACAAAAAAGTAAATTAAAACTTGGCTCTCAGGACCAGTATCATCAACATCGTGAGCCTGGATTAGTCTACTGAATACTAATGAGTTGTACCAGGTGATAATTATAAATGCAGGCCATCTTGTCTAGTGTGTTTACTGCAGTGTGGCTGTAATCATCCAGGAATCCTAGGAATTACATGAATTATCAATAAAATTATAATTATTTATCTTGGAATCATCTGTCACATATCACTGTGAAAATGCAACTGGACAGATAAGATAAAGGAGGCAGAGATGCAGGTGTGGAAGAAATTCAGCATAACTCAAACAAAAGACCCAAGATGGGAGAAAGTATATTACTTTATTTCACCTCAGCTGGAGGGAGAAGGGTGAGTCACTCTGTCCCCTGTGTCACAGTCTAAGAAGTCTCCCCGAGCATCAATACACACATACTGTATTATATAGCTCCAAAAGCACATGTTACATACATGATAACGTAACGGCGCTGAGAGGAGCTGGTATAATTCAATGTAAATAGTTGTTAGCAATGTCTATTTCTGTACATAGTCTTGTGTTCTGTTCTGATTGGTTGGTGTATTGCTTATGCGCAATTTGCCACAGGAGGAATTCTGGGGAGTTCAAAGGGCGACCCCCCCAACCATTGTGCAGGGAGGTGGTGCTTAAACTGACCTGGGGGAACTCTCTAGTATTTTGGGACTCCATAGTATTGTCTAGAGTGTAAGGATGGCTTTTGAGAAAATTTGTATGTGGTTAATAAAGAGCGGGGATAGTGTGTAGAACTAAACACCTTTGGTGGGCTGGTAATTTGTTCTGCTCTGCAAAGGAAAAAAAGGGGGATAATAAAGAGCATGTTCCTATTATTCTGATTCCTGAGCCTGTCTCTAGTAGCTTTATGGGGGAAAACTATAATAAAATTTTTCACTGGCTTTCTTTCTGCATGCTTTTAACTTGTTAATTCCTTATCACCTATATTTCCTATAGGCTAATGTGAGTTATGCACATCGTATAGCAAGCAACCTACACCCCTTCAGCTTATTGCTCAACCTGCCAGCATTATTTATTTTCTCATTTTTCAGTATCAACCAGTGCCGGTTACTTCTTAGAGTTGGGAGCATAGTTATGGTACATTCCTACTTCTTGCACAATGGGCCTTCTGCAGCAGTTATACTAGAACACATCACTTGTACATTTAATGCATACCATCTTTTCTACTCCATTTTCTTAATTTTCTCTCTCAAAGGACATAGTGCAGCTGTTCTGTTCATCTGCACTAAGGAGGTCAAGAAACTGTCTGGAAATACCCCATGCTTCTAGTATTGCGATTAATAATTATTCACTCATTTAGCTGATAGCTGACAAAGCTGGTTTGTACAATAAGCTACTTACAGATATTTACCCATTTTTACACCAGGGTAATTTTACTGTATCGATTCTGGGTACGTTTTTTGATCAAGGTTAAAACAGCAAGACGTAGGATTCAAACCTGGGAACTTTGAGTGAAAGAAAGCAGCTTCAACCACTTCATTCCGCAGGTTTGTGCCATGTTTCAAAAAGTACAAACCATGACAGGAAAAATTATTAGTACAAGCCTAGAAGTTTTTTTTTTTTGCTGCATTTTTTCAAAAGTTAGGGCTGCAGTGGTCCAGAGCCTCTCCTGGAAGCATAGGGAGTGTGGCAGGATACATCCTGGGTGGAACACTAGTCCATCACAACAAAACTAGGCAGCACAGAAGAATGTTATGAGAATAAGCAATGAAATGGGTAAATTATGAGTAAGAGTAAAGAAACTGGAAAATTACAAGTGATGAAACGCTGGAATTTGTGACTCAGCCACACCACAGGCCCATCTCTAAAAGCAAAAGCATGCAAATCATGACTAGATGCTCCAGTGAACCACAGCTGCAAAGGGCCAGGATTTCTGACACAATAAGGAAAGGAAGGGCTGAAGCTGAAAGCAGATCCATCTGACCCACCACCCAGCTGCTGCACCACGTCCTGATCTTCCCCGATGCACTAATGAGGGAGACGAGGCCCGAAGCAACAAACAATTACATCAGCACTGGCAAGCATCCACATTTCATTAATTGGGGCTGCTCGCCCGGTGGTGGCCACAAAGGATGTTACCGGATTGTTTGCCACGCCTCTGGTAGCCAAGGAGCTTAAAGTGGAATCGGAACATGTTCCTCTGCAGCATCTCCACACAGATGGATGGAAACTGACATGTTGGCTGCAAGACAAACAACAAAAGCATTCTTAATGAAAACTCTGTAAAGGCCACTCATCCACCGCACTCCCAGATCGTTGTTTAATATATTAAACCTGCCAAAGAAAAGTTCTCTGGCATCTCTTTGGCTGAGAGAAGGTTTCAAAGAATTCTTGATTTTATGCTCCATGACATTACAAAGGATGCCTTGAAGAAAAAAAAAAAAAAAACACAGTACTAAAGCCCTTCAAAAAGCAAAAGTGAGCTTCTTTGCAAATGCAACTTCATGCATACAAGAAATTTGCCAAGTCAACCGTGAGAACTTCAAGAAATGGAGCTGGACCAGGTTCTGGTGCCACAGGAATAACCTCAAACCTCATATAGCCCACAAATTTACATCCACTTATTTATCTGACACTTTTCTCCGAGATGACTGCGAACGAGACTTGCAACTCGTGTTATTTCTTTGCAAGGTGACAGCTCTAGCCACAGCACCACCTGCCGGCTCACGTAATAGTATAATTGCAATTGTTCTGTCGATGTCTCTGTCGGTGGCTGCCGTGGCGGTGGAACGCACACAAAATAGAGGACCGTGGGACGACACGTCAGGTAATGACTGTGGAAACCCAGTGGGGGGCAGCACCGAGAGGCAGAAGACTTGGTCAATGCTCATCACGCCGCGCTGATCTCAGACACGTCTATGAGAGCCTACAAAAGGCTGACAGGTGAGCAGCTACAAAGACCACCGTGTTGTGCATTCAAACAGGTCCTGTAAGTTATGAAACTGTCCTCAGGGAGAAGAGGTTCCGCTCGTGGTTCTAAGGCCTTTGCAGGTCGGCCTTCGGTAAATGATCCAGCTATATTAAGGGGTACATGTGTAAGCTCTGCACTGTACATCTTTCTGCTCCACACTAATATGATATCATGTACTGTTCATGCAGAAAGTCTATGATCTCTGCCATACTCGGGCATCGCTGTCCAGAGACAAACGAAAAGTGGCAACAGAACTGACTCCACAAGCTGTTTTGATTTTGTGCTTTTCATTCCAGAAATAAGCTAAATAAAAGTTATAAACCGGACAAATGTGGAGGCTGTCTTTACTCGGCTTAGCGGCTCAGGCTGTGGGGAAAGTGAATTTTGGGAGAACCTGCTGGGAAAAGTACAGAGGGCTGGAGGAGACCGACCGGTGAATGGTCTATTGCCATTTTTATTACTGTATAAACCACAGTGACCATGAAGACAAAAGGAGCAGGATCGTGATCTATGCAATGCCAGGATTGTGTGCAAACCCATAAGACTGGTGTAGTGGTTGGAATCCCCACTCCTGCTCCAGCATAATAAATGAGTATACCCTACCCCGGTAAGTCACCTTGGACAAAGGTGTCAGCTAAGCTGATACTATTATTGTTGTTGTTTTGTAGTTTTTAATAAATATCAACAACTGCAAACAGCTTAGAGTACAAAATTACCTTTAAGAAACTGAACTTTCTTCAGGAGTTACCTGTGTAGACCAGGTGTGAGGTAAGCTTGGTAACTTACTTACCCTTATTGACAGTTGTTATGGAAATACATAATTTAATTAAATAATAATTGAATTTAATTTGTTGCTACTTAATTTTATAGAAGGGGGTGCGGTGGCACCGTGGGTTGGACCAGGTCCTGCTCTCTGGCAAGTCTGGGGTTCGAGTCCTGCTTGCGGTGCCTTGTGACAGACTGGCGTCCCGTCCTGGGTGTGTCCCCTCCCTCTCCAGCCTTGCGCCCTGTGTTGCCGGGTTAGGCTCCGGTTCGCTGCGACCCCGCTCGGGACAAGCGGCTTCAACCAATGCGTGTGCGTGTGTGTGTGTGTGTGTGTGTATTTGTGTGAATGGTGGAGATATTAGAAAGAGGAGGGCTTTTCCTTCCAGACATGACACCTCCCAAGTCTCCCATGAATATCAACTGTCCTGACAAGAAGAAGTGCTCTTATTACATTCACTCAATAATACAAGAATCCCTTAGAAAGAATAAAACAAAAACATCTGTAAAATACAGCATATGTAGCCAAAAGCATTGAGGGATCCCGGGAAAGAAGATCAGTTGGAATGTGTGCAACCAGGGAAAAGTTGTTGCGGGAAACCTTTTTTGACACACTCATATGCTATTATCTTGCCTCGAAGCAGCAGTGTCCTGTCCTCCACAGCGAAATCCCACAGTTTGTCCTGCAGGAGCTAGTTTTCTCACCAAAAAGCATCATCCCCTGGGCAAACAGGTACTGATAGCAGCTATAATTACAGACCAAGACATTTCCTCTTTAGCATCAGATTCAGCTCCACAAGCTTCAGAGGGAGTTAAACCCACCCCTGATAAACAGGCCAGATGTGGGCAAAGATAGGAGAGTTGAGAAGAGCTCGTATAAACCGCACTTGAGGGAATTCAAAAGGTCCACAGAGGGTATCAAACCCAGTGGTTCTCCTCAAGCTGTCCAAACACGGGGCGCATGTCAGGAAGATGAAAAGATGCTGCAAGTGAAATTATTTTCTGTGTCTTCGGAGGATATAAACTATGTTTTGATGTACTGTTTTGATGTGCTGTGTTCACCATCTGCCAGCTCGGATAATAAAACGAGTGTCACCCAGATGTTTTTATATATTAAAGCAAGAAAGGCACCCGAGAGCAGTATTCTCGGCTTGATATGCTTCAATAAAATATACAACTGCTGTGAACTCTTACCTCGAGGAAGTAATTATGAGCAGCTGCATTTATCTGTTATTTATCATTTATGCTTTCCTCCAAGCTGCTTACAGCGTTTTACCTATTTGTACAACAAGGTCATTTACACGTATCAATTCATGGTAAGTACCTTCCGCAGAGGGGATCTGAACTGCTCTCCTTCTGATTGTACAACAATGGGTCCCACCACTAGCCACCGCCGCGGCCCCATACCCATTTTTCAAATCACAGTCTTTGTGAACCGAGCGCAACTGTGTAGATGAGGCCGAGTGTAAATGTTGCATTGCTGGTGCCAGTGCTGTCTTCCCTACACTCTTCGAAAATGCTGGTTTATAAGTTCCTCAGTACTAGGACACTTACTATGGTACAGAACTCGTGTTGGCTTGTTTCATCCGAGTGTGCCTGGGTTCGTTCCCCTGCTCTTAAGAGTTAGCCTGTATGGTTTCTGCAGAATAATTCTCAGTCGGGATGTATAAATACGGAATCTTCTTTGCATTTTGGAGCACAGAAATTTGCTCAATAACACAACCCATCTTTCAGGTTACACTCTGTAAATCCCAATAATCCTTTGGGTTTTAGTCCAACACGTTCTATTCCACGTTGTCCCAACACGGATCCTTCAACCCTGCATTTTTTACAGTCCGAATACAGAGACCTTGTGATGTTTGCGGTACTCTGGTCCCACCTGGATGAATGCTCTTCCTTGGGATTCTTTCTGGAAAAGCTGGTGAAAAAAGCAGCTCAAACATAAACAGCACATCAAGACTGGTCACGAGACCTCCTTTCTTTCTGATTTCACACGAACTGGAAAGTAGGTGTGTGCTACTTGGTTTTTTTGGTGATGTTTTGAGGATTCTTACATCACTGGACATCCATGTCTATGGCCCCTGGGTATTATAAATACATATGAGATGTTGCCCACACCTGTCCATCACTGTGTGTTGCAGCTAGCAGCTCTGTACCTCTTTAATCTGGGTGTACAATGCACTGATCTATTCTTAACGAACATTTTCTAACATTTGTTAAACAGTCTGTGAAATAGCATTGCAGATAATAACCTCTGCATATTTTTTACTCACATGTCAAGTTTTCTCCATTTACCTACTATATACTTCCAGTTATACTTTGTGCCTATGAATGGATGGTTATAGGAATTCACTTGCATTTCATCAAAATTTTATGGCAGTAGAATCAACCTTGCCATAATTTGACATTTAAAAACATATAAGTTACACGAGACATCATATAGCAGCGAGTCACAGAACTGCTTTGTATTCTTTTATTGTAATTTGTTATAGATCACTATATGGATTAACACTCATCTGCACTGATGTATTTACAAGCCTTCCTGGAGCTCAGTATTCATACACAATTCAATTCTTATCATCAAATTGGCTTGAGCTCTTCAGGAAGCCAGGTGACCCAGATCATACCAGGAATGAGCAGTACCCTGCCTTCTGTGGAGACATCCAAGTGGTCCTGGTACTGCCTGGATTGCAGAGGAATTCCGGTGGTGTGATGACAAGGCCGTAGAAGTACGCGCCCCATCGCCTCAGACATTTCCACAGGTCAGAGCTCATCTGATTCTGGGATCAACATGGGCTCCAGGATCACAGTGGGCATGATGGGAGGAGCAGTATCTGCTATCCAGCCCATGGCCGTCCGGTTGAACGTGGGCCTCACTCCCGCCGTGTCTTGAACCTCGGGGCATGGGGAGACACCGATATCTGGAAGCAGGTCTGTCTGCGCAGGCTTATGAGCGGGAATTCTTGGGGCCTTGTCAAAACCACCAAATGGAGTGGCAACCCTGGAAATCAAAAATTCAGAAACCAAATATTCAACTGACTGAATTCTGTTTACTACGACTGCAGCTTTACGAGTTACACAGTCTCAGTCGCCTCTCTCCAAGGTACAGTGCAGGTACCTGTTAAAGCTCTTATACTCTGGGATCTCTGACCGGGGTTCGAGGACAGGAAACCTGGTTAGCAGGGTGTCAGCTAGGATGGGATCACTGAGAAGTGCCTGGTCCCAGGGCGAACAGTAGGAGCGGGGGACAGCTGTGCTGTTGAACTTCTCTGGTGGGACATCCTTCAGGGGTCCCCCATAACCTGGAAGCCATATGCGGTGGTGTCATCTTTCAGTTTTACAAACAATGAAGGTGTGGAGCACTCAGATTCAGGCCACGATCCACCTCCTGGTTCCTGTTGAACGGTTTATGGTTTTTTGGAACGAGTTCATCTGAAGAAGAAGGGTTCGGCTTTGTTATATTAAGTTGCGGTCTCCACATTACCTGTTAACGTTACAATAAAACTCTCGAAATCCACACTGTACTGCTTTGTACCTGGTCACTTCAGGACAACACACACATCTGCCATGTCACAGAAGATTATATTTTTGCTTGGGATCGTCAGCGCAAATTCTAAACAGCTCAGGGGGTAGAAATACGAAAAGATGGTAATGAGAAGCCATGGAAGGCAGTGATTCAAAGTCACAGCAGGGAGAGGCGAATCTGAAACAGGGCCAGAACCATCAGATTTTCAGCTTACATGTCTTTTTACCGCAATTTTCCACACTGGTAACATTAGCAGGACAGCCAGCAAATACATACTGGTGACTGCTTACGGTACAGAATGTAAACCCCAGGGTGTTTCAGCACAAAAAGAAGAATTAACAACTAATGCGAAAGAAAAAATCACAATTTCTCAGCGGGACAATAGTGGTTTTTATTGACATATTCGCTAAGGTTAGCACGTTAAGCAGGATATCCTGCTTGGTTGAACAGCCCTGCAGGGACTCTGTGTCTGATGTATGGTGTTTAGCAAGCTGATACGGACTAAGTCCTTCACCGGTAAGTGCTCTGCAGACCCAGGACAGTGCATGGGACAGACCGTCTGAGTCACAGCATCACTGAGTCACGTCTGCCCAGCAGGTCTGCAGGACCGCCAACTGCCCTCCCCCGCCCCACCTCTTCCTCTTAGAGTCACAACGGGAGAGGCAGCATCACCACCAACCTGGCGCGATGTTCTCTGGGTCGGGGGCAGTCCCAGGTTCAGGGTCAAGAGCCGTTTTAGGCAACTGTCCCACCGCTGTGCTGTTTGTGTCACTTTTGCCATCCTCAGCGTGCTGAGTTTGGGGAGCTATGCCGTTCTTGGAAGAAAGAAAAGAGACAAAGTCAGCTGAGACCCTCTGAGATGGAAACAACGCTTACTTCCGATACATATCATTACCGACAATTTATGATGCTTTTTCCCAAAATGACTTACAATTTTAGGAATGTACACTAAGCTAATTACATTTATCCCTTTTATACATATATCTAAAGCAGTGATCCCTAGCAGGTACAATCGATCGCCATACATTTTGCAGACGCTCAACGTCCTCAGGGTCTTTATAGTTTGTTGGTCAACCGCAACAGACAGATGATGCGTCCAGCGATGTGTACAGTTACGTGTCAGTTTGTACGAGGGGTGTTTCTGCCAACGAGTGGACATTAGCAGGCCTTAAACAAATTGATCTGTGTCCTCTTCTCTGGTGCTGACTACAGGAGAACAGAGTGACGGAAGGTCACCGGACACATTAATCCTGGTACAGTATCTCCTACGTGGAGCTGCAGTGCAGCCCCACCAGGGGTGGTAAAAATAACTCTGCTCAGGCGCTCCTTCACTGTGTAGGGTGGGGTGGGACAGGAGTGTTTCAGGCTGGTGTCACAAAGCAGGGCTTCTGCCTTACCTGAGTCCTCACGCCGTCCTCGCTCTGCACGCTCTCAAAGGTGTACTTCTCCGAACGCCTCTGGCGCATCTTGAAGAGGCGGGAGCCCCTGTTGGAGGACAGAGACAGCTCCTCCAACATGATCTCCTTTGGAGCGCTGACTTTTCTCCCCACGTCCAGTGCACCATCTGGACGTTAAAAACCCCCAGTGTCAGCGTTAACATTTTGTCAGTGGCCAACTAAGTGTAACTGGTTGCTTTGGAGACCATTTTATTCATAACTTCATTTCGCAGCTTTCATTTTGCGTGCACTGCGGTGCCGTTTATAGGTGAGTCTGAGGCTCAGAGAGCACCAGATGGACTGACTCTCAGCTGTCAGTAACCTTCACCGCAGCCCACTGGTCACACACAGCTGCTTCTACACAGAAATAGCCTTTCAGCTACAAAAAAAAAAAAAAAATCCTTGTCATTGGAGAAAAAATATCCCAGGGACTTTTTTTGGGCTCATTCCTTCAAGGAGCTCCAGCCCCGTTCTCCGAGACACAAAGTAAAGGTTTCAAACAGTGTATCTGTGTGCACGGGAGTGTTTGTGGACACAGTGTGGTAAAAGTGAATGAATGTAACGTAAATGTAAAAAGGACGTGAGCACGCCATACCGTTGGACCCCTGGACCTCCCGACAAATGGCGGCCGCCTGCATTTTCCTCTGCTGGGATGACATCATGGTGAAGTGTGACATGGTGACCCTGCAGGGGAAAGGAAGGAGGTGATGCCGCCCTGTTCTGATGGGGTCACAGGAGGGTGCTGAAGGCAGCAGGACACAGAAACATCAGCATTCAGTCGCTGTGATTTATTGGATTTGCCTAAAGGGCAAAGTTGGAACTTTCCTTTAAATAACCCCTGGGTGGGGCTGGATTATACACAGCCTGCACTGAGAACTGTGGGATGACGGGTCACTGGGTGCCGAAATGAGACAGTGGTGTAACAAATCCACACCCCAGGGTTAAAACAGACAACTTTTTCAAATCAAAATCAAACCACATAATTCAAAGATATGCAGTTTAATGGAAAATGGGGCCTTGCAGGGAGTTTGGTGAACCAGGGAATGTGGATGTCATTCATCGCCGTCTAAGCAAAATATTGGGAACGAATGTTTCGTTTATAAACCCCAGTTAGAACATCTGTCTCTGGTCTCCACTCTGTCCAGCCTCGTTCTGTTTATCAGGTATTACAAACCTCATGCTTTCTACACAAATCCCACTAGAATATGCCACAACTCAGCTTGCTTCTGTATTGGATGTTTCATTCCAGTATTAATTTAAATATTAATTTTTCTCCATACAGTATGTTCACTATTATAAAATTTACATTTATTAGTATCATGGATTGGAAATATGAAAACAACTGTTTTCCATTTAACACATGGGAGATATTAAAGCTTAATTAAAACTCAAATGATCATTATTTTGGCACAAATTAAAAATATTTAGAAACTTGTCTATGTGCACACAAGCTAGCCAGTTATATGCGCTGAATGATATGTATCAATCCATTTTTTTCAAGAAGCAGATACAGACTACACTGAAAACAAACAAATCAAATGGCATACATTAAACCTATCCTCGAAAATTTAAGGAAAATAATTTTTTAATTTTAACTGAGATTTTTTTAAAGTAATTAACCTTTTTCGTGAACTCAAATAATGAACATTCCAGAGAGGCACATCACAGTTAACACCTAAGAATCATAGAGCTGAAACAGAATAGCCATACCTGAGAAACACACTTGGATGAGACGGCGTCCGTCTCCTTTGGACTCTTCCTGTGTCCTTTAGGGATGAGAGAAACTGGGGGCAGGTGTCTCTGTGTGTGGGGGGGGTGGGGTGGCGTTAGAGCTTTGCATTCGGCCTGTCCTGCTGAACTGGGGGGGGTGGACGCTGGCACACTTCTCACATTAACCCACTAAATATAGAAGGCCAGTCGGTCCACTCCCACAGTTGCCATCAAGCCAAAGCTGGTCGACAGCAGCAGGGGGGCTAGATGCTCCAGGAGAGGTGTCGTCCCAAGCAGAGCTCAGAGTGCACTGGGTTAACACTGTCATCAGACTGTATCTTACACACCTGCAGCTTTACACTGATCATCCGTCCCAAAACAGAGGGAACTGGGGTGTCAACTGCTGCTTCACGAGTTGAGTGTCTGAACGCACCCGACCTGTCATTATATCTGGGGAGCGACAGCTGCTCAACGCCAAAGATCCTGCATTTAAAAAGAAAGGTCAAGAAAGGTCAGGAATTTGGATTATTAGGAATTTCAATATCACTCGATCATGCTCCCTGTTGTGACCACCTCCAAAACCGTTGTGTCTGCTAGGTGGGGCCCCGAAGGTACGTCCACTTTCGAAGAGCCAGCTGATTTCAAAGCCTTTGTTGCCCAAGTGTACCGAACAGATGGAGGTTTCAATATGCTCCTTAAACTCGCAGGGCTAGAGATGTCTCAAAACAAACAAAACACACAATGCTGGAGGGAGATTTAAATCTGTGTTTGGAGGAAAATCCTGAGATTATGGCAGCATATTTGCATGTACAGCAATAAACATGACATCACAGAGAAGCGAACTCGTAATGCTCCTGCAGATGGGTCTGTGTGTTTGTGTATGTGTGGGTGTGTGCATATACATAAACACATTTATTTGGTTGCTGCACAAAATTTCAATTTAATGAACAAAATCTGCATGTTTAAATTTTAAAAAGCCAAAATAATCTTCCGTTAAGCATAAAATCTGAACTATCAAAAATACCATTCATCAGGTGAAAATGCTCCAAGTGTGATACAACGTGAGGACAACTGGTCTGATCTTCAACTAGATCACAGCAAAAGACAAAGATCCGACCACATTTTATGAGTAAATAACACAGAAATCCAGGTAATACAAAGGGGTTCATAGGATTTTGCAACATCATATCCAAATACACAATTGTTTTTTATTGTACTTGATCTTTTTCAAAAGCCTGGAGCCATGCATTGTAAATATCTTAGAAATATTGCTTTCAAGCCCTTATGAAAGTTCATCAGATTTTAATAAGCACACAGAACAAACCACAAAGTGACAAACAGAAATATACCTTCTAACTGCATTTAATTACCATGCTTTCAGTTGCAAATGCAGTATTGACTTCTGACCAGGAAAGAGCAGCATGGTAATCTTTTCTTCTGGCATTAGTGGACGCACAGCTGACAACTGATTTACATTTTATGTACATTATGGCATGTGGTGCAATACTCGAAAAGTGCACCCGAGTAAACGCAACTGATTTTGCAAAATGAAACTCCCTCACGCACACCCACCCATACACACACATATTTTCAGTGGAACAGTGATATCAATGTAAAATTCCTGGACTACCAGAGAGGACCAGGAGCTGCCACCCCGTGCCGTCGTTACGTAAGAACTACCTTGGTGACCGTTTCCTGGTGGCGGGCATTCAGCAGCCCGACACGCATGATTCACTGTAGGGAGGACATGGGAAGTGTATGCATAGCTCTTCATCTTTTCATTCACAATAAGAAAAGGTTTCTCACATATTCTGGAAAATAACAAAAAATAAGATGGTACTTCAATGTAGATCTTAATAATTAAACGTAGTTTTTTCATATACGTGAGTGGATTACTGAACGCAGCACACATATGACACCGACACTTTGCTCTGCAGTGACTCAGAGTGTGAGGTTTATACGATGAGCTATTTACAATGATTTATCTATTTATACAGCAGGGTTTAATTTTAGCACCTGCTAAATGATCAACCATAAATGAAAAGGAGAGTAATTTTTTAAAGCAGATATATGGGTGAAATAATGCAATATGTTGTTTCAGATGAGGACTACCGGCTGATGGGTCTACGAAAGTGCATAGGGTGATACTGAGCTCAGGTTGAACAGTATCACAAGCCCAGCGGCAGCTCCTCTTTCCTTGCCCGGGGCGTTCTGGGTCCCCTGGTGCAGATCAGGTGGGGAGTCTCTGAGCTCGTGCACAGAAGTGCTTCTCAAAGAGCTGACGAGGAAAAATGGCTTTTTAAAACTGAGATCCCACGTGTATGCGGAGGGTGACTCAATGGCATGGGCACCTCATCTCGGCCCGTTGCTAAGAATAGCACCACGTCCAGTTGGGCAAAAGACAGCTGCAGCGCTGCAAGAAGTCCTGTACAGTCCTGCAACCTTAGCGGGTGGCTCCCGTATTTTACTCACTGTAGTCTCAAGTAGGAGCTGCTGGAATCTGATCCAAACCTGTCTGCCCTCATTTTCCAATTGTCCTCAAAATCTCCTTCAAAAACACCCATAACCCAGCGATTTACCATGATTTTTAAGATAAACGGATGTTGAGGGGGGTTTTATGTGCTGAGCTGTGCCTTGTCGACATGTTGATCACGCTGAAATTTGCCACCAGATTTCTACATGATGTTGGATGTTTTTCATGTGGTTACATTTTTTTATGCCGAAAAGGTGCTGTACCTTTCAAAATCTCTAACGGGCGATCCAGGCCTCAGCGCAGAAACAGGAGTAACCTGAGCTTCTTTCGGGATTTGTTTTTGCATGATTTATATAATCATATTTAAGAAGACAATGGGAAGCTTATAAAATGGTATATTGAATAAAACAAACTCAGAGCTCACAGTTCAAAGTTAGGTGACTGTAGCTAGTCAGCGTGGGCAGGGTGCATCCGCTCCTGGTGACGAGCGTGATTTTTCTGTAAAATTCAACACATGCTGCAGATGGCAAATGTGTGGACAGCGGCACTTTTCGGGCCCACAGTGGACTGCGTCCTGGTCCAATCCGCGGTCACCTTTACAGTTCATTCTCTTGGCTGACACTCTTCTGCAGAGCAGGGCACTGGGCCAAGGAGCAGAAACTGGGTAAATTCAATGTTGTGGAAGTACACTGAAAGTCCAGAATCCACACTGAACAAAACTGCAAAGCTCTCTGTTAGTACCCAGGGCTGTTCGTTAATGCATTACCAAACTTTCCTGGTCCATGAATTGTTCAGCTACCTCTGTTTTTTTTTTTTTTTTTTTTTATCATTTGGGGTCATGGGTCATGGGTCAGGATTTGGCAATTGCTCTTCAGCCTCTGCAGGCCTGCAGATTAAACTGCCACTCAGTTAATACCTGAAGGACCAAGTGAGGTTACCTGCTGCCTCATTTAACCAGCAAATCATTTCCCTGTGATGGACTGGTGTCCCATCCAGGTTGTACCTGCCTTTAATTACTGTCCTTCCAGAATAGGCTCTGGACCACCGTGATGCTGAACCGTATAAGAGGTCACTGAAGATGGTTAGATAAAAAAAGCAATTTAGAGCTGAGGAAGAGCAAAGACCAACACACCCAGGAGATCTGGAGAACAAGGAATCTGGATATCAAATAGGTTTAAAGGTTAAAAAGCGGAGCATAAATGAGACTCTCCTCAGCAGTACATTTGGCTGTGAGCAAGTAGTTTAATGTCAAAGGATTTAATGTCAAGGTTTCAGTCATGCTGTGAAAATGTTAAATATGTTAAATCTGCAAGTTCTTTATCACCAGGAAATTTCTAACAACAGTGTTAAAATGCGTAAATATCACCCCAGAAGCGCAACACATTCAGTTGCACTTAAACATGACAGCAAAGCCTGTTTACAAGAGCAAGTTCTCATACACGGAACAGAAACACTGCAGCAATCCAGCCAAGAACTGATACCTCAGTTCATGAAGTTTCTATTACTAAAGTTGCTGTGCTTAGTAAAGTATCCATGAGACTGTGAAAATAAGTACAATGATATCTAAACGTGGTGAATTAAAGGCAGTCATACAAAAAATACTTCATGTACAGCACTGAAGACAGCAGAAGGAGTACACTTTTTTATATATAAAAAAGGTGCACTGTAAATTTGATTAATGTAGTAGAAACGGCTTTGACTAAAGAAAAAAAAAACACTGAATCAACCTCAGTTATGTCTGACACCTCTCTTCAAGGTAATAGATACACTGTGAGGGTTGTACTCTGAGCTACCTGCACTGATTTACCCATTTATACAGTAGGATCATTTTTACTGTATCAATTCAGTGTAAGTACCTTGATCAAGGGTACTACAGTGGAAGCTGCCGCTGAAACCAGTGTCTTGTCAATGCAAGACAACCGTTGTAACCGCTATGCCATCTAGTGGCCCACAGTGGTGCTCATAGTCTGTAGAGGGTTATGAAAAATCACAGACTTCCTTCCATAACCAAGGTTCGTCTCATTTAAAGAAAGAATTAAAAAATAATAAGAGGAGCAGGACTGGAAACAAATACTGAATATAAAACAAACTGAAGTCTCGCACTTCTTAACAGCGGAAGATCTGCGAGTCGCTTCTTGGATGTCAGTGTGTTCTGCTGCAGCGCAATGTGTGTGACACCTAAAGCTGAAAAGACAAGCCAGTATGGGGCCAATGGCTGCTTACAGCACTGTCCCAATGTCTGCATTTCATCAAGACTTTCCATCTGTGCAGTTTTTATGACATACTCTATTTTGCTCCTCCGATGTAATAAACATGCTCAGATATAGTTACATAACCAAAGTTCACCAGACCAGGAGCTCGTGTTCAAATGGTGAGGAAAAGGTCAGACTGGCGCTAAAAAATCTCCTCGGGACGTCAGCAGCCACGGGTGCGGCTCCCTATCCATGCTGCGCTCTGAAGTGTGGTGATGCAGTAAATTAAGGATGCATATTATTTAATCTTTTGTATTACAACCCTCCACTCAATGCACCATATCTCATGTTCGAACGAAAACTGATTCGCATTTCACACGAACCTCTCACGTATTTGCGTTGCAGTTGTGCTAAATGTGTACACTGCAAATTTCCATCACTTGCACACGTGCACAGGCTGATACCGCACAGCTACTAGATACAGTGGCTCCTCTGCTGATGAACACAACCGACAACGGAGCCTGTCTGTAAAAAAAAAATGAGTTAGACCGTAAGTCCATATGTTCGTAAATCAAAAGTCACCACTAAGAAAGAATCAAAGTCTTGCAAAGTCTTGGATAAAGCTACAATAAACCAAAAATAGGCAGTAAGACTTCATGATTTGTTTGCTTTCAACTGCATCTAAATTAAGGCTGATTTCAAATAAACGAATAATACACTTTACAACTCCACAAACTCCTGCCCAATGCCAGTTGTTAACTAATTCCTTCCATAAACACGTGAAACATCCCCGTTCACCAGCACTCAGGAGCACTAGATATGAGCTGTAAACATTGTGGAAGTGAACTGAATTAAGGTGGTCCTAATATTCTTTCAAGTGCTCTTCACTAACATCTACTGGCTCAAAACAGACACGGGTCACGTTCACTCCAAACAAACCAAAAAGAAATAAAAGAGATAAGTTAAGAAAATGAAAGCAAAAACCAAATGGGAATAAATTGGAAAATATTTGTATCTTGGAGAATTCATAACTCGACTGTTTTAATGCAAGCAGCCAATATACCCAAAAAATGATGGCTTTGAGAAGAACCCGTGAGATACATTAATATGAATCACAATCCTTGCTCTATTATTACTGTTATTAGGGCAGCGTGCTCTCGCTCTCTCTCTCTCTCTCTCTCTCTCTCTCTCTCTCTCCCCCTCACCTGAACCTCCCTACTATGAGTCCAAACTCAACAGAAACTCTCTATAAGTCCACTTGTTTTTGTCTCTCTCTCCCAGTCTCAGTGCCTTTTGCCGCTCCGTTCCAGGTAGAAGTCGGCTTTCTGTCTGTCCTCGCAATGAACCACGGGCCTAAAACACTGTGCCGCGTTTGCCTTCTCTCGTCCCTTAGCATGAAGCAGCTGGCCGAGCCCCTTGTGCGCCGCGGTCCTGACAAGGCCAGCGCTAATGCGCTGAGACAGATACGCCGACGCCTTCCTCCCAGGGTGGGCGATGTGCTGTGGTCCACGTCGCTGTGCGTTAATCACGCTCTTCCACGGCCACCAAGACGCTCCCCTCCGCAGCCTCCGCGGAGTCGTCGAACAGCCTGCGGTCATATCGCGCTCGGCCAGGCTTTGCCGCAACCTTACTCCTCCACGCTGATGTTCCTCTCCAGTTGTCAGAGTCTCCCACGGTGTGACCCTCGTACCGTGACTCTCTCTCCCCTCCAGCAGCTCGCTGCCAACATGCCTGACGTGCCCTTTGCCCCGTTCTTCTTCCCACGTCTTTACTCCTCTGCCGTCAAGCTCCGCTTCGGTCCGACATCACGCGCTCATCATGCAGACTCTGGTTTATGCTGATGCTCTGTTACAGGACCACAACAGAACCGCGGTAACCGGCTCTGCTCCACAGAGACACTTAATAACGTAATGAATTCACTTATGGAGGCAGTTGTTCAAAAGCCAAATTTCTGTGAAACTTCTATGAAAGTGATGTCATGATGTGCTTGTTCTCCGGAAAAAGCCGTATCTGCCATCCGGTCAATAGGTGGAGAAGACCTGTGGATCGTCAGGACTGAGTCAGACCCTGGTGGGGGTGATGAGGATGACCGGATCACCATAACGTTTCATTCAGATTTCCTGTCTTCCTGCCCCGTGTTGTAAGAGGCAGTGCGCAGAGTCGTCTTGTCAACGGTCAAAGGAGTGACCGAGTCCAGATGTTGAAAATGGACTAAGACAAAGATCTCTAACGGTGAAGATAACTGCAGTGTCGAGATTCTTGGCAAACACACTTATTGACCTTATGCAGCTGTCAAGCTCGTGCCAAAGCAAGGATGGGAATAAACAATTTGATCAGTTTGTTTTTTCAGGCTCTGGGGGTTGGAATATACATGCTGCAGTCAGAGAGGACATACGCAGTGACCGCTGTCTTGAGGTGCAGCCTGAGGTGATGACCTCAGCAAAAACAGCATCTGCTGCAAATCCATCATAGTCTGTGTGTGCATCTTTCAGGAATCGTGATCCTGCATTTTTTGCACCACCCAAGTAATCGGGGTCTCGTGAAGTTTTAACACCTCGGTCTTCTCAGTGTCTTTTCCTAAAACTTGTTGTGGGCAGCAGGACACACATTATTATTATTATTATTATTATTATCATTATTATTATTGTTGTTGTTGTTGTTGATTACAGTGATTGATTTCATTTATACAGCAGGGCAAATTTTACTTAATTGATTTAGGGTATGTACCTTGATCAAGGGCACTACAGCAGAAGACGAGAACTGAAACCCAAGTCCTGTGAATGGGAGGGAGCAGGTCCAACCACTGCGCTCCCTGCTGCCCATATGAACAGGGTGCTAAACTCTGGAGATTCTGGTCTCGGTCTATAAACATTTTCCCTTCCAAAAAAGAGACGGTATCTAGTATCTGTAGTGCTTTGAAATACTGGTATCCTCTCATCACACAGCAGCGTCAGTGGAGGTCAGAGCATTTCTGGATGGCCTTGTGTTCCAAACCCAGTCTGACCCGCAGGACCTTCCGTCACACCACTGGAGTTGTGTAAGATGAGGCTTCCAGCCTGTTGGCGCCGCATCACCATCTCCAGGCTGCGCTGTATGTGGATGTGTAGCTTTGCTGTTTAACAGGCCTCCAGCGGGGGGAGGCATACGGAAGAGGGGCGGCCGGGGCCGACACGACGCTCCTAGCGGGAGACGAGAAACTCGCCCGCTCGGGGGCCTCACAGGACACCCTGGCCTTCCAGTCCGCTGGCGGCTCTGGCAGGGACTTGCGGCGGGCGGCGGACGTGACGCAGCTGGCGATGAGTTGCCGTGGGCTCTGGGAAGAGAAGGCCTCATCAACCAGGCCCAGCGGGTGTCTGGATGCCGCCTCCCAGGGGGTCGGGGCCTTGTAGGTTTTCTCCAGCAAGGGGGCCCGAGCGGCGGCGAGGGAGCCGTACTCGGGACTAGAGGACGAGGGGACAAACGTCCTGGGCAGAGGCAGAGAGCAGCCCAGGTCGAGACCCTGGAAAGAGAAGCAGCGGAGAAGGTCGGTGCCCGCAGAACGTTTTTTCATCAACATGTTTACATGAACAGGACGACATGACGAGTCTCATATGAGAAGCCTTAAAGAAACACATCACCCGTGTTTGCTTTCTCCCACCCCGTGTGGTCAAGACTTTGGATATTTTCTCATCTTTCATAATGTGTTGAACTTCTGCAGGGAAACAAATTCCACAGATTTGGCTTTCAAATCGGAAGGCCGTTGGCGCAGTTCCCAGGGGCCCTGCCATAATAGCCTTGAGCACGGTTCTTTACCTCAGCAGCACAATAACAGAATATGGACAACTCACTAGCTTTTCTACACCAACTGAAAGAATGAACCATAATGGAGAGCAATTAAAAAAAAGCTGGTGCACCTTTCACAACCGTCAATAAGAACCATTAAATTATCCGACTCCGGTCTCTGGGGTGACTTACAATCTTTGGTTTGTCCACTGAGCTACTTACACTGATTTACCCATTTAGAGCATGGTGTTTTTGAATATTTTTGATCATGGGTACTACAGCAGCAACGGAATTCAAACCTGGGTTCTTCGATTGCAAAGCACTTTTATTTTACCTTTCACACCTAACACTGTAACTGTGTGGGTCCTTATAAACTGGGAAGAAGGGCTTTGTGTGGGCCAGCGTCTCGGGATTGTCAGGAAATGGAATTTGGTGGTAATTTGGAGTAACTATGGAACGCAGCACTGGGCATCCTGGTGGCGTATGCTGCCCCCATCTGGGGCCTGAAGGTCAGCGCCGCTGTGGAAGCCCACTGGACGCGAGAGGCTGACTGACGCAAGCTCTCGACGGACAGCAAGCGTGTCAAGACATTTGAAAATGTGAGTGAGAAAGGGCAGGGGATACGCTCAGCTTGTAGCGCAACAAAGTATAAAGGGCTTAGGTGCTCGAATCGCCCTGGTGCAAGTAAGAGCAAAGTTTAGAGCAAAGATGGGAGAGCACGTTCCGACTTACCGGAAAAGCGTTTTTACTTTTCAGAAACACCGGAGTGCTCTCCCATCTTTGCTATAAAAATCGGTATCGCCAAATCTTTTATCAACAGAGCAGACATCCGCTGAAAAACAGGCTGCAAGAATGTAAAATCTGTCATTTTGGAATTGAAGCGCAAAGTTCGCTTGTACACAGTGCAAGTTTCAGATGAGCATCGCTGTCAGGAAAATAAACTTTGCCGTGTCTCTTTATGTGATAGAAAAGTTCTATTCTGTTAAATGACGTGCCCCAGTGACCCTTCCACGACAGTCCCAGGTGCTGTGGGGCACATGGGGAGATCTCACCAGGGTTTCGGTCTGGGACAGATGTTTGACGATCAGCACTCCGCACATCTGTGCCACCAGTCAGATTATTCCGAACTACGCAGTTAAATCCCTGCGTGTTGCTTGAAATAGAAAATGGGGCGACGCAACAGGCGGGACACCGCCCACGGCGAGAACAGAGCGGGGAACTTGGAAAGGGCTTCGGTGTCTCATCCAAGCAAGGAAAGTGCCGCGTTACCGCTGAATCAGGTTCTTTGGTGTTTGCTCTTTTTAAAAAATTAGTTTTACAAACAACTGCAAAGCGAAAAGAATGCCAGTCCGTTCGAATTCGCAGAGCTGGGGTGAAGGTCACCAGGTTACAGTATTTCTTGGGTGAGGCCATATAGCTGTCTAATAAGCATCAGAAGCATGTCCGGACACTGCAGAATTCCTTTCCTCAGTAGAAACTGTCTATCGGAGCTCAAACTGGACTTCTGAATAAAGTCCACTGTGACTCATTATGTAAATCAGTTTGTATGGAAGGTGTCAAACTGTGGAAACAGTGTCGTGGAGGTTAAGAAGGTCCAGGACAAGGGCCTGCTGCAGGGAGGCCACCCTACCCTGCCTTCACCCAGGACATCTCAGACACCCTGGACTGATCCCTCAAAGCTTTTTACTTCATTTTTAGATTAAATTCCCCTTATTATCCAGCATGCTTTTCCCCCCACTCACAGAGCAGCAGTGAGAAGTGTGAGCACACCCGGGCAACACCTGTATGGGATGAATTAGAGAGGTGAGTAAATTCAAAGTGACCCGACAGCGTCCGACATATCTGAGAAGACAAGGAGCCTCATGTCACCTCCTCATCGAACTTGCCCAACCGAAACCAAAACTAATCTCCACCTAGTGGACTCACACCTCCTTCCCACCAGTGTTGCACTTCAACAGTTCAAGCGTTTAACAAAGTTCCCCAACATCAATAACTGATCTGACAGTCAGCTGCACTTTGTCTTGGAGCCATTTGATGGCAAGGGGTTATTGCAACACTATACAAATCCAGAGCATCATTCACACTTTAAGTATTGAAATGTTTTGAAGAAAAAATAATAATTTCAGTACAAAAATAAAAGTTACAAGAGGTCATGAAAACATGACCGAAAGGCAGATGCGGTAAGAACACTGTGCACTTTTAATTCCTTAATGAGAGCCAAGATCAAAGTTTTCTCAAGAAGCTTCCAGCAAGACTCAGCTGATATTAAAGCTGTCGCTGAAACACTAGTTATTAAAATAGAGGCCCAAAGCAGATGACGCAAGAGGGATACACATTTGGGACGGCAGTCATCGTCCAAACAAAAGTGCTACTGAGTGAGGTCATCGCTGCCAAAGCACCCTGGCCACCAGTGACTCACAAGCAGAGCATTTATGAAAAACACTTGGGTTCAAATTCCTCCTCCTGCTGTAGTACGCTTGATCAAGGTACTTACCCTGAAAGGCTCTAGCGAAAAATTACCCAGATGTATAAGTGAGAAAATTTAGTAAATGCAAATAGTTCAACAATAAAATTTATTTGGAATAAATGTATTTGTGGAATAATAATGTTATGTACCATTATTTATGTATCTCACACGTGTCTCCAAAGAGGAAATGTAGGACTTGTTTATTAAGCTACTTACGATGATTTACCCATTAATACATCTGTGTAATTTTTAATACATCCATTCAGAGTACGCACCTTGATCAAGGGTACTGCAACAGGAGGTGCGATTTCTGCCTGGCCCCTTCAGACTGTACATTTAATAGCTCTTACTACTACATCACCTGCTACCCTATCTTTTTATTTACCCTAATAATATTCAATGATGCCACTCATATTTAGCTGCTGACTACTGCTGTTAAAATTTATTTTCTTAACATTACTAAATACACGGTCTGCAGAACCTAAACTTACACATAATCAATAACTTTGCATTTATGATACAGTTACCTCCCTGTGCTCTGTGTGAGATGCAATCACTTGTAGAACCTGGATAGATGGTAGGTGTACTTTGTGGGCCGCTGAGCCCCAAGAACATCCTACAGAAAGGTACCACATAACATTCTTTTTGAGCAAATGATGGACAGTTTGAACTAATTTGTTAAAATGATCATGCTGTAGAAGGTTCCAGCTCAAATGTGCTCCTTCATTAATACATTAAAAACAGATTATCATTCAGGCTGTCAGATGAGGTCAATGGACGTTTTGAAATGAAAATATCCACTTTTATCAGTTAGATACCTAAACTGCACATAAAATTAATTATCAGTATCAAAATGGTACTAATTATAGAGTAGCCCCACAATTTGCATTTATAATGTAAAGTCTCAGTAAACCATGAATACTTAAATTGTGCATTATTAGGATTCTGTGGACTGTTAAATCTACATTAAGTTTCAGGTCTTCGTTTCAACAAATTCAGCTGACAAGTGGCTAGATTTCTTATTTCGTCAATCTTTTAATGCACAGTGAAAGGTATTGGTCAATAAACATTTAAAGCAAGCGAGGGGGTGATATGCTGGGAGGCAAGACTAACAAATAAAAACAGTGCTCTGTGATTTTGCAGATGCCAGTGATGGAGGAATAAAATAAAGCATGAAATATAACAGAAGTGAACACATTCAAATGGCATGCAGGAGTGAATAACCAAAGAAACTCAAACGGAAAGAGAAAAGGTGTTTAATGTCATTGTGGTAAAGCTTACAGAAAGTGATCAATTGAAAGGAAAACAAACAAAAAAAAAAAATACATAGAAATAGAAGAAGGCAACAGATTTGACCAAAATATCGAATTAATCTAAACAAACAATTAATGCACTTTATCACAAAGCTGTTCATTCATAGACAACTCATTCAGAGCCCACCCTAACGCACACACAACTGAGAGCAAAGTTTAAATTCTGAACCCTCCCACAACATCACAAGTAGAGAGATACCTAAAATAACAGCACACTGCCTAAGTGGGGTCTACGAGGAGGTGGAAGAAAACTGTACACAACACCAGCCTGGAAGGGTGCATTGACCCTTCACACGAGTATGATCTCCACCTCTCTTGCTCAAAGCTCTAGAACCATTTATAAATCACATTTCATAATGTTCACTCTTATGCAATAAGTACACAAATTCAGCAATAAAAAAAATTGCTAAACGCTTAAAATCAGCTCTTACATCCTGCTGTCATCCAAAGACAGGTCAACACAAATATACCATCCTTTAAAAAAAATATGTCAGACTGAACACTCTATTACCTGGAGCCCTTGTTAACGGTTCCTCCTCTAAAAAAACCAGAATTAAAAATTGTGGTTTTAATGTCATACACTTTACTTTTCAAGATCTCAGGCATCACGTCCTTCCACCATTAAACAGAGTTTAAGCAAAAAAAATTACATGCAACAATTACATGCATCTTCATGTCTTCTTTCAATAAAAAAAACCTATTTGTCACCGTTTTCCCTTAACTTTTCAACGTTTTTGATGTTCTTTTGCTTTCTATGTCTTCTCAAAATAAATGTTTCCCTTCCTCAAGCCTTTATAATTACATTCCACCTTAATTCTCACTGTCTATTTTTGCAAAAAGGAGCATCAGTCCTTACAAATTAACACTTTCCACAGCACAAACTGACGATACAATTCCTGGCCAACATATGCTGCATGCCGACTTCAGAACTTCAGTCTTTCTGCTCATACTCCCAATAAACATGAAACAATTCAGTCTCCAGTATGGACCTCAGCACATGCTGTCATTATCATTTATACAGTCTCCTTCTGAGAAATCTACATAAAGATGCTCAATAACACTTGTATGTTGGAGTGTCCACCAAGCTTTCTTTCCATACAAAGGAATAGATTTTTGAAGGCAAAATGTCATCAATTTGCCTAATAAAAAGCAGTGCAATGAAATCCAGTTAAAAAACACTGAGAAAGTGTGTTCTCAGGATGTGTGAACATACAAGCACTGGACTATTAACTGACTCCTGTAATCATTTTTGAACCTGGTGACCAAGTTCTCAATAACATGTGCACTAGGTGCCATTCTGAGCACCTCGGAGCTGATAGTTTGACACATCACTACCCACAATACCCATCACTCCTGTGCTGCAGACGCCGGCTTCCACACCTGTGCCGCTGACTTTTTGGCAGAGAATTTAGGCCGTGGGGCCACCTGAGGCCCGGCACCAGTGACAGATGCTGGTTTTGGAGGAGCCTGAAAGCTGGGAACCATATAGGCATGGGAAGCAGGTTGAAATGACAGACCTGGAGTGGTTTCATATGGAGGGGTCTGAACTGCTTGATAAGATTGAGGTGGAGCTGCCTGGTAGGGAGAGTTTGGAGCTTGTTGGAAAGGAGCATTTTGATCATGCTGGTGGGGAGGGCATGTTGTTGACTGGTAATAAGGGTTCTGAGGTTGCTGGTAGGGGCTGGTAGGAACTTGGTTATAAGGGGTGTTAAATGTTGGTTGGTAGATATTAGCAGGGCCTTGGTGATATGGACCATCTTGCAGAGAAGTTGATGGACTAGCCATCCTGTAAGAGTGTGGCTGGGGCTGTTGGGCGTATGGGGTGGTAATGGGTTGGGCAGGAGTGAATGGCTCATATCTAACTGGTTGGCTTTGAGTGACAGGAGCAGGTGTTGGGGTTGGGGCTGCTTTTGATGGTGGGCTTTTTGCTTCCACAGCTGACCCATATATGAAGAGGGAAGAATTCAGCTGATAGGGTTGATGTTTCATCACATCCAGAGCATGGAGAGGTTTGGGAGCTGTTCTCGCTTTGCCCTTGTTTTTGGTGTTTGAAGATGGGGTAGAAGGTGATGGCTGCTTCATCGCTCCAGGGGGATAAGAGGGAGACTGAATGGGATTGTATGCCAAGGGAGGGGGTGCTCTTATATTAGGTGAATACTTCCAAGAACTGGGCAAAGAAGGAGTGGGTGAGGATGATCTAACCTTGTTTGCCTGCACTGTAGAGGAGTCCACAACAAACTTCTCCATACGAGACTGCCTCTTGGCAAAGAGCTCTGCGCCTTTTCCTCGCAGGGCGGGCATTTCAAAGGCAGAGCCAACTCCTCCAGCTACAGAGAGGTTTCCTGTTGGTGCGGAAGATCCTTGAGTGTAAGAGTTCATCCTCTGTAGGGGAGGAGCTGAATTGGATGGACTTTGTGGTTGATTCCAAGTTTTCATGGGCTGATGAGACACTGTGTGAATTTGGTTTGAAGCCATGAGGGCCTGCTGTGGCTGTGGAGTCCAGGTGCTCATGGATGGCTGTGATGTTGCATGAGCAGGCGGTTGTGCAACCCAGGAAGGGGGTTGCTGTCCTTGACTCAGAGCTGGGGCCCAAGGGCTCACTGGTGGTTGTGGTTGTCCACGATGAGGAGCTAGGCCCCAAGTGTTCACCGGTGCCTGTGTTGATGCCTGAGCCTGGCCCGGTGAAATCCAAGGAGGATGTGACTGATTTTCACTCTGTGCTGGAGCCCAAGCATTGACATGAGGCTCTCGATGGGTCAGAGGGGCAGTTGAGGACCAAGAACTTATAGGTGGTTGTTGGTGTGTTTGAGGTGATGAAGCCCAGGATGGCTGGGGTGGTGCCTGTGTTCCGGCTGGAGACCAAGCATGCATCGGTGCTTGCGGCTGAGCCTCCGGTTGAGCCCGGGGCCAAGAACTGACGTGCAACTGTGACTTTAGCTGTTCTTGTGGCTGTGCTGGTGAAATCCAAGAAGGCTCTGCCTGTGCTTGAGTTTGGACAGGAGCCCAGGAACTCGCAGGTGCCTGCTGTTGCTGTTCAGGTTGAACTTGAGACCACGAACTCACATGAGAATGTGGCTTTGGTGGCACTTGTGAAGCCCAAGGTGCCTGCTGCGCTGACTGAGTGTGAGTTGGTGTCCAAGTATTCGCTGAAGTCTGTGGTTGTGATTGAGGTTGAATCCAAGTACTCACATTTGATTGAGACTCTGGCTGAGGAGGCTGCGTTTCAGATGGTGTCCAAGTACTCACATGTGGTTGAGACTCTGGCTGAGGAGGCTGCGTTTCAGATGGGGCCCAAGTACTCACATGTGGTTGAGACTCTGGCTGAGGAGGCTGTGTTTGAGATGGGGTCCAAGTACTCACATGTGGCTGAGCATGTGGCTGAGGCTGGGTTTGAGATGGGGTCCAAGTACTTGCATGTGGTTGAGTCTGTGGCTGGGTTTGAGATGGGATCCAAGTACTTACATACGGCTGAGACTGGTTCTGTGGCTGGGTTTGAGCTGGGGTCCATGTATTCACTTGAGGCTGAGGTTGTGTCTGAGGGTGAGATTGAGACAGAGTCCAAGTACTCATGTGTGGTTGGGACTGTGTCTGTGGCTGGGATTGAGCAGGTATCCAAGTACTGACATGCGTCTGTGGCTGTGTCTGGGTTTGAGATTGAGTGCTGGAACCCTCGTGAATCTGTGGTTCTGCCTGTGGCTGTGGTGTGGACTCCCAATCACTTTCAGCTTTATTTGGCTGTTCTTGATTCTGAGGTGGACTCTGCATTCCCAGCTGATGCTGAGATTCTGGCAGACTTCTAGCACTTACTATGTCATGCAGTTGTGGGGAAGGTGACTTCTCAGAAATTGCAGTGGGGGCGGCAACTGGGGCAGGTGGAGGACCTTGGGCTGAAACTGATTCAAAAGAAGAAGCAGCAGCAGGGGTAGAAGATGCTTGAGTGAGTTCAGTGTGTTCTGGATGAGAAGGAGCCTGGTCACCAGAATCAGGTGGAGGCGACCATGGTGGGGAAGCTGGATTGATGATGGGCTTTGGGGCAACTGGCGGGGGAATCTTTTGCTTGACCTTTGGAGACTGCAAGAAATTACATGCTTCTGCACCCAGACTAAGGTAGTCTTCTTCTGCTCCCAACTCAAAGCCTGCCTTTTTATTACTCTTGTTCAGGAGATTCAGAAGCTCAGGATTTGGGGACACCTTAGGAGGATCTTTGAAAGTAAACATGGGTTTTGAGGTGTTCCTCCTTCTGGTTTCCTGCAGGATTCCTGTCCTGATCGCAGGAACAGAAATGCGCTCATCTCGTGAGGCTATCTGTTCCCCAGAGACTACTGGAGACCAGCCTTGAGACGGGACAGTGCTGTATGCTAGTTGATCTGAGCTGGTGACATCCCTTGATGGTGAAAAGGGGGTCGGTGCTTTGTTCTGCACCCCAGAGAAGGGTTTTGCTGTTCTGTTGAGGATGACAGTGGATGATTCACTTGCCTGGTGCACCACACCATTCATGCTATGAGAATATTGCTGAATGTGCTGCTGTTGGCAACGTTGCTGCTGGTAGTCCTGTAGTTGGTACTGTTGCTGTGGCTCATAATTCTGCTGCTGGTATTGCTGCTCTTCTTGGAGCTGCTGTTGCTGTGGCTGCAGTTGTGGCTGTTGTTGAAACTGCTGCTGTTGCTCTGGCTGTTGTTGGAAGTGCTGCTGTTGCTCTGGCTGTTGTTGGAAGTGTTGTTGCTGTTGCTGGTGATGCTGTTGCTGCAGGTTGACATGCATGTAGATCTGGCTATCTACGGACTGCATGTAGGACCTCTCTTGCATATGGTAAGGTGCTGTCATCGACATGCTGGTGCTCTGAACTTCCTTGACCCCTTCCACTGGTATCCCCTTGCGGCGCATTTCCTCATGCTCAGCTGTGATCTCGTCCACCCTCTGCCTACGCTGGGCAAACATCAGGGCCCCTTTGCCCTTGGTTTCAGGCAGGTGTTCCATCTCTTCCTGGTCCTCAAGTTTCCTCTCAATCTCCAGAAGTCCCGTGTCCCAATCAAAGGTCACAAGGCTGCCGCTGCTCTGGGCTTTAGCGAAGATCTCCTCGTCTAGCTCTGACTCGCTGGTGGCCAAAACGGTGAACTCGACTGCGTGTTCCTTTCCTCCCTCTTCACCTTCGTTGCCTTCGTCCTCCGGTGCGTCGTCGCCAGTCCCGTAGCTCACAAGCGTAAACTGCTTGGCCCTCTGCCGATGCTTCTTGAACATCAACACCCCCTTGTTGTTAGGGTTGGGTGCTGCAGTCAGGAGCAGAGCAATGCGCCTACATTTAGACTTGGCCTCCTTCACCTGCTTCTCTGACTGGCTCTCACTACGCCTGAACCCTGGAGGGCAGAAGGGGAAATGGGGAGGGGGCAGAGAGAGAGAGAAAAGTAAAAGTATGACACTAGTTTAGAAGACTGCTCCTAGTGGCCTACTTTACATCTACATGAAGTAACCAATATTAATAGCGCTAGCACCCAAACTAACCACAAACCACTTCAGAATGATATGGGTGCAAAGAAGAGATAAGAGATGCCTTATATCATCTTAGAAATCAAAGATCACACTTTGAAATCATCAAACTTTTCAAATACACTTCAGTTAGACATTTTTATCTGAATTACTGAAGAAGACTTCGTAATAATGAGCTTTGTATAAATCTATTTTTCAGTGTTAATGTACTGGAGAATACGTGAGTAAAAGCAAAGGTCAGAAAGCATACAGTATGCTTTCATAATACCATAAACATAACTAAACTTTAATAAAGCTATACAAATAACTAACTTTATTAACTGCTCTCTGTTCTTTTTACTTTCATAATAAAAAAAAGCTAATGCCATGGATCTGTAGTCCCAACTCTGCTGTTCGCTGGAATCATGTGGCTGCAGTTCAGGCTTTAACTGGTGTGTTGGTTTTATATTGAGATCCACATAAATCAAACACCATTGCACTCTTGACAACCCACAGATGAGCTGAGCATAAAGGCAACAGCAAAACAGAACAGTCCTTCCTTTAAATTAGACTTTAATCCACCATCAAGTATACGGTACAGCAGTCGTGGAATTGCATACAGTATGCACTAAGTAGCACAAAAGGCTCACCAAAAATAAATGTTCAACACATACAGTTGATATTTCAGTATTTAACACAAGAACAACAGATGGGAAGGTGACGGAATATCTATACAAGTCCATATCTGTAGTTCAACGAATCTCAATGGTAATTAATCCACACTGCACGACCGTGCCAAGAACATTGACCCACAACACGGAACATGGCTACAGCAATAAGACTGGCAAATGAACGTGACAATAAAGTCATTTAAAAAAATTGAATCTGACCATTTTTTTCCCGACTAACCTCAGGGTCTTGAAGGCAGCACGAGTTAAGGAGGATACTTTTTGCTCTAGTGGGGACACGCAGTTTTAAAGGATCAGATGTCGCAGCGGAGGACCACATGTCTGTGTCCGTCAAGCATGCTCATGCAGGCATGGTCAGTGCGCTCCCGTTTTATTCTTAACCACGGCGGGTCGACGTACGGGGCCAGCCGTCATGCACCTGCCAAGCTACGCTTCGCCCCCGGTGGCCAGGAGCTTAAAAGGAGCTAAACAAGGGCCCCTTGGTGGCTAACTCCACTCGTGCGCACTTCCGCATCTCCTTTCACACCACCATTGTGACATATAGTAATCATAACCAAACAGAATGTAATTGAGAAAGAAACTTATCCTTCCTGCAATCCTTCTGCTACTGTTTTGATTGTGCACCTTTGTACATGTCAAGTTCAGAGGACGTGTTCCAAGGTGTCTGCCATACCTGCTATGTCACCATCCACAGTCTTATGAAAGCCCTCATAAATCAAAAAGGTGTGAGAAATTAACCACAAATCGGCAGCGACACTGGAGGGGGTCGGAGTGGGCCGGGCTACTTACGAGCGTGCCGAGCACGGTGCTTGTTGGGTTTGCCGGTGTCCTTCTCTGGCTCTGAGTCGAGCTCCTCTGGGGAGAATCCGAATGAGACAGAGGCAAGAGGAACCTCTGAGGGATCGGCTGCATCCTCAGGATCGGCCTGCCCACCCCCCCCTGGGTCCGCCCCCAAGTCCGCTTCCACCCTGTCCCGAGAGTCCCTGGGGTGGCACTGCAGGGTCACTTCCACCTGAGCCAGGGAGGATGGGGGCCTCGCAGGGGACTGCTTGCCGGAGCTGGAGACGTACAGGGAGTGGGTGGTGCTACAGGTGTGGACAACCTCAGCGTTACGTCCTGGGGGGGCCTCATCCAGGCTGTGGTCTGAGAGCGAGAGCTGCAGCTCCACCATGGCCCCCGGGGAGAAGGTCTCCAGCCTGCACGAGGTCTCTGCGTCACTCTCTGCCTCCCCATAGTACGCCTCATCCTGAGACTCGGAGATGTACAACTCCCTGGTGGGTAGTGCCCGGCGGGCCGGCCAGATCTCCAGGGTGGTGCTCTCCAGGTTTTCACCAGTGGACTCTTTGTCCTCGTCTGACTCTAGCAGCTCTTTGGTCCCACACCTGCTCTCGGGACAAAGAGAAGGGGTGTCACAAAAGCCCCCTTGGTCCAGCGTGTCCCAGTGAGTGTTGCCTTAGTCTGTATTTGGATCTGGCATTTTAGCACGATATTATAGTATCGTGGTATAAACATTTACATTTACAGGTTTGTCAGATGCTTTTCTTAAAAGTGATGCACAACTCAGAAGAAACAAAAGTGCACCAACAACAGTGAGCTTTAGACACAGACACAGGATTTTTGACAAAGCATGTGTGCCTGATACCACCATGTTGCTGGTTCACATCCCTCGTGTAGCTCCTACAGAAGTGACATTCAAATATCAAATACATAGCAGATGGTTTTGGACTCGTTTATTTAACTGTCAGGGAACCAGGAGAGGAGAGCCTCTGAAAGAGATGGGTTTGAGACCCTTACTGAATGTTGCAAGGGATTCAGCAGCTCTGAGAGGCAGAGGGAACTCTTTCCACCTATTCGATGCCAAACCTGACAACCTACAGAGCTTCAGTTTTGGACCTGTTATGAGTGGGAACACGGTATAATGGTATGTGGCGTAATAGTATGTAGTGTCATGAACTAGGTTCTGTGGGATCTTGCTGTGAGTCCAGATGGAGAATATAGACAAGGTACTGCACAATCATTGTGCCAAATCATACTGTGTATAGTAAAAGGCAAGAGAGGCGAAGACGAGCTCACAGACAGGAGTGCGAGGGGAAATGTTTCCATGTCCCCCACCTGTGCTGGCTCTGAAACATCTCGGCCCTTCAGGCTGCGGAAGGAGGGCAGTAATACAGAGCTGTGTGTAGATGGAGATCACAGCTTGGTCCCTTTCCAGTCATCACCTCCACAGACCAAAGGACCATAAATCAGATGCAGAATAATTTGTTTAAACAAGTTCAATTGGGTTTTTCCGCCTGACCTTTCCATTTGGCTCAAGTGCTTTCTACTCGGGGAGGGGGGTTTGGGTGGAGGGGGTAATAAAGGGCCCGCAAGCAATGAGGTACTCTGATGCCGTCTCAGCCGATTTATGATGGCGCAACCGCGTGTTGAAAAGGACACGTCTGTCTGTGGGCAGGTCGGCTAGGCTCCGGAGTGGCTCTCTATAACACAGGTTCTGCTCTGCTGCCCACACACAACCCCTGGCTGTAAAGCTGGGGTGTCTGAATGCAAATGAAGCCCCGATACTCCGGTTACAGGCCATCGTTGCCCGGATCAGAACCGCTCTATCAGCCGTGGACCAGGATCTTCACCAAAAAACCTCCCGCAGGTGTGTTCTGCAACACGACCCATTGGGGTGACGCTAAGGCAAGCTTCCTTAACAGTTACGTCTTTCCCCGATGTTCTGAAGCTGTGCACCGCATCCCACGTGCTGCCGTTACCTTTTCACAAGCAGACGCAGGCTGTGGGCAGAGCCATCAGCGAGGGCCATGATTTCCGAGAGGGCGACGTCCGCGCATGGCTGGTCGTTCAGCGATACGAGCTGGTCGCCCTCGGCGAGTCCCACCAACGCCGCAGGCCCCTCTGCTTCCACCTGAGGGAGCAGAGCAGGAGAAGCCGTTGCATGATGGCTCCCCCTTTGAGAAGACTAGTAAAAAACCAAACGGCTTAAAGTGGTTTAAACGGTTTCCTAACCGTTCACTTCCATGTATGAGAAGCATGTGGACTGTGGCCACCCTGAGGGCGGTGGCAGGAAGGACTACAGAAGCTCATTCCAAATAATTTGCTGTTATTCGACAAGCTGCAAAAAGACACAGTTTACCATTTCACCCAACCCTACAGTGCGACAGTAGGTGGCGCAGTGATTAGAGCCATTGCTTTGTACACAAAGAACCAGGGTTCAAATCCCAACTCCTGCTGTGGTACCTTGAACTCATGCTGAACTCGTGGAGTAAAAAAATGACGCTGCTGTATAAATAGTACATGAGTGTAAGTGAATCAGTATTCAACACTCTAAGTCACCTTGAAGAATAGTGTAAAATAAATGAGTAAATAACTAATAATACAGAAGGAATACACAGGACAACATTCATTTGCTTCCTGTGAACATTGACCACTGTCTTCATTTCAGTCTGGACCAGTTTTTTCTGAAATCCCTCCCAGACCATCTCCAATCACAGCAGGAGACATGTTCAGTCTAACCCGATCTGGGGGCAGAATGTACTGCGACAGGTGGTGATGACGTGAGTCGGTGTGGGGTGGGGGGGGGGGGGCATATGATTCACTGTTGGTTTAAAGGACCAGGTCAAATAGTACAGTAGCTGCAAATAAACCTGACAAACCCAAACTAACCTCTGTTTGGCTTTCACACCATGTCAGTGGACACTCAGGGTTGGTTAACCTGTCATTTAACCTTCTGGTTATACAAGTTAATGTGCCATTAAACCATCTTATTTCAAAGGTTAACCTACTAGAAAACCTAGTGCTTTTAAATGTTGACCTACCGCTAGTCCCACAGGCGTCAGAGGCTAATCTAGCATTAAACCACTGTATCGGAGTTTAACCGACCACAAAATCTGCTGGTTTAGGAGAACCTGCTACAGCACTGGGCAGTTCTGGCCCTTGGGGGGACCAGAGAAGTGGTATCTGGGCACCCCCAAGCAGTGCACTGCAAACCACAGCTAATAGAATCTGTCAGGCTCTATAGCTCCCCGACGCGGTTGTAAGAACACACAGCAGAGCTCTTCGAATAAAACAGTCATTTAAGCACTTCCAGTTGTTATTATTTATAGACTCGGTACTCCAAATGATATTTGACCACTTCAAACTATTTTAATCATCAACTGGGTGTCCTTTTCAGCTTAACATGAGGTCATTTATAAACAGGCAACTGTCCATGGGAAACCCAAAGGATTGTTGGAGTTTTTTTTTTTTTTTTTTTTAAATTTAGTTAAAAACTATTTGGAATATGGCTATTCAAAGTCAGTCATACATAATACTTTAGACAGCATTTCTGCCTTTGAGATGATCATGTTGGTATCTAAGCTAAAATAACTTTAGTATCCAAATACATTTGCACATTCAAGGAATTTGACAAGCTAGGAAGTCATTCAAAACAGCACCAAAGCAGTAGGGTAGGTGCAACACTAAATACACCACAAAATTTATATATATCTAAAACCAATATAAAACATGAAAATACATTAAGTAACAGTGAAGTAATACTTTCCTGCTTACCTCGATAATCATTTAAAAAATACTGAACAATGTAAGGTTCAAGCCAAGATATGATGCTATTAAATTAAAGGAAGATATTTCAGGTGTAAAAAGAGAATCCCGTTTCCTGACAGTGAAGTCCTTTGGTAAAATCCTATAATATCCTGTAACCTGTAACACACCTGCGTGGAAGCGCCCGGCGATACAGAGCTCGCCTGTAGTTCAGCGCTCCACCACCTGGGGGCGACAAAGAGCCAAAGCACAAACACTGCGGTTCTGCGCTGCACTTCAATGCGTGTGTTAGTTTCAAGTTTATTGTCATAGGTACAAGTACCGTGTACAAGTATCATGAAATTCTTTTTGAATGCTTCTCCACAGACTATGGACAAGGACAAAGACAACAGAAATACTGCACAAAACAAAACAATCACAATGACAATGAGTAATGCAATAGCAATAATGATAAATAATGGTAACAGCAGTAACAATAATACCAGTAGACAGCCAGAGAACTCAGAACACGGGAATGATCATGCTTAAAGTGACAGTGTAATCTACCAATGTGCCTGGGCGGAGCAGTCCAACTCTAGTTACTAAAGGTTGCACATTAGTGAGTGTTGTATACTCTCAGCTGTTCCTGTACCTAGCAGTGCGGGTTCGAATAGACCTGAGCCGCTTTGCAGATGGCAGAGAAGAGAAAAGTGCCCACGTGGGGCGACTGTGATCTTTCACGATACGCATCGTCTTTCTGAGGTGCGATGTAGGTGTCCTGGACTGCTGGTAGCTGTGTGTCGATAATTCCCTGAGCTGTTTTGACCACCCTGTGCAGGGCTTTCTTGTCCTGTACGGAGCAGCTGTCGCCCCGGGATGTAATACACCCCGTGAGGACGGACTCCACAGCACACCTGTAGAAAGTGGTGAGGACTGTAGCCGACATCCCGGCTTTCTTCAGACGCTTGAGGAAGCGGAGGCGTCGATGGGCCTTTTTGATGGCCGATGCTGTGTGCTCAGTCCATGTGAGTTTGGCAGCGAGGGTGACCCCTAGGAATCTGAAGCTGTTGAACCTCTCTACAACGTCCCCTCCTATTCAGATGGTTGCATGAGCCGTATCCTGTTTCCTGAAGTCAGTTACTAGAGGGAAAAATGCTGGGTGTGTTTTCATCGGTATCCTCAGATTTGGAACCAACTTAATACAATATCACTAATTGTTCTGGGGAACTGAATGTAATTATATGGTACTTAAGGTGTTGGGAATAGTTAAATTGCTTTTGCCTTTCCTAATCCAGGAGGAAATTGCTGGGAATTACACTCTTCTTTGTTTAAGAATATTCTTTTACTCTGTGAACTGCTATTTATCACAGGAGAGGACTATACTTCTCAATAATGTGATTATCATTGTATTTCTGATGGTCCTGCAGAGGAAACTGTGGGTCATTCTGGGACCCCATCAGTGACTCCTTTTGCATTTTCCATTGACCACATTAACTTACAGCTGATATGAACTTGTGCTTGACTTTGGGTAGCGAAGAGGCCATGTTTTGTACCTATTTGTGTTTTTAGCTATTTGTTTTACACACAGAGGCCTTCCCACGCACAGGGAGTGCTCTTCTGGAAGCCGAGGTCATGTACACAACTATAAACACGACCTTTTACGCCAAAGCGATCTGTCAGACCCCCTTAAAAAAGATGGATCTCCCTCCCCAGGAAAAAAGGGTAACCCTTCCAATTCAGCGTAAACCGCACTCACATGTAACGGCATCATGACGGCACATTGAGTAACACCGGTGCCTCGCATGTCCTGGGCTGTGAGTTTGGACACGGGCTCAAATCCAACTTACATGTCCTCCCTGAGTTTCCTTCCACAGTCCAAACATGTGTTTTAAGTAGACTGGTGACTCACAATTTGTCGTTTGTGTGTGTGTGTGTGTGTGTGAGATGGACATCCATCATGTAGCCTTCCTCACACCCTGTGCTTTCAGAACAATAGGGTCTGGACCACCACAACCCTCCACTGGGCAAATTGCTATTAATAATACGCTACCAGATACAAGGGGGGGGCGGTGGCACAGCAGGCTTGGCCTGTACCTGTTCTTTGGTGGGTCTGGGGTTCAAGTCCTGTTTGGGGTGCCTTGCGATGGACTGGCGTCCCGTCCTGAATGTGTCCCCTACGCACTGTATACTCTGGCTCGCCGCAACCCTGCTCGGGATAAGCAGTTTCACTCAATGTGTGTGTGCTTGATATAATTAAGTAAAATATAAAGAAATGTGCTCTGCGTCCAGTGGTCACTGACACTCAAATTTAACATAATTTCACGGGCGCAAGGTGTGCTTTGCCTTTTTTGTCCTATTCAATGACACGGTACTTTTCAAAAGACTTTTAATAAAATCTCTTCAGGGTGCTTCTTTCAGGTCTCCCAGTATGAACGATTTACATAATTCAGAAGCAACATGTTTGTTACAGTGACTGAAAACACAGAAAAAATGTGATTTTGTGAAGATATTTATAGCGTACTTTCCTTCTCGTCTTACACTCGGTTTTTCGATGACTGCCCGAAGCTGGAAAATGATGCTCTTCCTTTGAACTGCATGGACGTTCAGGGTCCCGCATGGAGTCATGAGGGCTCGCGTTTCTTTTCAACCAACCCAAACCACGTGCCCTCGAGGAGAAGATGCTCGTGTTACATTTGCATTAGAATTCGACGTCTCCTAATCTAGCGTGAGCGCCTGAGCTCCACAAACGCGCGCAGATGTAAACAAGGAGTTCCTGGAGCAGTCGGGTGACACACGCGCAGAGCAAACTGTCTGCCTGCGGGAAGAGCTGCTGACAACCACAGGAGCCTGAAAAAAAAAGCCTCCATCTTACACATAATTCTACTTTGTTGATCAAATGGCCTCCGTTGCATTATTATTGTGCCATATGATTACGGGCAATTAATCAGCCTTAAAAAAAGAAACCAGCACAGGAAACTCTGAAATGAAGCCCACATGGCAGACAAGATGACGTCCCTCTGAGCGCAGTCTTCAAACACAGCTTTAAACAATTAGGTCTCCCAGAGCAGAGCAGGCTTCTCCTGGTTGCCAAATAGGTAAGACACACACACACACACACACACACACACACACACACAGAGCTCATCGAAACAGTGCCTCCTCCTAACTCCACTTCTCCTTTTATAGAGTGTTTATCAAAATTGTTCCGTAGGCATATCACACATGTGGTTGTGCTTTAAAGTGGCACCGTGAACCACAAGGCTCATGTGCATCTCTGTGATTGGAGCTCTCTCCCAAGGCTGCTGCTATTGGACCCTAGATGGACTTGGTACATTTACATTTATTCATTTAGCTGACACTTTTCTCCAAAGCTACTTAGAATGTTAAGGTTAAAATTATTTACCCATTTATTCAGGGGGGTAATTTTGCTGGAGCAATTCAGGGTAAGTACCTTGCTCAAGGGTACCACAGCTGGAGGTGAGGCTCAAACCTGCAACCTTTGGGTCCATAGGCAGTTGCTCTAACCACTACACTACCAGCTGTCCTGGATAGTTTGTTCAAATAATATTATTCACTGTTAATTAACTCATTTGTTTCTCCAACACGCTTTACTACGTGAGTTTCGTACACTAAGCTACTTACACCGATTTACACTTTGTGCAGTACAATACATTTTTATACGGCACCCACCATAAAGAGTGACTAAGCACTTCCCATACGCATTACATAACAAATATCTGCCAGAAAGATTATGCCTTAAAGAAATATAACTGGGATAATAAGGGCAACAAGCAAACAGCTGAATAACGAAATAAATACTTGGATACAAGAAAGAGAGTAATCAACGATGTATTTCATGATGATACATTTACACAGGGAGGTGATTTTTTTATTGTTTCAATTCAGGGTGAGTACCTTGATCATTAGTATTTCAGCAGGAGGAGGTTCCTCCTTTCATTGCGAGGTAACAGCTCCAACCAGTGCATCACTTACTGCCGCTTAATATTGAGGTGCATGAATGGAAAAGGGGGAAAATGATGAGCTGTGAAAGAAAACTTTGATGAAACATCTAAAAAGCGAATAAATAGTTTCTGGGGAGCGAGCGGTAGAATTGGAACTTGTCCGTGCAGCAGGACAACGCTCAGCAAAGCTGCGCCAGCGGTCAAACCTCTTTAAATGATTGTTACCACAAGGCGGTTAGGGGGCGTCAGCACATGTCGCCGAGAATGAAGAACGGGGAACCCAAAGGTACCAGATGTATCACTGCAGCAGCAACACCTGTGTGTGTGTGTGTGTGTGTGTGCGCGTGTGTTATGTATTGCTGAGCATGTGAAAACATTCGTGTCCACAAGCATGACAGCACTCTGTACGTATAAATTAAAAATGCAAACACGTTCCCCGGTTAATCACTTAGCCTTTATGAAGTACTTATCGTATAGATTATTCCTTAAGTTCAAAGAAAAACACAAGATGCGCACACACACACACGCGCGCGCGCGCCAATTTACGTAAAGGCACATGTTAGCAGACACTTGCAAACACACGCACAGATACCAACACGCGCACGCAATCGAAAAGAAATGTACTCGTCATGGGGCACAAGCACACGTTCGCACCGACACTCAGACTCACAAACGGATACAGGCACCCTCGCGCACGCTCTTACACGATGCCAGAGAAAAGGCCCCGCGTACCGTTCGACCTGCAGTGAGTCACGCCTGCACAATCCGCGCTGCTCGGCCAGGACTCCCAAAGCGATCGTAAAAAGAGCTCTCCTTTTAAGGCCAACAGCCTCCCGCCGGCAGAAAGCCTCTGCCGTCCGCTTTTTTGTGGACACTTTCTCCCGAAAAGGAAACGGCGGACGCGAGCAGGCCGACGGCAGCTTCGGAGGATGGAGACGCACAGGGAGAGACAACGGTTGGGATGCTGCGAGCTCTCTCTCTCTCTCTCTCACGGCCCAGGGACACGGGTTCGAAGGTTTCCGTGCCCCCCCTTTCCTCTCCGAGGGTCCTCATTTCCTCAGACGGGTCAGCTGTGTCTTCCAGAGGACGGTCCAGGCGAGGTCAGGCCACACAGACACCGGCTCAGCCGTGTATGTACAGTGGTCTTCTTGCAGAATCACGCTGGATGGTGGAGGGGCTCCGTCTTGCACAACAAAACTTGACCGCCTGTGGTAAAAACTGCTGCAGGGTTAACTTCGCCGATTTACCCGGCAAGGTCCTGTTTAGTAAATCTGTCCCTGGACAACAGCTGCTTCTTCCACAAATTCAATAGAAGTTTAATGCAATCAGCCTAAATTGCCATCATGAACTCCAAGTATGGTCTCAGTGTGTCTCCTGACTTATAAAGTAATAAAGGGTGTGTTTTTCATTCCCAGCTGCTCTTAACTGGCCGCATTTCACCGTCGGCTTCCTGGTTACTCTTATTTATTCCGTTATTTGACAGGGATTATGATTATGCGTGATTATGATATCACAATTAATTTTCCAGAAACACAAACCAGCTGCGCAGTCAGAACTGCTTTTCCGAGATTGTCATCCGACAAAGTGACAACAGCGAAGTGACATCTCTCTCCTGCTCGGTGCAGAGAAAGACAGGAGATATGAGGCAGAGGAGGACAATTTTTGTCCTCAGGATGAGTTCAGTACCAAAATATTCCTGTGACCTCCATTAGACTTCTGCCATCAATCACAAAAACATTCTTGGTGTTTGCATAAAATAACTTTAGTGTTCGCTGGATTGCACCATCGGATACATCCAAGTACCATTCATTGCTGGAAATGATTTGTTCAGAAAAGTGTACACTAAAAACTGTGTTTTCCATGCAGGACCATGAATACAGTGTTAAAGCTACCCTCAAAATATGTCCGAATATTCCGGCATTTATTTAAAGCATGAAGTCCGGGGCGAAAGTAACATTCGCACACATTGTCTGAAGCCGCTTGTGGGGTCACGGCAAGCCGGAGCCTAACCCTAACCCAACTTGGGGTGCAAGGCTGGAGGGGACGCACCCCGGAAGGGACGCCAATCTGCCGCAAGGCACCCCAAGCAGGACTCGAACCCCAGACCCACTAGATAGCAGGCCCTGGCCAAACCTGCTGCATCACCGTGCCCTTAAGTAACATTCAAGTAAAAAATAATGAAGTCACACATTCCCAGTTTTTGTGTCATCAGAAATTTGTGTTGTAACGCTCTGTCACAGGAGTAGCTGCGCTCGTCTGAGGACGTTAGATTTACGATAAACTTTTGATAAGGTTTAGTGCAAGAACTTGGTCCGAGACTGATGTCAATTTAACATTCATTTTAGCAAGAAACCCTAAAGGAGTGGCCTGGTTATTAGCGACAGGGTGTTAAAATATCCCCCACCGCACTAGAGGGCACTCGTCCGAGCAGCAAAAAATTTGTGAATGTTGAAGGGTCTAGTTTATAGAAATTGTTGGAGCCTTAATAAAAGTGAATAAGGATGTAAGATGAGGCCATGGCAATGTGCACAACCGATCGACGATGACCTCAACGTGGCGCAACCCAGCAGAGCAGGAGCTCACGAAGGCAATGGAGGAGAAAAAAATCCTCACGGAAACACATGGCTCACTTGCGTCCGTTCTGCCGAAGTTGCAATTCCTCGTAACCTTTCTGTGAAATAAGAAACACTGACAAAAAGTGAGATGAACACGAGAAGAAGGAAATGCCCTCGTCTCAGGACTCGGCATCCACCACCTCTGATTCCCCCGAGCTCCTGACCTCCTGCTCGAACCCAGAGTAGAGGCGTAACATAAATCTGGGGATTAATCACTGCTTTCTTGTGCCCCTCCAGCCAGTGACTTCATCCTCTGTTTATGTGCCTCTTAATGAGAACTTGAGCCCATTTTTGGCTGCCTCGTCGAAGGACTGGACCTCACACCGAAAAGTATGATTTTACGTCTGATTGCACAAATGTTCTTGGAGAAAAAAACAATCGGCTCCATCTGAATATGTGTGCATTTATGTGTCGTGAGCAATACTGCCAATTTTGAGCACTTCATCTCGTCAACCATATCGGCGTGGATTTCTGGACTCATCCACAACGTAATATGAAGTATCTTCATGCTGTTTACAATTGTGCCAGCAATCCTGGACCTGGACCATATGATTGTGAAGCTATGTTCTCTTACTGTATGTGTTGCTCTGCTGATCAGGGGTGTCCTTGTGCAGTGTGCTGCCATGCCAGGACTAAGGCCTATTCTGTCCCATTGTCCACTACTCTGATCCTAGAAGACAGTCAACTCAAACCAGGTGTTTCAAACCCTAACAGTTGACTGCACTCGTTAATTCATGGGATGGAAAACAGGCAGAAAGAGAAAAAAATAATCAAAACTCCAGAAAATGAGTCTGATGCACAATTTGAGGGACATCTATGAAGGCCTGATGTTCAGCGCCACAGAATGCCCAGGCATCCCAGGAGAGAAAAGGTTAGGTCTGAACCACACTTTTGATTTGGAGCAATATTCTCCATAGAGCCATAATGTTCGGAACAGACGGAGGGAAAAAGAGGACGACCCGTGACCAGATGGATCTTTGATAAAAACCAAACCAGAACTTTCACTGTGGAGCCAGGGATGAGACTGAGGTTATCGTACTTTGGAAACATCATGGGAACACTGGATTCTACAGAAAAGGCAGTGATGGAGGAAAAGATAGAGGAAAGAGAAGAGGATGAGCAGCAACCAGATGGAAGGACTCAATAACAGCGAAAGTTCTTTAACACCAAGGACACGACTGCAACACAGCACTTTCTGAAGCACTGAACTTTAGCAATATGTGGTCAGGAAGAGTCCAGATCTAATCAACAGCACTTAGTAAGAACCACGGCGCCGACAGCTGACTTTTCATGCTGCATTTCCCTCGTTCATTCATCTCTTGAGGACGTTCATACTTAGAAATTCATCTGTCTGATCTAAGTTCAGGACTTCATCAGGTCTCCTCCTGTGCTGAGAGATACGACGGCTCCTCTACCAAAGGCAGAGGTGGTGCACGGTGCAGAGGAGTAATGCACAAAGAATTACAGCTATATCATTCATACTGTTGTCAAGGAGACGGATTCCTGAAAACACAGAGTGGGAAACACAGAACCTGTCCACCCAGAGGAGCTTCACTGCAGTGAGAGTTCTTGCTGGAGCCTTTTCTAGAAGGTTCCTCACAGAGAGCCGGGCGGGAGCCCTCCATCCAGCCCAAGGTCTCCCGTGGACGAGATGCTCAGTCTGTGCGTTTTGCGCACCGCATTCCACCCAAAGCCCGTCCGCGCTCCCCAGCCGCATCCACGTGAGTGATAGCAGCGCTCCTGAGCGCGCGGCTGACCTCGCGCTGCCTTTACCATATAAGGTCTGACTTTTTATCAAAAAAAAAAAAAGAAAAGAAAGAAAAAAGAAAACTGTCTTGCTGCGACCAAGCGACTCTGGCACTGGAGGAAAAATCCAGGCAGTGGAGCAGTGGTTCAGATTTTTACCTGTGACTCCTTGGTGCGAAAACTTTAATGAACTTTTATAGCTCCAGTCTTCAGCTTTTCCCTCTGAGCGTTTTGCGGTTTTGCTGTGTTTGTCGGTTTTCGGCTCACTTTACATGCGCTGAAAAGTCGTCGAGCGAAGTGAATTTGGGTATCACACGTCGGGGGTGTCAGTGGAAATGTTAATTAATGAGAAAAGGGCGAAAGGGCTCAGCGCGGGAAACGCAGAGCACACTGGTTACACAACTAATTGCGCCATTAATTACGCACGTAATAATTACAGTACTGAGCTTCTGTGACCTTTTACACCATGGATGAACACATTAGCTTTTACCACGCTTGACTGCTGCAGGGTTCACAGCCACAACGCCTCATAATGCTGTGTGGAAAAAGACTGGAATAATACAGTTTCCGCACTTACTCTCATTATTCTAACATTTTATTTTCTCACCATTATAATAATTGTGATACCTGGGAAAAGGCGATCAATAACAACAATAATAAAACAAACAAGAGGAGCAGCAGCAGCAACAACAGCAATAATAATAATAATAATAATAGTAATAATAATGAGTCTCCGGGTCCTACCTTGTCCACCTTCACAGATCTGGGATGCTCTCCGTCGTCTCTCACACTGAAGCCCCAGGGTGGTCCCCCACTCAGTGTGAGGCACATATAGTCCCCTGCGGTGTCCCCCCTAGTGTTCCCCGTGGTGTCCCCCCTGGTGCCCTCCCTGGTGCCCATGGCGTCTCCCCACCGCGAGCCCGTCCCCCGCTTTGCGGACTGACTGACCCGCCGCGCGCTCGTTATACCCGCTCTGCGAGGGCCGCCCTCACCCCCCACCCGCCCAGGACCCGCCTCCTCTCGCCGGGGCTTTTAAAACTCTTTAACAGTTCATTACAGCCACTAAAACTGATATGACTAACTCAGTCAGCTAGAATGTGGGACGTTTCCTTTTGCTTCCTTAAATCTATTAGATTACAGTCCTATTTTTTTAGGCAAATGAGGAATATTCGGTTTATCCGTTCGCTGTCACTTAGGAACAGGAACATGATTTCCTAAAAGAATCAGCAGCTGAATCATCACTTAGATTTTACTTTCCTCTTACCCTACAATGAACAATACGCGAAGATACATTTAAAAATCTTACAACTTTCAGCTGACAGCTCCTCGTTGACTGAATTAATTACATGATCAAGTATTCTAAAATCAAAACAGAGTCTACTGGGTTTAATTATTAAATGTGACACGTTGCTGTAACGACTATCAATACTGTATATATCCTTCTCTTTAAAATAGGACAAGAGTTTAGTTACTCACACATTTTCTGAACCGCTTGTCCCGGGTCGCGGGGAACCAGAGCCTTCCCGGCAACTCAGGACGTAAGGCCAGAGGGGGAGGGGACACACCCAGGACGGGACGCCAGTCCATCACAAGGCACCCCAAGGGGGACTCAAACCCCAGACCCACCGGAGAGCAGGATCCGGGCCAACCCACTGCGCCACCGCGCCCCCCGGAGTTTAGTTACTCAACACTTCATAAGTTTACTATTCCATTAAATGTAAAACAATGTTATACATGCAGTCAAATGGCTACTAAAACAAATCACTGTACTACAGTGAGGATGGAGAGTATTCTTCCAGTTTAGTATTCTGAATGGTGATGATGATGATGATGATGATCATCGTCACAGTTTCTTGTTCTATTTGGATCAAGTGAGAAACGTGTTGAGTGGCAAAAATTAAACTTAATTTCACCCACGTTAAGTACGATTTTATATCTTTACAGATCAAATCTGCATGTTCTGTAGTGTAAATGTACTGTACTACTGTATCTTAAATGAAGATGTGCTTTTCTGCAAACGTATATGTGCAGTATAGAGACACAGTACCGTGATGGCAATATAAATGTAGTTATGTACATGCAGAGTAACTTAAATGCACTGCAATATTAAATATATAATATGCATGCAAACGAACCGAACTGTAAATGCATTTTGCTGCAGCTAATGTACAATTACTTTACTGTAAATGTAGGAAACTAACATACCAGAATGAACCTACACATTATTTTACTTTAAATGTACTGCAAATTTTAACAAAAAAATCGCACCACAATGCAGGCGCGCGTCATCATGCCACTGACGTTTTCGGAATTCCCACCGTTGTGCGCCTGCGCAGACGCGGCGGCGGCTCCCGCTGCCGGCGCGCACCCCGCGCGCTTTGCTCTGACACGGTGTGACGTGGCGCCTCGCTCGCTGTCTGTCCCGCGCTTAGCTTTCGCGCATCACTCTGCAGGTAAATGAGAGAATTTAATCAAAGAGCTGCTGTGCCGCTTACAGTTTAAGTTCTTTTTCGGCTTTTTGCGTTTGTGGCAACTGCGGAGAAAATAGAAAATACTAGAGTTGCAGGATCACTTCACTCCTGCATGCGGCATGATGATCCTGCGCTGTCACTCTACGAGCTATCAGTGCGGGGATCACTGTGTCTTTGCCGTGACAGGTTGGCTGGGTGCAGGATCTCAACCTTTCAGATGTTTGTTTTAGGCCACCTCTCAGAAAAGGTAAGCGCTGTTTGGATTTTTTCTCGCTGTAAAAGATATGAGAGAACATTTATAATACTGCATTTTGAATACATTTAATCCAGTTGAGTACCACAGTCTTTCTTTTTTGAAGGCCATGGTCCAGTTCAGAGTACCCAACCTGCCACTGCTGACCATCATCCTCACCAATTCCCATCGTCACCAGCTATTGGACACCCTCCCATGTCTCCAGTTCAGGCCCAACCTCAACCTCAAGGCTCTACCTCTCCCCTGCAGGTTTAAAGATCATTGTCTGCCTCCCAGCCTATGGGTGTGATGAGTACAGTGCTACAGAGCAACATTGGGTTCCTGCAGCAGCTTAGGGATGGAGGATCCCCAGGATTCACACCTCAAAGTGCTCACAGTCTGCTCAGCCTCAGCTCCTGAAGCCCAGCATTGCTGCTCACACTATTAGAAACCTGGAGACTGGGGAAGTACACACACTTCACCACTTGTCCCAAACAAGGTTGCAAGGAGCCAGAGCCTAACCCAGCAATACAGGGCATAAGGCAGGAGGGGACACACCCAGGACAGGATGCCAGTCCATCATAAGGCACCCTAAGTGGGACTTGAACCCTAGATCCACTGGAGAGCAGGACCCAGTCCAACCCACTGTGCCACCACACCCAACTGGGGAAGTTTTGAAACTTTATTCAACAGCTGCATTTGGATTATTTATATTAAATCCATAAAACCATAGCTTCCGAAAAGATATATGGGCAGCTGAGGATCAAAAAGAAGCTGCTTAGTGTACAAAAACAGCATTTTGACGTAGATCAGTTTCAATGCATTGCTACAAAAGCCTCATGTGCAGATTTCTTCATTTGCTGTAATATTTAATGACTTTCCCACATGGGTGTGACAGAGCCTCGGCTTCTTCAGACTCTCAGCATTATTCTGTTTGAGATCAGCTTCCGTAAATGAAATGCTGCCCACACCAACGTAGCAGTAAGTTCTTAGTGTAACTCTGAAACCCAAGCAGTGATGTCTGTGATATGTAGATGTGGAGGTCTGACATATCCTACCTGACATGCGGGACAATTGCTTTGGTTGATTTGTGGTGTGTCCACAGGACCGCATGGGGGGCAGCTGTGTGCCGGCCAGCCTCCCTTTCCTGGAGCATTCCCTGGAGGGGCTGCACAAATGGCTGGACCCCCACAGAAGAAGCCAGACCCAGACTCCTTTCCTAGCCAGTGAGTTCACAATCAAACTCCTCCATGATCTCTGCTTCAGGACAGGGTTACAAACATGTCCAAAAAGGACACGCTCATTTGTTCACATTGCATATTAATAATAAAATACAAAGAAATGTAGCTGTATTACTGATGTGGTAACACCTACTTTAAGACCCTCACACTTGTTCACGTGCTGCAACACACTGTAAATCAAACACTGACACCTCCTGGGTGCCAGTAAATAGCACGACGTCACTGTTTAGTAAGTGACTCAATCAAGTGTACTACAAGTGTGCTGCAAGTGTATAAGTGCTGTAGATGTAGTCATCAAGGAGGACCGGAGCAGATGGGGGGGCAGGTCTACACCACCTGTGTCAGGGGGCAGGTTCCTCCTTTGGTTACCACTGACATTGTGGTACAAGACCGAGGTAGGATCAGCATTCTCCTCAGACATTCATGCACTTGTCTTTGCCAAAGATACCGTGGACTCAGCACACAATGTTCCACTGCACATTAAATCACGTAGTTTCTAAGCAGAAAGTCAACACCAACAGCCTACAGTACGCTCAATTTCCCCTTAATACCATGGGAAATATTCAGTGCAGCATGTTAAAGTCTAGCGTACAGTTAGAGGTTTTCTTCTGGACCTGCACACAGGAGTTTCATCCACACTTACCTGATGTAGACCTTAGTTGCGTTCTTAACCATCTTAGAATGTTCTTTAGCTGAAAATGTTGGTCCAGAAAGCTGAACATTCAATGTCTGAAAGGACATGAACTGCTTCAGTGAGATATTTCTGTAAAAACGGCATACTGTTTTGGGTGAACACACCTGATAAGATGCGAGTTAAAGTAATATACTGACTCCTGAACTTAAGAAAATAAGTAGACTGGAAATTTGTCCATAACTTGTTTTGTTTGCAACTCGAAATTCTCCTTTTACGATTTTAAAAAAACAGAAGGTGAAGAATAAGGAAGTCCCATGACTTTTTTAAATAGTTTCGTTCTATAGAAATCTCAGCTATAGCTATAATAAATAAAAAAAAAACTTAAATATTTACAATAACTTTGAGCAACACCGAAATTAAAACTAATTCAAAATAACAGAAAACAAAAATTTTGCCTCCACAAACTAATATTCAGTTCTGTCCACCAATTAATCTTATATAGGTGCAATGTTCCCCATCTTGTTATTGATCATTGACACTCAACAACACCAGATAAAAGCTGTAAAACACTGTGGAAGTGAGCTGAATTAAAGAGGCCCCACACTCCTATTCTTTTTGGGTGCACTTTACTGTCATCGATTAGCTCGGAGGGTGAACATAGGTTGAGTTTGCTCCACTACGGACAGAAATTTAAGAAAGCAGATGAGACAATGCTTTTAGAAATGAACTGGAAAGAGTAACTACAAAAAGTGGAAATTTGACTATTTGTAAGTGGAGGAGCCAGGTTATTGCGATATTGCGACTGAGAGCTCTGCTGACGGTGTGAGGTTGCCTGTGTCGAGCTGCTGAGAGCTCTGCCTCTGCCTTCCAGGCCATGCCAGCTCGCGGTTCATCCGATGCACGGCCTACTCCTTACCCTGCACAGCAGATCTGGCCAAACAGTGCTACATCCCCCTGGCTGCTGTCATCAAGCCGTTTGCCATGGGTCCCAATAATGAGGTAGGACGTCAAATTTCACACAGTCGATTTGTCTTCCTAGACAGCACTGTGTTGCGCCACGAGGATTCAGCCAAACTGACAAATGGGTTCTTTAAGCAGACTAACTGACGCTGTTTTTTTCAAAATTTAAAAATAATTAAGATTTGGCCATTGGTGTAAAATCCCTACGAGCCCACCCTTGACTCACTTGGTTTCTGTGTAAACGTATCCCTTGTTATCCAGTCCTAATTAATTTCTGAATATGGACTCAACATCAAGAAACTGGATAATGAAATTACTTTTTCCATCATTTCTAACTGGGGGGAAAAATATCTGATTTGTCCCAAGTTCAACCCAAAATCACCCTAATTGGTGCCCATTGTCACAAGGAAAAAGTAATTTAACGCATTAAAACAGAGTAACAGTTAATAATACACACACACTCACACACACACACTGACTGAAACCGCTTGTCCAGAGCGGGGTCGCGGCGAACCCGAGCCTAAGCCGGCAACATAGGGTGCAAGGCTGAAGGGGGAGGGGACACACCCCGGACGGGCAGTTAATAATATCATTTATAAGTTGAAAAAAATAATACTAATGTCATAAATTTACCATACCAGTGTGCATGGACTGGCTTGATGAAGATGAGGGGTATACATCACTTTAAATAAATTAATAACCCCAACTGAGTGTGTGGGTGCACAGTTCCCACAATGCATTGCATCTCTCTCTCTCTCTCTCTCTCTCTCTCTCTCTCTCTCTCTTTCTCTTGCGCACACAGACACACACACACACACAGAGCTGCTTGGCTCAGTTTCAAAAGCGGTTTCAGTTTAACGTGCCAGATTGAATGTCACAGGCCTGGACTCGATGTTGCAGACTGGATAAATGAAAATCTCGACAGATTACTGATAAATAGTATATATATGGCTGCCTAGACGTGTGAAAAACCAGACATCGGGTGCCCTAATAACAGGACGTGAGTGTATTCGGTTTCCTACTCTATAGAGTCTTGGCTCCCAGAATCCTACCACGTTACTTGACTGTCCTGTGAGAAGTTGTACAGTACCAGCAGCCTTTTAAGGCAATGTTAGCGTGCCATACTTTGCGGATCGAGCTCAACAAGAGGATTAAACAGAGTTGTTTAAGGCCGAGCCGAGCCTAAAATAGGCCCCTCGCAGGGATGTCCAGGCACACGGCAGGTTGCCATAGCAGAGCTGATTCGTTGATTCATACATGGTTTCACTGTGCCTTATGAGTCCACCATTGGGTTGACCGCAATCTCTCACACGACATGTTAACCTGTCCCGGTCACTCGCGAGCCGTGATTCCGCGGCATCGGCAATTGCTGTCACGTAAAGCCCATCCTGAGAGCTGCGCTACAGTATGTTTTATAAACAGTTTAATGGCAGAACCTGGAGACCAGCGTTGCAGCGGGTAAACAGACCTTGCAGCAAACACTGCCAGGTGGGTGGACCTCTATGATGGCGGCTGTGACCACACAAGCGTTATCTGTCTCAGATCCCCGTGTTTTCAGTTCAGGACTCTTTGTCAGGTGGGTGGTCAAAGAGCCATTTGCAGGTTCACACAGTCACCTCAGATGGACAGAAACATCTCAGAGATTGTCCTGCCTGAGTGCTGGACAGTTTGCTCACTGTATGCGTTTGTACGGCAACAGCACGGGGCGTAGAGGTTACAGCTGCTGCTTTCGGACTCGGAGGATCCGGACTTGAATCCCACCTTCTGCTGCGGTACCCTTAATCAGGGAACTTGCCCCGAATTGGTGCACTGAAAATTACCCTGCAGAATAAATGGATAAGTCAGTGTAAGGACAAGAAGTCACTTTGAAGAAAAGCATCAGCTAAATGCGATGTAGTGCTTGGGTGCTTGTCGTGTCCCCGAAAACATGAGACGGTGGTTTGGGACATGAAAAAAAGAACTCGTGACCGTCTTTATTTTAAGTGACGCTTTTTCGCCTCTTACCTATGATGCTGCTGAGGTTTAAGGTGAAACTGTATCGTCTCTGTCCAGGTGCTGCCTCCAGGAATGCTTTTAAGGCTCTGGCATCAATCAAGGGCTTTTCCCGTCATCCTCCGCTGTGTTTACGCTACTCTCCTGCAGAGAGCTGGCCGTGGACCGTTTCTCCACATGCACTCACAGCGAGGCGTGTGGCAGTACCCGTGCCTGCCTCGTGTCAGAGTCACCCCGCTCCCTCAGCGCTCCCCCGACAGGGTCTGAGAAAAGCCAGCTGGCCTCTCCATCTGGGGTCTTTCTAACCGCAACAGAGAGGTTTACAGCACAATCAGTTTTCCCAACCTGCGTCCTCTGCTCGGTTGCGCTGCCACATGGCAATGCCCGTCTAAAACCATGTATTGAGCATAATGTCACCAAAACACTCCCAAGATGAGCTCACGGTAAAGGCTGATAATGACTGCTTTGCAGAGCTGTTGCTGGGCTGATGACACTGCTGCCCCCCGCAGACGCCCGTTCGTGGTGGACCATGGCGAGTCGGGACCCCTCCGCCGCACCCAACGTATGCCCGCACGTGCCCATTCATACGGAGGCCGGCGCTACCGGTGTGGCTTTTGCAGCTGTGTGATCGTAGGTATGGCCCCCTCCCTGAACTTTTCGGTCCTCATGTGCGACTGATGGCGTAGGCCCACAATGCGGCACGTAGATCTCTGGGATGAAAGGAACCACAACAAGGAGGTTTTACCCAGCAGACATGTGGTTATGAGTCCTGGTCCCTCCTGGTTATCTGGCCTTCTGCAGCTCTCCTTGCTGGACTCCTGTCTCCTTCTGCTTTGTGTTGATGAGGGTTTTTATCTACCGCAGTCCCAGCGTTCGTTCTACTTCCAGCATTTGGACCACATGGGTCGCAGAGTGGACGTGTCCCCTAAAGGTCCAGAGCTCTCGTTAGGCTCTCACAAGTTCGTAGCAATGCTGGATTACTGTAAAGTGAGGTCACAACTCAGTGTTTTTAGGGGTAACGGAGTGACTTTTTACCTTCAATATTTCTTATTGATAAAGAGGTATGATGACTATGAGGAGGGAAAGAGAGGTATGAGGTATGAGGCTCTTCCTGTTTGTGTTTGTATGTGGAAAGCCATCCCAGACAGGGGCTGCAGGCCCAAAGAGGCATGCGTGGGAGGTCTTTTGGCAGTCAGGGTGCATTTTTTGCAGTGCAGGATAATTGAATTGGCGGATCGAGAGGAAGAGCAAATAAGTTTCTCAGCCTCCGTGTTTGTGGATCGCAGGAAAAAAACAAAAAAGCATGTCCGGCTTGCTCGCGGTTGAGCAAAAGTGCAATTTCTCTCTTTCTCTATTTTGTCATGTTTGGATGACAGTTTCAAGCATCACAGCGTTTTTTTTTCTTCCTTATTTTGTTGCACATTTTGATGCACTAAGCCCCTTCGTAACACTGAGGTCATTGTGTTTGTTGATTCGGTTACTGGAAGCAGAGTCAGCCAGCAGGGCAGAGTCCTGGCAGGAAAGACACAGCACAAAGTGGACATGGAAAATGGATTGAATGATAAATGAAAAACAGCAGAAGTTGACTTGGAAGAAAGAAAGGGAGAACGTCTGGAAGATGAGAGATAGTCTCCAGACTCCAGAGATCACCTTCGCTTCTAAAGCGTTCGTTTCATTGCTGCGCTTTTGACCTGCAGCTGAACACTTTACATATTCCCAAGAACATTTATCTTCATATTTATGAGGCTTGGATTTGCCCTCTGCGTGGATGTCGGACTCTGGTTTTCTGAAGATTTCTGATCCTGTTACAACTGAGTCGCAGGAGGGTTTGGGAAACAAAGCATGTCAGAATGTGGAGGACGTCAAAGTGGTGCATAAAGACGAGAAAGCTGTTTCTGGATTGAAGTGGGAATTCCAAAGAACATCCAGAGATGGGGATTACCTCCAGATTTATAGTGGTGGTCTCTCCCAGCCCTCCAAAGGACACCCTTATGAATAAGGATTTTGGTTTTGAAACCCACCTTCTGCTGTAGTACCACTGATCAAGGTACTAAACTAGTGCAGTAAAAATGACCCAGCTTTATAAATGGGTGAATCACTAAGCAGCTTAGTGAACAAACCTCACACTGTAAATCTCCTTGGAGAAGGGTGTGAGATAAACTAATGTTTGCTGACTTTGAGAATGTTGGTATAAATTCCTCACTTTGGACACAGCTGGGATGGGGATCTTTAAGGAACAACACATTTACACTTGAGAAACCAGGTAATGTGACTCGAACTATTAAAAAAGTAACTGCAGTATTGCAGTTAAGAGACCGATGTGAAAGAAGTGTGTATCCAAGGAGCCCAGGACCGAACATGCACAATGTTGAGTTACAGCACAGTTAGTGGGCCCCGCTTACCACGCTGATGGCCTCTTTCTCCTGGAGGACAAAGAAGTGATGGGTTTAATGTGATCTCTTTGGAAGGGCTTGATCTGTCAGAGAAGGTTTCTCCTTCCACTGACTGTTTCAGGAAGTCATGATCCTCGTTCCTCATGTGATCTATTCATGTTCATCCTTTGTGTCTGCTGTCCTTCTGGCAGAACAACGAGCCTCCGCAGCCACCGGCGTTACTCTTCACGATCGACGGGTCCTATGCCAGAGTGAAGAGCGGCTTGGTGCACCTGGTGTGCGGCGAGCTGAAGCCACTGCTGGAACAGCTGCCCAGGTGAGCAGGAATGCCCAGGTAGACAAATGTAATAGTGCTACAGTTGCCTCCACCAAATTAGTACGTGGCGTGGAATTCACAGCGGAGGTTTCCTCTTCTCGTCACACAGGGAGCTTCTTGGCTAGGTCAATTGTGGGATGGACCCTAGCACACGACCCTAGCTCAGAGACCCCCACCCCTCCACCGCCACACTATTCTTGTCAAATTTCATCCCTTTCCAAGCCATGCAGGCATGGACACGGCGGAAAGAGAGACGCGCTCTCCTTGGCCTACAAGTGAGGATACCTGGAAAGCTGCCTTGCTGCGCCACCTCAGAGCCAAATTCGGTGTACTTTGAGCACAAAAAAAAGAAAAAAAGGGAGAAGATTTGGGCCAAAAAGCTGAAGGTTCTCAGAGTTAGGAAATTCCTTCCCAAAGGAAGATGGGGGAGGGTGTTGACACATAGAAGGTTCTAGATTCTGCCGCAGCAGAGATTCCATATGTAGGAAACTGAACGAGACCTTTGCGTGGGTTTGAGGTGTCGATTTACACTACGAGATATGCATGGTGCACTGCGGGGCTTCTGTAAAACCTCAACCTACAACCCACGATGCACATATTACATGCGACACATTAGATCAGCAGGATGGCGGCTCCGCGACGTTCAGTGGGGCTTTTCCGAGGGCTCCGGTTTCAAAGCCTTTGAAACGGAGAACGCATAATAACGAGGGGCCGAGCGCGCCCTGTGGTTTTGCCCGGGTCGCGGTGCCGTTGAAGGAGCTGAGCTTTCAGCCCCCGGTCATTGCGCTCAAGGGCTTCCGAAAGGTGAGCCAGGTGTTTGCAATTTGGTGCAAGTGTAAAGCAGCATTTCAGCAACCGATGCTTCGGCATTGCTCAGGACTGAACGATCGTGATCTTACCAGAGATGTAGTGGCTGCTAACACACTGATGTGAAGAGCCTGCAGGTGGCATAGTGGTTAGAGCGCACATCACTACTCCCGCTGTAGGTACTTACGCCGAACTGATACAGCAAATATTATCCAGCTGTATAAATCGTTAAATCAGTATAAGTAGCCTTAATGTACAAATCTTGCACTGCAGTTCCAAAGGAGAAAAGTGTGAGATAAATAGTGTAACGACCCTGCGTTACTGTTTTAGGAGGGAGTGTGTGCTTAATGCAAATAGTTGCATTATGGGAAATCTGTAAATAATGTCTAACCGCTGGGGGCACTTCGGGGGGAAATGGTGGGTTGACTGTGTCTGCCAGTGTGGGGGTGCTAGGCAGGCTGGCTGAAGTGCAGGTCCTAGAGGAAACGGGGTTTTTGGACCGAGAGCATCATTTTCTTTGTGCCGGTATTCGAATAAATCATTCGTTATAAACGCTCCCTCTGCGTCCTTCTTCGCCCCATCCAAACCCATGGTGCTGCGTGCCACAATAATATTTAATGTTGGGTATTGAGCTTTGTCTGTCTGCATACAGAGGACTCCTTTAAATATGAGGCCTACTTTGTAGACCTGCGGGGTTAGCGCTGTAAGGATGCGCTGTCGAGAGTTTACCGTCAAGGCCACTGCAGACTGGAGGCCTGATGCAACTGCCCTGTGGGGCCATCAGTCCTTTTGCCTTTCGAACCTGGGGGCGGTGGGGATTTTTTTTTTTTTATTTTCTTGACGGTGGTTATGGTGCTGACTGTTTATACAGCTCTCCGGAGTGATGCGTGACTTGGGAAGTGCTTCGTACTACTGAAAATATAAGCCTTCAATAGGCTTCAAGCCAGCCACGCAGGAGATAAAACATGAGTTAATGCCCTGCTCCCTGAAATATTTACATGAGCCCAGTGTAGAAAGAAGGAAATGCTTGGACATCATTACTTCTAGGACCACACTTTAGACAAGAGCAACAGGCTGGTCGTACTGTAACTGTGAACAGAGAGGCTCATGGCACATACCCTGGATTACCTAAGGTTAACCGGTTGTATCGCATGCTCCGTCTTTTGGTTCGTTTCTCGTTTTTTAGTGAGGAGGGGGCTGAGAGCTCCGAGATCAGGGTGGGCTTTGTAACTTACAACAAGGCAACTGCACTTCTACAGTGTGAAGAGCTCCCTGACGCAGCCCCAGATGATGGTGGTCTCCACGATGCGGGCGACACGTTTGTGCCGCTGCTCGACGGCTTCCTCGTTCATTTCCAGGAGTCCCGATTCATCATTAATAAGTACCTTCTCTATGCTAGTGTCCGGATTAGAAACTGGACGCCAGTTGCTTTCCAGAAATCATAACAATTAATTTTGTGTATATGACAGCCTGTGCATCAGTGGCAGTTTTCTCGTAATTCTCTTTGTCATATTTTTATGCACAACTCTCTTTTTTCATATGCTGGCTTCTCACAGACTGGTCTGTTAACATGTTTGCAAAGATATGAATATTTTTCGCCTTCTTTATTCAATCGCATCCTCTTCACTTAAGGTTTCTGAAATTTCTCTCTGCAGCAGAGGGAGTGAGAAATGTTTATGATTCAAGCTGATAAATGGCAGTAAAGAGAACCAAAACTGGAGTGTCGGACCAACTGGGTTCAACTCACCGCCACGGTATTTACAGCATGTCTGCTGTTCGCCAACCTGCGATCAGTCACAAGACAAATGCTGCGCATTAAACAGAAAGTATTAAAAAAAATTTTAATTATAGCTGAATTTTTAAATAACCTAACACAAAAATGAGTTGTATTACTGTATTTATATTATAAGACTTTATTGAATATAACTTAGAAACGAGTTTAGAAATACAAACAGAATGACTTTTTCCAACTCTCTCTCTCCCCACCCTTCAATTTACTGAACCAGATCTCTGACACGTTTGCGGACACCGACGATCGGGAGACTGCGTTCGCCCCAGCTATCCAGGAGGGCGTGGGGGCCCTCAAGGTGAGGGTTCAGCCGGTTGGCAAACAGGGAGCCGTGAGGCACAGTGGTCACATCCACAGCAATTAAGTACTTAAACCGAACATCTAGACCTCAGAGCTCCATTTACTGTGGCTCCAGATGGACTTGCCGAAAGAACGCTGTCCGTCCCTGATGGGAGCTCGTGAAATATGTGAGAACCATCAGAGGGAATCCCCTCTATTGCTCTCACTGCCCCAGCTTCCAGTTCCTTCCCTCTGTTTTATCAGTAATTTATAGAAAAGTCTGTTTCAAATCAATTTTATAAATAAACTGACCAGGTCACACACACACACATTTTCTGACCCACTTGTCCCATATGGGGTCGCGGGGAACCGGAGCCCAACCCGGCAACACAGGGCGTAAGGCCGGAGGGGGGAGGGGACGCACCCAGGACGGGACGCCAGTCCATCGCAAGGCACCCCAAGCGGGACTCGAACCCCAGACCCACCAGAGAGCAGGACCCGGTCCAACCCACTGCACCACCACGCCCCCCACTTGACCATTTCATTTAGGTGTAATGACATGGAGGATTTTTTAATCTGGCTTTTTTCAGAAATTCCCTGCAGTGGTAACTGTTTTTGAAAATGTAACCTGAAGACCAGATGCACCTTTTTTCGAGTGAAAGCGTGAAGTGATTCGTGTGAAATGAACTAAGCAGGTGGCGGGGCACTATGGGTGCGACTCACCGGCTCCCCCTGCTGCTCCCCCGCATGTAGGCAGCGGACCGCAGGGGCAAGCTCTCCATCTTCCACTCGCCCATCCCCGCTGCCGAGGCCCCTGGGAAACGACGCAACCGAGACGACGAGAAACTTGTGAACACGAAGAAGGAGAAGGTGCGACAGCATCACCCTGGAGGCTTTGTGTGTGTTTTCATTGTTGAAACAATAACCAGAGCCCTGAAAGTCAAACACACCTTTCAGCCACACACACGCGCGCAGAGGTATTAGGTCGTGTTGTACATTTTTCACTCTAATTGTTACTGAAGCACTTCTGTGAAATTCAGGGGTGTCGTTTTCTATAAGGCAGAATCAGAGATTTGAAGTGTATAGGACTGACGTGTTAATAAGCGTGACATTGTGTGTGTGTGTGTGTGTGTGTGTGTATGCTTGTTCATGCAGACCCTCTTCCAGCCTGCGAGGGCCATCTACGAGCAACTTTCCGGGGACCGCATGTCCATCGGCCGCTCTGTGGACCTCTTCCCCTTCCCCAACCAGCACGTGGACGTGGACGCTCTGGGGGACGTCTCACTGCGTAAGGGGGGGCTCCGTCTACAAGTGCAACAGCTTCCAGGTGCACGCCGCTCACCTGTGCGATGTGCCGCTCCAGACGTGTGTTGCTGCGGAATAACTGCTCTCTGGCCACGCGCCGATGCACCGTGACACTCGCGGGGGAATTCTTTTCGAGTGCGTGTAAGTACGCGCTCGGTCCTCACATAGCCGGGGCGAGTACTACGAAAATCATTCAGTGCAGCTGCATTTTCGTCCATAAAGCGGCAACTGTACTTCTGCAGATTCTCAGGTGTCCCTCCTGCAACAAGTATTTTTTTAATCGCCTACTGTGTGTTTCACACTATATAGCACATGGACGCTGCGCTTCTCCTACAACAAAACCAGCTGCTCTGTGTATTTCCTATGACGTAGATAACCTCAACTAGTGAGAACCCTCGACTACAGTAAAAATATTACCCCAAATCAAATAGATTCAGTATTAATGTCATTAATGTTGTTGTCATTATTGTTGTTTATATACAGTATATAAAAACATGCTGGTGTTATCATTGCAGGGTAGTCTCTCACGCACAGTCTCTCAACCGGTGAGACACACACACACACACACCGTCTGAACTGCTAGTCCCATACAGGGTCACAGGGAGCCGGAGCCTAACCCGGCAACTCAGGGCATAAGGCTAGAGGGGAGGGGACACACCCAGGATGGGACGCCAGTCCGTCGCAAGGCACCCCAACCGGGACTTGAACCCCAGACCCACCGGAGAGCAGGAACCGGTCCAACCCACTGTGCCACCGCACCCCCCAACCAGTGACTCACTCTGAGCAGTTTACTATCACCTTTCCACCTGAACAGCATGCTTTTGGACTGTGGGAGGAAACCTGGCAGACATGGCGAGAACATGCAGACTCCACACAGACTGAATGGGGATCGAACCCATGTCCACTCGTATCACCCAGGCGCTGTGAGGCAGCTACTTGCTCCATCACTGAGACGCCACATAGAAATACCTTTAACTGTAAGTTTAGGTGAAATGCTTTACCTCCAAGAACTGATTATTCCCCCCATGAGGAATAGTGGTAATTCGCCTCCCTCGCGAGGAGAATTTACCTAAGGGGATGATTTTACAGGATGAGTTAACCCCTGATATGTGAGGAGTGGTTGTAGCTGGGGGGGGGGTGCGGTGGCGCAGCGGGTTTGACTGGGTCCTGCTCCCTGACGGGTCTGGGGTTCCAGCCCTGCTCGAGGTGCCTTGCGATGGACTGGCATCCCATCCTGGGTGTGTCCCCTCCCCCTCCAGCCTTGAGCCCCGTGTTGCTGGGTTAGGGTCTAGTTGACTGTGACTCCGCTTGGGACAAGTGGTTTCAGAATCTGTGTGTGTGTGTGTGTGTGTGTGTGTGTGTGTGTGTGTAGGTGGAATGCAGCTCCTAGTGGTCAGACGGAGACTGAATTCATTCAGGCTGCTGTGAACTGGACCGAGACCCGAGGACGGACGTGCAGCAACCAATCAGATTTGATGCCGACCAGCACAGGTGAGCGTCACCACCTGGGTTCTCAACCTGCCTCAGAAAATACTGATTTGAATGAGCTGCGCTTTTGTAATGTAGACTAAGTGCTACAGAATTCAGATTCTGTTTGCAATTTGCTTTGTTCACACGTCGAAACGTCCATGGACACGTGAACCTCCATTTATTGATTTATTTATTTAGCAGACGCTTTTATCCAAAGCGACTTTATTTGCTAGTGGGTTTCTGTACAAACATCAAAAACAGCTATAATAATAAAATGCTATTTCTGACTTTTATTTTAATTTCTTGCTAAAAGCTAAAAACTAATTAGATCTAATTTTAAATGATTGAAAATGAAAATACGTTGCCTCTACAAACTCCTTTTCAGCGCTGACTGTTGACTGATTTATAGTGTAAACGTGCTACTTTTCCTCATCTTATTATTGGTTACTCAGAAACACCAGACTCAGGTGTAAACACTGTGTAAGTGAGCTGAAATTTTGATTATGATCTCAGAAAGTACATAACCTATTTACCACCGTTGCCCATATGGCGTAATCTTAAATTTCACAATCCCCCAAGACCTAAAGTCTGTCATGTTGTCCCAGTCCTGTCTCGTTCTGCCCGATTTCCGCCTCCAGGCGCCGTACCTCTCTGCAGGTACTTTGGCACTGTCCGCATGAGCAACACAACAGACCTGGAGATGGCTGCTGTGGGCTGCAACAAAGCTGTGACTGTGGAGTTCGAGCACGACGACACCCTCAGCGAAGACAGCGGCGCTCTCATTCGGGCGAGCATCCAGTCCTTGGATCTCAGCTCCGGCCCGGTCCAGGCTGCCGTGTTCCAGCATGCCTCGTACCTGTGTCCCTTTCCCTGTACGGCTCCCTGCTGTACACCACATAGGGTGGATGGAGGATGCTGCGTGTTCACGACCCGGGCTTCAGCTGCTGCTCCCTACTGGTGGACGGCTACAAAAGCTGTGAGACAGATGCGCTTCTCGACTTCTGTGCCAAATCAGGTGCCTCCGAACTCCCCTTGCGCTACATCCAATTTTTTGGTGGTGGTTGTGTTATTATTACTATACTGAGGTGGCATGGGGGTAGAGTGGGTAGTATTTCCACCTCACAGTGCCCGGACTGTCCAGGCATAGGTTCGAATCCCACTCTGTGTGGAGTTTGTATGTTCTCCCTGTGTTCGCTGAGCTTCCTCCAGGTGCTCTGGTTTCCTCCCACAGTCCAAAGACATGCTGTTCAGGTTCACCCATAGTGTGTGAGTAACAGAGAGAGTGTGTTACACAGATGTATGGATGAGTGACCCCTTATAAGTAGTGTATCTAGCAGTGTAAGTCACCACGGTGAATAAGGTGTGTGGGCTCATAACACTACATAGAGTTCATTGGAAACCGCATTGGAGCCTATCCCGGAGACACTGGGCGCAAGGCTGAAAGGGCGGGGGGCACACCCTGGACGGGATGCCGGTCCATCGCAGGGCCAGAACTAGCTACCCAGGTACACAACCTGACTAAGATACTAGAGCAATTGCAGGGCAAGCACCTTGCTCAAGGGTGCCACAACCAGAGGCGGAGATCGAACTGGGAACTTTTGGAGCCAAAGGCAGCCGCTCCAACCGCAACGATAGTCAGTCAGCTAACTGACTATTTCTTATCTGGAGCCTTTCAACACAGCCACTTACACTGAGATACAAACCTGGGTCCTTCCATTGCAAGGCAACAGGCTGAACTGCTGCACCACCTGCTGCCCAATTTATGTTGAACCACTTCCATGCAACCTTTTCATTCAGCGCAAAAAAAGTTTCTTATTTTCGGACTGATGCTGGTTACGTGAGTCACGTAAGCGGTTACTTAACAGTTATAGCCCAGGGGGCAATCAGCGAGTCTCACAGTGATACAGCATTCTGGTAGTGAAATGGAGCTCTGACCTGTAAAACCCAGCTATGGTCTGCGGCTGTTGCTGTGGATGCAGGTGGAGCTCAGCTGGTTCTGTGCTGCTGCTGACTGTCGATCCTCCTCCCGGCCAGCGTGCCGCACCGTGTTCAGCCAGCCCCTCAAGGCCATGAGGGAAACGCTGCTCAGCCACACTGCTCGCATTCTCGCCTGCTACAGGAGGAACTGTGCCAGCCCATCCTCCATGAGTCAGGTGAGCACCCCCTGACCAGTATCAATCCCAACCATACACACATACTGTAAGACCATACACACACAAGCACCTGCATTGAGAATGGTCAGTGTCACCCTGCATATGCCAGCTGTGTATGTTCTCCCCGTGTTCGCATGAGCTTCCTCCAGGTGCTCTGGTTTCCCAGAATCCATCTGGACTTGCATATTGCACAGCAGATGTAATTTCAGCATTGGTTAATATTATGATTCAGAATTATTTATGTGATACTTTTCCCCAAAGTGATTTATAGTGTGAGGGTTGTATATTAAGCTGCTTAAACTGATTTACCCATGTACATGTATAGAGAAGGGTAATTCTGTATCAGTTCAGGATAAGTACCTTGATGAAAAACACAACAGCAGGAAGGGGTTTCACACTCAGCACCTTTGTCTGTAACCACTATGCCACCTGCTGTCCCATGATCCACGTTATGATTCCAAGGCTGGAGCATGAACTAACCCACTAACTGCAGGTCTCGTTCTGCAGTGGGCAGATTGTCCTGCTCAGAGAGACAGTGTTACCTGCCACCTGGTTCTGGCCCCTCACCCATCCCCTCTATCCACAGCACGACATTGACAGGGTCAGTGGGGGCATCCCAGCACCAGTCTGCTGCTCTCAGGGGCGTCTTTGCAAGCGGAGGCTCTCCCTGCTGGAGAAAGGGCAGCAGTTCCTTCTATGGGTGGGCATGGCATGTTCAATGACCACGTCGACACCAACCTGGTGAGGCAGCACCCCCTTGGGGCAGAAGTGTTTCCACTTCAGTGGTTTTCAGAAGAAACAGTACAATAATGGTTATTTTTGATCGAGATTTAAAAACAAGACAGACAAATAGATATTTACTAAAGAGGTATATAGCAGAAGTCATATTTACTATCATGGGAGTTCTGTATTTTTTTTCGAGCAAACAGTTTTGTCAAAAAAAAAAAAAAGTCATAGTCTCTGTGTCATCAGTAAACCTATTTGCTTTGCTCAGTCCATGTTGCCGCAGCTGGACACCTCCCAGTGTAAGAGCTCGCTCCATCATGGACCTCATTGCGCGGCAGCGGCCGGCCCCCGTGAAGATATAAAAGAATGACCTGCTGATGTTTCTGTGAGGCCTACCAAGCAAACACACGCAACGTCACTTTATATTCCGTGTGCTGTATGAAAATGCCATAGCGGGGTTCTGTCGGACACCAGTTGTCGTGTGGCTCTTGTGATTCCAACCCCTGATCTGTGTGACTCCAAGCTCACAGCTGTGAAGCAGAAGGACAAGATGGAGAAGTTGTTTCTTCAGCACCTGGTGGAGGACAAGGGTGTCTACGGGGGTGCCTCCTACATGGACTTCCTGTGCCACGTTGACTGTGAAATCCACCAGCTGCTCACCTGAGCCATCATACCCCCTGGGCTCCACCCCTCTGAGACCGGAGATGAAACGGAGGGACCCGAGTCCACGACCACAATGGAGGTTTCAGCTCAGTCTCATTGCCCTTCGTTATCGACGGCCACTGACAAAGTACCAACTGTTACAAGGTCTCATTGGCTGAGCAGATGCTCAGCAGCCTTATACACATTTTGGCTATTAAATTAATAACTTCCAAAATTACTGTGTGTGGAAAAAAGTGGAATTATTTGCTAGGTCATAGTTTATTTTACTTCGATTTTGGTTCTTTTGCATTTCAACTGTGATGTGTGCCGGGTAAATCAAAGTAAATCTTTCATAGGCTCCAAAAGTGTCCGATTCCAGTAAGACTTGGTCTCCTTGAAAGGAAATGCCTATTTGCACTTGGTGAATATAAAGTACACTTTTTACACATTTTTTTTTTTATAAATCAGCATACCAGAATGCAGTATTTTTTTCTACTTTTATTAAAAACATTCACATGATTTTTTGGATTTCTAAATCAATGGAAACTTAAACAATTAAGGTTTGTTATTTTTACATTTACATATTGTGTACTGTTTGCACCCAGCGTACAAACCGAACATGTTCCCAGACGGCCCGAATAATTTTCATCCGATGGTGCGTTGAGATTCTGTAGCTTTTCAAATTGTGTCAACGGTGTTTAACAATCAGCACCTTCACAACATGGTTGGTGTCGAGAAGGTAATGGAAACTTAATTCTTGAGCTGGATTTCTTTCTGCCTTTAAAAATTTCTTTAAATGACTTTATTAATTCGGTTCTGTACAAATATATTTCACTATCGTTATCTGATGCGAAGTGCTTGTATGCATGGGCAGCAAGTGGGTGGAAATGGTACAACTCAGATTACTTTCTAACCGAATGGACCTGTTGCTATGGTTACTTATTTGTGTATGCAAAGGGGAGGGGTTTGGCATCAGTGCTATTTACATTTCTACCAAAAGTGGTTAAAGAACTATTTTCCTTAACCATGTAATTTGTGCACAGCTCCTGCAGTTCTCTCATCTGTCCTAATGGGGGCGCAAATGCCAAGCAAACGCTGTCGAAACACACCTGCTTTACAGCGAACACACTGAATCCGACCACACCTGGTTCAGAAAGCGTGTAAAACACACTCTAATATCCTAATAATGTGAAAATACGCCAGTTAAACAGCATTTCAATAGTTCCAAACAGAACTGCTGAAAGTAAATGAAATTAGTTTGAAGATACAAATCGTGATAATAAGGCTCAGACGACATTTTCCTTTGTTATTAGCGAAAATACCTTTTAAATATGGATCTTTTTAATAAGTATGGATACCGTTAACTAGGCCCGCGTTGTTTCAAGGCTTAGTGTGAACCCACTGACTTCACCCTCCACTCAAACGCACATTGGCTCAGTTGCGGTAATTATCTCCTGCAGGAGAATTAGAGAAATCAGATAAAAATGTGAAGGGGAGGCGGTGGGATCGCGCTGTGCCGCGTGCCTGTTCTTGGTCCGTCTGTCCTGCGGTGGATGGACACGCTTGGAAATGACGGAGGATAAGTAGCTCCGATCCACCAATGCCACCAAAACTGTTGGGCTAAGATGTGGGGCTGAGCAAAGCAAGGAATATGTTTCTTAAAAAAAAAGAAAAAAAAAAAAACACCCTTTCCTTTACATTTGCTCATCTTATTCCATAACCACATAACGCAGGTAATATTACAGCGAGCTGCTTTTGAACATCGTTATCCAAACTACACATAAAGCAACTGCGTGGCACTGTAACCGGCAAATAAACATTACTATTAGTTAATGCCCAAATTACCATTCTAATGTTGTACACTAGCTCCTCATCTTAAACACACAACTCGGACCTAAGATGTGTTTTTTGGTATTTTTGTTTGTAACTCCAAAGTCAGTTTTACTACTATTGATCAATAAAGGCTTAACAACACAAATGGTCCTAACATTAATGAAATGTTGCTATTTATAATTTCATTAATTAAATTATTAAGTTCAAGATGTATTGAAATGAAAACAAATAAACATCAACGTTCAACGTTCCTTACGTCGTTAGTGATCCTAGAACACCAGACACTGAGCGTAAACGCGGAATTAAGGCGGTCTTTCGCGCCTCTTCTATTTCGGAGGCTCTTTACTGCCATCTATTGGCTCGGGGGTTAAACACAAGTGGCGTTTATTCTGCAGAAGACAGAGATTTTCAGAACTCGATCGATGAAGACAATTCAAACAAGAATAAACACTAAAAACTGTGTATCTTTGTGACTCGACTGTCAATACCCCAGGGAGTCAGTATATTTAATGCGTAAAATAACAGAGTGACTGCTGTACATTTGTCGTTCACAAGGCTGTAGAAAAGTAAAGAGCTGACCTGTTCTGGAATATTCTCGAAGTGACTGCGTCAGTGACAATTTCTATCCTCCTTACAGACTCTTACGCACAGTTACAGTAAATCCAAAAGTCTCACTTCATCCATAAGTTGCCCTGCCACATCTCTCCTATTTTGAGAACACGGTACATCTTGCTTGGCAGACGCTACAAAACAAAAGAAAGAAAGAAAAAAAAATACAGTGAGACTGAATTGTGACTTTTCATAAATTCAGTTGGCCAGACAACACTCGTATCTAACACAACATACCCCAAAACTGTGCTTCGTATGCCTCGCTACACAGAAAACAGCTTGCAAACAAGTTCATCACTTCATTTATTCATTATCTACAAGTGTAGAAAAAGTGTCCCCTGCAGTCCATCCAGAGTGGAGTAACAGATCGTAAAATTTCAAGTTTGATCAACCCGAGCGACGGAGAAAATACTTTTATAAACATGCCGCTATACTATTTCTACCTGACACGGGCCTAGAGGCTGATGAACATGGTGGAGGAAGTTTCTTGGAGGAACAGGCGGCAGGCGGAACAAGCACAGTAATCGGACCGAGCTGAAGAAAGCGGTTCAGAAGACCTCGGTTTCCGAGGCCGGTTGTGTTGTTTGCAGAATGTAAAACTACCGCACAACCAAAAGTCCAGTTGACCAGTTAAACTTACTACTTAGATAAGGCAGGATGTAAAAACAGAGTAAAGGAAGGGAACCATGCAGACTGTGACTGGTGAAACACCAAGCCATTATGAGCACAAACGCAGAAGGTCGGCCTGGAAGTTAGGTTGATCAAACTGAAACTCCGTCATCAAACATGAAAAAGTTAGCATTTTCTCTTGCCGCCCCTTCTGAGAAACAAAACGACGAAGGACGATTTGTGGGCTATTCGGGGAAGAGAATGAACTAAAGGGTGAACGGGATTCAACATTTTGTAGATGTACGGTCGAAACAAGCTGATTTTGCATAATTGCCCACTTGCGCATCCCGGCATGCGTGATGACGTGATGCGGTATGGAGCCAAAGGTCTTGCGAAAAACACTGTCCCGGAGGAAGGGGCCCTGGCATCCGGCTCTGCTTAAATGACGTTTTCAAATAGCTGCATGGATCGCATGATGTTTTCGTCCTGTGAAGAGAAGAGCGAGGAATGTGACGTGACGCGACACTAGAACCCTGAGGACCCCCAGCAGAGCTTCAGGCCTAAGGTGTCTCCAGGAACAACACACCAGTGGCAGGTCTGTGATGGGCGACAATACAATATTTTCACTCACATACTTCAGTTACCACCGCAGATTCAAAATAAGTGAAGAGAATGTGGGTGACACGGTGGTGAAGTGGGTAGTGCTGGTGGCTCTGGTTTCCTTCCACAGTCCAAAGACCTGTGTTTCAAGTGGATTGGTGACTCTAAATTGATCTCGGTGTACGTGTGTGTGTGTGTGTGTGTGTGTGTGTGTGTGTGTGTGTGTGTGTGTGTGTGTGTGTGTGTGATTGCCCTGTGATAGACTGGCGCCCCGTCCAGGGTGTACCTCGCCTCACACCCTACAGTTCCGGGATAGACTCTGGAACACCACGGCCCTGCACTGGGCACGCAACTATTGATAAGGAATGGATGAGTAAAAGTGAAATTGAATAACTTAAGAATAGATAAAGCGACTTTATTAAAAACTCAAAATTTAACGTGGGCACTGTGGAATGCTGTTCAAATTGTATGATTCAAGACACTGTCCCAGCGAAGGATCCAAACGGGCAACTTACGTTCTGGCAGCAGTCAATGAACTCATCTATGGTCACCACACCGTCCTTGTTTTTGTCCATTTTCTGCCAATAAGGTTGGAGAGAAAAGGAGTTCGGTAAAAAGTTTTTACAGATTTCAAGGCAAAATCGCACATTTTAAAATGAGAAGTTACCTGGAAGAAAATCTCTACGTGTTGTCTTGGTGCCTCCTCCTTCAGTATTGGATACGTGCATTTTCCCATCATGTCATAGATGGCTTTCATAATGTCTAGCATCTCCTGAACGATAAAAAAAGAATTCAGTAATATTCCATACAATCCACATTATTCTATCACTATAATGGTCGTTACTAAAGAAAATCAAGTAAAATAAAGATTTATATCAGATTGAGTGCTTTTAGCATTTGATGACTGCTATTCGCATTTACATTTACCTCTTTCGTTATATATCCATCTTTATTAATGTCGTAGAGATTAAATGCCCAGTTGAGCTTTTCCTGAACTGAACCACGCAGCAGAATAGACAGTCCCATCACAAAGTCCTGCGGCAGAGACACAGATGATCATCTCCCCTGGTCGCAGACATTTCCGCGATTTTACCATAAAATCGCCGTTTTCATAGTGTAAGACTTTTACAGAGAACATCCTGACATCAGGAAGCACAGAGACAGAGCGGAGACGATGTCCCCCATGGTGTGCTCCTGTGATGCGTTGTTCTCATCAATGTGAATGACATATGGCCGGTGAAGAACAATACGAGGGATTACACTGCTCTTTAAAGTTTCATGCATGCATATAAATAGGATTCAGAAATGTGTATTGTTATGTAGCAAAAATAAACACAGAGGAAGGCCTTTCCCCAATACAGACACACACATCAACAGCATATGCGTTGCTTTAATTATTAATGCCACATTGCTCTTCATTTTAAACAAGCCTTTCGTTAATTATTTCACAGGTCTGGAAGATGGAGCTCGGCGGCGCGAAACGGCCGGTCTCACCTCGAAACTCACAGATCCGTTGTGATCCGTGTCAAAGGCGTTGAACAGGAAGTGGGCGTACGTCGAAGCATCTGGAGTGCCAGCAAAGAGCATTTCAATCAACAACGGCAACACCGCACAGAGCCACTGTACAAGGTGTCAAATGTAATAAAATGTTTAGGAGGGGAAAGCATAATTTAACAACATTATTTCATGTAAATTATTTAATCATTTCCCGTAAATCCTGAAAAAAAGTTTCTGTTGCTTTTGATGCCCCAAGCCACGGAACCCAAGAGTGTAGATTTCGCTTACATGAGACATGCTGCAAGGGGTGAAAATCATATACAGGAAGCAGATTTTAAAAAGTCGATATAAAACAGAGTAAAAGTGTACATTTCTGTGTAAACAGACAATAAAGTCTTATCTTATCTTACATGAAACAATAAGACGCAAGTGGGATGAAAACCCACTCGGAAAAAAACGCGGTAAGGACCCTTTGCCCTTGTTTCACGTATGTGGACACATTTGCCATTTTTCTGCGTGCTCTTTCTGTCTCTGTGGTGCTGCTGTCTTGTTCATAAACCCGTGTGGGCTGAACTCATTAAACAGGAGAGGAAATTTCCTACCACGGTTTTACCGCACCATAAGCAAAACGAACACGTTTTCGTTTTTTTAAAGTTTTTAAAAACTCTATTGAAAGTGGACGTGTGTTCTTAGAGTCACCTTTGTGTTCTCCACCTAGGGCACATTGTGTGTGAGCGCAGCAGGATAATAACTGGGGAAACCCTTCAGTAGGAAGCTCCGTAACCTCCTCTCGCTGTTTGCTAAGCCTTTGTCCAGGAACACATGCCAGGCTGTTGAACATGACAAAGCTCAACGGGCAACAGCAAAGCAGCACGCATACAACGCTCTTCTGCAGAGCGACCGCTTTCTTTCAAAGAAGCGAACGCGCTCGGCACCGCGCCTCCATCACCATCAACACTCGACGCATTCATTTCCTATGAGATGGTGATTTTGAAGGCTGGCTTTCTGAAGTTGCCAAAACGAGGTCATAAGGTCAAACAAATCGCCACTGCATGCGCCCAGATATCCTTTAGGTCTGTGAAAACAGCCTTTCCAAAACGGCGCATTTCGGTAATTGCTTTGGGATCTGCTGTTTTGTCTTTTTTTAGAGTTGAAAGGACCAAAAAACAGGGATAGGAAACTTCTCAGAGACATACTGTACTGCTTCTTGTAGAGACTCACTGGGTGGATGAAAAGTACCGTTGTTGTGAGGAAGTAACTAATAGGGGCGAATTCCAATTTTCCTGCAAACGCAGGGCAATTTCACAAGGGATGGCCGTGCAGCGTCAGGTTCTGCCCGTCAGAAGTAGACGAGGCGTCTAGACGTACCTCCCTGGGGGAAGAACTGGGAGTAGATGTCTTTGAAGGTGTCTTCGTTGACGACTCCGCTCGGACATTCCTGAAGACAGATGGGAGCAAACACCGGAAATGCTCGTTCACACTTGAGAACTATTGCTCAGAGATGATGGAAACTAATTCCAACACGTAGTGGTAGGTTTTACATTTAAAATCAAAGTTTCAGTTAGACGTGCACCAAAATACTGTGGATTTTAGCGTGAAATGAGAAGTTTGTCTCATTGATGCTTCTATATTTAACAAATAAACTCACCTGTGATGATTTCCTACAGACAAATCTATATTAATGCTCCCTGAATTTGATAAGAAAGTTTTGTGATCATAGAGCTGCACTTGATGTAGAGTTCAACTAAATAAAGCATCAAAAAAGTATATGGATGAATACAAAACACAAATGGAAAATAAATGCATTCAGATGTAAGTCATTAAATCTGTTTACTGCGGTTTACCCGGCTGATCTCAGGATTACAAAAGTGGAAAATGCACACAATGGCACAAGTCTAAAAATGGCAAAGCTGAAGGGCCCCGGTGCTCAGGAAAAGCTGCGGACTGTCCAAAAATTTCCAAAGTGTCTCACTGAGCTCCTTTATAGCCCGACACTTTCCTAGCGGCTGACTGTGTCAGTTCAGTGTAATTTTTTTTTACGTATATTTTTATAGAGTTAGAAACTAACTCTTCACCCAGTGTGGCTCTTTCTCCTACATATCACATACTTTGCTTTTAACGCACCTGATCGCAGTTTAACGGGACCGTGTTTCAAATTTCAGTTTGTGATTACAGACCGGACGCAAGTGATGCATACATGTTGCACATGAATTTATGCGGGACCATGTCTGCGTTCTGACACGAGGCATCTTCCCCATAATGGAATGCAAGGAGTTTCAAGTGCATCGTCTTATCCGTTGTAGCAGCCAAGTACAGAGACCTCCACGGAGAAACCATGAGACGCAGTCTAAAGTGACACGTTCAGCCATGTCATGAGGCATGCTCAACAAACGGTTATTGAAACTGGATTGGATCCCATGACCACTGATATGGGAGAGGTTCCACTGCCCCAGCTGAGCCTCCCACCAAATCCGAAACGTGACAGGTTTTCCATTAGGCCGCGTCGCTGATTGCTGGGGTCGGTGCCGTTTGTCCGGTCACAGCTCGGCTCCTTGTCAAGGCACCGCATGATTTGCGGCGTGAAAAGAATATGAGGAGGTGCGAACCGGAGGCGTGGACAGCTGGGCAGATCGCGCGAGAGCCGAACTCAACTCGGCTGAGATGCATGTAATGAAAAGCCACCGAAGGTGGCGTTCTGGAACTAGAATATCGTCCATTTCAGAGTAGACAGGAATGAAGCGATGCAGTTGGGGGATCCACGCATCAGGTGGAGCCATTATCTCCAAAAGCCCAGAGGAAAAATTCAAAGAGCAACACGAACATTCCTACAATGAAAAAAAATCATCCTTTTGAGTGAGCGCCAACATTCGCTCAATTTATACCGGGCTTCTTCTGGTACTATTATGTTCTAGTCATATGAGCTCGGGTGCACAGGGTGCAAATGACTCCAAGGGTAGCTTTCACCACATACCTGCTCTTTCCTGCACAAAAGAGTCAGACTTTTGCAAAGAGTTCATGAACAAGTCGAGAGGAACTTTAAATACAAAGAGCAGAACTGGCCCAGTAATATCCCCAGTGCCGATAAAACTAATCACTGCACTGCTATCATAATGCATTGATGAATAACTGTGCGGTATTAAGTGGATAATCATCGCATATTTCAATAATGATCATAAAATGAGAAAGGCTCACCCGAAAAGAAATAAAATGCACATCTAACAACTTTGACAGATATTCCTTGAAACTCTTTTTAAATTTTGGACCCATGATTTTGCTCCATTGCTAGAAGTACAACATTTTAATGAATCTAACTTTGACACGTACCAGTTCAGCACATGATTGCATTCACAGGCTTGGATCCAAAGGGAGGATTTTCTGGAACATTCCAAGTCTGTATCATCCATACAAGGGGATCTATAGGAGCATGTGGGAGTTGGGGCTGCGCATTGCAAAGCGCCTGGTGTCTGGCACCACTCCAGCAGTTTCGCTGTGAAGGTGAGGTCACAATCCGGAGAAAAGGGAAATGTGGCCGACTGCTCAAACTGCTTTGAAAGGAAAAATTTGTACAATTTCACTGCCATCATAACTGAACCGCCATCAAACTTCCTTATATCTTGCTTTCAAAGCAAAAATGAACAGTGGCTTTCAAGACCCTTTTGTACTTTTGATAAAAGCAAAAAATACATCACAGAGTTTAGGTACTGGCCAGCATTACAGTAATGTACTATAATTCTATTACAACAAGCTGTGTTTTCATGAGGCATGGACATTTGTATTCATCTCAGGAATATCTGTGGTGCAGGAGCTCATAACAAATACTGGGAAAAACTCTAAGAATTACTCAAACTTTGAAAAGTAACTCACAAATGCCTTTAAATAACAGAACAAAATAAGAATAACAACTTCAGCAAGAGCGGAAAAGCCAGTGAAGGTCTGAGCCGTGATGGCGAGGAGAGTTTCCATAAACACAGCTGTACCTGTGTGCCCTGCGGTGTTCGGAAACAAGAGCCGTTCCGATCTGTGGAACCCCGAGAAGCTGTTTATGAAGCAGCCCCCGAAGAGACAGGCATTGACACACTGGGACTGTGGAGTATTGTGTTTGTCTTACACACTGCCTGCAGGATCTGCCCCCCTTATACGGCAATGGCAATAGGTGACACAAGGCACACGGGTGCACGCACGCTCGCTCGCTCTCGGAAAGGTCGTCCCAGGGGCCCGGGACTCTATATAAGGAGACCGCTCAGTGTCCCATAGAGACATCAGTGCTGGAGATGTTGTCCAGCTAGACTGTGTGAAAAAGGTGTCCTGCTCTTCACAGTAGATTGTGTTAATATTTTTAGCTTTTGCCACATTTACGTCTGTTCCGAGGTCACTAAAAACATGTGCATGCAGGGGATCGTCAGACAGAAAGGAAACAACATCTCTGAGGTTGCTCGAAAGGCTGTAGGTTCTTTTTTCTGGCACTAATGTGGTGGAATGGGCTCCCAATGTCCCTGCTGAATCTCTTCCTGCACTCAAGAGGGGTCTCACACCCATCTCTTTCAGAACCACTTTTCTCCTGGTCTCCTGACAGCTCCACAAATGAGTCCAATGCCATCGGTTGTGATTATCAATGTATTTGATATCTGAATGTAACTTCTATAGGCAGCTACTTGGGGGATGTGAACCAGCAACATGCCGATATCAGAAAAACGGGCTGTGAGCTGACGATACTGCGTCTGTCCGTGTCTAAAGCTCTTTGTTTGTTGTCGATGCTCCTCTGTTTACTCTCAGCTGCACTTCATTTTGGAGAAATGAGGCTGACAAATAAAGAAATGTAAATCAAATGGACAAAAACGCACAGCTGTCAACTTTTCCTCCTCTATGCCGAGAACTATTTTTGAGAAATGTAGCTGAAAAACTTTCATCTTCTACATCAGCACATGATTAGTTCCCTTAAAATAAAGAAATAAATAAACGGGCAAAACAAGAAAGTAATTTCAATAGCAATCTCAACATGTCACAAATCCTTTTTCAGCAACGATCAGGGGAAAGAAAAACAACCCCCAACTTTCACTGGAATAACTTCAAGGCAATGTTCTGCAAACCTCCCACAATGTGAGCGAGGTTAAAGTGCTTCGTAGCAGTAAATTGCAGAACAGAAAGCGGTCCGATCCGAACTGCACTTGAAGGGGGTGTGGCCGAGGCATGGCAGTCAGAGTCATTGTGGAGTCAAGGTTGCCATCATCGGGTTTGTCACGTTGTGCCGAGATGGAGCGGCCGAGTCCAGGATCCCTCTGGGAGATGTTCCAGCAGAAACATTCTGCCTTACTGTCATTCGCACGGGTTCCGCCCTCATGGGCCCCGATACACAAGTGGGAAACAGTCAAGAGAGACTTTACCATTGCCACCCCCTAGCGAGCACTTGATGGTTATTGCACTCGTAACTAGACAACACGCAGCTGTGATTGAGCGAATCCTGCAGAGACGATGTGCACAGCAGTTCCACAATGACCACCTTGTTTTTGTGGAGGGGCAGAGTGACACAACGTATAGTGTGCATGAGAACGCATATCGCACATGTTCAGATGCACCTGGACACGTCATCAGGTTAATACCTGGGGGTCAATGGGTGTGTCCTCGAAAAGAGGAGTTTGGAGCCCATCGGGCTGGGGACCGACTGGGAGCTGGATATACAGGGATTTTGGTGAGGCTTTCGTGGAGCTGCTGAGCTCGGGGCTTCTTCTGGTCAGATTACGTTCTAGTCATATGAGCTCGGGTGCAGAGGTTGCAAAGCGGCACAAGTCGGCCCGTCAGCCTGCGGTTCGAGGCATTCACGATACAGAATTGAAAACAGAGTGAAATTCGAGCCACGAGGCAAGGCCTCCTGCTTCTCTTAAATGCTCATGTCACCCAGAGGGACTCTCAGCTCATCCAAAGCCGATCCTGGGCACTCTGCCAGCACAATTTGAGCTCACACTCCATACTTCAGCTCTGTTTACAGAAAGGCAAATGTTCTGTGTTTGGGTGCTTGGGTGATGTGCGGCAGGTGTGTCATCACTCCTTAGTGGCCTGCAGACATGACTCCTTCACATGATGCTTGTTCGTGTTGCACTATTACTTCTGTGGGGTATAAAGCTCCTACCGAGCGCTTCTCTGCAGCACGGGCAGCAGGTGGCATAGTGGTAAGAGCTGTCGCATCACACTCAAAGGACTGATGCTCAAATCCCACTCCTGCTCTAGTGCCCTTGATCAAGATACTTACATGGAACTGAAACGGTAAAAATTAACCAGCCATATAAATGGGTAAATCAGCGTAAGTTGCTTAGTGTACAAACCCAGTTTCTTTGAGAAAGGTGTTAGGCAAATGAGTAATTACTAACTTGCAAAGGAACCAAAAAAAGATTAAGAAGTTTAAGTCGGAAGAGGTCTCTTCCTAACAGTTTATCTGTCACTTTGCAGGTCATAAGCGTGCAAATAAGGCAGGACATCATTGCCTCAAGTGACAAGTCTGGTTCCTTTACTATATTTCCTAAAAACAAATGTATTAATTGTCACCAAACTTTTCTCACATGGTGACATTAAGTGACAGGAGCACAATATGCACTTTTGTGATGATCACTCATCTCTCCTATTAATAATGTACAGTATCACACGTCAACAGGTGATGTTTTCTTGACTCTTTCCACTGAAAGGTTTACGAGGTTAAAAAACACTCGCTGTCACTGAGGTCATTATACATTATCTTTATCTCTTGAAAGCATAATACTGAGCCTTATCTCTGGGCAACACGCTCGAGGTGACATTCTGATCTGTTTCGGGACCCACGCACTGAGGTCACCAGAAGAGCGGCCTTGCATCCGCATACCTGGGTGAAAGACGACAAATCAAACGAGCGCGTCCAGGGAGAGGAGATTGAAAAGGACGCCTCGCAGCAAGGTTACGTCCCAAACACCTTTTTTCAGACTCACTATCAGCATGTTAGCTTGTAAGCTGTCAGTAAGAGCGCATCCATCCTGCCCGAGAGCACCGACATGAGTGGAAATGCCAGTGTGCACCACGGTAATGAGGACAAAAAATGACTGACGCTATTGGACAGGTCAAAGCCAATAAACACGTTTATGCTAATAAGGCTCCAGAGGTTTGCAGGCAAACTGAGTCATGAGGCAGGAACCTGATACCTCTGAGACTTTTAAATGTGCCTCCGCAATAAGGGTTGCCAAGACGCACGCTGGAAATCCGGCAATTACGCCAAATTTGCCCGAGACATGCAGGCGGTCGTCTGCTCGGAATATTAATATTAATATTCATCATTTCTGAAAGTCAGTAAACAAAGGAAAAAAGAAACCAAGACTTGAAAACCGATAGAGGGAGCAAGACATGAGAAGTTAGAGGTCAGTGATTAGTCTGTCCATTGTCTGGTACTTTGTTGCATTTATAATAACCGATCAAAATGCTTCACTGTTTACTCTTTATATTTGTGAAAAAAGGCTGAAGTGGAATAGAATGAAAAATGAACGGATAAACAGAAGCTTCTCCTAAAATCTCTCATGTGCCTCTCCTTGGGCCAGTACCCAGGTATAACCAGGGTAATAAAGTAGGAATAATAAGAAGAAGTTGCAGAGAAGGAGAAGGTCCTTGAAAAGCAAAGAAACCATGGAAGCAGCGATGAGATGAAGTTTCCAGCATGTAAAGGTCTGTTGGGTCAAAACCCAGCCGAGGGTCCTCTTTACACGGCCGGTGGCTACGTATTGTCAAGTGAGTAATATAGTGGTTCGAGTTGGCACATCCCAACTGAAGACAAGGTTCGAATCCCCCTCCTGCCGTAGTGTCTTTGCCCAAAGTACTTACCCTGAATCAATACAATAAAAATTACCCTGCTGTGCAAGTAGGTAAATAAATGTAGCAGCTGAGTTAGTAAAGCTGATGTCGCAAGTCGCCTCGAATAAAGGTTTCGGATTAAGAATGGTTAATAATGAAGACTGCTGAACACGACAAAGCACAGGAGGCTCGGAGTTTTACGCCCTTGTCAATTCCCGCTGCAGTTGGGGTCCTTTGGGGGCAGAGAGAGCCTAACAGCTCTACTGACTGGGTTACATCAAACATTACACAGTATTTCAGCGGGAATACCACGGTGAATTCCATCACTCACATTCTTGAAGCCCCGATACAGGACCTGCAGCTCCTTCCTGGTGAAGCGAGTCTGGGCCTCAAGCTGCTCCAAGCCTTCGGGTCGGTGGCGCACGGCAGACAGCTCCAGCTCATCCTCCACGCTGTCTGCAAAGAGACGGATAGAAAGAGGAAGAGTGGCATCCAACTAGGGGCACTGCGGTGATGTGGACTCGGTAGCTGGGATCACAGTAAGGACCACGGTCCTCATCTTCCCCCGCTCCTCATTCAGAGGTCATCGCATACACACTGAATTTTTGCCAAGGTTCGACAGAGAAGCTGAACAGCCTTCACCTATGTAATCCAGGTCAGGAGATCAGAGCAGCTTTTCCATTATGGTCTGCTCTCTGTTGAGGGCACCTGGGAAAGACTGAGTACGGCAAGCAAGTTCCTCAAGCAATGTGAAACATGTCTAGCTAGAACTTCCAGAAATGTTCGAAATTCAAAGCAATGCTGAGTTTTTACCATAAGAAGGCAGTTCAGCACTTCTAACATAGTACACCCAACTCCCGGATGCTGGGACTTGGATAGGCTCATAGCGACAGTACATTTCCTCAGGTAATGATGACACCATCAGTCACGTCTCGATACCACCCGTTCTGGACCTCTGCAGCTCCACTGGATCTGGTACCTGTCCAGTTCTGATCCACAATGTGAGGAGCAATGTGCTCCAGATGATTATGCAAAAGAGTCTGGACGAGTCACTAGCCAGCTTCACCTTCAACCATTAGATGTGTGTGCAGGCACTGGAAATCAGAGGTGTGCAGGGAGCAGAACATCACCTTTGAGTAGCATGAATCTGAAGCTGGCAGCTGCCTTTTTGGCCAGTGGCCGGCCCTCTCGGAGCGTCCAGCCAACATGTGGAGGAACGGCTCATTAAGAGAGTGATCAGCCGTGTGCTTTGGTCATGCTGGTGGTGCGGCTGTAATTAACTCCTGGAGGCGAGTGATGGATGAGGGAGCGAGAAGCTTGTGATCGCGGGCACAGGGATGCCGTGGGTGACAAAGCCAAAGAGCCAAGGTGTGTGTGCCATCCCAGAAGCCCTTTCCCCCGTGCCCACGCCAGTCAACTCTACACTGACCACTAAGCCTCGGTTTCAAGGAAACCAATCCTTAATCTTCTTAACACAGCAATATCCTTCAAAACATCCATATGGTCCTCGCCGCATTATGATCCGACCTCAGACAAACAAACAAACAGGTGTGAATAAGATTTAGCCAAATTCTCTAGAGCCGAGAGAAACAGGGAGGCGAGAGAGAGCTGGAGACCCATCTATCCAAAGGGAAGTCTGATGAGTGAAGCCCACGGTCCACAGCGTTACACCACCCAGATATACTGTACGTAGCAGAGGAAAGAGGGCACTTGCTTTGGGTACGAGCCGATGCCCTTCTGCCCCCCGAGCATGGAATGAGCTTCCTGAGCTGGGCTTTCAGGCCCCGCTTGTTGCTGCTCTGAGGGTAGATGAAACCTAGAAGATACAGCACGAGTCGTGGTTAAAAAGAGATCGCTCAGCACAACGGTGGCATCAGGGATGGGGAGCCTTGGGAGAAGGTGAAATTCACTCAGGACAACAACCAGGTGAGATGAAAGGATATAAATTAAACCCAAACACTTGTGGGTCATGTCCTTAATAAAAAAACGCTTACAAAAGACTCGGGTCTTTAAACAATGACAGGTTTATTTCTGCAATAACACGATCATCTGTGGTCTCCCTAAAAAATGGGAGGATCAGTGATGGAATGTAATAATAAAGGAACGATAGTGTGGTCCAGACAGTGTTTTCCTCGCCCGGTCGTTTTTCAGACCCATGCACGAGCCCACGCGACCATCGTGTTTTCCAAGCTGCACTGATAAGTCCAGAAGGATGCTGAATGCTTCCAGAGACTGAAACCTTCAAGATCAGACATACATTTATTTATTTATCTGACACTTTTGTTGGTGACTTAAAATGTGGGGGTTCTATACGAAGCTACTTCCATCGATTTACCCATTTATACAACAGGGTCATTTTTACTGTATCGATTCCTGCAAAGTACGATGATAAGGGTACTAAAGCCGGAGTGTGGACTCAATCAAGTCCAGTGGCAAACTGGACTGACTTCTCTACAGTTATGTACATGTGGGATGGTAAAGAGGTGCTTTTTGGGCTGAACAGGTGAACTTGTCCTCCAAACTCCTATCTGAATGGATCAGAAGTGACTAATGGTGTAAATTAACTAGCAGCGAGCGGAATGAGGTTGGCCTGTGTGAAAACCTGCAGTTGTCCTGAGGAATGCACTCAGCGGAGGGGGTCACAGCCACCTGTCATCACTGACACGAAACACACAGCGGCTCACACTCGTGCACGGCATGTGGTCGTATTGTACTTTTGCCTTCTGTCGGAACAAGAAAGAATTGTTGTGGGGCACAACAAGGGCCACAAAGTGACGTGTTCCAAGATGGTTGTTTTAACAAATAATACGTATTATAACAATGGAAACAGTGCTTTATGCACACACACACAGTCTGAACTGCTTGTCCCCTTCGGGGTTGCGGGAGCTGGAGTCTAACCCGGCAACACAGGGCGTAAGGCTGGAGGGGGTGGGGACACACCCAGGACGGGATGCCAGTCCATCGCAAGGCACCCCAAGCAGGACTCGAACCCCAGACCCACCGGAGAGCAGGAACCCAGTCAAACCCACTGTGCCACCATACCCCCCACTCAGTGCTTTATGCTTTTTTTTTTTAAAATAAAAAAAAAGTGTCTGGCTAAAGTGTTGAAGCATCTAGTTCATTTTTATTGATGTTATTGGAAAACACTTCTCCTCCAGGTAAAGTCGATTTCTTTTCCTCAAATGCTGATGCTTCACAGAAACACTGGACTTTTTTTCTGGTTCCATAACCTGTGACACAATGGTACCATAAGAGAACTTTTTCTACTACTGCATTCCCCTGTGCCCTTCATAACATCCTTATATTCACCACAAACGTGAGTGAATTTAAAACATCTTCTTGCCCCCCGGCTCTGTGCAGGCACGGCGTATATGTGCAGCATCTTTACATCGTGTGCACGGTATTCACTGCACTCAAGCCCCTCAGATGACCTACGTCACTTCCAGACAGGACGTCAGGCCGGTGCTGCTCACTGGGGTATGTTGAGTGAGCCCCCCATGATGGACGCAACAGCTCGGCCCATTCGGGAGCAGGATCGCAATAAACAGCACGGTGTCAGGTGTGACTGCTGTTCATTACAGATAACTGCAGCATCAGCATCGCTCCCTCGGGGGCTAAACTTGCACGTCAGGACGGCTGATGGTGACCTTGTCTTGCAGCGCATGTCTGCAGGTGAGAAAGGAGACGGATGGTCTGCCACAAGTTGTGCCACTGCACATTATTCCTTGCAATAAAGCCAAAATGAGAGCTTTATTCACACTCCAACCTGTTTCTGCAGTAACTGAGACCCATAAGACTGCAGGAACTTCCCATCAAGAACGGTGTGTCTGCGTGACATAGGCGTCACCTGCTGCGCGACCGTTCCTACACACAGAGCCATCGTGTCATAACAGCGGGCGAAATACAGCGCCGCTCCTTCCGATGTAAAACACATCTTCTTCCAGTCCCACAGCTGCACTGACCAGCTGTGATCACCATAGTCCCCGCAGCCCCACAAAGTGATTTAAAGGCTGCTGTACAGAGTGCGTTATCACCTTGAGCAGCCCATAACTACCGGTTACTGCAACAGGAGCCATGAAGAGACAGAGGGAAATTACGCGGGTTCAAACACGGCCCCTCCCGTTTTCAAGCTCAGTGGTGTCATTCAGGCATTTCTTTGTGTTGCTCTTCTGGGTAATTTCCTTCCAGCTCCTGCCGAGTTAAATATGGGCAATTTCAGAAGATCAGCAGACTCATTTCTGTAAATGCTTGCGATTTCCTTCCTTTCCTCCGCCAGCCTAATTCTGAAGTCTGTGAGACTTTGGCTCAACAGCTTGAGCTGCTGGGGGGGAATTTAGAATCTCGAGGAACAAACAGGAAAATGAAACAAGCGAATGGCTTTGTGTGCTTTAAAACAAAATAAAACCAAGGTTGACATATAAAAGGGAGCTCAAATAAGCCGTGAAAACCGCTTCATTTCAACTGAACCCTCTTTGGGACAGAAAAGCTCCCACTGAACTTTCCTTTCTGATCGGCCGAGAAAGAGCAGCTGCTGAGTATCGAGTACAGCGAATGCGGCACTGCAACGTGAAGGTGCGCGGAGGATGGCGCACTTGGTTCTGAACCTCCAGAATTGTGTGATTACACTGAGTCCAAAGCCTCATCACCTATTTTACTGTAACCACAAAGGACAATTCTCATTGTACTCCCGGAGTCGTCGGTGGACAAATACCAGAGCTCTCATTTATTTCCATTAGTGATTTATGCAGCTTTCCACCGAACTTCTTCCATTTACACAGATCATAATTATTCTTTTGCTAAGATGTACGCCGCTTTGGACAAAAGCGTCTGCTAAATGAATAAATGTAAATGTAAATGTAAAATCACATTCTACTGGTATCATTCATATGAATTAACATGAAGTAATTGTCTGAGGGTCTGACAGTACAGCCCTTTCTGGTCCTTGTACCTCCTTAACCACTAAGTCCTTGAGTGGAGCTCTGCAATGTAAAAATAAGGTGAAATCAATCAAGGTCATCAATGAGACCACCGAGGGGTGGGCAGCTCAAACCAAAGGCAAGAACGGCCGTTTGGCACAGTGTCGAGAAAGCGACTGTTTCCCAGAGCTCTGCAAACCTCGGAGGGTTAATGAGTGCAAACCAATGAGTGTTTGGACGTACGGTGACCATCCTCTGACAGTGTGACCTTATCAGACACCAATCGCCCACGAAGATGCCAGTAAAGGTACATAACCACCGAGATTTAAAGGCAATAAAGTTACACAGTAAACATGACTTGAAAGTTCGAAGTTTATGATGTCGAAGGGTATTTATTAAACATTTCACATTATCGCTGCTCTGAATTTGCTAAATGGACACCAGGCCAACTAAGACAAACAGATGCAAAAATCCTCAAACCAACATTAGCCTTTAAGCCTCATGACCTAAAGTTATTTACTTCATTAAAAGCAGCATGTAATATTGCTTTCCTACCCTTTTGCAATTAACTAAATTGCACATTCACAACATGAACCCACAGAAGAAAACACAGTACTAATAGCCAAGGCAATGGCATGTATTCTTCTCCTGGGGTGCTAAGAGGGTGCTTAATAATTGCATGGGGGCATTATACTTATGCAATAAATTAGATGCAAGTGCTCTCAGATTCATCAGGTGGGTGGGAGTGCAATAAAGAACCCTTCTCTACAAGGGTTTATTGAAAAAGGATATTAGAAACATCCTAAGTTCTGAGCTGCCACATTCTCACTCACGTCTCACTGCACAGAGTCTCAAAAGACCTTAAATGATTCCCTTAACTAAAGAAACTTCCATTTAAAAATGTCAAGAATTAAGGAAATATTAAAGTATTTGATATTAAAACAGTATAAAAAGTGTTTTATACCGTTATGGTTAATATTAAGGGAAAACATAAGATGCTGCATGCTTCTGGGAGCCAGCATCCTTTTCAGCTCTAACCGGATTCCGGAACCCAGCATGAGTAAATATGGTACGAAGAAAGAACAAAGGTGGGACCCAGAATGAGTGAAGATGGAACCCAGCATGAGTAAAGACCATCTTTAGGAAAGCAGCAGTTTTGTTTTCTAAAATACCTGTAACGGCAACAAAGCTTCCTAGGAGAATATTATAACTGAGAACACGGTTTATGCAGAGAGCAATTAAAACTGCAACTCAACTGCAAACCTTTTCAGTGGGTATTTATTCAACATAGCATACACTGGTCCTGTGTCTGGGTATTGGTCCTTGTTGTGCTCTTGTTTCGCTTTTCTACCAGGTCTGGAGGTTTCTGTCCTATAATTACAAAACAGCACCTATTGCACTAAAAGCCTTTAATTTTTTCTTATTCAAAACTAATGTGCGAGTGACAGAGAGAGTGTTCCACTGATGTATGGATGAGCGACCCAGTGTAAGTAGTCTATCTAGCAGTGTAAGTCACCGCGGTGACTAAGGTGTCTGGGCTGATGACACTATATAGAACTCATTGGAAGCCACTGGAGAAAAGCATCTGCTAAATAAATAAATGTAAATGTAACTGTAAAATGTACAGCAACTGTAGATGCTGAAGACAACTTTAAAAACCAATCTAACAGCCAAGATTGGCTTTATTTGTATAGGCACAAACACAGTGTTATTTTCCAGTATGAAAATACAAATTAGATTCATGCAAAGGACAAATGTGTTTCTCATGTTTTACAACACATCGGTAAACAACTCAGAATTTATCCGCCGCACTGTCCTGAGGTATAAACCACAGCGAGGGTAAGGAAGTTGTTTCAAAGAGGGTCTCACCTTCACAGTAAGGTGCAGGGGGGCACTATTTTCAGTAGCACTACTTAGGCATAATCTTAGCTAACCTGATCAGCTCTTCAGAAATCTCCGTAGTCCCCTGAGGACCCCGAGGATAAAACACAGCAAACAAAAATGGCTAGCGCATCAAGAGACCAGTGCAGCCTGACAGCCCTCAAGGAGTACAGTTTAACTGGTTAGAACTTCTTAGTATTTCTGTCATATTCCACTGCTTTTCATGAATCATAAATTCATCTGCTCGAAGGTGTGGGCGGGGGGACTGCTTCAATTTGAGACCTGTATTAAAGCTGGACTTTTACTGTGCCCCAGAAACAAATCCACGTCCAGGCTAGCGCCCAGATGCAACCTGCTCCTACCAGCCAGAACATCGTGTGCATTTGAAACAAACTTTAATTAATTTTCTAATCGTCTGTTTTATCCACCGTGGATTTATCCAGCGCTTCAGAGATTCTGTTATGGAAGGTATGGTGCAATTTGTCTCAATGTTCCCTGCAGTACAGTTCCAATGGCATGATCATCAGCAGATATCTTCAACCAGGATCAAAGTGTGCAAGGCTTAGGCACCAGTCTCCCTGCAGGCCACTGTACTTCTGTCCCTACTCACAGCCCGACAAATGCCAAGATCTGCCAGAAAGAGCCAGGACTGGCCAGCCATCTGCTTTGTTTATCTCAGCTCACCCACAACACTGCCCTACTGGTTCCAGTACAGATGTCCTATCAACCAGTGGAGGAGATGCACCCACCAAGATCCTCGGGAGCTGTGAAGGTCCACAGCGAAACACCGAAATTGCTTTTCTGTGGTTCGGCCTGCAACGGCACATGCTGGAAGAGCAGCGCTCGCGACTCAACTGCCTCATCACTCAGGGAGGAAGAATAAACATTGACTTTACGCTTCCATCTCACCTCACCGTTACCGCACAACCAATTTACTTCAAGGTCTTTCACCTAAACGAGAGTAACGTTGAGTAGAGCAGCCTTCCTTGCGCTATACCCACATTCTCCTCACTTAAAGTGCAGCGCATCAGCACATATAAGGCAACAGAGAGGGTTTCCTGCTACACGGGCAAATGATCTGTAATTTACAGAGGAAGTCATTACCTTTTGAGTCAAAAGAGCAGAGCAGAAACTCTTCCACAAGTATTTTTTCCTACTACTCTGCTCGCTGCTGATCTAATGCTCACGTTCTCACTTCCCTGATACAATCTCTCCGTGACACACTTCCCGATTTCACGGAAAGCCACTTGAAAGTGGAAACCTTTTCATCCTTCAAAAAAATCTGGTCTTCACAGAACACAAAACGATTGGAAAAAAATCCATTGTCAGAAAGCTACGAACCCAGTTACGCCGAAACCTATTTTAATGTCTTCCATCTGTAAGATTTTAATTGGTATTGCCTCTGTAATGGACTGTGTGAGCCAAAATCCTTTTAAGCAGAACTCGTCCAGCGGGAAGAAGCATTAGACCTAATTGCACGCAGTACAAAGGAATTAGCTTAGGTGCCATTACAGGGATCTTGACACGTCGCACCTCGATACAAGATGCAGATGAACCCTCAGTTGCCGCCTTTCTGTAAGCACTTGCTTCTTCTGGACTTCTGGGTGCAACACAATAAAAGCCATTCCCAGTCACCCTGGATTCCATAATGATAAAACCTTGTTTTTGCTCTGAAACCGAGAGGTGAGATGTGAAGAAGAATAAAGTTTGCCATTTATTCCCCATTGATTTGTCTTGGAGGCAAATGGGTCGAATATTGCAGGTTGGCAGGGCCATACTTCACCGCTGTTATCTAATCACAGAGGATACATCGCTGTTTGCTTCTTGGGATGGAAATGAAATTGTCTCCTTCACAGACGGCGGGTTGAGCATCTGTGGTGGAAACTGACTGCGGAACCGTTTCTCTCCATCACAGAGCCACTACCATGATGCATTGGGTGCAAAGGCCCTCTGGATTTCTGCTTTAATCATTTTATTGCTGTTATTTATTTATTCATTGAGCTGATGCTATTTTCCGAAGCGACTTACCGTGTGAGATTTGTACACTACCATACTATCATGATTTGCCCATTTAAAAAGCAAGGTAATTTTTACTTGATCACTTCAGGGTAAGTACCTTCATCAAGGGTACTGCATTAGGAGAAGGACTGAACAACAGGACCTTCTGTTTTTGAGGTAATGGTGTTCCACAAAAAAAAAAAAAAATTACATTCCTCCAGAACTGTCTTGACACCCGAATAGCACGGACTATCATGTTATCAGTTCACACTTTAAGAACAAGTACTTTTGCAGGTACTCATTGTTGGCAATTCATAATTCCCTATCCACAAATAATTCATAGATGGATCGACGGACAGGAGACGGTGCACAATGAACACCAGCAGACAGACACCAGGAAACAGGTGTCGCACTTCAGTGCAGCTGGTGAACACCCCGGAAAGCAGGGCCGGCTGCAGAAGCAGGTCCGAGGTCTGCCAGCACTCTGGGCTCGAGCCGAGGCCCCCTCAGCCAGGGACAAGGTCCTGATTACCCCAATGGGCAGCTTGCGCTAATGAGGGACAGATGGAGCGCTGCTTCCGCAGGAAATGTGCTGACATTCAGGAACTTACACAGTGGTGATGGCAAACGTGTAAAGATATCACATCAGCTACCTGGTCGTATGTAAATAACAGTAGCAGTATGGGAGTATTTCGCAGTACAGCGCTGTACTTACCTTTACATACATAATTATCATTTATCCATTTAGCTGAAACTTTTCTCCAAAGTTAAGTACAAGGCTAGGTTTGGATTCTACACTACCACTGTTATTTACCTATTCGCATAGGTGGGAAATTTTTACTATGTCAATTCAGGGTAAAACCCATGCTCATAGGCAGTACATAGAGAGCTGCCCACGTTGGGTCCCTTGAGTGCAAGGCAGCCCTTCTAACCACTATGATGCCTGCTGTCCTCGCATATAACTTAACCCCATGCATGACCATTATATGTCTTCTTTTAGCCACCTCTCAGCTGTCGACTGCCTCAAACACTGTGAAATATGAAATATATAAACTAAGATCTGGTTGTTTATTCTGCAACATTCTAGACATCTCTGATTTATTTGACCAAAAAAAAAGAAAAGCAGCTTGAACTAACAGTGGAAAACCTGACGCAAACAGCATAGGCCTGATACAATCCATTTGTTTTAGCTGAAATTCTCTTTTACTGCCAGGGGAATAAATGCCAAGCGCAGTAATGAAACACGCCTGAGAGTTTACTTAACCATTTAAACATTAATAACACAAACGAAGACCAGGCCAATTGTGAAGTATACAAAACATTAAGTCTAACTAAAATAAATGAGGCACTTTTTTACGTTTGGTAGATCTGCAATGAGCGTCCTCCATGTGTATCATACTGAACTGTATTAACACAGCTGGCTAACAATGGTACATCTGAGTTGGGGACGATTCCTCATAACCTGCTTTAAAAATGTTGTTTTTCCTGCTGTAAACCTAAATCAGTTTAAATCTAAAACCAGGTTAAATGACCTCACACACTGCTTATAAAGATGCACCGGACACATCTATTTTCCAAAAAATAAACATCAATATGTGGTTTTCAGGTTGACTGGTTCGGTCAAATCTATAGAAAAGCTATGCATTACTATAGTTGCAGATACCGGATGAACACCAAAGCGGCTGATTCACGCCAACAAGTTCGACACACAGCACATCCTCAGACCCCACTGCACAACATCTCCCTGAAATCACGGTACCCCATGCTTTTCTTCCAACACGCAACTTCCCGCCAAGGTGCTTTACGGCAGCTGGCCGTGCACCGCGTGACAGCGTGTTGTCGGAATCAGGTACATCCCCATGTGCACTTGGCTTGGGCGTGAGGGGTGAATGAAACAGCTGGGTGGACAGCGACCCCACCTTGGCAGGAAATTAGTGAGCATGCGGGCAACATGAACCAAGGCAGACTTCAAAGACAAACAGCGTAACCTCGAATTTAACCAGTCTGTAGATGGCAGCGTTCAAAATGTAAATACTGAAAGCTATGTGACTGCTGAAAGCTTACAATGGAAATAAATTCTGATTGGACAGTGAGGGAACCAATCCATACTCAGCATTTTGCTACAGCTACATATTAAGTAATTACCTGAATGCCAAATACAGAGATGTCAAATGATTTCCTTCTTTTAATTAAATTCTGGAGCAGTTCACATTGCCCACCTGTTGCAGTAGAAAATGGACTTAAATATGACAGCGAACGAATTCTAACCTTGCTCTTCATATGTAGTTCAGAGCTGATAAATCCGAACCTGTATATTGATCACCGGAACTTCTTCTGATATCCGGTGAATATGAGATGAGCAGAGGTGACATCCAACTGAAGAAGGCACAGTCGGCAGGCCCGCTCCTCCATGTGAATTTGTATGAACTCGACTAAATTACACTTAAAACTGCTACGTTGGACACAGGGGCTGAACAGATAGAAGGCAATTGTTATTCTAATAAAAGCCGAAGCCATTAGGTTAGATTAGTGGCCTGGAGATGTATTTGGAGATGCCTTTATTCAGGCAATTTAGCCAGTACTAGCAGCTCATCCATTGTGAAGAGCACCGAGGCAGCTCAGGTTAATTACCCTCCCAGGGGTCCTCAGAAAGTGCTTCGTTTGGGACTGAAACCTGCGTCTTTGTGGTCACAGTTCTGCCGCCTAATTGTTGCCTCTCTCCAGTCCAATACAAGTCAATAGTGGCAGACGACGCGGACAAAAATCGCGCAAACAAAAAAGGTCGAGACAAAGTAATCCGGCAAATCATCAACATCATAAGCTGGTGGAGGTAAAAGCCACCTTAGTGAGAAATATCAGCCAACAGCCTATTCATAATTTATAAAGGCACATTGGCCCTTGGGACAATTATGAAACACACTGTGCGGAAATTTCTGCCATGCATTTTGGTTCAGATCTCTAATTATGTTTAAAAAGTGATGATGAAGCAGGTTCTTGTGTGGTTTTTTTCTCCCTTGCATTTTTGGCTGCAGGCTATTAGAGCATCTTCAAAGACCTCATTTCCACGAAGGAGATGGACGTGAAGGGAAGAAAGACGTCGTCTAGCAGCAAGTTCACACACACAGCCTTGATATAATCTACAACAGAGCACCTCCTAGCTACATATGATGATGCATCTCATTGTTGCAGTAATGAGAAACTGGGACCGTCGGGTTCCGAGGCGCGGATGCTGGAAAAGGGGGGACGGCCATCGTTCACACCTGTTGTGCCGTGTTGCAACTGGGAAGCCCATGGTTCTGCCGAGACACATTTTGTGATGCATACAGACAAACACAAATTAAGAAAGTGTAAATGAAAACTACAAATCAAAACACACATTTACCTGGGGCTTTAATTCTTGCTTGAGCCAATCAAAAAAGGTACAAAGAAAGGCAAACACCTGCCTGAAAAAGTCTTATTTAAAAGATACAACAAGTTCAGCATGCAGCTGGTTTGTATTTTCTACCCTTTGCATTCAGCTTGACTGGACGATACAGAATGAAAAATGGTTTAGAGTAATGGTTCATAAATTACAATATTAACAGAAAAGAAATGTACACAACTGTTTAGATTATTTAATGCAGTAAATAACGACATCAAATATTTATTCAGAGTTCATGTATAATTCATGTACAATTAGGAACTGTAGAAATCTGACAGTAAGTCTCGCTGAACACTTTTGATAGTACATCAGAAGGCACACGACTCATGCTAGGGCTTAATGTAAGAAAATGATTTATGCTAAACTGGAAAAAGAAGCTCACTTTATTTTTTTTCGCTCAGTTATTTAGAGAAGTCTGATGTTTTTGCCAGGTGTCTGTTTCGGCACTGTATGCTATTCCAGATCTTGCTGTTGTCCTAAACTGGAGCTTTTTTATCTTTTTATTTCATGCAACTCAAAATCGCAGACATTCAGATATATCACTTTCAATGTGTCTCGCCTGCTAAAAACAGTGATATGTGACCAGTGTGTTCGGCTGAGCAACATCTCACTTTTCTGGGGAGTAGGAGCATTGCAGAAACACAGTCGCACGCCCGCGGAAAGACCTTTGAAAAGACACTGTCGCTATGGTTTGGGAAGTACTGCCGACTACCTGAAGGCGCTCCGAGTGGCACCCCTGGCAGATGCTGACGGGCAGCCCACGTCGTGCCCACCTGGTGCTCCTACCTTCCGAGAAGTTGATGAGTCCCAGCAGGTGGAGCAGCTTGAGCGAGGCACACACGATCAGCACGATGCCCACAGTCTGCAGGCCCTCCGTCTCCCACACGATGCTCAGCATGCTCCTGCTCTCGCCACCATCCCAGTCCCCTGAGCTGCCGCCGCTCCGGTTGCCCGCGATCCACTCGGCCTCCACCTCCGCACGCACACCCGTCACTCTCTGCCCGATGCTGACCCCGGCCGCCGTGGGCCCCTGTGACCGCCGCCGACTGGGAGCGTGCTCACTTGCACACGCGCCAACGGGACCTCCCTGCTGGGTGCCACAGCCGGGGAGAGCGGATCGCCTCCGTCAGTGTGGAGACACAGCGCTCTGACTGCCTCTCTGAGGGAGGCGGCCAGGAACGGGAGGGGACGGAGTGGAGGGGAGGGGAGGAGGCCAGGCAGCCCCAATACATACACACACACACACACACACACACACACACACACACACGGAATTACACATGCACAAAAACCCTAAAACACACAGAATAAATTACGCCTCCTCCACTGTCCTCTCACTGGCTCTCACCCAACTTCTCAGCAATGAGTTTGATTTATATTTTTGAGATATAAGTATAGTTGTTTTAAATTTCAAAATGTATACCCAGGACACTTACTCATTTGCATTTATTCATTTACTTGACGCTTTTCTCCCAAGCTACTTCGAGTGTTTAGCTACCTGCTCTCACTAACCCATTTATAGAGCTGGGTCATTTTTCCTGGAGTACTTCAGAGTAAATACACACTTTGGACATATACTCACAATATGTAGTAGTCAGAGTGTTCACACTCAGTTGTACTTACATTTATTTATCTGAAACTTTTCTCCAAGGTGACTTACAGTTTAAGGTTTGCATACTATGTTATTTACACAGATTTACCCATTTATCCAGAAAGATCTTTTCTACTATATTAGTTCAGCGTTAAGTATCCTGATTACGGTACTATAGGACGAGGTGAGATTTGAACCAGGAACCTTTCCAGTGCTCTAACCATTATGCCACGTGCTGCCTACGCTCAAGTAAAAGTGAGTAGCAAGAGAAGCAGGGATTCAAACCCCCGGTCCTTTGATCACAAAGCGATGACTGTAGTCAGAGCACTACCTGCTCCCTTATAAAAGAGCAGGGAAGGCAGCTGTGTGCAATGTAGCCCTTATCAAGTGCGATGTCAGTTGATGTCAGGCAGTGAAAAACACTGACATTTGCCAGGAAGGTGCTGGTTAATTCTGGACATGCACTACTGGCAGTTCCATGAATGTAGCGCTGTCCTTAGAACAGGAAAAGCAATGCCATTAGCACCGTGGCCATTTAACGTCACATGGACCGTCTCTTTATTTGTGCAAGTCTGGGATTACACCAAACTTGTATCATCACTGCGGAAAAAAGGAGGGAAGAAAAAATTCTTCTCATTTCTTTTTAATGAGAATTAAAAAACTAACATGACTTCACACCATTAGTAAAAGCAAATAAATTTCCTTGGCTTAACCACAGTCTTTTGAAGGCCCGGAGCAAACCAATGACCTCCGCTGCACCCACAGCAGCAGGACGGCTGCCAGCGACGCCCCCTATTGGAGGTGCACCGAACCGCAACGGTCCAAACGCTGTCGGCCAGTTGAGACCTGCTCCAGTTTCGCTCAGCCTTTCTAGCGAAAAGCACCGAGCGCGACCGAGTGAGTCGCAGCACATCCAGCGCACACCTTTGAGCTGAATATGGTTTTCTCCTCGAGTCGCTGTCAGGAGCTGTCTTTGGCCGCGCATCTTGCATCCCGGCGCCCCTTCGACGATCATATTTCCCCGCGACAGGAAATCCAGAGAAGATTACAGCTCTTGCGGTTGAGGGGACGGCCAAATCCAAGCCGCACGCTGTGTATCAATTGCACTCATTAAGCAGACAAAGCGGCCTTTTTAACTGAATTAGAGCGACTCGCTAATGGCACAGTGGATATGCGAGAGACAGACAGCAACAGGCATTCTGGGTGTGCTGTTGTTTTCCCACCGACACTGAACCGGTGCTAGCTAGTTCGTTCGCTAACACGACAGCAGCTAGCATGGCGGCTAAACTCTGCACTCGCTATCCATCTAGTTCTTAATCATCGAGCACAAAGGGGGGGGACGGGAACATCTAAATCGCTAAACCAACACTGAAATAATCTTGAGAACAATGCCTACAAACATGCAACACGGTGCAAGGCCAGAGCAGAAGCAGGCGGCAAGAGAGTACAGAACAAAGTGTAGAAAACAGGCGGATGCATGCGTGTTCGCTATTTGTTCAGGCGGTCATCTCGGAGGGGTAACTCCGCTGGCTGGGACCATCCGCCGCCAGCACCGATTGCTCACCGGCACACCCCTCCTGGCCTTTTTCCACCAGGGACAATGTGGTCAATGAAGGCACACGGAACAGAAGGCAATGATGCACACACTTATGACAGGCACTGATGTATCTGCTTTGACAGTGTACCGCGTGTACAGCACGCTAGAGACACGTCGCATTGATCCACATTGCACACGCGCGGATGAGCCACGAATAATTACACACAGCTCAACGAGCCCTCTGCCAGGTGATCGACGCTAAATGTACATATAAATTCCAGTAGACCGAAGCATCGACCCAGGTGCAGCAAGGTGTGACTAGGCTCGGGACTTGTCTGCTGGGCTGGAGCATCTTTTCAACCTGGCAGAGGTGCTGGGGGAGCAGGTCACTTTGTATGCTCCCATTAACATTTAGGATTATTCATTTATCTGACACGTTTCTCCATGGCTGCTTACAGCATTAAGGTACTTATACTGATTTATTCATTTATATAGTGGGGTAACGTTTACCGAGGGGGTGCGGTGGCACAGCGGGTTTGGCTGGGGCCTGCTCTCTGGTGGGTCTGGGGTTCGAGTCCTCGCTTGGGGTGCTTTGCGACGGACTGGCGTCCCGTCCTGGGTGTGTCCTCTCCCGCGCCAGCCTTACCCCCTGTGTTGCCGGGTTAGGCTCCGGCTCCGGCTCCCTGTGACCCTGTATGGGACTAGCGGTTTCAGACAATGCGTGTATGTGGGTAACGTTTACCATATTAGTCCAGGATATGTACCTTGATCAAGGTTACTACAGCAGGAGATGGGATTCATACCCGTGGTCTACAATTACAAGATGACAGCTCTAACCACTGCACTAGCCACTGAACCCAAGAGCTACCTTCAGTGCTTTTCTCTAACTTTTCAACTGCTCTATTCTCTGACATATGTCAGAATGTAAGAGAATTCAAAATTAAAGTATAATAAAATAAAAGAAAAATACTAATAGACAGACCATAAGAAAAAAATGCATTTTGAAAAATGTGCAAAAGCACATGGTGGTGTGCCCAAAGGATGCAATGACGCCAGTGTGAGATCAAACAGCCCCTGACCACTGTGCTTTCAGTGTGCTGCCGCTGCACCCCGCATGAGGACAGACTGACTCTCTCGGGCCACACTGTGTGCCGTGACGCGAGTGCTGCCTGGCGCGTACCGCGAACAAAAACAACCCCTCATATTTACCGAAGCAAAAGCTGTGAAATACAAGTAATTAAAATCCGTGAAGCGTTGCCGACCGTCGCGGACCTGCATACTCAATGAGAACCAGAGAAGCGACACCCGGTAGTCCCTCTAGGGCCGCAGCGGCACCACAGCACACGCTTCTCACTTTTCTCAGTCACATTCCATTGTGTCTTAAAACCCCAGCAGCCCATCCCTCAAGCCACAACAAGCCCAATTTCTCCAATTACAGTAGAAATGCTGGTGTGTTCTGCTGAATGACAGCAGACGCAACCCTTCGTTTCCCCGCACACGCATGCCAAGCCAAGCCGCACCCTGCGCCACTACTTGTCACCCCTTCATTACAAGCTCTCCTTGTTCTCTGCTGTCTGTAATGAGGCACAAGCAGCTTCCACTGAGTAACAGAAAGTGGTACAACGGAAGCCAACTGATGGCTTTTTCCTATTCGGGCCACGGTGGTACAGCAGGTAGCACTGGTGCCTCACAGCGCGTTCCGACGCGGGTCAAAATCCAGCTCTGTCTGCGTGAAGTTTGCATGTTCCCCTTGTGTTCACCTGGGTTTCCTCCAGAAAGCACCAATGGTGAGCCACTTCCATACCTCCCTTACCATGAAAACCATGGTCACACTGAATCGATTTTAGCTCACCAACACCCTCCTGTAATCCTTTTCCTGTTGACATTAAACACAACAATAAAGCCAGTAACCATTCCTCACAATCTGCTTTCTACCCTGTACCATGTGTTAGGGTGCATTGGGGCAGCAGGTGGTGTAGTGGTTAGAGCTGCTGCCTTGAATTCGAAGGAGCCACATTCAAATACAACCTCCTGCTGCAGTACCTTAATCAAGGTAGTTGCTCTGACGCAGGATAAACTACGCAGATGCATAAATGAACTATAAACTAAACACTACAAGTCGCTTTGGAGAAAATCATCAGATACTGTAAATAACTAAACGTAAACATAGTGCGTTATCCTCAGGGCAAAAGGAGCAAACTGGGAAAAGCAAAGAGGCGGACCCAGGTTCATTGTCTGCTTTGCGGTCACACAAAGCCAGGGCTGCGCGCAGTGCTCCCAGACACTGCTAGATGAGGACTCACGTCACCTTGTGCGATCACTTTGTCTCCCTGATTTACAGACCATATCTGGCATAGACAGCGGTCACGATTGAGTTCAGAGGCCCTTTATCCTCCACTAAGTCAGGGAGTCGAGAACAAATCTGACGGTACATCATATGAAAAACAAAGGTGGTCATCACAGTGAGGATGGAACAACCTTCATGGAATCCAGCAGAGGACAAACATCAGTACTATTCAGTCTCACACAGTGCTAAGAATCATTGCCATCACCCAGCCTAATCGATGGGCTCCACTGGGCATAAATCATGGTCCTTAACTGTATACAGCTAATCAGCGGAAAGAATATTGTCATCATATTGCAGGACTACATTCTTCCCATGTGTCTCCCTCAGCGGAGCTCCACCTACATAAGACAGTGAAATTACTCCAGTCACATGTGAGTTTTCCAAACAATCTCTCACTGACAGTGCTGTGTGTAGAAGGAGGAGAGCAGCCGTCGGTTCCAGATCACATGTCACCGAGGGAGAGGCACAGTAACAATCTGAGAACGATAACATGACCCCTTATAAAAATCAAACCGCGTCTGCAGTCTGTTACGTTAAATACATCCGACAACCAACTGACGTGCCTGACAACATACATAAGTTCACTATCTTCATTTTAAATTTCCGGCCGGTATCACTCGCCATTGCTTTTACAGAGCTGCTAAAAGTGTTCTTTTTTTTCTTTTGTGACACATTCGTCGTAACGTCTGCTTGATGATTTAAATCACCCCTGGGTCACAACATCTTTCACTAGCAATCTGGCTGAGGACATTTAACATGCCTGGGACCGAGATGGGGTAATGAATCTCCCCCACAGCTTCACTTTATACCAACAACATAAAATACAATCCATATATATATATATATATATATATATTTCACATCAGGGATCGTTTGGAAACACCCCCAGCCATAATAATTCCTTCGAACAGATGTCATGTCTGCCTCAAGAACCCCCAGTTTTCGAGACCGAGGTGGTTAAGAGGAAAGTGCCACATAGAGGCCTGACTGAGAAAAACACACAGATCAGGAAACAGAGCATCACATCAGTAAGCTCACCTGAGACTAAACATGGTAAAATATAAAGTAAGGAGCTCATGCATTATGTCTCTATTAATGTTAACGTACAGCTTTTTCCTTCTGATATATTATATCCTCTACCTTCATGTAACATGTCATGCATTACACTATTTCAAGTTCAGGCTCATAAAGTTGTGTTAATTATTATTATGCTTCTCAGGTAACAGAGCATCTTTCAAATGTTTACAATTTACTGTGCTTAATAACTTTGGCCTGCTGAGTATCATTATACAAGTAATTCAGAGTAAATACATTGCTGAAGGTTTGTACAGCAGTACTGGGCAGAGAGGCTTGAACTAATAATCTTCAGGTGATACTGAAAGAGTGTGTGTGTGTGTGTGTGTGTGTGTGTGTGTGTGTGTGTGTGTGTGTGTGTGTGTGTGTGTCCTCGACCCCCACACTGTCTCTAATTACACACATCTCACAAACAGCTCCCTTCCTGACAATGACACAACTGCTTTCCAAGTGTGACACGTCCCACTTCGGATGATTGGATGTCGGATCTGCACCCGTCATGTCTGCCACATCTAGCACAACACCGCGCGGCGCCTGCCTGCAGCACGACTTCAAGGCGATCCCGAACCGGTCCAGGCAGCCGGCTGATGATGGGAGACACCTCTGTGCGCTGGCGGCTCTGCCTGATGTTTAGGTGGTCAGCAGGGCTGCCGGGGGTCTGCGATGTGGGCTGAGGATAACCGACCCAAAGGTTCAAGCTGCTCCTGTGTCACTCCTGTCTTCTGGCACCAGAGCAAATGACCGGCCCGACCTCAGAGTTACAGAAAACAAACTGACATTTCCACCAAAAATGAGTTATCGACAAAAAGAAGTCCTCAGCCTGTCCTCCGTCGTCTAGACATCATGCTAATTTCTTCCGAAATTTTAAGCTGTGTAACACTGGTACCTGAAGGCATTGGAAGTGGAAAAGTTAACAGAAAGGAGACCAACTTTTGGAGAGAAATCAGAGTTTCCTAGAAGGTGCTGGAACCTCAGCCAAGCATAAAGTGTCACCTCTACTTGGAAAGTATTGATGAGGAAGTCGTGGTGCAGAACACGACCCATCTAGTGCAGGCAGTACCCTGGCACACATCCCAGCAACAACAATAACATCACGGTAACTTTCATTCGTAATTAATAGATTTTCAACAGTTCTGAAGTTTCACGCGATGCAGAAATATTCACACTAACGCCTCTTACGAACGGTTGAGTTACAAATACTCAAAGACATAAACAGTTTCCCATTTCATGTTAACTGCTGTGTGTTTGCGTGCGCATTTTCTTTGTCTATTTTCTAAAAATAGAGTGAATGTGAAATGTATTTACCAAGCAAGCTGACAGAGGCAGTAAAGAACACCCTAACAGATCAGAGTTGTGGGACCTTCTTAATTCAACTCACTTTCACAATGCTTAGAGGTCGTCACTGTATTCATAAGTGTCGGTGACCAATAGCAAGATGAGGAATGTTTGAATAAGCGATTAACAAATGGCATTAAACAGGAGTTTCTGGAAAGGATGCATTTTTATTTTCAGTCCTTTAAAATTATTTTTAATTTAGGTTGAAATTAATAAAAATGTTGAAATCTTACATAATATATTTTGCTAATTATAGCTATAACCAAAAGCTATTTTTCTTTTTACAGGACCTAACTGCAAAATAAATTGAGGGACCTCCAACCTTCTAAAGGCTATGACTTAAAATTGTGGGGAAAAGTAAGCCTGGATTTCCAAACATAACTTCAAAACAGATTTTCTAGTTTCAGTGTACATTTAGTATCCAGTGTACATGTGTACTATATAAAGTGTTTTTGTTATGGTGTGTTATTAGATATGTAGATAGAGTGTGTGTGTGTGTGTGTGTGTGTGTATTTGATAACTGGAGAAAGAACTTTTGGCTGGGTGTGTTACTTTTCATTTCCACCCATTCCCCCAATCAGCTTGCCCAATTAGAAGTTCATCAGAAGTACTCTTCATACCTAGGCTGTTCTGCAAAATCACTGAAGTAAAACACAGTACTCATTACGTATGGAACCCAGGGGGCCGCAGTCATCAAATGCACTTTATCATTTAAAAAAAGAATAATCTAAAATGCCAGCTTGTACTAACTGGGTAATTAATAGAAGCAGCTGGTTTAAACAGTGACGCAGACATGAGTTTGAGACCCGAGCAGCAGAACATCACCCGCCTGCAAATGTCAGAGTTGGATTCTGGGACCACGACTGTAGAGACCTTGAGGAAAGTGAGACGGCAGTGACACAGGAGTGTGAGGAAGAGCAGCGGGGCCACAGGTGAAAAAGCAGACAAACTAATCTGGAGTGTCTTCAATAAGCCCGACAATGCCAGCAGAATGGAAGGGTAACGGGTGCAAAGTTAATTACGCATCCCTGACCATTTATCACCGCAGAGAGAAACAAAATGCATCAATTGTGGTGATTTAAGACACTGCTGTTGTCACCGATGCCGTGGATCTTTTACATCGTCATGGCTCGTAGCACACGCGTCGAGAGATTTATCTTTAATAAACGCTAAAGAATGAGTAAACTCTCGGGTTGTTCAAAAGAGAGAAAAAAGTAGACACTCTGACTTAGAAGTCAGGAGGAACCCATGACATGAGCAAGTAATGAAGTGGCCTACAGCACAACCCAGAGCATCATCACTGCAAGCCTCAGCCAAAAACTGATCCTGCTGAAGTTCAGCGGAGAATCCCCACCTCGCAAGGCCGCTGTGTCCAAAAGACCCGGCAGTGTAGTGGAGCAGGCGGCGCAGGGGTTATAATCGTCACCTTGGAGTCAATGGAACTGGTTTCCTGCTATAGTACCCTTGAAGAAGGTACTTAGCCTGACTTGATACAGTAGAAATTACCTATCTGTTCAGATGGGTGTAAGCACTGTAAACAGCTTATTGTATAAATCTAACATTGCAATGACACCGCGGAGAAGGGTCAGGAGACCAGGAGACACCGGTGCTCTGGAGCCACGACTCTAAACCTTCCTTATACGAGCACCGAAAGAACTCTCTCCGAATTCTTATTTCAGCTACATGTGGTATGGTCTACCTTCAAGATGTTCTGATGACGACAACATTCTGCTCTGTTTATAATGCTTACATTCTTCCCAAACGAAATTCTGCACGTCACAGGGCCGGAGGGGGAGGACGCAGTTCTAACAAACTGCCCTTTGACTGATCCCCTGCAAAGGGAGGGAGGGGTTGGGATTGAAGGCCATTGGGATTAAATTAAGAAACTCAAATTTTAGACAGCAATATTTAAGTGTTCCTTAATAGTTGGCTTTTACTGTGCTTAAGGACATCTTTAAAAAAAAAAAAAAAAACCGGGCCTTCCACTTAAATAATATTACACAGAAAAACAAAGCTATTTTCTAGGCTTGCAATTCATTGTCATAAAACAGGCTATTACTCAAGCAGAACACAATGAGGAAAAACACAGAGATGGCAAAAAAAAAAGCTACTGAAACAACATCTATACCAAGTAGAAGGAACAGAGAAGTTAAAACAAATCAATAAAGTGGAGAAACAGTGCAATAGGACTGAGTCAAACCCTCCATATTGAAAACCACACTCGTCCCCAGAATGGGGTTGGCAACAAAGCCAGCCAATCAGATTCATGCATTGCATTCTTCTCAGGGTGATGTCATCACCCTATGCCCAGCTTGTTTCTATTAGGTCCACTTAAGTAGTGACAAAGGAGGCAAAGTGAACAGGAAGCAGATGCTCAGAAACAGGAAGTGGGCACTCAGACACAGTGAGTGGACAGAAAGTGAACACTCAAAAACAGGAAGTGGAAACGAAGCAGACAGAAAGAGACAGGAAGGGGAAAAATGGACAAATGGATGCAAAAGTGTAGTATGTAGAGCAAAGCTCACTGCTCACTGTGAAGGCAGTTCAGACCTTTGTTATGTCCGGATCACTTTATCATGAAAATGTGCCAAAGCAGCACAACCCACACCATTATCATTGCAAGTATAAGCACTCACACACCAGTGGTCTGTGAAAGTTAATATGTTTCACAAAGTTCCCACATTCTATACGCAATTTTTCCATTGCATCTGGTACAAAGACAGCAGCAATAATTCAATGGCTTCGAAAGTTGACTCATGAATATTTCACACCAACTGGTACACAGATGAGCAAACAGCATCAACCAAATTTTGAAGAAAGCCTCCAGAACCATACAGCAAGTTTTTCACACCATAATGAGGTGGCAGCTCCATAAACTAGCTATATGGTGTCTCTAGCATTATAACAGTACTACTACTCCCACATTTGTGAAGGTCACCTAACTCAACCCAAAATAAATGGCTTAACATTTCAAAATTAAACACTGGTAGAATACAGTACCACATAACAGAAATGGCAGAGAAAAACGGGTACTGCACACATCATATTTCACATACAGGATAGTACCCCGGCACTCGTAAAAATGATTTAAGAACATCTCGTTTAAAGTATAGTGGAAGCCCTCATTCAGGAAATCATCAGTTAAATTTTGCAGTAGTCTAAAAAATATGAAGAAAACGAGCTACATTATGCAGGACAGTACAGGGAAATGCAGAAATATTAACTCATAAATATCAACATTCCAGGCTGTCACTTTTGAACCTTGTGATGCATTACTATGCGAGTAAAAAAATGTCTCCTGAATTATTCATCGCCTCATCCTGGGGGCGGGGGGCAGGGTCCTAGCAGTGTTTGGACATACTAAAGTGTGTTTGTGTTGTGTTCACTGTCCTCTCATCACATGTGGGGAAAAGAGCTCAGAGCACAGCGGAGAAGCGGCTTACCGCTCCCTCTGGCGGCAACATCTCAACATTGCTTTTGAGGATGCACAAAGATGAATTCTGCGTACTTTACTCTTGACGAGAAGGTTAAATACGGCAGATGCCTCGTCCACTACCAAATGAGTTTAATCAAAGTTTTACAGAAGAGGTGCTGTGTAAAACAGAGGTGGGTCCCACCACTGATGGTTGGCACAGGGATGGTGCTCGAACCCACAGGCGAGCAGGCATATTTGCTCAGCAGCTGCGCTTCTTCCTCCTCGCCCTTAAAAATACACACGGCTTAAGGGCAAATCGATAGGAGCACTAAAAATAGCCACGAAGGACAAATAAAGCTGCCTTGAGCGTTGCAAAAGGAGCTCCTCCCATGTACCTGGACACCGCTGCCCTCTAGGAAGCTTCTCCACAATCGCATGCAAATGGGAGAGAAACAAACCGATCCTGAATAATTCAGGTTCCTTTCCGACCGCAAAGGAGCCCTGAAGGACAACATGTCAAAGGAAACTTCAAAGGGAGACAGGAGGGAATGTGCAGCTGGAAAATGATGCCTATGACAGAGAGGACACTTCATTTACATCTCAGGCAAAGAGATTAACAAAGAGGCTGGAGGGATCAAAACTGTCAATGCGTTCCTGCAACCAACAGCATGTGGGATTTTACTGTACCGGCACCATGACACTAGTGCTGACAGCGCTGACCTTTCGCACATGTGTCAAAAGGTCAGCAGAGGCTCCAGAGCCCAGCAGAAGATAAAAAGACATAAGTAGGTTTTCACATTTGAGGACTTTGAGGAGGTGGGTGCTTCTTCAGACCCGCTTAACCAAACTTAGCAATATCAGCATTTGAAGACAATAAATCTTTCCATCAAATTTCAACAGCCACTTGCCTTGAGCAGGGTCACAGTGATCCAGAGCCTATCCCAAAAACACTGGGCACAAGGCTAAGGAGGGTACACCCTGGACGGGACGCCAGTCCATAGCAAAGTACAACGTTGTTGTTGCACGCCGGGGCGCTCCGAAGGGGGGGCGGAACAACAGCAGCTGAACCTGATCAAGGCCTCTATTTCTTCCCCCGGTTCAAGCAATGACAGAGAGCGAGCAAGTCAGGAGCTGATGGTGGCGACGACCCTGAGATGCCGGCGACAGAGAGCACGAGAACGCCCACAATCCCGAACCCGATCACAGACCCTCATCCCAAGCAGTTGCCTGTGCCTTTGTCTGCTGGTCCTCCCTCTGTTGAATACCCCCCCCCCCCCAGCAACCCATGTGTTTGTGTCGGCGCTTCTTGTTACAGTTGTAAAAGACAATAAATGCTACACAAATAGTACAACTGTTTACAGGGATGTGCAACAGCATACTTACGTAATATTAACACAGAAGTGGAAATAGCAGCTTGGCTAAACATAACACCCTGTGATGGACTGGCATCTCACCCAGGGTGACCATTTAGTGACACTTTAGTAAACATATTGATTTAGAATATATATATATATGTTTACAATCAAGCAGACACTGTGTACTGTACTCAGGTTATCACTTTGATATTCAGCCTTCTCTGAAACCATAAACACACACATTCACACACCACACTATAGGTACAACTCAGTGAAGTACAACTCATCGTGACACAGTGTGACTTGTTCATAATTCAAAAAAAAAAAAAATGATCCAACCCAATATCTCCTGTTTATTGGACTACTGACTCTCAATTTCGGTAACATTTGATATTCTGAAATGGCACTGATGCACAGAGCAAGGTTACAACCCTAAGGAGTATTAAATTGGAGAGGATGTCCATGTCTAAGAAGCTGCACGAGCGGATCTCTAACGGAGCACATTGCTGTCATAACTGGGGGACAGTGTCAGGCAGCAGGTGGTGTAGTGGGTTCAAGTCCCCACACTTTCTGCAGCACCCTTGGTCAAGGTGGTTACCTGAACAGTATGAATTATCCAGCTCTATAAATGGATAAATCAGTGAAAGCAGTTTTATGTAGAAACCTCTCATTCTATGTTACACTGGATTTTTTTTTATATATATTCTCTCATTAGAAAGAGGCTCCTTGAACACTTCAGGTGACATGTGGCACTCTAAGCCCCTTCATAGGCCTTGAACCTGGATTCTCATGTTCAACAGCTCTTAAGGAAAAAGCTGCAAATTTTACCACAATTCAGTAACCAAACTGTCACACCTGCTAGATCCAGCAAGGATCTAATGTGAAACAGTTAAACTGATATTAATAAGTACACTGCGCAGGGGAACACTAAAGCCGCAATTGCAGTATACCACTGCGTTCCTCAAATAACAAAGCAGTGGTACGCAGACAAAGCAGATCGAGTCGGTCTGTCACATTTACACACATAAAGCAAGTTCAAGTCCTGATGCAATAGGGAACGAGAAAGGAGTCAGGGAGCGGGAGTCAGCTGAAATTTATTACTGTTACACATCCCCAGGTGAGCAGGTGCTCCTGCTGAGCGCAGTAACAGGTGGGCAGTAACACAAGTGCATTGTGGCTGTGGTGACAGCACAGTGTACAAGTCACTTAGAAAGCCAATGAGTGCAAGGAAAGTATGATGTAGTTTTTTTTTTTTTTAAATGTGGAACAGATTTGAATTCCATTTATTTTTTTGTGTGATTAACACTGGCTCTATGTTAGACTTCATTAGTGAAACGCCACTTAGTGGTTTTCTCCAGGTTCTCTCTTCTGAATTTCTAGAATGCAGAAAACCCCTCACATACTGGAATCACACACACACACACACACACACACACACACACACACACACACACACACACACACACATTTGCTGAAGCCGCTAGTCCCAAGCGGGGTCGCGGCGAGCTGGAGCCTAACCTGGCAACACAGGGTGTAAGGCTGGAGTCGGTGATGCAAAAACATATAAAACTGGTATACATTTGCAAAAAGTTACATATTTTAAGTGCTTTCAAAGTAGGAAGAAAAACAGCATGAGTTACATCTACAGTGCTTTTCACTGGCCTGGAGTGGAAGTTCTGGGACGGGCACCTGACATTTCTGAGACCTTTCATGAATTTATCAGAAATTTCATTTTGTTTGAAGACCTTATTAACCATTGATTGGAAGAGCCTTAACATAGGAAAAAAGATTAAAAATTCAATACTGATCATTTAACTGTTCCACAGTGAAACCATGCGTTCCATGCAGAGAAAAATCATTCATCAATAAGAGCTCAGCCGACTTGGGATCGACACCTTGGTGTTGGCTTCCTCCTGATTCCAGATAGCACCTTCTTCAATAAACCATATTCACATTTAGTGTAACCAACACTATACCGATGCAGGACCTGCTAGCTTCAAGAGTGAGTCCAAGCCATTCCAACTTTACATTCATATTTAGTGATTATCAGACACTTTTCTCAAAAAAACAGATGAAGAGCTTTAGACACAGACATAGGATTATGTGAACATAGTTCACATAGCTTCAACATAATGACCAGTTCACTTTAATGGTAATGAAAATGATGACAATGCAATGATTTATACATTTTCAGCTGGGTAGGATCATATTTTTCCCCTTTTGTGGCAATACTGGCTTCTCCCGTGTAAAGAAACGGTTGGTCTGAGCGAAGTGGTGTCTAGATTGGGTGCGGACACGCCGCTGCTGTCACTCACTGTCACTGTGCAGAAGGACAGCACTGACCAGCTGTGTCGCGTCTCTATTTATAAACCCAGGCACTTAGACTGAGCCCTGAGGTGGTGGAAAGAAGTGGCTCTCCTATTTCATTTCCACTTCGTGTGAGCTGATCCCAAATTCGTTTTCCATAAACCGGCGCACGGTGCCGTTGGAACGAAGCCCCAAAGTAGCTTGACTTCCAAAGAGGGCAGGATCACCAGAGTGAGGGTGCAGCGCTGTTCTGAACACAGCGAGAAAGGTGTACGAGTCACGAGCACATCTGGTGCAGCACAGTCGGAGCACATCTGTAAAGTACACCGCACAAGTCATACTGGCCGTGGAAAGCAATGACCTCTGACCTACAAGGTTCATATTTGTCCCCTGCACAGATATGGTTTGCTTGTTGTCATCTGCACACATCCATGACTGCTCTGGCCTTCTACAACACTAGCATTATTATTATTATTATTATTATTATTATTAACAACCATAATTTAGCTGACATCTTTGCCCAAGGTGATTTGCAATTTTTGTACACTAAATTGCCTACCATTATCCATCCATTTATACAGCCAAGTCAGATTTACTGTATCAATTCAGGGTAAGTACCTCGTTCATGGGTATGACAGTTGGAGCAGGGATATGAACTAATGTCCTTTCACTGCAAGGCAAACAGCTCTAACCAATAGGCCACCTCCTGCCCCATTAAATGCGCAACCACAAGTTCAGCTTCACGGTCGTGTCATTGTTTCTCAAAACCCAACCCATCTGATCTTCCCTCAATTCCCATTCACACAGCAGCACAGCTCTAATAACTGCAGGTTCTAATTTACATGGATTTAATTATCTTTTTTAATAATTTGCCCTCTAAAAGAACAGGCCTTCCTGAACAAGTGCACCATCCTGGTCCAGCTGACTGACATGTGTACCCCTGAGAGGGCGCTCTTCCACCATATCTTAGAGACACAATTGATCACAACTGATCCGCTGATTTGGGCTGGGATAGATCAGATGAGCCTGACTTCATGCAGGTTTTCCAAGATATCCTTATTTCCATCTAAAACAGGGAAGCACTCTGTCCTGTTCCTGCACATTTAATGACTCAGACAGATCACTGATCACTCATCACATTTTCACACCTCTGTGGTATCATCATCTGACTTCATAAACGTGCCTCACTCTTCCACTTTTCTTGTACAGCACCTGCTCAGCAGAATCCTTTCTGTAGCTTAAAGGGGCAGCAGGTGGCGCAGTGGTTAGAGCTGTTGCCCTGCAATTGGAAGGACCAAGGTTTGAATTCCCACTCCTGCTGTAGTATCCATGATCAAGGTACTTATCCCTAAACCGATAGAGTAAAAATTACCCTGCTCTATAAAAGAGAAAACCAGTGTAATTAGCTTAGTGTAAAAACCACATATGTAAAAAGGTGTTGGATAAATAACAGTTAATAATAATGACCTTTCACGCTATCAGCAGAGTCAGATGTCCTCCCTGCAAAAGGTCATGGAACTGATGCATAGAACCATGCAGAACTTTCCACAGACGGAACCCAAAGGGTCTTACATTCAGCAGAAGGTGGTACTTCAGTTCAACTAACAGTCAATTATAAGGGGAAACTTTAATTCACTACCATTAAATTAGACGTTTAAATAAGCTTTGTGGTGCCGGTTTCAAAGAACAGATTTTAAAAAAATGTTAAATGTTTTATTCATGTCCAATTTACACTTCAGCAACAGGTATTACAATCACTTTATATCCTGCCCAGAGGCAAATCCATTTACTTTAATTTTAAGCAGCCATTAGTTTCAGTTTGGTCAGCTGTTAAATGATTTAAAAAAAGGAGTTATTGCAGCAAGCTAATGACCTGTCAGCTGTATGCTTTATGGGAGATTAAAAAAATGGAATATTCGTTGAATTTATGCAAATTTGACCACATTAGTGGTACAGTGGTGATGTAATCTGGGCTACGCAGTGCATTGTGGGATAAGCTGCAGCTTACCGCAGCACTGAGTGCATAAGGGGGTGGTGTAAATGGATTAATGGACGAATGGAGATCTAATCCTGAAGCAATCTGACTTCTTGGACCGTAATCAATGGAGCAGCTTAATCGGTGCCCTCCACTTATTGCCACAGGTGCCCTGAAAGTGGTTTAAAACACACAGCCTGGCCACCAGCCACCACCTCAGCACATAGCACTTGAGAAGTGCCCAGCACCATGGAGATTCGGGGACAAATCTCTGCCTTGAGCCAATCAATTCAGTGCTTGATTGTTAAAGTAATGGACCTGAGGCATGGGGCTGGGTGGTGCGGTGGTCAACGGGGCCACATGAGGTTGGCTGTGGATTCTCCACACTGCGAGCTTAAACACACCAGCCACTACCACCACCCGACAAGGACAACAGCGTTGAGGTCAAGAGCTCTTCCAGATCACAGCCTCACGAGGACTGTTCCCCCTTAAGAGGACCAAAGCTCAACTGTGAGGCCTCGAGTTGTCCCACTTTACAGCCCGATGACAGCGCACGTGCTATCAAAGCAGACGTGCAATATGCTGTACAGATCTCACCTGCCAATGAGATGATGATAATGCTGCGCTCTGAAAATACCGGTGCGAAGCGTAGGAAGTGCCGGCAACAAGCTGGGTGCTTCTCACAGTGGTAGTGGTGGGGGTTTTAGGAAGGAAGGATTGGTCCTATCCATCCCAACATGCTCTTGCTCCCAGAGACATGCTCCTTCACAAACACAGGTAATATGTAGAGAATTAAGTCTCCTCCTTTGTTAATCCTTTTAGCAGATGTTTTGGAACAACCTGCGTGTATCAGGGATCTTTTATTATTAACTGGCACTTAGTATGTGACTTCCAACGGGACTCACAGGGTTAGATACACTGAACTAAACCAGTGATGCGCACTCTACCATTAGTACAACAGAGTCATGTAACACACTGATTCAATCATACACTCGCAAACAAACTAGGGGCAATTGACACTTTCCCCGACTCCACACAAATACGGGGAAAGTACACAAATTCCATATATATGAAGCCAGATTCAAACACAGTAAAAGAGGCGTGAGGCACCAGCACTACCCACAGCACCATGAAGCTTTTGAAAAACAACAGAATAAAATGTCAAAAATAAAATGAGAATATAATAGTAAGGAATGACATTGAAAGTGGGAAAAAGGCATGTAAATGTAAACACTTGGGTCTTAAGCCTGGATTTAAAGGTGTCCAGAGCAGTTCTGATATTGTGAACTTAACACCTGCTGCTGCACCAGGCGGTGCAAGATTCCACAGGGAACAGAGAACTTCCCGGTGAGTTTTGGTACTTCCACACAGGAGAAGGGAAGGGAACTGCCAAACCTCAGAGTGCTTGGATGGAGCCAACACCAAGGAGCAGCATTGCCTGGAGTTCCAGCAGTCTAATCTCAACCCAACGACCACTAAGCAACAGCACTGACCTCTGTTCCCTTGAAGCCACTAGGTGTTGAAGGCCACCTTACAAAAGTTATTTTTCAGAGCCCTGCTGCTGACATGTCCCGACCTGGCATTGCTACAACCAAACCTAAGGGTGAGTCTTTGAGCTCCCGGGCCCCTTCAGCCTCCCGTGGTCTCCACAGATTCTTAGCAAACGGCAGCGACAGGTGGCGATGGTTAGCGTGTGGCACGGATTGGATGCGGATTCACACACTAAAAATAGGAAACTGGGAGAACTAAACCAGGAAACCAACAAAACCAACAAACAAGCTTGGACTGAGAGTTCCAACTGCAATCCAGCATGAGGTGCAAGGGGGATGAGCCTCACAGCCATCATATACCAACAGAGGCAAAGGGGCCAGTGTCACAGTAAAAACTCAGACATCCCAAGATTCTTAGTGTTCTCACAAGACCCTCATGCATATTTAACAAGTTATTGACATAAATGAATAAACGCTAACCCCAAATTAGTTATTTCTTAATTTCTCTGACTCCTTTCTCCAAGGTGACTTGCAGTGTGAGGTTTGTATACTAAGTTACCTACATTTATTTACCCATTTATATAGCAGGGTCAATTCAACTATATCAGTTCTGATTAAGTATCTATATCAAGGTTTCTACAGCAGGAGATGGGATCTGAACCTGGGTCTTTCGTTACTATTTACTGTGCCACCTACTGCTCTTCACATTCATTTTTAATATAGTGTACGGTAAAATTTACCAGGCTGAATAAATGGGTAAATCAGTGTAATTAGCTTAGTATACAAACCCCACATTGTAAGTCACCTTGGAGAAAAGTGTCAGGCAAATAACAGTAAACAAGCAGGAGTATGAAATGAGGACAGCAAGGGTCTAATTTCCCCGATTTCACATTATTAATTTGCCTTCGCACTTCTCACTCTGTCCTCCGATGCTCCCCGAGTTGCGGGTCCAATTAAAGATGACAGTAGTGGCAGGTCCTGGAGGACACACTGCTCCCCGGAGAATGGCACTGAGAACATCCAGACCTCCTCATTTCCCTGATTGTGTGTCGATACTTTAATTCGTAATTAGCTAAAACTGGGGGGGGGGGGGCATGTCCTGACCTTCAAATGTTGCATGTGACCTCCATTAGAACACACTTGTCAGAAAAAATATGACCAAAGTTGCTACGACAATTCAGTTTAAGCACTGTGAGCAATTTCTAGGAGACTTTCATGGACCTTGTAGACCATTCTGAATGGCTTTAAAAATAGATTTTAGTGAAAGCTTGTCAGTGAGTAATTGTACAACACCATGGTCTCTGGGTGGGACAGCAAAGGGTTTGAACACATAATAATATTAGTGTGCTTGAGTTTAGAGATAATTAGAGCTGTAATGCACAGGAGTTCAAATGAAACGCTCATTTCCAGCACAATCAAATTAGACGTGGCCTGAATTGGCCATTCTTCTTTGAGGTAATGGGGTTATTTAGCCCACCGCTTATGGACTGTTTACCATTCAGTCACATTTGATGTAGAATCTATCAGTGGGTTGACAGAGTAAACCCACTCAGCATGTTGTGATCTCTGTCGATGGTATCGCATCTTACCGAGGAACATTAAACTGTATAAACATAGGAACCACACATGAAGAATAAAAATATATACTGTATGCTGTATACAAAAGTATTTTTATATATTATATACTACTTCTGTGTGTGTGTGTGTGTATTTTACTATATGAAACATACTATCAGAGCAAAGGTAGATTTTCAAATCAGAAAAAGTATCTAGTAAGCATGTTGAGTGCAAAATGTTTAAGTAACGTTTAAAGAGCAGTGTGACAAATCAACAGATTGCAAGATCACGCTTCAAAGATGGTAATTTTTTTAAAGGGGGAAAAATACTAACAATAGCACAGTTTTGCATTGCAGAAGCCTAAACTGAGATAGATATAATGAAGTACAGTCATAACAATGCAGGTACAATGAGCAATAAGAAAATAAGCAAATAAATTCCATGATGGCCCATCAGTGCCACCAACCAAATGAAAGGTGGATCTCCAAGCTCCATTAAGAATGCTCTATATTCCCCAGTGGTCTCCTATTTCCAGCTGCTCATGCATGCTCATCGACTCCATTGCCCATGGAGGTCTGCATCAGAGAGTAACAGGTTTCTGTCTGATTTGTCCATGGGGAATCTCATTTAAAGCCATGATGCACCACCTCCGTCCATCCGTTTGCCCCCCCGCCCACCCCGCTCATTAAGCACCGCTGACCCCTCCCCTCAAGACGTTCCCGTGGCGACTGGCTGCCTCTAAAGGTCGAGGCTGTTTCAGGTGTAACAAGGTCCTGTCTGACCTCATCGGGCCGCAGCCGAGCGGTACCTGCTGACGCGGCTAAGAGTCAGGGTACGATGGAGCAGCAAGGACCAGCAGCAAACCTGTTGATCCACTTCTCTCTGCATCTCCATCACATCACGTCACATCACTGCTGTCAAGCGCATAAACAAGAAAATATCTACAGTGCAAATGACGAATGAAACTGAAATTCTCCAACAATTAACATCTTGTAGTTTTAAATACACTGGACAGTTAGCGTAAAATGGAGTAGTGGCATAATGACGGTAAAGCAAGTAATCACACTCACAGCAGTCTCTCTGAGTATAAAAAAGCCACTACTTGTGCTACAGGGTGAAAGATAGAGTCGCGACGTACCAGTGACAACATTATTATTAACCGTTATTGATCCGACACTTTTTGTCCAAAGCAGCGTACAGTTTAAGGTTTGTACACTGATCTACTTACATTAATTTACTCTTTATACAGCAGGGTAATTTTCAGTGCAAGTACAAGATCAAGAGTACTGAAGCAAGAGGTGGAATTGAAACTTGGTCCTTTCATTGCAAGGCCACAGTTCTAACCGCTACCCCACTTGCTGCCCCAACAGAAATCACTCACTGTAAACTTAATATTTCAAAGATGCTCCAAACGGTCACAAGCAGCAATCTGGACACACGTTGGACGTACAGTTAACAGAGTCGACATCTCGTCTACCGTCTGTTTCAGAGGTAAAACTGCCCCAACATGATCCTACCATGGTGTTACAGAAGCTCCTAGGATATTATCCCCTTTTCCTTACCGTCATAACTCGCTTCCAACAGCCCAAACTGCTCAAGAACCTTGACGAACAGCACAACCACCACCAGCACGGCGATCATCTCAAGCCCCTCCAAGTTCATGGCGAGTCAGGTCATGGTCTCACTGAAAAATGCGTAGTCTGGGTGGTCAGCCTTGAAAGAGCCATGGATCTCCGTTAAATGGCAACATCTCGGTCCAAAATAGAGGGGGGGGGGGAGAGATAGCGAGAGAGAGAGAGAAAGAGAGAGAGAGAGAGAGAGAGAGAGAGACACTCTGACGAAGGGGAGGAGATAGGAAAGACAGAGAGAGAGAAGGAGGCAGAGAGAGAGGGACGAACAGAACCTTCCTCTAGCAGCTCAGGCCAGAGGCGACAACCAAATGAACTTGGGAGCATCAGGATTATATTTCTCTTTCTTATCGCTCCCCACCAGAAAGACTCCCTCCAAGGAGAGAGGACCCAGGGGGCCATTTACCCCTATGGAGCCCAGGAGGGCCACGCCCACATACAACAGTATGTGCCAGACATCGCCGGACACGCTCTCGCCTGGCCCCCCTCGCTTCTTGCCATGCGCATGTGTGTGTGTGTGCGTGTGTCGGGGGGGTTTACCGTTGCCACGGCAATGGGGCCTCCAACAAAGGCAGGCATCCACATTGGTCAGACAGTGACTCTGAGAGCTCAGGGAGGGGCGGGATGCAAATGCCACACATGTCCATTTGTCCACTCGGCCCGTTTCCACAGCATGTACTGTGTCAAAATAACACCGGGGGGCTGGTGGCTTCAGAAAACTGTGCAACCACTTGTACGGACTGTTTTTTTCCCCCATCAGCGCTTCTCGGTGGCAGTAAAGGTGTGATGTGGACACAGCCGACTGACCGTTGAAGTGCTAACGGATTCAGACACCCGTCCCGCTTTGAGTCTGACATATAATGGATGACATTCATTTATGACAATGAGGATCATTAAAAATGCACCATGACTGACAAAAATGAGATTAAAAGTAAGCACACGTACATAACAGGATATTAATTTCCCACCAACACTACTTTTCTCTCCCAGCGTAATATTTACAGAAGTTCTTTCATTTCCCATTAATCCTGTATGACACAGATACAAACACACATGCATAATAAATAGTCAGTTGACTGCTTTAAGAGATTGTGGGGGTTATCTTGTTCCACACTGATTTTCAGCACACGGGACCTGTTTTTTTGTGCAGAGCAGCTACTGCCGAGACAAATGTCTCTGTTACCAGTGCAACAGCCAGGTCATGCGTTGTTCCATTAGGGACTGAAATTGTTCAAATGAGTCACGAGAAGAACGTGCAGAGTCATTTGAAGATCAGCCCACCACCTTGAGCCTCAACCACGTGTCCATTTCTCCCATCTCCAGACCTCAGTCCTCTTGAAATGAACCAGAGATTATTTATTGATTAAATGATAAACGTTTCTTTATCTAGAAGGACATACATGACAAGCATTCAATCAATGGTATTTTCAGCAACCATTTGTACATAGATATAAAAGGTGAATACTGAACAAGCAGGACAACAAAAGAATGGACTTGTTTGAACTGTGGTGCTGGAGGAAATGCTCAAGGAGACCATGGACAGCCAGGAAAACAGTTTGATGTTGGACCAAATTATAAGTCTCAGTGGAAGCACAAATGATGAGAAATGATGACGTTTTCACACTTTGGACATGTCATGGGATGACTGGGTTCTCTTGAAAAGAAGGTGATGATTAGAAAAGTTGAAGGAAAAAGAAGAAGAGAATGAGCAGCAAGCAGATGGAGAGACAACCAGTGTGATAATTAACACAGTCCTTTGTACACTAAGTAAACAAGTAAAGCATAGAACATTCGTGAAGAACTCTATATATGTGGTTCACATTGACTCACTGGTCCTCAACAACCATGACAAATATGAGAAACACAAATTAGCTTTTTTTTTTTTAGCAACACTGTCACACCTGCCTATATTTCAAGTTTTTCAATCAGGTGCTGTCAGTTCATCATAAATAAAGAACTAATATAAAGAGAGCACTCAACAATCCGGCACAACAGCAGGTGCAAGGCCTCCAGCGGACTCTCACCCAAAACCAAAGAAAATCAAGCATTGCCCTGCAGCAATATGTGTACTCTTTTCCTTAACAAGATTTCTCACCTATTTAGGATGTCTGAAGAAAACTGAGAGTACGAAGCAAGACTGAATTTTATGTTTACACAGAAATGTTCTTCGTGTTACTGTGTTTTGGGATTTCAATAAAAATCTTCATTCCACAACGTGATGGAGAAGGTGGTGAATAAGAGGAAGAATCACTACCCGTCTAACTTGAGAGCAGCAATCAGAAGACCACAAGTGCACATGCCTGTCAAGTGAGGCCACAGTAAAAGGCCCTCGCATCCATCCTATCCACTCATCCTGGAGCAGGTCTTGGAAGAAACTCCACCAAGGGGAAACGGAGTTGAGACAGAAGGAGCCCCATGGTTTCAGTCCCCCATGCTGTCCTTTGGTGCTTCAATCAATCTGTCCAGAGCAAGCAATGTGATGGATGAGGATCAACTTGCATTACAACGAGGAAATCATAGATTTCTTCACATGGACTCGGGACAATCAGCTCTTGCTTTTCAAATAATTATATTGAGGGTGGTTTAACAAATGCCCTCACAGGTACCAGAAAAATCTACCTTAGCCTGAGGCAGCCTCAGAAACATTCTCTTACAACTCCAATCCCTGAAGCAGGATTCAAACGCAAGGACTGAGGCTGTTATGGTGACGATGCTACCCCCCATCTCCATTGCTGTGCTATCGTTTACCGGTTTACTGAGCATTTTCTCAGAACAGCGCTCACTTCTGAAGTGTGCAGGCTGCGGAAATCAAGATCTACACATATCTACTTCCCCTGAGCACACGGCTCTCACATCAATCTTTTTGATCACCTTAACTAAACTAGAAATTAAACCAGCCATCGTGATGTCTGCTGTGCTTTTGACAAAACCGGACAATCTTCAAACTCTGTTAAATGACATGTGAATTCTGTATAATACCTACACATAAATATTGAGCATCAGGAACTGCAGTGATACAAACTGTATCATAAGAACAAAGCTGTACTATTTATACTTTTATTTGACTCCTTTCTTCGAGATAACGCAAAACATTGGAATTGTATGCTAAGTGATGGCAATGATTATCCAAGTGGGTAATTTTTACTGTATGATTTCAGGTAAGTACCTTGATCAAGTGTTTTACAGCAGGAGCATTGACGATTACCAGCTTCTAACTGTGTGGTGGATGTATATTTTAACAACGCCGTGAACAGCCATAGAGGACTTTAATGGAAAGCCGTGAGATATGCTCAGAGGATGGTACCATGAGCCCACCTTCTTCTAACAAGAGAGGCACTGGGAATACACTTGCTCATCATCAAAACCGATGACTGACACCACAATGGCTGATGGATGACTTGCACTTGGCTTACACATTTTATCACAGACATCCCTTCCTGCCCTTTGCACTCCCAGGATGTCTGTGCACATATCAGCTGGGCTCACAGACACACAGGCCCACTGAGCAGAGACCCTGGGAAATTCAGCCCATCCACCTTTGACCTGCCCAGATGACAGGAAGGCACTGAGAGCAAACAGAATTTACTGTACTCAGCTGTGTACCACGCTGCAACAAACCAGTGTAAAGTAACCCTGTCATGTATAACTTATGCCTCGCGTCCCCATCAAAGTGTCGATGACTGAAATGCACAGCGTGCTTGTTCTCCTCTTCACCATGTGACAAATCAAAGAATCCACCGGGATGTACTTGTCACTAAGAAGCTGACACACTGCTGACATTAGCGCTGCAAGAATAAAATATCACAAAACGCTCAGGCAACATGCAAAATAAACTGGCATATTCTTGTTTTTTTTTTTCTTTTTTAACAGTTCGAAAGAGAGATATTCTTGAAACCGGAGAACTGCTATGAATAACAGAAATGAGGAGCAGGTTCTTATCACTGCTGCTCACTTATTGCGCAACAAGGTGGTGACTGGAAGTGGAAAGTAGGCAGGATGGAGATGTGCGGCAATCAGGGCCTCCTTCATCTCTGTGTGTCTCCTTCATCAGCCTGTGATTGACAACAAAAGCAATTACCACTGATGTGCGGGTAATACTGTTTGCCGGGTACTAATTATGAGGCAGGGGATTGAGTCGGACTGAAGGGAACCACAAGCAATTCAAACAGGCCGCATACACATTGCCCGACCATCACACCGCAAGAGCACAATCCAGGACATGGAGCTCTGCTTCTGTTGTAAAATTTAACACGAGGACTGTGGTCCGCATGTCCACATACCTCCATTACCACGGAGTCTTTCAGATGCGATGTTGAACTGAACCTGGAGTGCTCCCGCGTCGACACGAGCACAAATAATTGGTGCATTTAGCAGTGATTGAGGAGTCTGTCCTAACACTAGCTTAAAAACCAAAAGAATAAAAGATCCTTTTTATACCGGTAATGTGGGCAGAACCCAGCAATCTACTAATGACTTCCTTGGCAGAGGGTGAGAGGGGCTGTGTTCCCCTGTCCTGTCTTTGAGCGTTCATGCTGGAAGGACAAAAAAAACAGAGCCACTAATATAAGCACAGAACCTTCTCAAAAGCACACACACACGTATCATCTGAAACCGCTTGTCCCATACGGGGTCGCGGGGAACCAGAGCCTACCCGGTAACACAGGGCGGAAGGCCAGAGGGGGAGGGGACACACCCAGGACGGGACGCCAGTCCATCGCAAGGCACCCCAAGCGGGACTCGAACCCCAGACCCACCAGAGAGCAGGACTGTGGTCCAACCCACTGCGCCACCGCACCCCCCTACATTAGAAATATATTTATCTAAAAATAAAGTTTTAAAATGACCTGAGATCATTTGCATATTGACAATTAACTTTGTATTTCTACTGAGTCTTCTCAGCTTATGAACACAACTGAGACCAGAAGTCTGTTCAGGACTTTTGTTATTAGTAATTCCAAATTTACTCTCACTACAAAGCCACAATCAATAAAAGCCAAATAATACAAGCCTCATTCAATTTATCTGCTTGTTAGGTTGTATACAAAATCTGGATATGGCTGTAAAAAAATGATTTTTCAAGACATTTGAATAACAGTATAATGTTTATATATTGCGGGGAGTGTGACAGTGCGGTGGCACAGTGGGTTTGGCCGGGTCTCGCTCTCTGGCGGGTCCGGGGTTCAAGTCCTGCTTTGGGCATCTTGCGACAGACTGCCATCCCGTCCTGGGTATGTCCCCTCCCCCTCCAGCCCCACACCCTGTGTTGGGTAGGCTCTGGTTTGCCGTGACCCCGCTTGGGACAAATGGTTTGTGTGTGTGTGTGTGTGTGTGTTTGTTTATATCTTCAAAAAAGTTGACCTTTCATAACAGGAGGAGCCAGTGCAGAAAGGTCCAGGTGAACACTGGTGTCTGAACAATTACGCCAAGTTCAAGAATGAATTAAAAAGAAGAGAGGGACGACAGCACTGATATCATTAATATTCAACAAAATGTATGAGCCAGATAAAAGGAGAATGTTTTGTACAATATTCGTTATTTGCAAGAAATTAAATTTGTAGCACAAAATGAATGCTGTCTTACAGTCAATCAACATTAAAGCTTTTAAAAACAAAGAAAGCCCTTCTAATTCCAGGGAGACCCTGATGGGCTTTTGGCCTTTAAAGCAATTTGATCAATTGTATATTAATTAGATTTTGTTATCATCTATACAAACTCAATCTGGGCACAGGTAACAAGTCAGAAATGTTCACTCTTCTTTTGACCACCAACCCTGACATTGCCCACGTTTACACTCAAGCAAAGCAAATTTACCTGATTCATGCATGATTAACACTTTCACGTTAAGTTGAACAACTTACATGGGGCAGAAACCTCACAAAACAAAACTAAATGAACGTTTCAATACAACTATACGGCACGTTCAGAAACAGGTTTTCTGCAGGTACTTTCCAATATGTTAAGGCATAATTTTGTTGATGTTCAGTATTTTATTCCAGCAACGAAACTCACACCAACCCAACCAACCATTACCAATAAGTACTTATTCAATAAAGGTCATGGTGATCAGGCGCTCAGCCAGAAAACCCACCTTGCATGAAAAAGTCAATCACAGAGATAGTAATTTACATACCATTTTTTTTATCTTAAACCATGTGGTAAGAAAATAGTAGTGGCTATTCTTGAAAACAGGGGGGCATGGTGGCGCAGCGGGTTGGACCGGGTCCTGCTCTCCAGTGGGTCTGGGGTTCGAGTCCCGCTTGGGGTGCCTTGCGACGGACTGCCGTCCCGTCCTGGGTGTGTCCCTTCCCCCTCCGGCCTTACGCCCTGTGTTGCCGGGTAGGCTCCGGTTCCCCGTGACCCTGTCTGGGACAAGCGGGTCAGAAAATATGTGTGTGTGTGTGTGTGTGTGTGTGTGTGTGTGTGTGTGTGTGTGTGTGTGTATTCTTGAAAACACTGTCTTACTACGTTCATCCTGAACCAGAGGACTTCAAGAGGCAATCTTGGACGAGAGGCTAAGGAGATGGATGAGAAGGTGTCATTCAAGTAAATTCTAAAGAGCAGGAACTCAGCTCGGGTTCTGTGTATGATTTACCCCTGAAAAACCAGAACAGACGTGATTGAAAACCAAAGTTGCTGCTTCAGGAAAACAGGAAAGGGCTTAAATTTATCAACAAAAAAAAATTAGTATACTGCGCCAGGTTCAGAGTCAAGAGCATCTTTCTTTCTTTGTTCACTTCATTACTGAGGTCACAGGAATTTCCAGCTCTACTGGAGGACATTCCTACCAAAGTGAACGGATGGCTCTAGTCCCGTCACGCTGTGTGTTTGATTCCTCCCCGACAGCCTCTTTCATCTCAGATGTGAGTATTACTCGAAGGCCATTCGCACCTCTCTGAGGGTCTAATTCCCAGTTGTCGAGAGTGTGGGAGATCTTTTCACACAACCTGCCGCACGAGGAGTTGCCGTGGGGAAAATAAATAAATAAATAAATAAATAAATAAAAAACAGCAACACTTTAACCAGCAAGGAGAGAGAGAAAATCTGAAGACAGGATAGTACAGTTCTTTTCAGCTGCTCTTCACAATTATTGCACCTTCACTGTTACTCTGGAGCAAAACGAAGGTGCAGTGATGATGTCATGAGTCCATGCGGTAATGATGTCCATTCAGGACTTCCCAAAGGATGCGGGGAATACGCCATCTACCCACCATCTGCTGATCCTTCAGTGCCATCTGCTGTTCATCCATGAAAGAACAACATTTTTTCCGTAGCTACCGAGTAGTAAGTGAAAACAAACGTAAATTTTAACTTATGTGGGTTATTTGTATAAGTGTTATTTATAGATTTTAATGGCTTGTTTTACTATGTGTTTCTGTGCACTGAGTTTTATACTGATGATTACTTATGTGATAGGGGGTGCGGTGGCGCAGTGGGTTGGACCACAGTCCTCCTCTCCGGTGGGTCTGGGGTTCGAGTCCCGCTTGGGGTGCCTTGCGACGGACTGGCGTCCCGTCCTGGGTGTGTCCCCTCCCCCTCCGGCCTTACGCCCTGTGTTACCGGGTAGGCTCCGGTTCCCCGTGACCCTGTATGGGACAAGCGGGTCAGAAAATGTGTGTGTGTGTGTGTGTGATTACTTATGTGTATGTTTGTTTTGTATTTATTTGTCTGGTTTTAGGGGTATGATCAAGTTCTATGTTGTAATTTAGAAGTATCTTATGTGTTTTGAAGGAAGCATGTATTATGATGATGACTTCAGCTGAGCTGCTACTGGGGGACAGTCCTTTTGGGTATGTTGGTGTGGGGAAGACATGGGTCAGTTATATTTTTTTGATGCCAGAAAGGGACTGTTATGGGAAAGATTTTGTCTCGACAATGTGTTTTATGTAATGGTTGCTTAGCAACTTTGTTGACCAACTGTAGGAAAATGGTATTGGGTTTGTTGGATTGTGGATTTTAATGTGTTGCTTTGGTTGTGTATTATTGATAACTTTATTAAATAAAGTTTAAAAAAAAAATCTCAGTGATTTTTCCTCAAGTGCACACACCAGAGCCTAACAATGTGTAAGACACTGAAGCATGCTGGAGCAAAACAGGACAGGTGGTTTTCAGTTAGCAACAGAAGGTAAAAAAACATTTATGTCTGGGCATACAGAAACATAAATTATTATTATGATTACTAACCTATATTTAGCAGATATTGAGCTTCTTACAGTGATTTTCCTATTTTTTACAGCTGGGTGACCTTTTACTGTATAAATTCAATGTAAGTATCTTGATCAAGTATGCAACCGCCAGAATTCAATATAAAATGCTGTGATGGCAGGGTTTTAACTACTACACCATATTACATATTTTTCAGTGTCCAATTCCCAAAATAATGAGGAATATTTTTAGTTGAGGGGGTGCGGTGGCGCAGTGGGTTGGACCGCAGTCCTGCTCTCCAGTGGGTCTGGGGTTTGAATCCCGCTTGGGGTGCCTTGCGGCGGACTGGCGTCCCGTCCTGGGTGTGTCCCCTTCCCCCTCTGGCCTTATGCCCTGTGTTACCGGGTAGGCTCCGGTTCCCCGTGACCCTGTCTGGGACAAGCGGTTCTGAAAATGTGTGTGTGTGTGTGTGTGTGTGTGTGTGTGTGTATTTTTAGTTGACACACTGCTTGCTGACAATATACTTCTGACATCTAACAGAAGTCAAGGCAATATATTCCAGAGGGATCTGGAGGGTTTTTGTTTTCCACCAACATTCAGAAGATGGTCTGTGTGCATTTAAATGTCTTTAAATAAGCGAAAATAGACAATCATGTCGGAAACCATAGGTCCAGCAGACAACACAGCGGTTACCGACACCTTGACATCCGAAAGTCCGGGGTTCAAAGCACTCCATAAAAGTACTTACACAATTCTTATTCACACAGCTGTATGAATGGGTAAATAATTTGAAGTACCTTGTTATGAATATCTAATATTCTAAATCACTTTGGATGAAGGCCATTAGCTAAATTAACAATTAAATAATTTAAAAGTCCTTGGAGGGTTCATCAGTCCTTTTGCCCATGAGTAATTTCTAACATGGGATTCTTCTGCCCTCATCAGAGCATCTGGAGAACTGCTGCTCTTCAAAGTTACACCACACAATGTCAAAGACACACCTGTTGATTGTTTCATATTTGTCTCCTCATCATCTGCTTGTTCTAATTAATTTTTCTAATCATGTTCCCAGCTAGTGTACTTCCTCACTCCCCTCCTTCTCATTCCTTTAAAAACACGGGTGCCAAGGAGATATGCTCTAGTCAGAGAATCCACAAATCTCTGTCAAAATGCCCAAGAGATGGGATGAACTCAGCTGGACAAAGAATAACAAGCTTATTGCACATTAATCAGCTCTGCAACAAGCATATCCATATCTTCAAACTAGAGGAGGCAGACATTAATCTGATTATATTCTGCCATAAATAGGGATCTCATTAATCTTTGGAAGCAAATTATTTTACCGAGATACATGTCGTGTGTCACTGCATAATTTAAAACACTTGCAGAAGTAGCACTTTCGAGAAGGCTCTGTGAACCTACACATTTAATTTCAACGCCAGAAACTTAATTTAAAATGCAGCTTGTGCAAAAAAAGGGAAAAGGACAGAATCACCGTCACTGATGTTTTCTTTTTGCAGACATGCTGGTAGAAATGAGCTACATTATTAAAACTGCATACATTCAGGAAACAAAGAAAAGCCAAACAGTACACTGCCAAACTGAAACTTGCCAGACTCTGAAAAACAAAAGGAAGGAAGACTCGGGTACAGAAAGGGGATTGTGTAAGCGACAGGACGCAGGGATTTGTTGAAATTTCCGGCAGCATGGGCTATACAGCCTCCGAGCGTATCCAATTGGTGTGTTCCCGTCCAGTACGGCACCGGAGGATCTGCAGTGCAAAAGGAGAACATGGAGCTATAGGGTGTGGTACCGCAGAAGCACATGTCAACGTGACACCTGCTCCCACGCACACACGGTATTCCAATGCAGTTGTGCCAAGACAGACGGCAGAAGAGCCGAAAACAAATCAACCGGAGTGGAAAATTTAGAAAACAAAAGTGTCGCAGTACACGGAAATAACTAAAAAGTGTGTGTCATTGCAGAGAGCTGAAGGGGACCTTCTGAGGAAAAACCACGTGGAAGGGTGGTGCCCTGGGTGCGGTGACAGCTGCTCTCCCCGTGGTGAGTCTGGCTTCCAGCGTGCTCTCTGCTGTGAGCGTAAACACCAGAAGGTTCGAAGTGAGGTAGAGCCAGCACTGGGCCCAGGACCCATCTCTAACAAGGAGTGTGGCAATCAATTAACACCAAACATGCGGGAAGCGAAGATCTACAGAAACAGGTACGTTGCACCTCTCGCCATTGTTATGGGTCTATTGCTAGATCCAGATATAAAATGGAATATTGTTATTTTTTCACTCATCCGACTCTTTGTCACGCGGAACACAGGGAGCCGGGATGGCTGAACCCAAGTGCAGCGTTGTTCGTCTGAAGTTGAGGGAAGACGCAAGTTCTCAAAACCAGGGACAGGCGAAGAGTTGGTCGACCGGCGAACAGGACAGGAACGAGGATCCACGGACGTGGTCGGAGAACGAAGCAAGGAGTCAAAAAACCGGAGATCGTGAACAGAGAATAGAGCAAGTGTGTGTGCGAAGTAACGCAAGGAAGGGCGGTTGTCCCGAACGAGATTCCGCAACCGTACGGGACCTGAAGAGGGTCTTTCTAGGGTGAGCGATTACTCAGGAGCTAGTGCAGAGTCAGGTGTTGTCGCTTGTGTTGTGGGCGTGGACGTGATACTCTTCTCTCCACGGTCACTTGCGATGTGAAATTTAAACACCACTGATTTACCCATTTATCATCCATCCAATTTCAGTAACCGTTTCTCCTGAGCAGGGTCACAGTGACCCACAGCCTATGTCGGAGGTACTGGGTGCAAGGGGTACAATTTATCCATTGATACAGATGATTAAAATGATGATTAACAGCTGGATAATCTTTAGTGTATCAATTCAGGGTAAGTACCTTGATCAAGGGTACAGCAGCAGGAGGTCGGATTCAAACCCATATCACCACTACAAAATCTGCTGCTCCAATATCTGGAAAATTTTTAAACTTTGACTTATAATATTAACACAGTGAATTCAATTAACTCCTCAAACAGAAATGAGTGTTATTTTAATTGATTTAATTACCCATCATGTCAATGTAAACACCTCCCACATTACATCAAGAGTGTGTATTCGAACCCGAGTCCTCTGATTGCAGGGCTATGGCTCTAAACACTAGGCCATATACTATCTTTAGACTGTAAAATGATATTTTGTGTCCTTCTGAGACCCAGAGAGGCTACAGACAGAAAAGGTTAGTTTACAATGTACCAAATATGCATCTAAGCTGAACCAGTTTTGAATTGTACAAAAATATCAAGCAGTGTTCCCATACTCCGGGCTTTACATAACACCTGTGCAACTCTCAAAAGAACTGCAAAACTGGGTTTCAACTGCAATGAATCTCAGTTGTGTCTGTTTACACCGTACCTTTGTTTTCACCACTTCAGCTCCGGTGCTATTTGCATGTGTAAGCGAGGTACGACGCGTCCTGTATTCGCAGCACAGGCGTGGGCCGCACAGCTCTCTGCCTCGGAGCGGGAGTGCCTCTCGTCATTAACAAGCAGCGTTAAAGTGGCGAGTGGAGCATCACTTCATACCTGCGGGCTTACAGTGACTCATCTCATCTTACCCACACAGGTCCTTGAGCACACACGAGGCTCCTCGATGAACTTGGGTCCAGAACTTTCCCCATTGATGCAGAGTCCATGAGAGCGTCTCTTCTCGTGGAGAAGCGCTGCTCATGGAACTGAAAGCCTGGTCAAGTACTTAAGAGTAGCACACTTTTAGTTCACACTGAGCATTTTTTACACCCTGTAACAGTCCATACTTGCAGATGGACCATGTTTTTGGCGTGATGTATTGGTTTCAGATTTTTACCATCTTAAATTGGTTTCCTTATCAATATTCTGATTGACTGCTCCATGGAGTAGACCCCCTAATTTTCATAACCTTAATTGGGGCAGCAGATGGCATAGCAGCTATCTGTTGTGCGCTCTTAAGATCCGCCTTTAAATCCCACCTCCTGCTAGTACCTTTGAACAAGGTATTCACCATAAACTGACACAGTAAAAATTGCCCTGCTGTATAAATGAATCGGTAAATTCCTGCCAGTACATTTCAAGTCACTTTGGGCAATGGCACAAGATAAATAATTGTTAATTACTTATTGAAATACTATTTTCATGTCACCCCACCACTCTGCCCTTTACTCTTGTTTACTGAAAATGGCAGTTAAGAATCACGCATTTAAATTTTATACACTCTGGGTGTCTATTCTGGTGGATATTTTCCCCCATGACCACCGAATGTGGAATTTGGACGCACTTTCGAGCATGGGCTGCTGTACGCTAACCAGATCCTCACATCACCAACAGGCACCGTGGCCTTGCTGAGCTCATGGACTGTTACCAAACACCGAGCTCCACTTTAACTAGAGCTCTCAAATCTGGGTTCCCATGAGTTTCTGCTTACGCTGCACTTAGCCTTCGTCAGTGTGATCAATGGATAGGAGGGATAACCCATTTATTCTGCGTCCCACCTGTTCCTCCATCCATCCCGAAAAATAGGTTAAGAGTGAACCAACAGTCAACATGGCCTGAAGAACCACTGTACTCCAGCAGAACACATTAAAAAGCACATCTGATGTATCCTGGAGCGCATCAGCAAAGAGCTGGAATTAATGAGCTCCGTGTTAAACGAATATCAACTCCCTGGAGTCGTATAAAGAAGCAGGATCATCTCTTTTGTTGGAGATGTAAACAAAGCGCAGGGCTGTCTAATTCCATGGACTGCCAACTTATTTTCCTGGGGACTATGGTGAACATGGTGAACATCGGACTCTGAGCAGGTCGCGGGTCCGATCACAGGGCATCTGAATGCAGCTGGCGGCGGAGTGGAGGGAGGAGGTGCTGCGGAGAGCAGCGTGAAGAAGCCAACACACCTCAATGCAATCGCGTGGAAACAAAAGTACCCGAACGCGCTCAAAGTGCCGTAACGAAACCTACGCAGAAGGACGCACAACATCCACGTAGAGCTGAAGTCTTGCCCAAGCGTCGGCTTTGCTTGGCGAGCAGGACTAGAATGATGAATTCCGACACCATGGACAGTCACCCACCCAAGGGAAGGGGATCTCAGCCCCTCCTGGCCTACCTGTTCGTTTGTTCCTCTGTTTGGGCTGCAAGGAGAAGATCACCATGAGTGCCCCCATCTCTGCCCTCTGAGTCTCTCGCACAGCTCTTCTCTCTCTGTTCCTCTTTGGGCTGCTGCCTCAGCTCCTGGCTCTGCTCTGGGATCTTCTCAAGGTTCCGCTTTTGGTTCTTCTCTCTGTTCTGGACTCTTCTCCAGGCTCCTCACTCAGGTCATCAGTGGGCTGGTCCAGCGACTCATCCGCGGGGCCAGGGAGGACAGGAGTGCAAAAAGGCACCGTAACGGGAAAACAAAGTGTCCTAACGGAAGGCACCCCTGCGGCCGAGCGACGGCTGACGTGCCGCGGCAGCCGACCGCCACGCTCGTCTGAATGTTAATTGGGATGCAGGATCCCCTAGGGTGAGGTCCTCAAGTATCTGCTTGCGCCTTGGATGGAGAGAGCGGCTGAACCTGCTGCCACTCTTCAACAGATAGTTCCCTCAAAGAGCGGGAGAGAAAAAGAAATCAGGTGGAGAGAGAGAGCGAGCGAGAGAGAGCTGTGATGAAACAGACCCTCTCCTTGTGACCGCCTCCTTTCGTTGTGGTTTCAGTGACCGTATCGAGGACTGTGCTTCCCGCTGAACTGCGTCCACCATGAGGGACTTAAGTGTTGATGCCCAAGCAGGAGAAATGACCCCGATACAGAAATTTTGATAACTATGGTGTGTAATTTCAGATCGCCAGCAGCCAGCTGCACAAGCACCGAGTACGTGTACAGGAGCAGTTTCATGGGTAACGCGACTGACTGCGGACTCACTGCTTGGCAGAGAAAAAAATAGACATTTAAATTATTCTGTGCTGAATGCAGTGGAAACCGGCTGATAAGGAGCGACAGAACTTTGATTTGAATTTACATTGGCTTTTTAATTAAATTTTAATTAACATACATAATAAATAACTGTGGAACTACTCTGTCACTACAGTTTTTTTTTTCCTCTTTCATTTGGTCTGATCAAAAAAAATGGAAGCTTCATTTTCCATAATAAAATAACCAGCACCGCAATGTTTGGAAAATACGTAATATTTCACCTTTATTAAAATGGGAATTTGTCGAGGGTTTAAAACTCCCTATTAACGTGCAAACACACATCTGAATGATGTGCCTCCCATAAGACTCAATTGCGTTGGTCTCACTGCCTACTACTGATAATCAATATGTCTAGGCAAGGGTCGCCAGCGGTCCAGAGTCTATCCCTGAACATCCTGGAAACATAGGGTGTGAGGCAAGGGTATATCAGGGATGGGAGACTGGTGCATCATGGGACAATCTCACACACACACTCGTTCTCTCTCTCTCATATATGGAGCCACTAGCGTACCTGAAACATGTCTCTTTGGATTGTGGGGGGAAACCAGAGCACCCAAAGGAAATCCACAAGTGAACGCCGAGAGACGAGCAAACTCCACACAGACTGGGCCAGATCTGAACCAACATTCAAGGCACCAAAGCCACCCACTGAGGTGCCCTTCTCTCCTTCTATATAAAGAAAGTTAAACACAACATTAGAGGTCCTTCGGATTCTCCCTCACACAGTGAAATCCAGAAAGGCTCAGTGAACTTGAAAGCTGTCACCTTTTTTTCTCGTCGCGCTTCTTTCCGAGTTGTGTGTCTCACCATTGTTGAGCAGAGTGGTGGATATGAGGCCGCAGAAACCCCACTGGGGCAGCCTGGGCCCACATCTCAAGGAGCTGAAGGAATGCTGAACACGCAGTTACACACACAGCGGTTCGGGACAGGAGGGTCCAACCTTTATTTGACCATAGGTCACAGTCATTATTGCAAACCACTCTGATGGCTGAACATGTAAGAATCATACAGCAACATTCTGCATCTTCTGTCTAAATTCTTTCTTATAGTTTGTTTTACTTGAGGGGGCAGTGGCGCAGTGGGTTGGACCGGGTCCTACTCTCCGGTGGGTCTGGGGTTCGAGTCCCACTTGGGGTGCCTTGCGACGGACTGGCGTCCTGTCCTGGGTGTGTCCCCTCCCCCTCCTGAGTTGCTGGATTAGGCTCTGCGACCCTGTATGGGACAAGCAGTTCAGAAAGTGTGTGTGTGTGTGTGTGTGTGTGTGTGTGTGTGTGTGTGTGTTTTACTTAGGTGTGGTGTGCGCTGTGATTCAATAAAAGTTACAGTATCTATGGTAGGTTCCTGCAGGGCACATATTTGACAGGAAGAAGTCCATCCTTCATTAATCGTGCCTGAATGGAAGCCATGGTATAGTGTAAGAGGTGTTGGAGGTACACAATCCCTCGGACTCACGTACAAGTGCTGCACGGGGGACTTATTTAAATTATCCTGGACATCACCCTGCTATTGTCACGGCAAAAAATGAAAACCAGTTTGCACTATGAGACAAAAAGGCCTCCGAAAGAACACTCGTGGTGGTTCGCACAGGGCGAGACTGAGCTCCTTGTCACGGGTGGTTCAGTTTGGAAATGCAGAGGTGGGGAAGTACAGTGTTCTCCAGGTGGACCAGCGTCCATCCTTGCCCTCCTGGATCACACACAGCGTCCTAAGTGCATCATCAGTGGGCAGCAGGTGGCGTAGTGCTGTGAATGCAAACAGGCTCGATTCCCACCTCCTGCTGTTGCACCCTCTTACCTTGAATTGATACAGTAAAAACGTCCCCAGCTGCATAAATAGGTAAATCAGTGTAAGCAGCTTAAGACCGTATGGTGCTGTATGTTGAAAAGTGTCACAGAAACAAATGTAGATGTGTTCAGTGTGAGCATTCTGTCCCTGGTGATCTGAGCCCGGGAGGCCGTGGTAACCGCCCCGGCACCGCATGGGCCGCGCTCCACCATGTTTCTTCTGGCCACTTGTCGCAGTGCAAATGCTCCCAAATGAAAAGGGCGTTTATTTCCAAGAAACACAGCTGCATCGCTCTTCTCGTTTCCCCAACTACAAGGCCTTAACTGCTGACGCCTCGAACCTGGAGGAGAACCCTGACAGATGAAGGTGAAATGATGGTGTACGTCCAAAACAGCCATTGACATTAGAGTGGAAAATATGAAAAAGAGCCTTTTCAAAGACCGCAGGTGCATTCAGACAAATGCTTGCCGTCGATGCAGGGAATCAATTTTCAGACGCACTGAAAATATTTCTCACTGAAAATGGCTGGGGGTTGGGCTGAGAAATCTCATCAATAATTCCCTCGAATAAAAGTGTGTTAAATGAGGTGTCGATGTTTGTACTGAACAAGAGCAATGCTACACAGACACCGAAAGCAAACAGCGGCGGAACGACGAAAGGATGTCTGAGCGTCAGGGTTCAAAAGCCGGAGCTGGAACTGGAGAGGGAGTTGCGTGAGGGTCGGTTCAATCGCAACGCCGTGGATGAGAGCGGCCGTACCCGCTTCGGGGCGGCACAGCGACCTGGCACCACAACCGGGAATTTGGGCAGAGATGTGGCAGGAAACGTGGCACGTTGGCGAACCGACTCATTATTGCGGAGAAAGGCGGGAAACGAAGGGATCGGCTGTAGGTGCGGCACTGCGAACACCGCAGGAGAGATTAGCAGGGATTACGAGTAGCTCGCAAAAAGCCTCGTGAACATTTACAGAAGCAAAATCCCGACGCACAACTTTGAGGCAGGCGGTTGCAATATTACACTTCTAATCCACTACCTCAAGAACCAGCACATGAAAAACAGATTAAATCCTCAATACGGTATTCATCAGAACCGTTCTCCATAGTGTACGCAATTTACTGCTTTACTACAGTACACAGTATGAAAAAGAGCCTTTTGCATTGCCTACCAGTGCCTTTTTGGCTTAAAAGTTTGGTTTGCCCTCACATTTTTCGCCGTGGTCCATCTCACTTTTTCATAGATGCACAATTGAGGGTCTAATTCATGTGGGTAAATTACACAGGATCCTCGAGATATAAACAGCTGAGTTACAAGTGCAACTGAGATTTTTTTTTTTTTTGAAGTTTTAAAGTTATTTATTTGTAAACTGCTTTCTCCACACTTGACTGTTCTCTGCCATTTCTCTGTGCAAGTGAGGCCAGTGCAAGCTGTATTAACCCACCGAGCCAACAGAGACCACCTCCGTTCAACTTGCTTCCACGGTGTTTACAACTTTTAAATGGACAATTGAGCTTTTTCTGATCAGCTGGTGGGCTTCTATTTATAAGTGACTCTGGAGTTACAAAACAAGCTCACAAACGGTTTTTCGCTGTGTGTAAGTTGAAGAGATGGTTTACAGGTAGTCTGTGACATGAGCACTCCACAACCTGACAGCCTTACATGGAGAGTCTATGCGAAACACAAATATTGTACAGGCTGAACAGAAGACTGAAATACCAACTGATTTGGGAATAATATCAAAAATTTTCTTAATTCTTTCAATCATACAAGACAGCAGAAGTGGCTCTCATAACAGCCACAGTGGGGCAGCACATCTCCATGAGACACAAGACTCCTCAGTCCATGCTGGATCCCAAGAGGCTGACTGCTCTTACATTTACATTTATTTACTTAGCGGATGCTTTTCTCCAAAGCAACTTCCAACAAACTCTATGTAGTGTTATGAGCCCACACACCTTATTCACCATGGTGATTTACACTGCTAGACACATTACTTACACTGGGTCACTCATCCATACATCAGTGGAACACACTCTCTCTGTGACACTCACACACTATGAATGAGCCTGAACAGCATGTCTTTGGACTGTGGGAGGAAACCAGAGCACCCAGGGGAAAGCCACATAGACACAGGGAGAACATGCAAACTCCACACAGACTTAGCAGGTATCGAACCCACGTCCTCTCGCACCCACCCAGACGCTATCAGACAGCAGCGATACTCACTGTGCCATGGTGCCACCCAGGTGCTCTTAGCTGCTACATGCTCGGGGTTCAATTGCAGGCTTCTGCAAGCCAGCACTTCCACCCGACACTTCGCTCTCAGTCCTAAGATAACAGCTGGTAGCACCGTGGCGTGGAACAGCCAAACGCCAAAAAACTAGCAGTCCGCAGTCCCCTGTGACCTCGCCCCCAACGCTCAGTCCTCCTTCCCAGCATCACCCAAAGGCTCCTGCTGCTGAACCCGAGTCGGTACGCAGGCACCGCAGCAACTCCTCTCACTGATCTCCTGGCATCAAACCGCTCGGTTGGGGCCCACGTGCCCAGCACCACCTGACAGATTGCCAGATGCCTCTTGCATGTTTGTACTACACATCACTTGGGCTCTGAGCCCATTACTGACACAGTTACTACCCTACCTCCATTCTACAACCATGTTACTAGACACTTTCAAACACATTCACGCACACGGTGGCCGAATGACGGCACTGAAGCACTTCTCTCTGCTAACCCATAGAGGGCACTCCCTGCTCAGGCAAAACCTCAACTTCTGCTGCAGGAGTGGTGATCGGTGGTTTATGTGGAAACATACCGCGGCACAGCAAATATGTGCAGGGACCGCGACGAGTCATGTCACTATGTAAGTAGGTAAAATGCCCCACGATGTTTGTTGCTGTCCTCCCTGTTCGTGTTCTCTCACCCAGTAACGTCTCCAGCAAGCCAGGGCAGCCCCTCCAGTCATAGGGTACCATCTCCATACAGCAAAGCCAAGAACACGTAGGGGCTGAACTTTCACCGATCACATCCATTAATGATCAGTTAGTGCTCAAAGAGGAAGTCCACGTCTCCACGGTAACCACGACATCCGTAGCAAAGCAGCATCGGGGTTCCCCGCGATTGCAGTCGGAGCTCAGCTCGTCCACGGAAAGACAGCGAGTGCTGCCCAACCAAGTACTTTAAGGACCAGCCTGGGCAGCCGCTCCAACACACAGACACACACACGGTGCTCATCAATAAAGAGGCATCAACAGACTGCTGCAGTTCCATTAAAATGGTAGGAAATGAGTTCCAATACTGAATTGCTGCCAGAAGCCTTGCTTTTTGCTGAGCATGGTAAAAAAATCAAGTGGGAACAATGCCGCTGTGGAGTGTTTGGGCTCTAAAGAAGACAACAGCGCCACCTTGAGCCCTTTGAATATTTACACACTGACGGGGTGAGGAAATCAGGGCCCTTGGGGTTAAAACAGAATCCATACCCAGAACCGGGCTGCCCTGCCAACTGCATTGCGCTTTTTCTCTGCACTTTATTCCCAGAACTGTTGACGATCACTGTGACGTTTACTCACAGCGCCCCATTCGTGGGCCGGGCAAACAGCACGGCGAACGCGCCGTCAACCAGGCATCTTGTTTCCATCAGTAATAGCAACCCGCTGTCACTAATTTTAGAGGAACTGGAACCGGCGGATGTCCACAGGGTGAAGGACGCAAGGAGGGCTGTGAACAAGTGGGAACACCCGGCTGCATCGCATGACCCAAGAGACGCCATCACCCAGTGAGACTGAGAGCTCAGGATAATGTAACGACATCAATACAGCAATACATGTAAATTCAGCTGAAAAATATGACTCACGGGTACAACAAGAGGCTCCCGGCACGGGGCCTGCATGTGGCGCGGTGGGTAGAGCTATTGCCTTGACTCATAAGACCAGGGTTTGAATCGTACCTCTTGCCGCAACACCCTTGATCAAAGTAGTTACCATGAACTGACACAGTCACCATGGCATAAAAGGGGTAAAATCAGTGTAAACTGATACGGAGAAATCATCTAAATTCATAAATACCTCCGGTCTCTAACTTATTATCCAGGCCTTCCTCCCAGCTCGGCTGGTCCACCTGGGTTGGCGGTGGCAGCTACCCCCCCCCCAGCGTTCCTTTAACGATCAGACGTCAATGCTCAGCTGTTAGCGTGACAGTGTAATGGGAGGCGCTGGCCGTCGTCAGGCATCGGGTAACGAGGCGTCCGCCGCACATGTGAAGAGCTGTCAGAAATAATTAGCGGACCCTTTCGCTGGAGCTTCGGGGCGTTCACTATCAAAACATCCCTTGCTTGTTTCAAACGGTAATTGTTCCATTTTACAAAGATGGTGCTAAAGCTCTACCAGGTGCAGGTATCAGTGGTTTAGATTCGGTTCTGTGTCTGACAACACGGGCTGAACGGATATGCTAGTACACATCAGTCTTGCGTGTTACACGGGCTGTTTCTAGCTGCGCAGATCCGGATATTTCACCGCTGGTGATTTACCCCCTTGCCGGTGACAAGTCACAGCGTCTTCAGCAGGATCCTTACTAATCCCAGCATTACCTGTCACATTCGCTATAATAATCTCAGCTGCTTCGTGAGGCTAAATGACAAGTTCAGTGGACATCCACGGAGGCTTCGTCCCTGTCCGTCAGAAGAGCTGCGGTGAAACGACATCACGTCACATCACGCACTGCCCCAAGTTGGGGAGCGCAGATACAGCAACCGCGGTCAGGCCGTCACACGCTCCCTCAAGGTCCACGACCCTCTCTCGGGTCCAGTTGGGTGAACGCGCTGTGCGTGCGGCCTTGTGATGGGCTGCAAACGCAGAACAGGCAAACTTCCCGAACGCATACGGACACACACTTTACCGTGTCCAAGCGGACAGTGCTGGGAGTGTAACTGCACAGCCCTCCTCCCTCAACCTCTCTCCCAGCGACTTTTATTACTGGAGACGTCGATGCAGTCGAGGAGCAGAGGGCTGCGGTCCGGGCAATAATTAGGAATCGATATTCAAGGCAGCCACGCGTCCTTGCAGATACTCACTCTGACTCCACCAGTAGCTGCCGAGCGCTGAATAGCAAAGCGATGACGCCTGCGAGAAGCACCAGAGCTTTACTGCCCAGGAGCAGAGTGAACGTGGTCAAAAGACTCCCAACCACACAGGGAATCCCACACACGAGTAAGGCCAACTTGGTACACTCATTACCCATTTATACATCTGGGTAATTTTTACTTTACCGGAGTTATCAGCAGGGGGGCGCGGTGGAGCTGTGGGTTGGACCGGGTTCTGCTTTCCGGCGGGTCTGGGGTTCGAGTCCCGCTTGGGGTACCTTACGATGGACTGGCGTCCCGTTCTGGGTGTGTCCCTTCGCTCTCTGTTGCCGGGTAGGCTCCGGTTCCCCGCGACCCCGTATGGGACAAGCGGTTTCAGATGGTGTGTGTGTGTGTGTGTGTGTGTGTGTGTGTGTGTGTGTGTGTGTGTGTGTGTGTGTGTGTGTGTACACGTTATCAGCAAGCGTGTCAACTCAGTGTCAAAAATGAAGGAATAACAAGATTGGTGCCGAAAGGATTCCAACAATACCTGAAGATTTTAACATGGTGGGACATGATGTCAATGTTCTCTGTTTTATGGGTCTTGAACTAGTAAAGTTGTCTGGAAGAGAGGCTGACAAGAATACACATCTGTTACAGTGGGAAATGTGGTATATTCACCTTTTAAACACAATATCACCCAGCGGTCCCAATGACCTTACACATGTCCTTACACTGTTTGCATCCACGGATCTTGTGTATTGATGGCTTTTTATCAATATTTTTATCGCGTCACTTGTCAATTATTGTCCCTGCCTTTCTGTTCCATTACTTTGTCTCATGGTGTGTTTCGATTTTTCCTGATAACCCTTATATTACTGGGGATACCACTGCAGTACAATTACTATGTCTGTATTTCTCTCAGCTGCTGGTCCGGTGATGCCGTCGCCCGTCAGATGGCCTGCATATTGTTTTTATGTCGCACCTTGGAAGATTTACACTAACACTAAAGAAGGCATGTGGCCGAAACGCGTTTGAACAGTACAATTTAAAGTACTGGTTCCACTACATTTATTCATTTATCTGATGCTTTTCTCCAAAGCAACATACAATGTTAAGGTTATAATTACTAGAAGCTTACAATTATTTACCCATTTATCCAGCAGGGTAATTTTACAGTAAGTAGCTTGCTCAAGGGATCTACAGCCAGAGGTGGGATTCAAACCTGGCTCCTTTGAGCACCGAAAGCACCTCTAACCAGTACACCACTTGTTGCCCTTTCCAGCACTAATGTCAGTGTAGGCAGAGCTGTCCACCATCAGTGAGAAACATCCAGATCCTAGAAGAAAAAACACACACACACACACACACACACACACACACACACACACACACACACACACACACACACACACACATTTTCAGAACCGCTTGTCCCATACGGGGTCGCGGGGAACCGGAGCCTACCCGGTGACACAGGGCGTAAGGCCGGAGGGGGAGGGGACATACCCAGGATGGGACACCAGTCCATCGCAAGGCACCCCAAGCGGGACTCGAACCCCAGACCCACCGGAAAGCAGGACTGTGGTCCAACCCACTGCGCCACTGCACCCCCTAGAAGAAAAAACATTTACATTTATTCACTTAGCAGACACTTTTCTCCAAAGCGACTTCCAATGGATACTATGTAGTCTTATGAGCCCACACACCTTATTCACCGTGGTGACTTACACTGCTAGACACATTACTTACACTGGGTCACTCATCCATACATCAGTGGAACACACACACACACACACTCTCTCTGTCACTCACACACTATGGGGGAACCTGAACAGCATGTCTTTGGACTGTGGGAGGAAACCAGAGCACCCAGAGAAAACCCACAGAGATACAGGGAGAACATACAAACTCCGCAAAGACCGAGCAGGGATCAAACTCATGTTCTCTCACACCACCCAGGCAGTGTGAGACAGCGTTACTCGCTGTGCCACCCTGCCACCCACAAATAACATGAGAACAGACATGGAATTAGCCCCACGTGGTATGAACATGTTAAATGCTCTTACAATATTTGCTGTTTTTTAACATTTATTCATAAAACTGCTCATGATGTCAGTGTGGCAAACACCCTGGAGTGACGCCGCAGAAGCAGCTGCGTGCGCAGTCGTGCCTGAAGTCAGCGAGGTCCAGCTGACATCGTGACTCATTAGCCGCTGCTTTGGAACCTTCCTGTCACCCACAGGATTCCGAAAAGGTGCACAAGAGAAGATGGGATGCGAGGAGGAAAAGGGCCCAGAGCCCGAAAACAGGATGTACCTTCCCGAGTGACACCTTGCATTTCAAGAAAGTGGGGGGGGGGGGTGGTCTTGGCCGAGCTTGAAGATCCATAGCCCGCATTGCTCGTGTCACATTCTCACCGATGTAATTCATGAGACAAGATCTGAGGGTGTGAGAAAAATGACTCGGCAGCGGCACACGAGCTCCGTGCAGATTTACGGCGCCGCTTGGGATGATCATTTCTTCGCGTGTTCGGTGCGATTCCTCTCCGGTGAGCAGGTGTGAATCAATGGGACGTTCGCCGCCTTTCAAAAACGTCTAAACGTGCACCGGAGCTGAGCGATGCTTTACAGGTGAGTGCGGTCTAAATAGGTGTCAGGGCGAGAATGTCATCTTAGTTCCTTGTAAAACACAATTTTTCACAAAGAGGGATAGGGTGGGGTAGCTCTTGGCGTCTCCGTCGTTCTTTCACTTCAGTCACCGTATTGGCTTCCCAATAAAAGTGAAAAAATGTGCTTGCGATTCATCTGGAGCTCGTAAATATGCTCCGCTGGAGTCCGTAACGGACAGACAACGGACGCGCCAGCGGTGCCATCCAGAGACCACGTGTGCCCTCCTACAGAAGCATCGAACACGATACTTTTTACGCCGTTTCACCGCTCGGGCGAAGCCGCGATCATTGCAGCTGGAGACTTGAACCAACAACCTCCAGATAAGAATGACCAAAGACCACAGACCTGCAAGCTGCAGCTCCCTTCACTTTGTCAACAGCAGAACCGAGGTTTCAATAACAGCATCCGGCTGCAATTTGCATCAGTAACACAGTATGAGTTCCCAGTATTACTTTCCATATGGTGCACAGGGACCTGGCAGAACTCATAAACACATCCAAATGTTTGGGCTTTTATTCCTGTAACTCTGTTAGGGGAACTGGGAATATAAATCAACAATATATCAATAACAATAATTTAGTTTTCCCTCATATACATTATAAGAAAAGACTGTTTCAGTCACTTTGGCACAGAATCCGGATACAGTTTATGCCACAGGCAGATTTTCTCCATCCTTGGGGACTAGAACCCAGTCTCCCAATACATTTATTTACTGTAGCCATCGCACTGAGGTCAACCGTCACATCTGTCATCAGGTTTTCAGCAAATCCAATTTAACTGGCAAAATGTAAAATGCGCAATTCATGAGCAGTTATTAACCCTTAGTTATCCAACACATCTCTCCAATGTAATTTACAGTGTCAGAGTGATTAAGTTACAGTGGTAGAGTGATTTACCTGTTTATACAGCAGGGTTATTTTTATTGCATCAGTTCATTGTAAGAACCTCAATTAAGGCTTTTATAGAATAAGAAATATTTAGTTTTGGATCAGCAGGAGCAGGAGATCGGATTCAAACCTGGGTCCATTGATTGGAAGGTAATAGTTCTAACGACTGCTGCTGACACTGTTATTTAGTTTACGTATTCTGAAGCTGACCACTCCAGATGATCTCATGATGTCAGATGATGACAATGTCAATGCTGGCTGTATGATCCAGCTTTACACTGATATTCAAGGGCACTGGCTCACACACTGTTCCCAGATATGTGCACAAGCCCCCCATTTGTCTCATACCCGTAAGCCAACGAAGGGACCAAAAGCAAATGTTGGTGCTCTCACTGATTATACCAGACATCAGTTCCTTCAGGAGCCTTCTGATATCAACCAAAACCATTAAGAGGTTCATCAGCTGTAATGAACTCTGACTGCAGCCTGTTTCCTGGCAACAGCCATTGGCTTAAGTCCCCCTGACCTTCTGAATTAGTTTAATTTTACCATATAATCAGCAGGTTTCTTTATTCCCATGTTTAAATTATTCACACAGCAATGGAGAGCCAAGGAAACACTGTGTCCTCCTCAGGTGTAAAGGCTGCATTCTGGCCTGCACCTCAAATAGCCCCGGAGGAGCATCGACACAAGCGACACAGGGCCACAAACACAGTAACAGATATACAGGTGGCACAAAGGCGGCAGTGCACTTACTGGACAGGAATGCTCAGTTGACACAACACTCAATAGTATAACAATAAAACATCAGGCTAAAAGCAGAGCCTATCTCCAAAGTGGTGATAAACCAGTTTGCATAAACGTGTCATGTTCAACCCTTCCTGGATCGGGTCCTTGTCGTGACGGAAGGGCTTAAGGGATCTAAGGATCTCCAGAGCTATATCGTCGGGAGCAATATGCCCCTGGTAGGGTCTCCCATGGCGACCAGGTCTGGAGTGAAGATCCAGACTAACACGACCCGAAAAACCCCTATGGCTAATGGGAACAAGATATCGTTTACCCTGCCCGGAACAGGGTCACCGGGACCTAGCCCTGGAGCCAGGCCTGGTGGACGGGCAGCCCACGTAACCCGGCCGGGCTCAGCCCGAAAAGGCAACCCGCAAGGTTCAACATGAGGGTCGGGTGCGATGCCTTTCAGGCAGCAGGAGGGGGCAGGGCGGCATGTGGCGCCGCAGCCCCTCGCGTCAAAAACCGGCTCTTGACACGTGGAACGGAACGTGGCGTGTTCAAAAGTCATACGCTGCAAACATGCATGTTTGAGACAGAGGGAAATTGTATGGCGCCTTTAATCAAGAACCAGACTGGGCATGAAGCATATTCAAATGCTTTCAAAATACAAAATGGGAAAAAGCCTCTTTGAATTATGCATATTGGTGGGAGAAAATTGAGTGTGTGTCATTGTTTGAAAATTGAAATCATGATGAAATGAATCCAGGCGATACAAATTGAATTATCCAAGCACACCAGTGCAAAGGCAAAAAAAAACACTTTTTTCACATAAATATATAATCTAAAACCTGAATCGTGGTGCGTCGAGGAGCAGGACAAATGTGTCGCCGAGGAACAGCGGATGTGACTGCTAGCCCCAAGGACGAAAGACAGCGAACACCTCAGATCCCAGCCTTACAGGATTTCCCCAGTGGTAGCTCTGGGGGTATAAAGTGGATTTTAACTTCTGTCCATGCATCTCGTGTCAAGGGCTACTACTCCAACTCCCGAGATATAAATTCTGTCCAATCAATGCCAGAAATCCGTTTTGATTGTAGATCCATCTGATAAAAACGGTCATTTGCTTGGACAAGCGCAGCAGGAGAGTCCATTATGACACGATCCATCAGCGGGACCGGTCTCGAGCGCCTCCTCCACGCCACTCGTTCGGAGCCAGCGGTTCGCCGGAGGCCGTGCTGCCCAGCGTCTGAACTCGGCGCAGCCACTCGGCTCAAGACTCACACAGCTGCGGGCGGGGAGGAAGCCCGTGGGCAGAGTCTGAAAATATAATGTGATGATCATGGCATATGCCCACAGAGGAAATCTTCAATGAATCAGAATTAACCGTCTGACCTGGAAATGCACATTTTTACTGGAACAGGATCCTACAGGACGCCACGCAGGGCCACAAACGGATGCTGGATCAAATCAAAGCAGAACTGTCACTGGAAGTAACAGTGATGAGACCGAGGTTTTCATACTTTGGACACGTCATGAGAAGGTTGGATTCTCTCAAAGGCTGCGATGATGGAAAAAAGTTGTACGAAACAGAAGATGATGAGCAGCGACTAGATGGATGGACTCAATCTCACTTACAGTGGACACTAAGGACACAACTTTCTGGAAGGACTCGATAAACTGTAAATGTTCGGCGAGTGTTGTCGTGGACTCAACGGCACTCGGAAACTTCTACAACGCTCAGGGAAAACCGAAAAGGTGCTCAACCTTCACGTTCAAACAGCCAATTGCTAAGTTGACTGACATTAATGTATAGCTATTACATTGTGCCCATTAAAATTTATTTTAGCCAACAGTCCGTTCACAGTCGGCACTTAGTTCAGCCACTGCTATTCAGCTGAACACCATGCGAACACGCTTATGAGTGATCAGGGAGCGATTTAGAAACACCAGAATCCATGCATATTTATGAGTTCAACTTGCAGTTGAGACAGTTAAAGATTACTGCTTTATGGATGCTGTGAGTGATTCCCTCTGTCTACTATTCATCCTGCGTGCTGAGGACACCCCCATCTGCGATTCCTCCCGCATAAGCCAGACTCTCCTGAAACGTGTCCGTTCTTGTAGCGTCACCCCTGGATCTACAGCAAAAGCCGCTGGCACACGCAAAACCCTACTGCACGCCCAGAACCACAACTCTCAGCCTCAGTGTGGGAAATTAAGAGTCTAGGTGATCCAGGCTTCAGGTTTCAGGGAGGAAGGTGGGATCTACCTGTCGCTCTCAGCCCCCGGGTGTTTTACTTACGGCACACCTGCACGTGAAATACCTGTAATCTGCAAAGCCGCATGAAGCTGAAGAGCAATGAACAAAACATCTAGAAGTCCCTCTGCTCGCAGGGATCGGACCGGACCATCTTCTGATGGCCTCATCCAAGCAGACAACTTACAGCATCTCAGCAGTCATCTCACATAGGAGCAGGTGCTAAAAAAATGGGGGGGAAAAAAATTATCCTTGAGTGCTCTGCTGGTACTGCTACAAATCCAAAGAGAAATTATCTGCCACTTTTTTTCCAAGGCAACTTACAGGGTGAGGCTTGTACACTAAGCTACTTACACTGATTTATCCATTTATACAGCAGGAGAATTTTTCCATTCAGGTTCAAAACTTCAGTGAAAGGTTCCGCAGCAGGGATTTGAACCCAGGCCCTTTGGTTGTTGATTGGCTCTAATCGTTGTGCTAATTGATGCCCCTCGGGAAATGAGAAAATGAAAGCGTTTCATAGATACAACACCCTCCTCGTTTGGGGCAGGTATGTGTGGTAACATCAGAAAACGCAGCAGTGATATCAATTCGGGAAGAGGGACTTTTTACATCCTTCAAGTCTGCGTGTTTACAGCACTAACCCTGGTCCCCACACACAGGGGTGGGGCAGTGCAAGAGGAGGAGACGGCAGTCAATTCGTACCAGGGCACCGCAGACACAGTGCCACGTCGCTAACAGCAAGCGACACGTCCCACGCAGCGGGCTGCTCTTCGCGCCATGCCGGCTGTCACGCTACATGCTATGACAGGTAACGTGTTGATCCCAGGGGCTGCCATCTGTGCTGCGCCCCCCGCCACCTGCCTTCCCAGGCCATCTCCGCTCACGCTTCACCTTGATTTGCACTGACGTCACCCACACTGTAGAGAAACCAGGTCCGTGGGGAGGAGCCAAGTTGACAAAACTATGGAGGACTGGCAGAGAGGCTTGTACCAGCTGGACAGCGTGGTGAAATGAAATAAAACTGAATTATCTATTCATACTGAATAAATCAGACATTAATATAGTGTCCAAAATTTAAAAGAAATAAAATAAAAACAACAACCTTCTTCAAATACACACAGGACATTTTATTCATTCATTAACAGCTTGTCCAATACAAGATAACTACTGTCCACAGTCCATAAGGCAAGGTACATGCTGGATGGCATGTCAGTCCATCACAGGGCAAACACACACACGCATACACGGACACACACGCTACAGGGAATTTAGAGTCACCAGTCCACCTAACACATATGTCTTTGGACTGTGGAAGGAAACCAGAGCTCTGGCAAGAAACCCACACAGATGCAGCTGGGTTCAAACCCACATCCAAACGCAGAGCTAAGGAGCGGCGAGGCACCGGCCGTGCCACCCTTCCATGCGTTGATTATTAAAAGCCAGTTTTGTTTTTGAAAAGCAGCAAAACAATAATTTGAGTGCATGTCAGAATAACTCAAAACGTCTTTGGTACATCGTGATGAGGACACACAGCTAGATGATGTCAGGTGCTTCGGTCGTGATCGCTCTCTCAGAACGTAGGTCAACGCTGAGCTCACCGACTGGAGCTCCGCTCATTAGCTAAACTGAAATTACGGCCATGGATTGGTCTTTAAATCTGCGTTGATTGCTCTGGAAAGAGACACATAAGAGGTCATTGTGATGACTCGGACTATGTATTAACCCGTAAGGATTTTCAGTGCGCAGTGCACAGTCCTGAATGGGACATGGGGCCAAAGGGTCACCGGTATGTTGGAGAAAAATAATGACTCCCTCTGACTCATGTCCCAGCAAAACTGAGGTCTAACACACAACATTTATAATTCAAACACACAACGTAATACATAAATATTATAAAACCTTCTACTGTATATAATAAAGTGACTCACATACACTCTTGTATGCAATGGAGTAACACACATATCATGTATTATACATTACACAGCCTCATATTCAACAGAAATCTATATATAAGCAAATGTACAATAGAGGGACTCACCATTCACAGTGACAAGGCAATGTTTCGACATTCATTTCACGTGTTCAGAGCTTCAGCCCGACTTCTGCTCATAATTTATTTTTGCCTTGAAAAACAGATGATATTTAATATCTATTGACCCAGAAAATAAAAATAAGTATTACTACACCATTAAACCGAACAGTTCTAACATTGCCGCACAGCGCTGCAGCTTTTTCACTGCTGAATTAGGCTTTCTTAGCAAAGTAAGCCATTTGTCACATGTTAATGGCCTTGGTCATTAACGTGCAGGTGAAGGTATGATAATTCACATTGCTGGATGGAGGCAGAAAGGTTCCCACAGAGAAATATGTTCCATTAATCCTTGAGTACAATAAGATAAGAGGACCTGACGCCGGAGCGTGAAAACTCCTACAGCAGCCGAACGTGAACTTGCCATTGTTGGCGTTTTTCTACACGTACACTGTTGCTTAATCTGCAAGTTCATGGTGATATCTAAAAATAAAGCTAAACAAAGGCAACTGGACTTGCTTGAGTTCATGGTGATATTTTACAACACCGTTAAACATTGAGTCCCGCTTGGGGTGCCTTGCGATAGACCGGTGTCCCGTCCTGGGTGTGTCCCCTTACGCCCTGTGTTGCCGGGTTCGGCTCCGGCTCCCCGCGACCCTGAATGGGAGAAGCGGTTAAGACAATGTGTGTGTGTGTGTGTGTGTCTGTGTGTGTTTATACATGTATAAACCCTTGCAATCTGATTTCCATTTGAAACCGCAAAATAAAACAGACCAACAGACTTGTCCGTTTCCTCTTTAGCAACGGCGCGTCCATTGCCTCTTTACTGACGGCTTCCTCTATTCCTCTTTACTAACAGCTCATACATTTTCTCTTGTCTAGAATTCCAAGGTTTCGTCCTCGGCGCTCGGTTTCCCACCCCGTTTTCTGCAAATTTAACACTCCATTTGCTGCCAAAAGTACCAAATGCTGCAGTAAGCAGCACAAGCACGGGTGGACGAGACTACGGTTTAAAGCAGGAATAAGCACATAAATACAGATGCAGGGGGCATCAGCATTGGAATATTTAAAGCTGCTGTTGCTTCAAGGTCTGAACAGGACACCGAACACTTTCGCTAGAAATAGCTATCAAATATCAGCCTGTCTTTACATAAGATACCTCTGTACAGCCGGTCTCCCTTGTTGGGCCTTCAGGACGTGCGATTCTGATATCGGACATCTCTGTCCACTGCACCATACAGCAGTTATAGGAAACAAATTAAATGCAGCAGCTTCGGAGACGAGGATCTCACTGCTCGCGACCGGCCGGGGAAGCGCGGGAGTGTAACGGACTGGATCTCAGAAGCGTGAGGGTGCTCCTTCAAGAATCAGTTCAAATCCAACAAAATACCTGGCTGCACATTTCAAGGTTGTCTTACAGTATATCGCAGGTTCCAAACCCGGTTACACAAGCAGCCACTGTCTGTCTCATTGGCTGCTGGTTGACTCACCATGCCACCAACGCGAGTCACGTGTCGGTCACTTACACACTTCATTCAATTCCCTAGTGGGAAGCAGGGCTGGGACGGCACTCCACAGAACTCTTCAACACAGCGGGCGGATCAAGTGGGCCGGCACTTGGCATTTAATTGTAGCCGCTGCAGCGGGCCATTGGAGTGCGCGTGGCACTCTTGAGCGGCCAAGGGCTAATTGTGAGGCTTTTTCTTTAATTAAGAAACTCAAGAGCGTTTTACGTAAGAACCAGGTGGAGGTGGCTGGTACAGGGCAGCACGTGATGGACAGCACTACTGGCACAAAACTCAACGTGCAGGATAGAGAGAGAGATGAGAGACAGACAGACAAACAGACAGGGAGCAAATCCACCTGAGCTGCAGGTCCTTGGGCTCTTGGCATAGATCCATGGGGATGGTCTTGTTTCTTCATCGTCCTGGTGGCAGTTTGCAGGGGGTGGCTGGGGAACAAAGCACAGGTGCCCCCTACCAACACGGGCTAAACAAACAGGGGCTGGGGGTGCGGTAGGAGGCACAGCGGTGAAGAAAATGGGCTTGTAAGCAAGTCCCAGGACAGGACTACTTTTGTACCACATAAAACTGCAAGCTGTGTAAGTTTTGATAAAAGAGTCTGCTGAGCAAGAACAACAGATAAGTGCAAAAAAAAAAAAAAAATGCAAATATGACATGAATTCGGCACAACAGAGAGCTATTGGAGAAGACAGACACGCAGTGTGCTTCCAGCTCATAATGACTCCACCGCGTCTCCCAGCTGCGATTCTCCGCGTTGAAAGAGTCTGAAAGGTCTTTGAGGCACCCAAGGACTCGGTTCGCACGTTTCTAACGGTTGATAAAATGACATGTTAGAAAACTCCAGAAGCTAGTGCAGATGCAGCTACTGAAAGATAAATAATCAAACAGGATGTTTTGTTCATAGCAGCAACAGAAATGTTCACGCAGTTCAAAGGAAGCAAGTCTACGTAACACACGACAGGGCCAGAGAACACACAGCACCCCCACCCTCTCCGCCACAACACATTTTTCAGACAGATCTCAACTTAGAAGTTTTGTTATTTCTTCTCTGAAACAAAATGTTTTTATCATCATCATCATCATCATCATCATCATTATTATTATTGTTATTATTTCAATGACAGAAAAGAACAGAAAGAAGGCATAGCAAATATAAAACACTTACATGTAAAGATTCAATGTCTTAAATCTTTGTTAATTCTGCCTGTATCCGACACTTAGGAAGAACAATCTACAAATAAACAACATAGATTAAAAAAAAAATAAAAAATTAATTTAAAACCATAACATCTTCATTTGATGGAATTTTTGACATTCTGGTTCATTCAGCGTGCACAGAATATCTACAAAGAATAAAAAACAAATTTAAAATATGAGTGAAAATTTCTAAAAACATGGGTCCTTCAACACCGTGGTGCAGTGGGTTTGGCTGGGTCCTGCTCTCTGGTGGGTCTGGGGTTCGAGTCCTGCTTGGGGTGCCTTGTGACAGACTGGCATCCCGTCCGTTGTGTGTCCTCTCCTCCTCTAGCCTTACGCCCTGTGTTGCCTGGTTAGGCTCTGGTTCACCGCAACCCCGATCGGGACAAGTGGTTTCGGACAGCGTGTGTGTGTGTGGGTCCTTCAACATACCTAGGAGGTTAGGTATAAATTTATTAACATTACTGATATTTTTGCTTAGATTACACTTTCATCCCTCATATATCAGGGTATTTTACTGCACCAATTCAGGTTAAGTACCTTGCACAGTGGTGCTACAGCAGTAGGGCAGAATGGAGGTTGAACCAACAACCTTCAAGTTACCCACTACAGCTACCTGTTAATCCAAGAAAAACTAGGTTAACAGTGACACAGTGAGAAGATGAGACCCACATGGACACTCAAACAATGGTGTCCTATGACCAGAGCCATTGCTAGAGGGTTGAATGGTGGTTATGATTCTACGGGTCCACACCTGGAGAGGGACAACAAAAATTGCAATAGTAATTATTTTATCCAGGGGAGGGGTTGAGCAACATTCTTTCAGGGGATCCAGGATTCCTCACTACACCACAGAACTCTGTTTGACATTAAAATTTCGCCCCTTATACGTTTCGCATAACAACCACCTGACAAAAGGAGGAAAAAAAATGCACAGAGAGGTAACTACATAGCATGGTGATCCTCGTGCATTTTCATCGCATACAGATGAGCAGTTCCCTCATTCACATCGCAATTTACTTCAAGATAAAACACCTCGGCCCACATACGAGACGCTCTGATAAGAGCCTAACTGTACATAATGTTCACATTTTCGGGACAGGCCTCTTTGAAACGCAGAAAGGACTAATGTGTTCATAAAAAGCCAGTTCGATATAAGAAACGTGGTTTTTATCGCTGTTGGGAAGACATAATATATGACAATCTTATGAGAAGATCTCCATAACTGAAGCAGGTGGAAAGACCTTAGCACTTCCACATTAAATGTTGCAGTGCTTCAATTTAATTATGTTCTGTTCAACTGATTTGAAGTTCTAACACTAAAATACAACGGCCTAGTTTACGAACCCTACGAAATACACTCGAATACAAGATGCATTAGTCATTTCTTTGAAGCCAAAGTAACAGACATCACAGATGGACATTTCCCCTCCAAACTGAACCTAATTAGTCATTTCCATTTCTGCATCAGGCTCAGGCGTCAACAACGTCTTGGAGCCCAGAGGCGAGAACTTCAATGGGGCGCCCTGCCAGACGGGCTGCTAACTTTACACACTCATGCTTGACCACTGATAGGTGGACAACCGATGACTGGGACCCTGGTGGAACATCCAGTTAGAGCAAAGCTATCTATGACACCCAGTGCTTGATTTTCCATCAGGTACCATGGGAGCAGTGCCTAGGGCTTAAACATTTTTAAGGATGATGAAAAAGGGGGCAAAAAAACGTAAAGGAAAACAAACAAGGAAAAACAGGGAAAAAAAATGTGAGAAATTTAATGCAACTAAAACTTTAAAATGACTTTAAAAACGTAACTCTGGAGTTTCTAAGTATTTCCTAAAATTTTTTCTCCATCAATCATGTGGTTTGGCTTTAAAATAATTTAAAGTGCGTCACATTAATCGACATAATTCATCCAGCCCGTCGTTTTGCACATTTCGGAGGGAAAGCGCCAAGGACACCAAAATCTGGCCCTGATAACACCTCTTCAGTAAATGTTATCAGCGAATCCTCCTCACGGCACAGCATTTGACACACAAACAATCCATGATCTGCCGCAGGAAGGCGGTCTGCAGAAATGGACTCGGGCGTCATTCATATCCCTTCCGCGACACAGCGTATCGATCCTCCTCTTTGAACAGAACAAAAGGAGACTTTAATCTTTGTAATTGGGAAGTAACCAGGCATGAAAAGAACATTTTATGTTCCGCCATGAATTGTTGGGCCGCCAGGTCCATTTCGGGCACAAAGGCAAGGCCGCGCGGGATGCAGTCGCAAGCGCCTTCCAGAGTTACATACGTTTACGAGGAGGATGTTGGTTTGATGGAGAGTCAGAACGAAACTCTGGCTTTTGGAGACAGGATCACTGGAGCTTGGAAAGAAGCCATAAAACCAGAGCGGAAAAAGAGCAACGAAAATCACGCGGCACACCGTGGATCATCTAAACGGGATCTTTCACCTTGTCTTCTGTAACTGATGCACTTTGGTTTGGGCTCCATGTCTTCTACCCTAGAACACAGTTACCTGATAATGAAGTCAGGCGCCAGCAGCACATAAAACTGCCCAGCGCAGAGTTACGGGTCCTCAGTTTTATTCCACCCCGGGGCCTCAAAGTGCCCTTGCTCAGGCGGTCAACGGAGACATCCATCCACGGACGTTTCTAAAAATACACTCTTGTGTTCTACTCCAGCATCACCCTCATTTGTAAACATTAGAGCAAATGAGAAAAGTGATGGCACTTGTTAAAGGCACTAATCGGTGCAGGGCCCAGTGAGCGAGCGGGACGCGAAACAAAGCCCACCAACAAATACATACACAGCCTCCTGTGCAATTCCAACACAAGCCCATTTCCCCAGAACTATGCTTTACTCATAAAAGTGCATTTGCTTCCGAGAAAAAATAAGATTTTATTTTTTAAAAAAATTTAATTTTCTCAGCCGGCATGTAAATGGAAGTCCTGGAGAGATGTGTGTAAATGTACAGAAAATACAGCTCAGTTCCCTCAAGAGACGAATATATAATCACTTTGCTCAGTCCTGAAGGGGAACTTTTATAGCATGCTCATTACAGCATAATTATTCATTCCATTTTAAATTAATAATTGATTTCATGAAAAGGAGTATTTAACATGAGCCCCTGGAGTATTCAAACTGACAGGATTTGGATTCAAACTGAGGTTTGAAGGCTTGCGAGGCTCAATAAATGGGCAAAAATAAGTCAACGGAGCATCAGCGCAAGAGAAGGAGTACTGGACAGAAACACACACTGGTGTACTTCCTCGTGAGTGTGGCTCCTCATATTGCGAATGACCGAGTGATCGATAGGATGATGAGGAACGTTACGGATATTTACCGGATCAACGGGTCAACAATCGGCACCAAATACGAGTTTGTGGAGACAGCTTAATTTTCATTTTAGCTTTTGATGTACCTTATAGTTTAAGGAAAAATCACACTATGAAGTCAGTATTTTTTCTAACTATAGCCGACCACATTTTCTGCAGAACCTAACTAGAGAAAACATAAGACGGCGTCTGCATTATTGGGGATTTTATTTATTGTGGCTATTTGTGGTAAAAGTGACAAATGAAACGAGTCATGAAAAGATATCTGGACCCAGCTGTGTGTAAACTGACCAGCAAGTGTATTCTCAGTGGAAAAGCAAAGTTCATTCAATTTCCAATACTCTATTTGCAATTTCTTATATACAGCTCTTTACTCTTACACAGCCAGGGAGATTGCCATACATCTCACTGTACTAGTTATATGTGTGAAATACACGCAGCTGGTTCAGCGAAAGTCCCCAAGGAAAATGAGTCGACGGGAATGAAATGCACAACCCTTAAACAACACATTACTGAAGCACGTGTTGAATACGAACATGCCAACGGGATCGATGCACGGATACCCCGGGAGCAGTGACTGCAAGCGCCCCGGTAAAGCTGTGGTCCAGCACGTGGTACAGTGCATGCTAACACACCCCCGGACCCGGACTGCGGAGGATTAGGCTTTTGTTAAAGGTGTGTCCGTGTGTGTGTGTGTGTGTGTGTGTGTGTGTGTGTGTGCGTGCGTTCAGTCTGAGAGCCGAATTCCTAACAGGGCTGTGCCTATCCGTGCAAAACGCTGAAGAGCATCTTCTCACTCAAAAAGAAATTACGACTTGCAAATTGTCAAATTCTCCCGGGGAAACTTTGCAGATCCAGATGTCGCGTTTGTAACGCACACATACAGATGTGTAGCCATCAGGCCTGCAGGAGCAAGCGTTTGGATCTCAGAGGCATATGAGGGCACCTGTGGAACAGTCACAGGGCAGACACCGCAGGTGGGCCCCTTTAAATTGCAGGGACACGGTAGCGAACAGAGCAGGGATGGGGGTCACCTCTTCGACCCGGTGATCCGTGACTAGACGTCACACCTGTCTCATTTGCCTTGGGCTTGTGCGAGGAAAATGAAGGTGGGGTTGCCACAGGAGGGTCACGGGATTCTTCTATAACTACTCAAATGCTCCCGCAGCCGTGACGACAGACGTCGCCCTGAGACACTCAAACAAAACGCCACTTCAGAAACTCACTCACGAGATCAAATCATGCACATTAATATTAAAGAGCCCCTCCCAGGACACCTGTCCATCTGTCATCCAGCACGGCACCCCCCTTTAGTTTCACGGCGTTTTTGTACAGGTGAGAACAAGTGACTACCTAGCCCAGACGCTGCCCCCATCACTACACGCGTTTCTGCAGCCTGCAGCGAAGCTGATGCCCGAGTTCCCCCAGTAAGAGCGAACATCATCGCCGCCGAAGGACCGACGGGAGGTGAGCTGGAGATCGACATATAAAGCCAAGTGTCAGCAAAGTCCTCCAGCGTGAGCTCCTCTCCGAACATCCAGGCCTGCTCACAACAGGATAACTTGCCGGAGTCGTATTACCACGTTTAACCGCAGTGATAACAGTGAACATGTCCCCCAGGCTGCAGCTCTGAACGCTGAATTATGGAAAAAAAAGAAGCTTTATTCCTATTTGCCCAGAGCTGCACTGATAAACCTGTAGGGGTGGTAAAAAAAAAAATGAAAACCACTGAGTACTTTGGAATAATTACAACAGAAATCAAAAAAACAATTAAACTGCATTATACTAAAGTACAGCCACAATGCAATAACACTTCAGTTAGACAAAGAGGGTGTAATAATAATAATAATAATAATACCCCTCAAGTTAAGACATTTTTCAAGTTTTCTCACATATTGTTTTTATCTAATTTACAGCTATATTTAAAATTTTACAGAAAATAACCAACCAACCGATGCCTATAACCGCTTGTCCCTAGTGGTTGCCCCGGGGGGGGACACACGCCACGGACAGGACGCCAATCCGTCGCAAGGCACCCGAAGCAGGGCTCAAACCCCAGACCTGCCACACAGCGGGCACTGGCCACACCCACCACACGCCCCCCAGAAAATAACTCATAAATAAATCAAGGCATGTCTATACTATTGTTTTACTGATTGTGACTTAAAGGTAAAAGCACTTTTGAGTTACAAACAAAACAAGTTATTAACAGACTACTGGTCCCAGCTGCATGATAAATGTTATACACACATGTCATTCATTCAGGATTCATTTAGTTCTTCAAAGTGACTTCCAATGAACAATGTCTGGTATTATCTGCACACATTATTCACCAAGGTGACTTACACTGCTAGATACACTACTTATAATGGATCACTCATCCATAAATCAGTGGAACACACTCTCTTTGTCACTCACACAGACACATATACACACACACACATTACTGGTAATTTTACAGTCACCAATCCACCTGAACAGCATATCTTTGGACTATGGGAGGAAACCAGAGCACCTGGAGGAACCCTATGCAGACAGGAGGTGAACATGAAAACTCCAGACAGACTTAAGGGGGATTAAACCCATGTCCTCTTGCACCACCCAGGTGCTGCGAGACTGCAACACTTCTTGCTGTGCAATCCAATATGTGTGCACACACACACCAATATATTATAAATAAATAGTACTTAAGTTCATTATTAATTTCAAAAGATCCACTTCGACAAGGATGAAATCTAGAACTTTATATGTGTCTTACACAAGATATAGGAGTTACGCTGAGATCCTGGTCCATTCAGACATTCAGACCAAGCAAGGAGAATTAAATACAGGAACCCTGATGGTGGACTAAGCAACCCTGGTTCAGACTGGGCTCAGTTTACAGGTCTTCAGGTCTTGCCGAAAGAGTGAGGGAGAACAGGGCAAAAAATAATCATGAAAAGTGACACTTTCAGTTCGGAGACCTTCTCGACGCGCCAGGAATCGTTCTCAGCTGTACCATTTGTTTCCAGAGTTGTCAGACTTTATATTAAAAGGATTAATTTGCTTAAAATCAATGGAAAACTTTTTCAATCCCCTCCAAACTGTTGGGAGGGGTTATGTTTACAGATACACAAAATATTTTCTTACAAGACAAATGTTGCCTGCCACTAAGCTGAACCATAAACTGATCACTCCCTACAGCACAGCAAGTGCATCGCAGTCACCTCCAGCCACTCGCTGGGCACACTCATAAATCAAAAGTTAGTAAGTTATTGGTTCTGGTCCCACTGTGGTACAACGACCACCCTCCGCCCCTCAGAGCTGCTGTATCCCTCCCAGCATTCAAGATGGGTCTCGAACCCATCTCTTTTGGACCCACTTCTGACACTGGTAGCTCCATAAACAAGCTCAGCACCATCTGCCATGATTATCTATGTATTTGCTATTTGAATGTAACGCCTATAGGCAGCGACAAGAGGGATGTGAACCAGCAACATGGTGACGTCAGACAAACGAGCTGTACATCAACAATCCCGTGTCTGCGTCTAAAGCTTTTCATGCGTCGTTCATGCACTTTGGTTTCCTCCGAGTTGTACGTCAGTTTGGATAAAAGTGTCTGATAAATGAATAAATTTAACCATGATGAAATAGACTGAGCAAAGTTCATTGCCACCGGTGCCAATTATCTCAGTAAGTAGTAATGAAACCGTAACACTGCAGAGCGTTTTAATACTGATGGATGGGCTGCCAGGTAAAAGGTATCAGCCTGATCACGGGTCTGAGAGCATGCTGCATGTTGACCGCAGTGTGCTGGCGGAGGCTGGAAGCCTAAAGACGGAAATATTCCGGTATCGGCGAGAATTACCACCAGGACAGTAATCAGGCCCCACCTACGCAAAAAGTGAAAGCTCTCTCTAAAGCAGGAGAATAAATCAGCCACTCTTAGGATGCTGCGTGGCAGCAGCATCCTCCTCGAACACATTTCCGCGGCTGCGTTTGGGGGTGAAGACGACGCGTCGGTTCTGATCGCAGTCCACGATGCCGTCTCAGCGAGGAATACCTACACTGTGTAGCCCTGCTCCTTTACCGAGGGCTACAAGTTGCAAAGCCATGATGTTTTACAGGCACAGTGGACACAAGGGAGACAAATTTAAAATGTGATACAGAAACTGCGATCCACATATGAACTGATTCCTTTAAAAAACAGTTTGTACATTGAACTGCTCCCAGCTATTTGCAAGACTTAATCAACCGCCACGCCCCAGCCAGACCCCTTCGTTCATCTCGCTTGGTGGTCCCGCACACGAAAGGTAAAGCTCGGAGGTTCTCGGTTCTGGGTCCATTGTGGTGGAATGACCTTCCCCTGACACTCGGAACTGCGGAAACTCTGTCTATATTCAAGAAGGGTGTGAAACCTCACCTTTTCCGGATCCACTTCGCCCAAGATCTCTCCAGCTCATTTACATGCCTTCACATGTCCATACTACGTATTACAGGGGTCCAAACTTTTCTGGCTGAGGGCCACGATCATTATTGTGAACTGGATGGAGAACCGCACATGTAAAGAAATCCTAGTAAGAGACATAATGTATCTGAAAGATCTAAACTGAAAAATTCCTTCAGGTTATTTTAATTAAGTGCAGTTTGGGTTCAACTGCGTGTCTAATCGCATTATCACATGATTCAATAGAATTTTCAAAATTTGTAGAGGGTAAGGTCTATGTTAATTTTGCAAATGTTCTTGGCAACTGCATTAAAAGAAACGGCGGACTGCAGGCAGCTCTCAGGACTGCACGTTGCACAGCCCTGCCTTATTGCCTGCAAGAATTTTATTACCACAAACGGAGATTTTCATTTTTTTTTTTTTTTTTCCTGCATCAAGGTTTACCATCCAGTGTCAACATAGGCAAAGCTTTTTAAAGGCACAGTACATCTTGTGTTTTCATCCATGTGCCATCTAAAAAAAAAAAGAGTGCACAGAGTTAAATTATAAGTCAAATCAAACCAAGGTACATGGAATTTTTTTTTTCAATTTTTAAAAAATTAAGATCTATATGAAGTGGAAATTGAGGCTGCAAACATACAGGATTCGTTTCTGTTATTTATACTGCAGCCCACACATCAACACTATTATTAATTACCCAATTACGGAGCTCTGTCAAAGGGCGTATTACACATTATGGGACAATTATGTTTTACAAGTTAGTGGGTACCTGCTATTATGATGTCAAGCCTTTGGTCTACTTTGGCTTTACCACTGCAGAATAAACCAGGAATAAGACGAACCAAAGCAAATGAACTCGATTCCCAACATCATCAGCAGCAGCGAGGTGTGTGCCCTCAGCTCTACGTACAGGATCATATCCAAGTTGACAGTACTGTAAATACTGTGGCTCACTAAACATACCGTATTACACTGGTACTTTACACCTGACCTCAGCAACCAGGCTCATCGTTGCACGTATCCAAAACACACATGGAAAGACACAAATACAGATGTGGTAATTGCTGAGCGACCAGAGGCATGGACTTATAAACAAGCAGTGTATTTTGATCAGTCTGAGCTACTACACACACACACACACATTTGCAGAACCGCTCGTCCCATACGGGGTCGCGGGGAACCGGAGCCTACCGGGCAACACAGGGCGTAAGGCCGGAGGGGGAGGGGACACACCCAGGACGGGACGCCAATCCACCGCAAGGCACCCCAAGCGGGACTCGAACCCCAGACCCACCGGAGAGCAGGACTGTGGTCCAACCCACTGCGCCACCGCACCCCCTCTGAGCTACTAATGTTCATCAAAAACTGGCCAAACTCAATATCAGAAGCAACGAAACAACCGTCGCTACAGCAGACAGTAAAAGAACTTCTGCACCTTTTTTTTTTTAAAAAAAAAAAAAGGTTTACCAAAATGAGTGTTTTCCGATGCTGCCAGGCTTCTCGTATTTGTGCATGTAAAATGTCACAGAGAGAACTGAGAAATGGAAATCCTGTTACGTAATGATGGGAAAAAAACACGTTGCAGAGATACGGCGAGTTCGACGAGGAGCTGCGAGAAAATGCAGCCCAGGAGTCAACAGTTTGTATGGAAATGGGGTTCAGCGGGCAGCGCCGCGCTCCCACTTCTGGGTGCTCATGGATGTGATGAGCCCTTAAACGGTGCTTCTCCGCAAGATCACGGCAATCGGGGCCGATTTCATCTGCCACCATCCCATCTGCAGAAGCACATCGCACTATGGGCACGAACCCCACTGAGGTCTCTGCGACCGCCTCCGGTGGCCCAGTGTCACAGGTCACACGGCGATCTGACAGGAGGACGTCGCAAGCGTGGGCAGTCGGTCTCAAAGGCCCATCTTTACTGTGGTGAGGCGGCACCCTCCAGCACGCAGGTCTCATTAACCGATAACCCACGCTCTGAAGATGTGAGCAGTCAGCCTTCTAGCATCTGCCTACCAACACGTCGCCGCGGAAAAACGTCTCAAAACAGCACGGTTTCCCCATCAATTACAGAACCGTGCACTCGAGCGGAATGATGAAGCATTTTTCCGGGCCATTTCTGGGGCCGCCTCTTTGTAGATGTTCTGTGTGCATCGTGCAAAGGCAAAATAAAAACAAGGATTTAGCAGCAAAGTGTGCTGGCACAGGAAACCAGGGACACGCTCTTCCACACAGAGGGCAAAACACACACTTTCACGCAGGCGGTGCATCACACTGTGGCCAAAAGCTTTCATTTTACACATTTCTCTGCACGCATTTCACACCACTGATCTTCAAGCAAATGCACTAAGAGCACAGACACTGCACCACCCCGGACAACTTGTCCGTTAATAGTCACTTCTTCGGATTTACAGTATGTTAATATATTAAGCGCTGGTAGAGCGGGCCCGCTCGGCCTGCGTTGCGTGCAAAGCGTCTCCTGCCACCGCTGTGTTCTCTGCGTTGCATTGTGCAATTTCCTCTGGGATTCAGCAAAGCTCTATAATGTTCATCCAGCCGTCTAGAGAACCTATCATCTATGTATCACTAATCTATCCTCCATCGCCCATCCATCCACCCACCCATCCTTCCATCCATCCATCCACCCACCCTTCCATCCATATATCTATCCATCCTTCCAACCATATATCTTTCCATCCATCCATCCATCCATCCATCCATCCATCCATCCATCCATCCATAATCTACAGATCCATCATCTAACCACCTATAATCTATCCATCCATCCTTCCATCTCAAGAGGCAACCCAAACAGTTACTCCTTTGTCTGATCATGTACTGCTACTTCACCACACTTGTGTAAAACGCAGTGTTTCTTCTGCAATATTTTGTCTAATCCAACACCTCCGTCTCAACGGAAAACTCACACGATCCGCCACGCAGAGGGAACGTGGTCCATGCAATCGGCGAATTCTGCCTTACACCAAATCCCAGCGCTGGTTATGTGGGTGATATTAGGGAGGTCCAGCAGAAGCCAGGGCTTCTTCTGCTGCTGAGCACTATCACGGGGCAGGGTGTTCACACAGCGCGGGTCCTGTGTCAGACATAAAGCCGTGCTGTCTGAGAAGAACAAGTTTTACCGCAGTTAAGATTAGCTCCTCACCTTAAACCTTAAAATAGCATTTAAATATATACACTTAGAAGGTCTTTAGACTGATTCACGCATCACTTCAAGGTAAGAACCTTCATCAAGGGTACTACAGCAGGAGCTAGTGGATCATTTGAGTGCAAGGCTACAGCTCTAACAACGTCGCCACCTGCTGCCTCCATACAGAGTTTTTATGTTGAATCCTGTGTTACAGTTATGCTTCCACTTCCTTGCAATCCAAAGTCCTGGGTTCAAATCGCCTTCCCCACGTAGTACCCTTGATCAAGATACTTACCCAGAACTCATAAGTAAAATTCGATAAGAATAAAAATTTATCCAACCATATAAATGGATAAATCACTGTAAGAAGCTCAGAGTACAAACCTCACACTGCAATTCGCCTTGGACAAAGGTGTCCAATAAATAATGAATGTAAAAGTTAAACATCAGAAAACAGCATAAAGTTTCCAACACAGAAATTCTAATAATCGATCCTACCCACTTGTGCTTGTTTCTGAGAGCCAAAACATTAATAGTCCATCTAACCTGCAGTGCAGAATCAGGTATCCCATACACACACACAGATATAACCTGAGACTGTCTGTTCATGACACGTGCTGTTTACTCGGGGGGGGGGGGGGGGGGGGGGGGGGGGGTTTGAGGAACCAGTGGCGGGGGGGGGCAAGGGGCTTGCGCATCTGCAGCTCCAACAATAACAGTCTCCACGAGGCTCAGCCCCGCTGCCGCCAGCGAGTTCTGCCTTTCTTCACTCGGACACAGAGGCAAACAACACACCGCCACACTCCTCTCTGACCCCCCGGGGGGCCGTGAACTTGGGCAGCGTAGCAACCCCAGAGCCAACAGCACATGTGAGCAACAGCCGCAAACTTTACCTGTGCTGAGCGTGCCCATGAGGAGGCGGAAGAGGTACTGGGCCAACTTCAGAATCTCCCTCTTGCACCTCTTGCGGCAACTGCTCATGGTGGCACGCGGGGCCCCCTCTGGCGATGCCGTCTTCTCGGAGCCACGCGCCTTGTGACAGGAAACTTCTGTCCCACGCCGCCTGCCCCCCCACCCCCGCCACACGCACCCACCGGCGGGAGGAGTCCCGGCCGGGGTGCCGGCCGCCTTCCCCGGACGAGGCAGGGTGAGCGAGTGCAGGGCCGTCAGAGAGCGTGGACCTGGGTGTTGCCGGGTCACCGGCGTGTCCGCGGTCTGCAGCTCAGTCCGCGGTCTGGAGCAGCGCCTCTCGCTCGTACTCGCGCTTTCTTTCTCTCTCTCTCTCCCTCTCTCTCTCTCTCTCTCTCTCTTTCTCTTTCTCTCCCTCCCTCTCCCTGGCTCAGGACTTACTACAGTAGTGCTATGTGACACGCAGCACCATCTGTGGATTTCGCAAACTCACAGGCCCCCACTCAGGAGGCGGGGCTTGTTCAACCCGCTGCAGAGCAGAGAGAGAGAGAAAAAGAGAGTGCATACCACAGCGGTGGGAGGAGGCTGTCAGGGGATGGGTATTGCAATTACAGGTCACTAGGAGAGTGTTAATGGTCCAGACCCCAAAGAGAAATTAAGGTAGCGAGCGTGAGACGCAACGGCGCCACATGGCCAAAAGGTATGGAAGAAGGGGCCACACGCCTCCTGAGCTGCACAACTGGCGGCGACACAACCAAGGTCGGGCCTGACCACCTTCACAAGGACAGGTTGCTGAAAATAGTGACAATGTGACATAACCCCCCCAATGAAGCTCATCCCTCTATTACCATCATCTATCAACGACAGGGTCCTTTAACATGACACTCATTAACTAAAAATTACAACCATTTCTTTTTTTTCTTTTCTTTCTAAATTTGATATATGTATGCGCTACCTTTAGGGTAATTACAGGTCATCATTAAAAATATCCTCTGGCTACCTATTAGTTTCTACAAGCTGGATGGATTGTTCAAGTATGAAATGAGCTTGCTGTGAAATTGGAGTGGTATTTCATAAGGTGTTTTTGCTTTCTGCCCGTCCTGCTTTGACACGCTTCACACATCCTCGCGGACTGACCCCGCACATGTCGGTGCCGACAACGCACTGCGCTACTTCACCACGGAGATCCTTCGAATTGACGTGACGATAAAAATAATGATCTTTCCCACTATCATAAATAAAATTGCTCATCTAAGGGACAACAGAGGGGTGAACTGGTTGGACCCACTCGCGTTGGACCCGAAGAACTCGGGTTCAAATCCCACCCTCTGCTGTTATAACCTTGATCCAGGTGCTTACCCTGAATTAATACAGTAAAAATTACACTGTTGTGTGAATAAGTAAGTCAGCGGAAGTAGCTTAACAGTGTAAATCACGTTGGAAAAACGAATCAGATAAATAAGGAAATGTAATAACCTGCAACCAGCCACGTGTGGTTTCTGGTCTGTTCTTTAGAACCATTACAACAGGAGGTACAGCAGAAAGTGTCCACGGCAATCATTGTCTTTTGCCCCTTGTATTACTCTGTAAACGCACTGTAAGAGATGGGTGATCATACAATTCAGTCAAACAGCCTCCGATACGCACAGTGTCAGAAAAACTCTGTGTAGGGTAGCAACGGTGGCTCTCAATCCTGCTCTCTGAACGACACCCCGACCCTGCACTGGCTTCCTAAATAACACTCATAACACCAACACCAAGCACTGCTGTGCGTTTCAAACAGAGGAGGAGGTGCTCTGAGCATCTGTTTCTGTTGGCAGAACCACTGTAGGACCTGGAGGGTATTCTGCTGCCTTTTTTGGCTGTTACATAAAAAAGTTCAAAACTTTGATGTCTACAGAGTTTCTAACTTATTGACCAGGAGGCAGGATAAGAAGCTGGGAGCTCTTTACATGGTCTCTCTATCAAAGGCAGGTGCATCATGGGGAATTCTGGACACAGCCCAGCTCCCTGTCCATGATAACCAACTTAGAAAAAAAAAAATATATATATATAGAAATCCTAAGGAAAGTGAGTACCTGCTCCCAAATATTTTAACATTTGTGGAGCTACACCAGCGCTGCTCACTGCAATGCGCTGTACACACACACACACACACACGCACACACACACTTTCTGAACCACTTGTCCCATACGGGGTCGCGGGGAACCGGAGCCTACCCGGCAACACAGGGCGTAAGGCTGGAGGGGCAGGGGACACACCCAGGACAGGACGCCAGTCCATCACAAGGCACCCCAAGTGGGACTCGAACCCCAGACCCACCGGAGAGCAGGACTCAGTCCAACCCACTGCGCCACCGCGCCCCCTCTGCGCTGTACACCACCTTGTCATTTACGAAAAAGCTAGTGTTAAATAAGTGAGATGAAGACATATTGGTGCCACATAAGGTGGGAGATGCCACACGGTTCATGGGTTCAGCTGAAGACAAAACGCACCGTCGCTGACGACATGACCGCACGGATGCATCACTATATGACTACATGACTGCATCAGATCTCCATCCTCCTCCTTACACCTCATCGTGGGTGACGCACAGAGAACAGATGCAGACACCAGCCCCAGTTCTGTTTACAGCCAAATTTTCTCCAGTTCTGCAGTGTATACACTCACGGGAGAAATAGCATGACTGGCAGGCATGATCATATTTCATAAACACAGGGAAAGGGCAGGATGCCAGCATTAAGCAGGCCTACTCAAATCATGGCCGACAACACGGATCTTTCACGCCTCTTTTTGAAGCATCGATAAGCACCAAATTGGCTCTTCTCTGGTATAAAGGCATTCACGGAGTTTTAGCCCCTTCAGAATTCTTGTCTGACTCCTAACTAACAGATGATATATAGAAAAGAGTGAAGAAAGGACATACTCATACTAAATACATTGGACTAAATAAGAGTTCATGCCTCTTGTATTCTTGATGTCCGTATGCTGAAATCTGATTCTTTGCAAGCATTTTCCATGAAGAATGTCCCATGGAGGGCAGAGTTGGACTATCCCTGACATCCATTCTAGCGGCGCTTCTTGCGGGCTGTCTCAAACACTTCCAACTATCACATCTAGGCTTTGCTAGCCTGATCATCCAGGTATAGACTCCAGGATAAACCCCCCCTGCTGAAAGCTCTGACCCCTTAAGCCCACTGCAGGCTGTTTTTAGTCCATACATGATCTGTATAACATCCCTAAACTGACAGTCACTGATGATTTTTGACACATTTAAAAAAAAATAGAAAAAACAATGCTTAAAGTTAGAGTTTTTCTGAAGTCAACAATGACACAATTTAGGTGCTAAATTGTTATGATAAAAATGATTGGGGGGGGGGGGGGACATAAATTAATGTTGAAATGCTTCATCTTCAAACAGACAGCTGGGCAGGTTGCCCAGAAACACTAAAAATATAGCCAATCCAATTTGATTCAGAAAAACCAATTTAAAATAGAGTGCAGATAACGACTTGCTTTCACCAAGTATTCAGCATTTCAAATGTCAGACACGGTATAATGCACGTATCCATGCTGAGAGGAAATGGTGTCATTTCACTAGCTCAAATAGCTGTCTGTAAACCATTTTGTTTCTGGAAAATGCAGAAGTGTTCTGGATTTGTTGACATGAGGTTTTGTAACATACGCAGGCTAACTGGCAATAAGGACCTTAAGCAGTTCAATAATTATCCCATGCATTTCAAAGAAAGACCAATATAAACATCTAATCAACAACATGTCTCATACAGAAATACTTAGAAATGACATACTTGGATATTTTCACAAATAAAAATAATTAAATGATAATAGAATAATACAACTATTCATTCCGTTGCAAGGTCATTTGGCAGTATGAAATAATATACTGGCAGTTCAGTTCAATGCGAAATCTTGAAGAACATCAGGAGTATTGACCTTTTAAAGCCACACGCGGTACTTTAGAAGATTAACAATGGAGAAAATTTGCCAGAGGAAGAGGAGAAATGGGTGTAGTTGCTTAGTGCTCACAGAGTGGCTCCAATCCAGCATGGAGACTTGCTTAGTCCATGCAGCACAACTTCAAACTTGCAATGTCCCTCCTAAGGCTTGAAAAATGCACGGCTTTGACCGATCAGGACTGACTGCAAAAATATTTTCCCAAATGTTGTCATTTGTCTATTTTTATTGTTACTGGTGTAGAATGAGTTCCTGCTATCATCGATCAACTAGACAACAGTATGCATGTGCAGACATCACTCTATACTGTGTTGTCATCCTGACAATGCTGAGAAGTTACATTTCTGCTGAAAATCAAGTTTTGCTGTAAAAATCACCTCTTGGCTCAAAACAAAACAAGCCACGGATACCACCTGAAAATGAATGAACTGTAGGTAAACAGGAAATATATTGTGATATTATTGCCTAAAGCAAATCACTGCAGCGCAATAAATGGATCACTGAAGATGTCCATGAAGGTAAAAGAATCTCCTGGGTTAAATTAATTCATGGAGTGCAGTAGCACAGCTCTGAATATAGTCTCAGGGACAAGTGCTCATTTCACAAGCTATAGCAGCTTAAATGTCCAATAAAGCTCAACAAGTAGGGCTTTTCATATCCACTGCAGCATGAGCAGAGTGACAGAAAAACTGAGGGACAAAACCGCTCATGTCGAGATGCAACTTCCTTAACAATAACAAGATAAACTAGGACCTCCCTGGAAGACCTGGGAAAGTGGGATCATGTGGTCTTCAAAGTTTTGGTCACCTATTAGATTCAACTCCTAGCAAAGAAAACAGGAAGTATGCAAGATTTAAATGATCTGGGGGGAGGCCTGCAGAGTTATTCAGGGTAAAAGTATAACAGATAAATAGTCCATTAGTTAAAGTCTCCACTTTGACAGCATCCCATATTTCAGCTATTTTATTTACAGTACTGTGCAAAAGTTTTAGGCACTTGATTGGGGGGAAAAAGCTGTAAAGTGAGAATGTTTCCAAAAACAATGCTCTTAATTAATAAACTTCCTGCAAAGCTTAGTAACCATCCATCGTCAAAAGCCGCTTGTCCCGAGTGGGGTCACGGTTGGTTTGGCCGGTTCCCGCTCTCTGGCGGGTCTGGGGTTCGAGTCCTGCTTGGGGTGCCTTGCGATGGACTGGCGCCCTGTCCTGGGTGCATCCCTTCCCCTTCCAGCCTTGCGCCCTGTGTTGCTGGGTTAGACTGTTTGCTGCAACCCTGCTTGGGCAAAGCGGTTTCAGACGGTGTGGTGCGTATGTGTACTTTCTTTAACGACATACAAAACCCTTACTGTAATACTGTAACTTTTTGCAAAAGGAATGCTTGGAAATCTAAAATATGCTCTTTCCCATTGACACTAAGGTAGCAGACATTAAATAACCATCTAAAACAAATATTTTTGTGAAACATCTAAGTGCCTAAGACTTTTGCACAGTGCCGTAAATGAAACCAAGAAAACTTGTGCACAAAGTTTGACACATTTTTGTACACTTTGAGCAAATGCGCACTTACTTATCACTAAAAACGACTGTAATTTCACAGTATCAGACCAAGCAGAAATTAATAGCTGTTCACAGTGTAAACGGTAGCCTCCTTTGCTGGTTTTGTTCCAGTTACACCTGACTCGCTGCGGACATGGCGGACATGGGCTCTTACTGAGAAAAAGATTGGATGTAATAGTGTGCTCAGTAAATCACCCACCTCTGAAACAATTACAACCTCCTGAAAAATAATGAACCTCCTCTACACTATGGCTGGGCTGGCAAGAGTGGAAGTATTCAGGGGAACATTTATAGAAAACATGGAATCCCATTACTGCCCAAACTGGGGCAAAAGCTCTCAGTCTCTGGGTGTTCTGGCCATTCCATTCCGGTCCAACGGTCATTTCGATCAGCTGCATACGAAGAGCCGTGTTTCAGCCCTTTCCTGCCGTTGCATTTCCGTACGGTACGTAACACTCGACGCCGCTGGTTTGCGGGATGGGGGAATGGAGCGAGCGGGACCCACAAGCGATCAAAATACCACGCAACTGTGTCGCAGACCAGCCGAGAATTTTTTTTCCTACGGTACGTTTCTATTTCTGGAGGCAACCCAGCAAGATAAAGAAATCCTGTGCACACTGCTAGAGAACACCTGGGCCCTTACTGTATTTTTTTTAAAACATTGGTATGTCTCACATCACTCCTCTCTTCCATACCTTGGAGCACAGCTGGGAAAAGTTTTGCCATTTCTCTCTTGCTCTGTGGATTCCCCTACATCAGAGTAAAATTCCACTCCAACGGCCAAGAAGCACAATACGCAATCGAACTGACGGCAATCAGAAATCTAAAAGGTTTTTACATTTTCAACATACTTTGCGTAGAGTTAAAATCTGCATTTCTGTTGTAGCATCGTTTGCCGCTACAGGTACGCTTTTATTGTTTTGCTCCTGGTTATTTACTGCGACTCAAACCAATAAGCACAGCGGTCCCGGGGCTTCAGAGCTGATATGTAAGGCTGAGTAGGGTACACCCTGGACCATAAACCAGCCCAACCAACCAACCAAAGTCAACAACCGCTTGTCCCGAGCGGGGTCACGGCAAGCCGGAGTCTATCCCAGAAACACGGAGCGCAAGCCTGGAGGAGGAGGGGAAACACCCAGGACGGGACGCCAGTCCATTGCAAGGCACACAGTAGGCACCGGCCAAATCCGCTGCGCCACCGCACCCCCTAAACCAGTCCATCGCAGGGTAATTTTATAACAAAAAGTGTTAAAATTACACAAAGTTTAAAACGCAACCATTTTGAAACCTGAAAACAGAATCTAGGTTTTAAAAAAAAAAAAAGTAAAAAAAAATCACGCAACTTCAACTTCAGACAAAATTTTCCATTTCAGTCTAAACCGCACTCTGTACTTTCCAGTATAAGCTGCGTAACTCGTGCATTCAAAATCTGTTGTGGATGCAACATTTCTAAGGTGGACATTTTAAAATATTGCTTTCAATTTAGAAAGCAAATGAGGAGCGGAATCGCCCTGCGAATTCCAGGCGGAAATCTCTCTCGGTGTCTTGGGTGATTTTTCTGCTGCTACTTTTTAATAATCTCCTGTGCGATTTCCTTCGGGGAGGAGAGACAGTCGGAAGGGTTCGACGGAGCGTCGTTTATCACCGATGACAGTACGAGGCTGAAGGGGCCACCTGGGGGTAGCACGTCGTGAGCGAAGACAGTGGGCTAATATCCCGCTCCATTGGGGGGGGACAGAGACACCCACCCATACATCCAGCATCTTGCAGCAACCTGCCTTTTAGGCCAGCAGCGCAAACTACAATATGTCGTCCCGTCACAGCGTAGCCCTCGGGAACACGTCGCCGTTTCGGTAATTATCCTTCATCCTTACAGTTGGCGTGCATTTCCCCTCCATTTCTCCTGGACGCCGTTGACATCGTTCGCACTCAAGCCCTGCACCTCCTGCCACATCTTCTTCCAAGGAAGTCTTCAGTCTCCACCCCTGAGCAAGCAGGTTTTAGCATTGCAGCACAATATTAAACTTGATTACGTTAATTTTAAATGTAATATCTCCCCTTTCCTGCGGTTCGCTGTCTCCGCAACATTTATATAAGACACTCTGCAAGGCTGAGGAGTTTAACTGGGGGGCTGATAAGCAAGCGATCCTCTTTCCCTCCATACGCATTCTCCACCAGGTAATGGAATACTCTTATCTTTCCCCAACTTTTCTCCCCACTTCCTTGGCCGTTTCCCACGGGACAGAATGCAGCGTGGTGCTTCTCGGCCAGTGAGATGGATATCGTTTATAGTTTTTAAATTACCAGTGCAGCGAAAACCGAATGCCTATCTGCAGAGTACTGCAGGACCCTCCATTAACGTAAATTGACCCGTGTGCTCTCAGTCCCCAGGGCTGTCATTCCGGGCTCAGGGCTCCTTTGGCACCTACCCAGCAGAACACTGCACTGGGTCACTTGCCCTTCTGATGAATAAAGGTCTACCGCCAAAAGGAGATATGAATACGCCACAGTCGTACGCACCGCTGCAGCAGTAACGCACAACTTTCAGATGCTGCAGGAAGTGATTTCAGTACCTTGGATCAGCCCCATTACGGTTTCCTATTTACTGGAGTTTCCAGTTCCAGATATATGAAAATACGACACTTTTCTCCAAGGTAACTTACAGTGTTACGTTTGTATACTAAAATACACACATCGTCTCAAAGCGCTTGTCCCATGCGGGGTCGCGGGGAACCGGAGCCTAACCCGGCAACACAGGGCGAAAGGCTGGAGGGGGAGGGGACACGCCCAGGACAGGACGCCAGTCCGTCGCAAGGCACCCCAAGCGGGACTCGAACCCAAGACCCCCCAAGAGAGGAGGACCCGGTCCAACCCACTGCGCCACCACACCCCCCTTGTACTAAAATAATTACACTGATAAGCGGTTCAGAAAATGTGTGTGTGTGTGTATAATAACAGCAGAGTATTTTTTACTGTATCAGTTTGGGGTAACCACATTAATCAAGGGTTCTACAACAGGGGGTATTCAAACCCATTTCCTTCAAATACAGGGCATTGGCTCTACCATGGCACCTGCTGCCATATGAAATTCTATTTAGCACCTTTAACAATGCAGTGCATTTGATTGATAAGAACAACACGAGGCTACAGCAGAACACATAAGACAAGGCAGTGATGGCACATCCAAATATCATTACATTTACATTTATTCACTTAGCAGACACTTTTCTCCAAAGCAACTTACAATGGATACTATGTAGCGTTACCAGCCCACACACCTTATTCACCGTGGTGACTTACACTGCTAGATACACTGCTGACAAGGGGTTACTCATCCACACATCAGTGGAACACACTCTGTGTCACTCACACACTATGGGGGAACCTGAACAACATGTCTTTGGACTGTGGGAGGAAACCAGAGCACCCGGAAGAAACCCACACAGACACGGGAAGAACATGCAGCTCCACACAGACTGAGCGGGGATCGAACCCACGTCCTCTCGCATCACCCAGGTACCATGTGCCACCGTGCTGTTATCAGAAACAAAAATACCTCAAGTCACGTTCAAGAAAATTATATTATCATCCAGACGTTGTATTTTAACATATTTACAGTCCAAATTAAAAATGTTTAATCACTGTCTACTGGCTAGTTTTAATTTCGCTTAATGGTTCATTAGAGTAAAAAGGTCCCAGGGAAAGTAAAGGGAAGATGCTTGCAGTCACAAAGTACATCTGTTGCATTATTTCTAAGTGCAGGACATGTTTAGGTGACCTGGTTCTGCATATCATTCTAGAAGCATAAAATGGGTTCAGTCTCTGGTCAAAGAGCTGTCAGAATGATGGACTATTCAGAGGTCTGCAGAGTGTCGTTTGAGTGCCGAAGTCCAGGGAAACCAATTCCGCTCAACGAAATACGCGTTACGTGCACCTCTTCCAGACGTTCCCAAGGGCAAAAACAAAGTTACTTCCTCGAAGTACCCTTCTCCACTCGCAACCGCGTCGGAACCCTAGCTGGGGTACGGGGCAAGCAGGCGGCGTAATGCTTAACACTGCTGCTTCGCACTCAAAGGACGCAGGTTCGAATCCCATCTCCATAGCGGTTCCCTTGACCGCGGTACTTAAAGTGAACTGATAAAAAGTTAGGGTAAAATGAGAACGTAATTGCACTTAAGTCGCCTTTCGGATAAAAGTACCAAATAAATAAAGTGTACAGCAACGCAAGCGCCCCGGTTTCACGGAGACAACATGAGGTTCGATGACCGACACGACGACATCATTCCCTCGTGTGAATCTGTCTTCACAGGGACATCAGCCCCTTTCGGCAGCAAACGTGCTTTCCGCACGTTCCCCGCTTCGCGCAGCTTCCTGACCACGCTGAGAGACCTCGGTGCGAAAGGCACGTGTGAGAAAGGCTCAGCTGTTCTCAGCGAAGGATCGCAAGACTCCCATCTGCACGGGCAAATCGCCCCGAGCCGAAGCCAACGTAGCAGTCAGGAAGGCGGCATATCGCCTCTCACCGCCGTTTCCCCAGCTCACCCTGGAGGTGAGAGATGAGCAGGGCACTGGAGTGCAGGATGAACACATCAGCATCAGATGTGATGCGGCCAGTGCTCCCGCCGATGAAGGAATTTGCACAGCGCCGCAAAGAGAAGGCTTTTGCAGTAATAATCGAGGGCCGCGGGGCCACGGCATCTGTTGATAACGACCGTGATGTTCTGCATTATATCCTCTGGGTGTGTGTGTGTGTGTGTGCGCACCCTTCAGCCAATCTTCAGACCTCCAGCTTCTCTCCATCAGCTAAGAGTTAAAGACTTCCTCTCAATATGGGGAAACACCTCATGCTGTGTGTGTCTGCACATGTGTGTACACAGATGACTTAAGCAGATTCTGTATGAACAATAAATCACAACAATCAAGACTGGTGCAAATTATTATGGACCACTGAACCCGCCAAACACATTCTCTCTCCCTACATATATTAATACACACAGTATAACACACACACACACACACACACACACACACACACACACACACACACACAAAAAAACTGCAATCACTGCATTTTTCTACAGTATAGGTCCCTGTCACCTTGTTTTTTCCAGTCCATTTGTTACATTTTTTACAGACTGTGTTGTATGTGTGCTGCAGCAGCCCTGTGCAGGTTCCTTTGGGGTTCTCATTCATATATTCATTAACACATAAATGTGTATGTGTCTATATACACACACACACATTTTCTGAACCGCTTGTCTCATACGGGGTCACGGGGAACCGGAGCCTACCCGGCAACACAGGGCGTAAGGCTGGAGGAGGAGGGGACACACCAAGGACGGGACGCCAGTCCATCGCAAGGCACCCCAAGCGGGACTCGAACCCCAGACCCACCAGAGAGCAGGACTGTGGTCCAACCCACTGCACCACCGCACCCCCCTCTGTCTATATACAGTGTATATAATATATATGTATAAAACAGAAAACAAAATATGTACAATTTATTTTTAACTGCCTCACCAACGATCAATAACACTCCTTGCTCCACCGTCACACCCTAGATACGCAACTCCTTTTCGGGGTTGGAGACCCTGAAAGGATTGTGACAAAAGGGAGAAAAACCGGGCCTTTAATTATAAACATGATGTTATCAGTTTGCCTGGCTTAACACAGTGTTTGATGAGCCCTTGACAGCATTCTGCTCTCTCCTGACTTGGTCAAAACGAGCTCCTCTCATTATTCTCATGCAAATGCAATGTCTTCAGATCCATTATATTACCCCTTTGAATGCGTTTCGCACCTATAATTGGTCGGCTTTCCATTTCAGAATGTGCACTCTATTTGAATATTATATTCTGTGTTTGCTGGCGTTGTGTCCCGGATCGGTCGTAGCACGTCCGTGGAAGTGACACCCATTGAGTGTCGTTGGTCACACCAGCCCAAGTGACTCCATGGTGCCAACAGCGAGGACCTCGGGGTCGGTGCTCACTACTAAACACTAAACGTGCACTGACTCCTCGTGTCATCAGCAGTCAACATTGATATTTAAAGGATAAAAACATTTCTCGTTTATACATTTTCGTTTATTATTTTCAGTTGCATTTTATTCATTATCGCTTCCTGAAATTTCACTGGCGCAGAGTGAGAACAACCTGCGTTTACCCTCCAAGACAACATGTAGATAGCAGCAAAGCATACCACTGATTTTAGTTTTAATATCAACGCAGAGGGAATTTTATTTAAAAAAATATTATAAAGTCTAAATAATGTTTTTATAGAGCCATATCTGAGATTTACACAACCTAATCTGTAATTAAATTGGAGGAGTGTTTTTTTTTTTTTTCCAAATCAAGCTTTTACTGAATGTGATGATGGTACAAGACATTTTTGAGTTCGCAACTTGGGAGTTCTGAACAAAATGAGTTGCAAACAAATTTCTGGTTGAGCTGTTACAAAGTGTCAGCAACGCTTTCATTCACATTCCACGTACCAGAACTTTCAGTTTAAAAATCCATCTGCATCTGTATTTTATGCACTATAATAGATGTATAACACAAAAATAGAGTAAAGAAAGATGCAGTGATTGACTGCAAGCGCAAACCGAACCAGAGGAAGACAGTTACACACCAGCAAAGGATCTCTGATCGGAACTGAACACAATGGAAATTCCTGTTACGGTCCAGCACGTGATCAGATTAAGACCCGTCTGCGCCAACGAGCCATCGGAACCCCTGACACTAATGAAATTGAAAGTTCATTTAAAGATGCTGCTCCTTTCTGGAAGGCAGCCTGTCTGAGCACTGCTGGGAAAGGCAACCCGAGTGACTGACAAGCTCTCCAAAGGTTCACGCGGGGGCAGCAGGCGGCGTAGCGGTTAGACCCACCGCTTTGAAACTGATCCAGATCCTCCCTAATCTACAACAGGCCTGATCGAGGTACTCGCCCTGAACTGATACAGTAAAAATCACCCAGCTGTATAAATGGGTAAGTCAGTGTAAATAGGTCAGTATATAAATTACCTCGGAACAAGTGTCCCGCACCTCTTACTGACTTTAAACAGAATACCATCTGGTTTAAAGGGGAACAAATAAAGAAAGACGTTGCTTAGTCAACTGCATCCGAGACTCGTGGCTCCGGCACCTTTAAAGGGACGAGAGCCATCGGCGAGGACCACGTTCCGATAACGAAAGAGATGCGAAGCCGCAGGCCCCCGCGATCGCGATAATCCGGTACGGCAAATCGCCACTTTGTTTTTCAGTTTGCTTCTTCCGCGTCTTGTAAGCACATCGCTACACGCTCTCGGCACTCGTTTCATTTCCTCCGACAACATTCAGACCTCAAAACAATATTTACGGGATAAATCCTAACTGCACTGACATGGGACTCGTCTGAGGCCCCGAGATAAGAGAAGCGAAGCGCTAGGTAGTAACCGGAACTAAACTATAATATATAACACGAAACAAAAGATGAGAAGCTGGCTATTAGTCATGCCCAGCCTTTAGATTTCAGAAGGGAGTTTTACGGTTTTATTCTATACTTCCTTTCATTCCTTACTGTGAGAACCCAAACGCAAAGTGTGCTTTGCAGAACGGAAAGAAAACGCTGATCTGCAGTTCGCATGCTGACATACAGTATTTATACAAGACCGCGAGAATGGAGATAAAGAAAAGCCTCTTAAATCAATATGCTAACGGACAGAAGGTGGCGCAACAGTTTGAGCCTCTGGCTTTGGGCTCAAAGGACGCAGGTTCAAATCCCCCCACCTGCTGTAGTACCCTCGACCAAAGCACGCACCCTGAATTGATACGTTAAAAATTACCCCGCTGTCTAAAACGGTAAATCAGCGCAAATGGTTGAGAGTACAGACATCACGCTGACAGTTACTACGATTCAGTTTTACGGCACGTTTTTCCGGGAGAACCCAGGTTTGACCGATTTGCTGCCGAGTGCCGTGGCATTTGGAGGTGCAGCTGGAGCAGAGATTTTAATGACGGGGGCTCTTCCTGACATCAACCTTCACCATTTACCTGGGCTGAGGACCAGCTCTGACTAACCGGGTCCAATGGCAATTTAGCATCACCGATCTACCTGAACCGTGGGACGAAACCCACACGAACACGGGGAGAACGCGCAAACTCCACACAGACCGAGCAGGGATCGGACCCACGTAATCTCGCACCACCCAGGCGCCGTGAGGTCTCGCATTCCATCGCAATCACCTTGGCGTGGCGTGATGGCTTGTGCGCCTCCGTGACCTAATGAGCTACGCAGGTTGGTCCTTTCGGACCTGCAGATCCAATCATACCCGGAAGGTCAAAGGGTAGAGGCCAGACAAAGTCCGGTCTCCTGTCTCGGCTCGGGCAACCTGACAGTATCCAGCCCACGCAGTCATACATGATCAATTTGTGATCGCACTCATTTATGGAAGGTGTGGTAGTAAGCAGAGGTTTTTTTTTTTATGCCTTTGTAACGCTGATGGATGGATGGATGGAGGTTTCAGCGCTACTCGTTGCTCCCCCATCACACTCAAAGTTACCTTGAAGGAAAGCGGCGGATGAAGAAATAAATATGAACGGAACGCGAACGGCCCCTCCAACGGCCCACTCGGTCAGTTACGGTGTTCACAGTAAATTGTGTCGCATATGAACAAAAACTGATTTAAATCTGCGGGAAGGAAAAAAGAAAAAAAATCCCTCAAGCGCCTGCTTGGCACTTCTGTTTCCGAACATGTCGAGTTCAGAAAGTTTCCCTCCTTTGGGTTTATCTCATACCTGCACCCGTGGCCCCCGGGCCGAGGGACGGCAAATAAGACACCCCGCGGCCCGTCACCCCGGCTCGTTAATATTCGATCCCGCGTGTGTCAGAGGCTCCGTGGTGTTCTTCCCCATCAGGGATTGTTCTCACTAGGCTGCGCTGCGAAGGTAAACACGCTTTGGCACTCCGTTAATCCATGGCAACGAGTAGCATCTCGCACAAAAAAAAAAAAAAACCTACACGGTCGCGTCATTTCGCACTCCGGTTCACACAAACCGATGGGTGAATCACGGCAAATGTCACGTTTCAACATCTGCTTGACGAACACACAAGTAGCCCAACAGGGGGCGCTCCATCCACCGGAACCGGCTGGGTCCGAGCACGGTTCATATATCGGGGGTGGCCGGATCTGCCCGCTCTCCTTACAGCGGGGTGTGTGTCGCTCTGTCGTTCCACTCAGCGTAGAGATCAACAGGCAGTAGCGAACACACACACACACACACACACACACACACACACACACACACACACACACCAACAATTTCAGGCACAAAGAGTAACAACAAAGAAAGATAACAGGAAGGATCTTTCTAATCGCAAGGCTGCAATTATCAATACAGCAATTATGTTCCAGTAATGAAATAAAAACCGCCAATTAGAGTCTGAACCCCCACCGATAACAGCCTTCTACAACCTTTACATTTGAAATTCTCCTATTTACGACACTGAAACCATCCAAATGTCTGAATTTATTATTATTCATTCACCTGACTCCTTTCTCCATGGCAACTCGCAGTGGGCGATTTGTACACTAATCCATTTACACTCATTTGTCCTTTATACAACAGAGTAATTTTTACTTTATCGCTTCAGGGTTGGAACCTCGATGAGGGGAACCGCATGCAGGAAGGGCACATGGAATCCCGGTCCCTTCGCTGCCGGGTGACAGCTCTAACCGCTATGCCGCAAACGAGCGCCAAATCAGGGCTCATCAGCGTCGAGGGCCGCAGGCTGACAGCACCACGCCGGACAGACACACGCGCGCGCACACACACACACACACACACGCAAGGCCGCTCGGGAAGAAAAGCTGCAGTGTGTGCGGAAGCAGGCCGAACTGTCACACTTGTTTCAGCGTGGGCTGCGGCCTGTAATCATATTGTGAGAGGCAGTGAAATCCTTCCCCGGAGACAGGTGTCCAACGAGTTCCAAACACACACACACACACACACACACACACACACCGAAAAAAACACATGAACCAACACGGACGAAAGCGGTGAAAAACAGTGCAGAGGGTGGCCATTGCGCGTTCAAGGATCTCACCCAGAAAGCACCTGCTCACTAATGATAATGCTGTGATGAGGACGTTGTCATGGTAACAATCAAAACAAAACAAAAAAAAAAAAAAAAAAAAAAAATCAAGAAAGTCACGCAGTTAGAGGGGAAAGTTGTTCGCTTCTTCTGTTTTTTCTGATTATGCCTGTATCCACAAGATGCTGCAGAGGGGTGCTCTTGGGCCCGTGGAGTGGGATTAGAACTTTAACGTTTTGGAAGTTTTACTAAAGTGCGCAACATGCCAATTGCCATAGCGACCAGCACAGTACCGGTTTGAAATAATAGCATTTACGTGTTTGTTTGTATCCAGAAGCTTTTCCAGCAACATACAGCTTAGAGTAAAGAAGTGTGCATCAACAGCAGACGGAGAGCTTTAGACACAGACAAAGGACTGAGGACTCACAGCTCCTGGACTCTGTCTGTCTGTCTGTCTGTCTGTCTGTGTGTGTGTGTGTGTGTGTGTGTGTGTGTGTGTGTGTGTGTGTGTGTAAGGGTTTGATTGCCCTCTGATGGACTGGCATCTCATTCAGGGTGTACCCTGTTTTACACCCTGTCCTTCACGGATAGACTCTGCCCCACCGGGACCCTGCGCTCGAGAAGTGGTTACTGATAATGGAATAGAGTCGAGTTGTTTCCGCAGAAAACCAATTATCCCTTAGCAGCGTGTGGTGCGTAAGTGGTCCGTTCACACTCTTAATAAAGCACTTGGACACGCGCAGTCTAATTTATGCCGAGTCCGCAGGCGAAGAGAGACGGCGCTTCCTGCGGACAGAGAGAACGAGGGCCCTGGGGTCCCCTACTGCAGCAGCGACACAACTGGGGGGTGTTCGAGGGGGGAGCAAAGGCAAGGAATTTCTGCATTTCTGCAGTCACTGCAGCCAGACAGTTTTGTGTGTGTGTGTGTGTGTGTGTGTGTGTGTGTGTGTGTGTGTGTGTGTGTGTGTGTGTGTGTGTGTGTGTGTGTGTGTGTGTGTGCGCGCGCGCACAGCCTGAGCACGTCTACTTCTCAGAGTTGTGGCCGATGAACGCTGGACCGCACACTCCCTACCGGTGACCCCCAGCCCCCAGTGATGACAACACACAGCAGCCGCAGCAGGAGCAGGAGCAGCAGCAGCAGCAGCAGCAGTTCCTCCGACTCATCACTTATTTATGAACACCATACGGGCAGGAAACTGCACAGAGCAATGCTTCACACTCTGCAAGAGTTTATATTCCACCCATGTACCGTGCTCACTTACACAGGAATTGGGCTGCAGACACATCTACAGCGCAACGGAAGAAAAAAAAAAAAAAAAAAAAAAACACATTCTGGCATGATCTGAAATGCGAGTCCCGCACACCGCGCTGTACCCTGCTGTACCGCACTGTACCGCACTGTCTGCAGCACCGGGAGGATGTACAACTAGAGCAGCTACTCAGCTTACATACAAACACAGCTGGAACCACAAATCTGTTCATAACTGCGTTTGTTTGTAAGTCCCGAGTCACCTTTACCATTACGTGAAGAGGGAACCAGCGAAAACTCCACACCGACGTCCTTTGATTTATTTACAGGTTAGGTTCAGTAAAAACCTTAGATGTAGTTCGAATTTCTGTTTATTAAATGCTAAGGCTTTTAATATTTTTAGTAATTTAAAGGTTGGAGCGAGTCCTGCTCTCCGGTGGGTATAAGGGTTCGAGTCCCGCTTGGGGTGCCTTGCGATGGACTGCCGTCCCGTCCTGGGTGTGTCCCCTCCCCCTCCGGCCTTGTGCCCTGTGTTGCCGGGTTTGGCTCCTTGTGTGTGTGTGAGGTACATTAACATCAAAGCTAATATAAAACATCTAAATGAAAATAACAATTTTGTCTGTAAAAACTCCTATTCAGTACTGATTGTTCTCCAGTTCATCCCAGAAACATTGCTCATCTTTTTCCACTACAAATACTGTAAACAGTGTGGAAGTGAACAGAGCCATCTGTCACAATAACCATTGTATTTCCTGTCAATTCTCTGCGCTGCTCTGCATGCGATGTTGTTAATGTTATCTTTATTGAAAAAAAAAAAAAAAGTACTTTGCACCAATTCCACGAGCAGCTACCCATGTTAATAATGTGTGCTGGTTTAAACTGTGATTGCAGACAAACCGGCTGAACTTCGAGAATCGCGCGTCTCCGTCTCTTGGTGAAATTAGCTCGTGTTTATTCCGCGTTGCGTGTCGCTTTGGAGAAAAGTGTCTGGCAGATGAAATGTGTCAGAAATGTGTGTGTGAATCAGGGTGGTCCCACGCTGGCTGTTTCCGTGCTCTTTTCTGTCATCTGTCCACTTGGAGGGGAAACACAGGGGCGCGTTCAATTCAGCAGAAGCAGGAATTAAAGAAAATGAGAGAAAAGAACGAAACTGAGGAAATCAATTTGAATTAATTAGACCGACAGAATTAAAAATAAACTGGAAATGTCCGCATCTCTGAATATTCATAACTCAAATATTTGTAATATGAGGAGTCAGCGTATATGGGTTCTAGTCCATCTCTCCAGGTTCTTCCCAACTCCTAGAATGTTCCTTTCTGCATATTTATGACGGAGTCTCTCTCTCTCTCTCTCTCTCTCTCTCTCACACACACACTCCACCCAAAAGAGAGGCAGACCCAGGGAACAGGTTTACCCTTGAGGCCCTAACCCTAATCAGTTTTTTTTTTTTCCTTTTTCTTCTATGTCAGTACCACGTCCAATTTCACCCTGTAACACAGTAAAAAGGTGTAATTTTACCATCATAAGGACAGACAACTCACAGGCAGTTGCAGGAAGGCCTACAGGTGAAAGACTCATGCAGAGAAGAAATGTGGGCTCGTGCTGCCACCTGGTGGCCGATGCGATACTGCATGGCGGTGACAGCAGGTGACACGAGTCCTTCTGCTGCCCCTGGCAACAGCTCATCACATCCTCAGGACATAGAACCTCCTCAGACAGTCCTCGTGAGCATCACTCATCCGACTGAATGGCATTTCATCTACAGTCCCACAAATTTCAACAGCACAAAGACCGAATCGATAGAAAAGTCACCAAACGGAGGCAACAGGGACTAATGGATTGAGCTCTCATTGAACTGAACAGGCAGAAGTTAAAATATTTATAATAAGAAATATTTTTTATTTACATATAAATATTTATATAACGAGTGGGGGTGTGGTGGCGCAGTGGGTTGGACCGCAGTCCTCCTCTTCGGGGAGTCTGGGGTTCGAGTCCCACTTGGGGTGCCTTGCGACGGACTGGCGTCCCGTCCTGGGTGTGTCCCCTCCCCCTCTGGCCTTACGCCCTCTGTTACCGGGTAGGCTCCGGTTCCCCGTGACCCCGTATGGGACAAGCGGTTCTGAAAATGTGTGTGTGTGTGTGTGTGTATTTATATAACTATATAAATATAGTTCTATATATTATTAAATATTATATCTATATAGCAAGGGGGCGCGGTGGTGCAGTGGGTTGGGCCGGGTCCTGCTCTCCAGTGGGTCTGGGGTTCGAGTCCCGCTTGGGGTGCCTTGCGGTGGACTGGCGTCCCGTCCTGGGTGTGTCCCCTCCCCCTCCGGCCTTGCGCCCGTGTTGCCGGGTAAGCTCCGGTTCCCCGCGACCCCGTATGGGACAAGCGGTTCTGAAAACGTGTGTGTCAGTGAGGATTTTGGGAATACCTGGCTGGTTAAAATGACAACTGCAATACAGCAAGCAAATGTAATCTAAACAGCAGTGATTATTCCATCTTCTATACTTTATAGAGGGCAGGGAATTTAATTTAAAAATAAGGTGTGAGATATTTTATACTCGTAAAGTGGCCTCACTTCAAACTCAAGTTTTACTAAACACTGCCGCATATTAAAGTCCGCTTGAAGTCTGCGCGCCTTCTGCACATATTAGGGGTCAGTTTAACAGACCTTATAAATATTCTCAGAGTTCTTCATCTTAAAAACTCATCGTAAAGTTTAAACATTTTTCCCCTCATCTTAAAAATGCTACTGCAAAATATCTACATTTACATTTATTAATAAGATATATATACACACACACAGACACTGTATGTATGTATTCCAAAAGAAGATAAAATGCAAGAGTTAAGAAATTCGCAGGCGGCAGTAAAAATGTCCAAAGTGCGAAATCAGGGCTCAGGCTCACGGTGCGAATTGGTCGGTGGCGCCGACAGGGGGCAGCACTGAGTCACTACAAATACAGCACCAGGGAAAGCGGGACTAAATTATCACACGCTGCAGGATCACGGCTGTTTCCCAGCTCTTACAGATAATGAAAGAAGGCCGAAGCGGAGCAGCAGAGCCAGGCTGTCGGCATCTCTTCAGCGCTGCGTGATGCTTCAAATAATTACTTAAAGGAAAAAAGAAAAAAGAAAACATCACGGTTGCGAATGAAGCTCCAGTCACACATAATGCCCCCCCCCCCAAGGTGATCCTCGCCAAATCATCTCGGAAACCTGACGACAGCCCGGCTCTCCCTGACGAAGAGCTCGCCGTCGCTTCAACGGCGGAGCGGAAACTTGAGCGCAGCTGCGGGTCTCGCCTCTCTCCCAAGATCTCCCTCCGCTTACGGGCCTCATTCAGTCAGCAAACGCACCGAATCATCTCACGGTCTAAATAAATCTGGGAAAAGAGAAGCAGTCTGAGTCTGAAATGGAACTCATAAATATTGATCGCACCAAAATCTTTAGTGAAAAGAAATATACACAAAATGGTGTATATATAACATACATGTAGCACAGTGGCACAGCAGGTTGCGCTGATGCCTCACGCTCCTGGGCTCTGAGTTCAGAACTGGGTTCGAATGCAGCTCAGTCTGTGTGTGGCGTGCACATTTGCCCCATGTTCGTGTGGGTTTCCTCCAGGTGCTCTGGTTTCCATCTCTAAATTGCACGCATGTGTGTGTGTGTGTGTGTGTGTGTGTGTGTGTGTGTGTGTGTAACATTGCCCTGCCATGGACTGGCATCCCATCCAGGGTGTACCATGCCTCACACCCTATACTTCCAGGACAGACTCTGGACCACAGCTACCCTGCATTGAACAATGGATAGATACATTATTTGTATTGATAAATACATAAAATATCAATAAAATATATACAGTGGGAGGGAGGGGGTGCGGTGGCACAGTGGGTTGGACCGGGTCCTGCTCTCCGGTGGGTCTGGGGTTCGAGTCCCGCTTGGGGTGCCTTGCGACGGACTGGCGTCCCGTCCCGGGTGTGTCCCCTCCCCCTCCGGCCTTCCGCCCTGTGTTGCCGGGTTAGGCTCTGGTTCCCAGCGACCCCGAATGGGACAAGCGGTTCAGACAGTGTGTGTATATACAGTATATACACACGCACACACGCGCACACACACACAAAGCAAATACATATTTAATCCCCTTTTTGTTTGCGCCACTGAAACAAAAGTGATGCACATCAGCATTCAAGTAATTTAAGACGAATTAGATGCCAATTAGAAGAAGGGCGAGATGGATGGATGAGTAGCTGCTAAATGACTAAATGAAAAGGTTCAGATTAATCATTACGATGCTTGATCGTCCTTCTTGCTCGCGCTGTGGAAATGATCGAGGACTTATTAAGACGATGTATTTGAGCGGGACCAGCGGAACGGAAAAGTCATTAGGAAAACAGCGATTATTTCCGTTTGCTTTCTCGCTGGCGTAAATGCTGGGGACACTGCAGGGGACCGGCGACACCCACCCCCCGTCCTCATCGCCAATCTACTCACGTCGACAAACTCGTCTCCGGGCCGTGTGGCGCAGAGACGCTTCCAGAACGTCACGGAAAAAGGGACGAGACTCTTTGGGGAAACGTGACGATGAAACGCTCCTCATGAGGAACAGCGAGGCCGAGGAGTCGCCGAGGGGGACCGCAGCCCTCCCATCTGGAGGGGAGGGGGAGAACGCCCCGGGGGGGGGCCCTGCATCCGTACAGCGGTACAAGGGGACCCCCTGTGGTCCCTGCATCGGCCCATCGCCTTCGGGTACTGAGACGTTCGAAATTATTTACGGCAGACTTTCAAACTTCTTTTTTTTTTTTTTTTTTTTTAAATCAGAAGAACCTCAACACACAAGAAAATGCTGCTGGCCGGAAGGTATCTCTGGTGTGTGTGTGTGTGTGTGTGTGTGTGTGTACACACATCATTACAACATGAGAGGTATCTGCACTATTAACCCTTTTTCAGCTGAAACCTTTGTGCCAAGGCAGGTGAACGAAGGCATCACCTAGCAACTACTTACCCTGAAATACTCTGGTAAAAATGACCCAGCTGCATACGTGGTTAAATCACCGTAAGTAGCTTACTACCCTGGTTCCTCGAGCTACAAATTTTCAAACGTGCAAACATTTTTCGATTTTTTTTTTTATATATATTGCATTTTCTGCAATGATCTTCAGTGGTCTGAACGCAAAATCGTCAAGTGTCAGTCTGGACAAAGGAGTCAGAGTGAAAAACCAGTGTGACTTTACAGTGATTTACTCATGTGTACAGCAAAGTCATCTTTACTGCGTGTCAATACCCTCATTCCCTCATTCGCGCAGTCACGATGTGTATATACACACACACACACACACACACACACACACACACACACACACACACACACAGTCTAGGTCGTACACTGTGTTACTGCACATCTTTCTGAGTGGCAGTGACTAAGAGGCACGGAAAACACCACCAAACTTTCCTCGCACCCTCATCTTGTTTCAGGACACAAGAACGCAGTTTACCGGACATAACTCTGGGGCTCCTTTTCTTTACACGCTCAGAACGAATGACCGAAGGTTCGCGTCACAGCTGCTCTAGATGGAGCTCAGAGCTGCCGAGCTGCAGCAGGGAATTCTGGGAATATTACTTCTCTGTCCCGTCACAAATTAAATATCTGCAGTGTTTTTACATTCAGAAGCAGAGGACAAGAAGCAGCCTGCGATGCAGGAAAAGCAGAGGCCCGGCAGGTACAAGACACACACACGCACACACACATATATATGCACAGACAGACAAACTGGGTCTGAAAGTCTGTAGCTGAGTTTCTTTATAAATTCACTTTTTTTTTTTTTTTTTTTACCACATTTGTACCATGCAATAGGTTAACACAGTACAATAAAACAGATGCCCTTCAATTTATTTGCAGGTTATATTCTGTAAAATCCTTTGATAAAGATAGAATAAATTACGAAAGAGTCTGTAAGGTTTCTATTTCTTTTTTTCCACTCCAAGAAACATTAACATTGAAAGTGATTCATGAGAACAGAAATGTGTGCGGCGTGGGAGTGGTCTGGGGGCGGGACCACACAGCCCCGTAATCGCCAATTTACCGTCTCCCCCCTCGAGGTGCACGGTAAAACTTCCCGAACAACATTTCTTTGATTGCACCTTCCTCCAACTTTTACTCCAAGGAATCTCTTGTTGTTGCGCTTCCACACCGTCTGCAGCTTAATGTTTACAGTCATTACACTTCAGACGCGGTACTTTTCCTTTCAGCGCTCCAGGTAAGACATGTCCCAAGGGGACACGGAGCTGACGCTTCCAACATCAACGTGCGCAACGAAGCAGCGCTGCGGTGTCCAAAGACAGCCGGTTTGGCCGGCGCGAGACAAGAGCGACCCTCATTACCCCAGGAAGGCCAGCTTACCCCTCCAGCTTATTTAAATATAACCGCGCACAGCAGGGGTCGCATCATCGGACACGTCATGCCCGGAACCTAAAATATCCTCATTATCCAGGCACTGCTGCCCACCTCTTGCCGTAGTACCGTTCATCAAGGTGCTTACCCTGAACTGATACAGTAAAAATTACTGTGCTGTATAAACTGATAAATGAGCGTAAGCGTCGCATGAACTGAACATGGTAAATATTGAACGGAATTACAGGTAAATGGACTATTTACTCGTCCTCGTTCCAGACGTGTCGATGCTGTCAGGACAATAGATCACCTGGACTTCATCTTCACCCGAAAGAGCCGTGACAAGACTTTAGAACCCGATATTTCACTATTTATGCAACATCCATCCTTCCATCCATCCATTGCTTCTCCTTATCAAGGTCGTGGAGATCCAGAGCCTATCCCAGAAGCACCGAGAGCAAGGTTGAGGGGGCTATAGGCTGGAAGGGATGCCAGTTATCCACAGGACACTTCAAAAAACAGTAAAATAAAAATATAAAAGAATGACAAGATGCAAAACAAAGTTGTCTTTTAGAGCCACAGAAGAAAGTGCACGATTTTGTGCTAACCCCCTTCCGCACACCGCGGGAGCGGGAAACTCGACACCTGGACACTCCACCCTAGTTACTAGAGGAGCCCTTGTCAGATGTAAAAACAGGCCTGTAGGAGGTGCGGCAGTTACAGAAGTTTGTAAAGGAAAGAAGTAAACAGAAAAACAGTAAAAGTAGGCCTGCTGTCTCACAGCGACTGGGTGGTGTGAGAGGACATGGGTTCGATCCTTGCTCAGTCTGTGCGGAGTTTGCATATTCTCTGCATGTCTGCGTGGGTTTCCTCCCACAGTCCAAAGACATGCTGTTCAGGTTCCCCCATAGTGTGTGAGTGACAGAAAGAGTGTGTTCCACTGATGTATGGATGAGTGACCCTTTGTAAGGAGTGTATCTAGCAGTGTAAGTCACCGCGGTGAATAAGGTGTGTGGGCTGACAACACTACATAGAGTTCGCTGGAAGTCGCTTTGGAGAAAAGCATCTGTTAAGTGAATAAATGTAAATGTGTGTTACGTCTGAGTTCATCCTGTTACACGCGCATCTCGGAGAACAATACAAGAGTGCATTACATCAACAGAGCAGACACGGGGAGAACATGCAGACTGAGCGGGATCGAAGCCATGTCCTCTTGCACCACCCAGGCGCTACGAGACAGCAGCGCTACTCGCTGTGCCACCGTGCCGCCCCATACGTGACATATGTACTTGTTCTCTACCGATTTCACTCTTGTGGTTTCACGCAGCCCGTTGAAAGCGTCGTTCCTAAAAGAGGGTCATCGCCGCCCGCTGTGATGCTCCAGCTCCGCGAGTGCCCCGTAAGGCCGCTTACAGCGGTAAATTCACACCTCCTGCCCGACTGCGGTCCTCTCTCCTTCTGCGCTCCATAGAAGTGCAGTGAACCAACAGGCATCTCAAATGTCACTGCAGACAGTCACTCCTCCAATTATCTCATAAACATAAACACAAACAGAGACAAACACAGCTGTGGGCTGGTGTATAATTAAATGCAGGGTGTGTATAAATAACAACAGTTGTGCGGTCAATGAATTATTCAAACAGTTTCCAGGCCTTTTCCCGCTTCGCCATGAATTTTTCAGGAGATGCTCATGGTTGCCTAACAAGGGTCCCGGAGCAGGACTCAACCACCCAAACGCACCTTCCGCAGCAAGGACACACAAGACCACAAACTTTCTTATAATAAAACTGTCTTATCACACATGCTCCTTATACTGGTGGTTAGAAATGTTGTTTTTATTATATAGAAATACTGTTTTTTACTCATTTAGCTGACACCTTCCTCAAAAGCAACTTGCAATATCGAGGCACTTGCAATGATTTACCTCTTTATATGGCAAAAGACCAGGAGAAAACACATTGCAGAACTAAAGCAGTCATTCGGAGCTTCACTCCCACTACAGCTGTTTCGCATCGGCACCAAAACTTTCTCGGTTTAGAAGCTCAGCAGATGCACTGACTCCTGAAGGGATGTTGGGAGTCCAGGGGCTCCCGAAGTGGTCATTACCTGGCCGCATCATCACCGCATGGCCACTGGGGGTCGCTAACACACCACTCCTCTCCCCAAAGCCGCAAGGGGCAGTATTAGCGTGAAAAGGTCAGCGAAACAGACTGGTAACCTCACGGTTAGAGGTTCGAGACCAGTGGAGGGGTCCTACTGTTGTGTTTTTGGGACCTCGCATTCTGAACCAATCAGAATAGAGAGATTCCCCAAAGTGACTTGCACTGATTTACCCATTTGTACAACTCGGTCATTTTCACTGTACCATTTCAGTATTTTGAGCCACGGTACTACAACAGGAGCTGTGATTCAAAACGGGGTCTTTCAGGTGCAAAGCACTGGCACTAACCGCTGCGCCACCTGCTGCCCAATATAAACATGTGCTGTGTTTCCACCGTAGATGCAGGCACTGCGATGCAGCAACTGCAATACAGTTGTGGACAGATTAATAAAAGTCATAAGGATGTCATTGTGAGCCAAAACGACCACCTGGATGGGAAATGACCGCCTTGTGTCAGTTTTATCTCACAGTGCTGCGAGAACGGAGACCTGGTTGTGCCATAAATCCGGGACACCGTAAAAAACGCCTGTTGCACTTATGAGGCCGATGGCCGAAAATGGATGAGCGGCGTACCGCGGCACTGCTGGCTCGACCAAAGAGGTGTGAGGTCAGCGAGAGACATCGCTCCACGTCTTGGTCCTAGTTCATCTAGAAAGACAGGCTGTTAATTAACCAAACCTCATTTAAAGTACACGTGTCTGTAATGTGCAGACGCCGCTCAGCCAGCGGAGACGTTTGGCTCGTTCCGGTAAGGAAAATAAGCGTGACGTATGACACAAGGAATAATTCGGGACCAGATCTACCAAGCCGAAAGCGGCAGCACAATTATTACCGTATGTCATCGTTACAGTGGCCCAGCAGAAGCGTGTTGTCTGGGAGAGGACAGCAGGGTGAACTCCGCCCAACGACAGTGGCATAGAGCGAGGGAGGCCTGGTATTTATAGCGCGGCACCCGGCATGTGGCCCCCGACTCGCTGCCCCGGCCTGCAGGCTCGCTCTCACAGAAGCATTTTCCACCACGGAGTCTCCCCCCCAGCCCAGCGAGTCGTATTTCTCACCGGTGCAGCCGAGTGACGCTCGATCCCAAAGCGCAGCTCGAGAAATATCATGTGGCCGCAGAGCGCTCTCAATGTGGGGGGGGGCAGCACGTGGCACCGTAGTCAGAGCCACTACCTTCGGACTCAAAGGACCCACGTTTCAATCCCCGTTTCAATCCCCGCTTCAATCCCCTCCTCTCCCTCCTTTGATCAAGGTGCTTGAGCTCATAAAGTAAAAATTACCCTGCAGTGCGAAGAAGGAGCGAAGGTAACATCATCAGTCACTTTGGAGAAAAAGTGCTGCATGAATAAAAGTAAACGGTGCCTTCTGCACACGTCTTTTTCACGGGCATCTCAGCATTGATAGAAGAGAGCCCATCGGTGGTGTCCAGGGCAGCTCAGAAAAGGTTCGAATGATCCACTGAGCACAGAGGAACTCAGGTGTTTGGCACAAATATGAATTGTAGTAAAAAGGAAAGAGGGGGGACAGCATGCAGCTCAACGAGGACAGACAGTCTCTGGTACAAATGAAAACAAAGGAGAGTCGGCCATCCGCGCAACAGCAGCAGCAGCAAACAAGCCCTTCTGTTGCGTGCGTGCGTGTGTGTGTGTGTGTGCCAATGTGCCACCTTCAACAGTGACTTTCCCACGCCCTGCAAAGTTCTCCTCCTTCTCATCACCTCCTCTCCACACCAGATGCTTCCTGCAACTGAGCCCCAAAGGGACGACGAATGTGACCGAACGGAGCGTCCGCACACCGAAAGGTGTGGTGTGCATGAGGCTCCGCGGTAACTGATCCCGGTTTTCCGAAGGCAAAGGAGCGGTGAAAATCCCAGAGCTGAAGGAACTCATACCAGGTGGATGACTTGAAACATTAATTGTAACTACAGATAGACAATAAGACCGATTCTCGGTCACATCCAGGTATTATGTGACTGGTGTGAGGAAGGTACGCTGCCCCCATTGGCACCTTTCATTATTATTAATTATTGTTGTAACAAATTTGTCCAAGACAACTTGTAGTATTAGGTTTGTACACCAAGCAACTTACACTGATTTATCCAATTATACTGAAGGGTTATTTTCACTCTATCAATTCAGAGTAAGTACCTTTAAGAGAAGGTACAACAGCAGGATGTAGGATTCAAACCCAGCACCTTGAGACTGTGAGGTGACAGCCCCTAACCGCTAAGCCATCTGCTGCCCTCTTTGACGCTCACGTTACCTTACAGACTGCATGGTAAACCACAGAACAGTGGTGCAAATAGAGGAACGTTTCTAGAACATCGCGGCAGAAGCAGGCGGATCTTCAAACATCTCAGGAGAGCGGCATGACAGTTTATACAAAATGCAACAGCCGTCAAGCTCAACTCCACACGGAAGTACCCGTTTTCCTAAAATGGGCCACACACACGCTACACGAGTGCAGCAGCGAGGAGCAAACACGTGAAGCCGTGAGCCGCTCGCGCGTCATCAGCCTCACCTCGCAGCATCTACAGATGAAAGACCCCCTTCCAACATCTGAGCTCTGCAAGCTCCTCCCCCAGGGGGACACTATGTTAATGAGCGTGCCGCTCATCAGCTGACTCTCTTTTAGTCATTTTCCCAGCGATGCTGCCTTACATATGTGCATAAACACTGCATGAAAATTAACCCTTTGTGTGGAAGATCTCATACTGGCCGCTGCTTTTCGGTATGAAACAGGAGAGTGGAACAGGACTCAAGAGAGCGTTGGATTCTCTCGAAGAGACAGCAACGATGGGAAAGTTGTAGGTAACAGAAGAGGATGAGCAGCAACCAGATGTATGGACTCAACCACAGCGATGGTGGACACAGCCCTTCACCAATAAGGACTCGAGTGGAACACAGAACTTTCTGGAAGGACTCCATCTCCATATGGAGGCCAAGATTCAACATCAATAATAATCATAAAAATAGACAGTAATGTGAACAAACAAGCAATTTGGACTCATCTCTAAATATGTTAGCAATTAATAAAGAAAGTCAACATTTACTTTTATTCATTTAGCTGATGCTTTGTTCCAAAGCAACTTACAATGTTAAAATACTTACAGTTATTTACCCCTTTATACAGTTGGGTCATTTTACTGGAGCAATTAAAGGTGTGTACTTTGCTCAAGGGTACAACAGCTAGAGGTGGGATTTGATCCGCCAACCTTCACGCCCAAAGGCAACAGCTCTAACCGCCATACCGAAACAGCTAATTTCACCATGACCGGAGCTGTCACTAAATAACACAATAATGGCACATTTCATGGTAAACAGTTATAATTACTACATTTGCCTTCTGGATTGGTGCTTCTCCTCATGTCAGCAGGACACCAGACCACACATTTCCAAACCAATCTAAACTCGCAGAATAAGGCTCGCAGCCCACGGATACCATACACGGTCTTCATTTGAGGAAAAAAAAAATAAAGCATCCATGCATTATTGAACTGAATGCTTTCAGGGCCGTAACAGGGATGGAAGATGTTTCCCTCGCTGCCAAAAAACACTTGAGCGTCTTATAGAGACCAACACCCCTTCCCTGGTGCAAAAACAGCGTAAACTTTAAAGGTAAACGTTCACCATTCGTCTACTATGTGATGAGATTACGTAAAAAGGTGGTTTTGCAGTTATGCAACACATTGTTCCATTGCAATGTATAATTCGGCTCCGCTTTTGTGCGAGCGCCTCCGTAAGCGCAGCACCACGGTAATTTCTCAGTACAGATTGACGTGCTCGCAGATTCCCAGCTACACTTGGAGCACACAGGATGCTATCTGACAACGCTAAGAGCAGCGGTGTTTAAGTAGGATGTCACGTGTGTAAAGGACCACAAGCATCGCACCCGTGTGTGAGCTTCTCCAACCGACGGGGCCTCAACCGTGATAACGAGTTTCGGAGGAAAGCAAAGTTCACGCACAGGTTTTAGACCAAACAGCGAGTCTTTTATACTGCAGGACCTCATGCAGGAATGAGACTTCATGATGGGTATGAAGTTTGCCTTTATTTTTAACTATTTATTCATTTATCTGACACTTTTCTCCAAGGTTACTCACAGTGTGAAGTCTGTGCACTGATCTACTTACAACTAATGTACCCATTTAAACATTACATGGGGCAGCCAACTGTGTAGTGGACCCTAAGGTCACAGGTTCGATTCCCACCTCCAGCTGTAGTACCCTTGCATTTACCCTAAATTGCTCCAGTAAAATACACACACACACACACACACACACACACACACACAGTCTGAAACCGCTCCTCCCAAGTGGGGTCGCAGCAAACCGGAGCCTAACCCGGCAACATAGGGCACAAAGCTGGAGGGGACACACCCAGGATGAGACGCCCGTCCGTCCCAAGGCACCCCAAGCAGGACTCGAACCCCAGACCCACCAGAGAGTGAGACCCAGCCAAACCCGCTGCACCACTGCACCCCCTTCCAACGTAATACAGCAGGGTCATTTTTACTCTATATTTTTACTCTGAGAATGGCAGAACGGGCTCCTCTTTTTCATTTTCCTTGGCCGGGGGTCCGAAGAGCAGAGCGGCGAAGCTGAAGGAACCGGGGTAGTGACAACACATAAGGCATTTTTCTACCTTAATAATTCAACAGGATAAAGAGTTTGAGAAGGGGGGGGGGGGGGGGGGGGGGGGAGAGTGGTGCTTAAAACAAGCAATGACATGAGTCCACCTTGTTCACAACGTCAGGTCTTTAAGGCCTTTCTGCGTGACACCGTATTGCAGCTTCCTCATGCTGAGCGATTAAAATATTAAAACGTTTCCACCGTTCCAGATTGTGCAGTGAATTACAGACGCTGCTACACACTACAGACGCTGAAGTGCATCAAATAATTTACGCTACGCGTCCTAATTGTTCTGTGAACTAAACAGGAGCTTGCGAGAAACAGGAAGACAACAAGCAAGACAGAGGAAAAATAAACAACTAATAATAATGATAATAATATAGGCAGACACCCACCAGGTTCCAAAGATAAAACAGCTGTACGTGAATTTCAGAAAATCCCATCAGCATACAGACACCGAGCAACTGTTACAGCTCATAAGAAATACTGACGCTGGTCATTACTGCAGACACATAGAAACTGAGTGCGTCCAGGTGTTCACCTGTGCAAAGCCCCTCCCACCCGTCTGTTTTCTCAAGCTGCAGTCACACAACTGACCATTTAGTTAAGACGGCGTCAGTGCCACTGCAGGTCCCGGAAATAACTCTGTACGATTTATGAAATCCAGCAGCGCAACAAACACATTACTAACATTCCAGCACCTGTCACACAAAAGATGCTTTCAACGAAATATTTCATTTTACAAAAACGGTACGGTACATGTTCAGGTCAGTTTGAAAAACTTCTGGAATGTTATCCCCCCCCAATCGATGAGTCTTCACCGTCCTCGAGCTGCAGGACAATGAGACGGACTGAGGGACGAAGACACGTTTACTCATCTCCTCTGCATAATAACTGCCGCAGCAGGAGGAGAGGAACTCGGAAATGAAAATACGTCCTATGTAGAGATGATCGCACTTTCACTCAAGTTCACATCTGAGCCCAGTCAAGCGGCATCCTGAGAGCTCAGTGGAGGAATCCTCCATCCGACCCCCTTTTCATGAATTCAGGGTGACGTTAGTAGCGTACCGTATACGAATGAGTGAAGCGCAGAACATGCGAGCTCCCAAAGGTCTCAATTACAGTGACAGTTGGTTGTTTTCCATGAGGATCTAAGCAGCTTCCCCATAAATCGATGAGCCAAAGAGCAGAAGGAGGGTTAATGCACCTGGTAAAACCAGCAACCACAAGGCATTCGTACAATGCCAAGAGCCTTGGCGGTGACATGGCATGGCCACATTCGTTCATTTCCATCATCCGCAGGACAGTGATCTTCCTCTAGCAGGCGAGCCGGTGCTGACGCACGCTGGAGGATCGCCGCTGGTGTTGAACCAGAATTCGGTCACGTGTTCACACCGCAGATGTGGTACTCTGGACCCCAGGGGCCCCAGGGCACATGCTCGGTCTCGCGCAACGTCACCTGTCAACCACAGCGTTGGTGTTGTCATTTGGAGAGGAGGTCACTTCACCTGGTGTTTTGGGTGTAAATCACCCGCTAATTAAAATGTATTCCAAACCCAGCAGGGGTTTCTAGCACCTGGACGTACGTGTAGGAAAGAACACACACACACACACACAACCGAAATGCCTTGAACAGTTAAAAGCACAGAATATGAGGTTCAACGCTAAGAGTTATTCTGACTTCTTCACCTACTATAAATTGAGCTGCAGTTGCTGGTTTTGGTCCACTGGGTTCAGATCCCATTTGAGGCACTGAAAGTAAAACGAGTACCGGCTGGAGAGAGACAGACGTCCAGCGGTCCCCGCCGTCCGTCCAGAATCCATCCAGAATTCTCGGTTTCTCCATGAAACTCACAGTATTTACACACGCAGCGACCTGATGTTTGACTAAAACAGTGACATTTACTGTCCTGCTGCTGCTCCACCTTTGACTGGATACCATCCATTGTCTGCCTTTTTTTCATTTTGTTTTTTTTTTTTTCTAGATTCCACTCAGTCAAGCTCTGATACTCAATTATTGGGTGTTTTTTTTTTTTTTTTAACTATTTAAACTCTTTACAAATATGAGAGCAGTGTATAACTCCAGACAACCACACCCACTCCACCTGGCCCACAACTAAATTCCAGAGGACCTGCACCTGTCAAAGTCAACTTGACTGGCAGTATCTCTCTCACACACCTTCTAACCGCTCACCCCCCCTCCACCCAAAAACACAGCTGTACAAATACTTACAAGTTTAACTGTCATCTTGTAGACAGATTTAAAAAGCAGTGTGAGTAAAGATGTATAAAAAGTCTTATTCATAATGTCATGATGATTATTGTTACAAAAATGACCAAAGAGATGAAAGAAGCCTGGCAAGAGGTGACTGGCAAATTAGCCAGAATTGGTGGTTACAAAGGTGTATGTTCATGTAACGGCGACTGTGATTGGTTCATTCACGGGTCTCGGCGAACTGAACGCACATGTTTAGCTGCACGTCATTGGTCAACGACGGACGGGTCCGGATCCCTCGTCCAGGTAAACGCGAAGCTGAGCACCTGGTCAGCAGGAGCCGCGGCGCGTCCCTTCCACACGATCACCGTGTAGCAGCGAACTCGTGGTCGTCCCTACGAACTGCTACCTGTTCTTGTGCTCGTTCACGCACAATTTTGTCAGTTCAAGCGTGCTGACAGAAGGCAGAAGTACAGCAACAGACTACAGAGAGAGAGAGAACTTGTGACTTGTCCTGCGCGTGCACGACCGCACATTGATTGATTTCGCCACCAACAATGAACGGTGCAACACTGACAACAATACGAGTACCAGTTACAATGATGATGATGATGAGGGGAGATGCTGCTGAGTGACTGCCGTCCTTCCTACCGCCCGCCGCCGGACCCCGCGCTTCCACGCGCGCCGAGATGCTCTCCACACTCTTCGACTCCATGCCGCGAGTCGCTCGGGATGATGATGATGATGATGATGAGAAGACGAAGTCGCTCCCGAGGCTCGCGTCTCCTCACACCTGTCCCTCTCGAGCCGCTCCTCTCCTACTCCAATGTCTCTCGCGGCGGGACGCGCGCACGATGCGCTCGCTCTCGCCAACTTCCTGGGCGGGCTCCCGTGTCGCGGGTGCGAGCGCAGAGCGCGGTCACGCCACCTCGAACCCCGTCTTGAGCGCGCTGGCCGCGGCGGTGTGAAACGCGTTCATTTACCCTGTTTACGTGGCTGCTGTGGTAACCACGGGACGCCGCGAACAGACCACAGTGACAAATATATATGCGAATGAGTGCGAAATTAATATTAATATCATGATATTAATAATTAATATTGACATGTTCCATGACATGTCAGGCGTCCTCTTTGACGAAAATGTTTGAGGAGCAACGTGTTTAATTCCCAAGAGGGGCTTCGCACTGACAGCTGTGATGGTGAAACACACCAGGGACAGCAGTGCGATCTGATGTGTACAAAGTGAAGAAAGACACTCGGCACACTGGTGACCCAACCATCCTGGGGCGTTAACCATCCCCAGTTGCCCCCCCACCCCTAGTCAGTGTGACACAGGGATCACTGGAGGCTCTGGAGTTGAACCCAGTGCCGCCCTGGGTGACACGATGGCACAGCAAGTAGCGCTGCTGTAAGTGCTGCGAGAGGAAATGGGTTTGATCCCCGCCCAGCCTGTGTGGAGTTTGCATGTTGTCCCCTTGTCTCGGTGGGTTTCCTTCAGGTGCTCTGGTTTCCTCCCACAGTCCGAAGACATGCTGTTCAGGTTCCCCCATAGTGTGTGAGTGACAGAGAGATTGAGTGTGTGTGTGTGTGTGTGTGTGTTCCACTGATGTATGGATGAGTGACCCAGTGTAAGTAGTGTATCTAGCAGTGTAAGTCACCTTGGGAAATAAGGTGTGTGGGCTCATAACACTATATAGTATCTGTTGGAAGTCACTTTGGAGAAAATGAAGTCATGTATGCTGAAACAGATTTCATGAAGCAGCTATGGGAGTAGAAGTTACCTGCTGCTGAACCTTTGAGGGGAAGATTAAACCCCAGCTCTTTAAACATGCATCCAGCTGTTTGTCCCCCTACATGTGCCAAACATTGGAAATCGGTCCTGTACGCACATCAGTGTAACAGTGCCTTGTGTGGGGTAGCTGGTAGTGTAATGTTTTGGACCCAAAGGTTGCGGTTCGAATCCTTCTTCCAGCTGTACTGAGCAATGTACTTACCCCAAACTGCTGTGAAATTACTCAGCTGTATAAATGGGTAAATAATGAGTTCAACATCGTAAGTCACTAAGGAGAAAGTGTCAGCTAAACACGTTAACGTGTGTCTGATTTATGAATCGGACGAATCAAATGCTATGATGGAGGATTCAGACCCCAAGAATCGCACCCCAGATGGCTGGAAGTGCCACGTGGCGCCAGAAACGTGTCCAGCGAAACCACAGTGACACTGATCAGGCCTCACCTCTTCTGACAGAAATACAGAAATCCTTTAGATCGGCACCGTCTAAAAGGGGCGTGTTGCACAGTCAAACTGTTTTGCATACCCGCTCTTCAGAGCACGTGTAAGTCATTTGTATTCTTGACATGCATTTGTTTTACAAAAGCCAGATCCTCGCTAGGTGGCAGCTGAGTTATTGCCATTGTTATGAATAAAGCAGCATGCACTCTGTTCAGGGAGCGTCGGCTCCGCTCCTCATCGTGATCCCCGCTGAGGGTCTGAACCGATGGTTTGCCATCCAACCGATGCACAATTTGACAACACGGTAGGCTATGCAAAATGTTGGTTCCTTCCGTCATGTGTCATATTCGGTGTTAATCCCAGCAAACTCCTCTCTGAACACCAAGGTTGCACCATACTGCATGTCAGTAATGAGGTGTGTAGCCTTGGTCTGAGCATACGACAGCTGAGACACTCTGGGACTGTTATTATCCATTATTTCGCTGTCTTTCTCAAGCATTCTCACATTTTTCTTAAAATATTGGGTTTGTTAACTAAGATACACTAATTTACCCATTTATGTAGTAGGGTCATTTTTACTGTATCAATTCAGGGCATGCACCTTGATCAAGGGACTACAATAGCAGGTAGGATTTAAACCTGCATCCTTTAACTGGAAGATAACAGCTCTAACCACTATGCCACCTGCTGCCCAGAAAGTCAGACTGAAACCAATCAACCAACCAATTTCAAAAACTGCTTGTCGCAGCGGGCTGGAGCTTATTCCGGACACACTGAGCACAAGGCTGAAGGTGGAGGGGGATGCACACCCGGGATGAGATTAAATGGGATTAATGAAACAAATTAACTTCTAAAACTGGTAGTGTAGTGGTTAGAGCTACTGCTTTTGGATCTAAAGGTTGCAGGTTTGAGCCTCATCTCCAGCTGTAGTACCAGTGAGTAAGGTACTTACCCTAAACTTGCTCTAGTAAAAATTACTCAGATGTATAAATGGGTAAATAATTGTAAGCTGTTTTGGAGAAAAGTGTCAGATGACTGAATAAATAGCTAAATTTGTCATAGTTTGCTATATTTGCCTGTTCCACAGGTGGCCACATGTAATGAAGTACAAAATGCAAGTGTTTCTTGACCTAAACATGACAACGACCACACCAGGCTTTCCCTCTCAGCACTCAGGCTTTCAGAAATTTGACTGTGACTCTGAAATGCGGACACTTTCCGGATGGACAGGAACAGGACAGCTTCGGGGAACTGGATTCCCAGAACGTCGGTCTCTCTAACCCTCTGTTAACTACCAAATCAAGGTGAGGCGAAACACCATCAGTTCCGCCTCCCCACCTTCTACTGTCTGCGTACCAACCTTTCCTGGGCTCTCATTGGCTGAGCTGTGACGACAGCATCCTACGCAAAGGGCTCCATCTAAGCTGTTATGCTCAACACATTTATGTGAGACGAGACTTTCCCGCACAACAGAAAGCGATCACACAAAAAAGTGTTGTAGTGTGAAGCGCACAACCCTCAGTCAAAGGATTGCTTTTTGCCTTTTCATGGTGCGCTGTGATCCAAGTTCAGAAGCATATATGGAAATGGTTCTTTAGTGCTGAGGCCAATAGAGATGAATATTGCATGTTCTAATCCCATTCTAACAGCTGGGCTTTAAATGTTGTGTCAACACCCGAATGAGTTCTCTTTGTGCCAGTAACTTGGGAAACGTGAATTTCATCAAACATGAGCTATGGGGTTGAGCAGCACTGGGGAATAGAGAGCCCCTTTTGGTGACCGTCCCACCGGATGTCCACACCGTTCTGCCAGCGGCTTCGGGGAGACAGAGGGCTCACGTCCAGCAGAACACTTGGACGGAGCTCTCTGTTTGGATGGGGACTAGAAGAAAGACAAGCAGCCATGATAAACCTCATGGCCAAGGCAAATAAAAAAAAAAAAAAAAACACTAACTGGAAGCGAAAGTGAGAACTGCAACAGAACAGTGTGCTTTTTTGGCTTTGGAAATAGAAAAAAAAAAAAAAAAGTTTATTGCACTATATTAGCTTCAGAGTGGAAAACACCAAAGACATGAGTCTGCATGTGGCATCATTTGCATTTATTTATTTAGACAATGTTTTTCTCCAAAGGGACATAAAATGCTTGTTTACTCACAGTGATTTACCCATTTATACAGCAGGTTAATTCTTACTGTACCAGTTGATCAAGAAAACAACAGCAGGAGGTGGGATTTAAATGCAAGGCGGCAGCTCTAACCACTACGCCCCCTGCTGTGCCCACACACAAACAATGGTTTGTTTTCCATCCAGAGTGTCCTCCACTGCATCATAAATCATGTTCATCAAAGTCTTTGAAGCAGGAGATTTAATCCCTAAGGGCGATGTAGACAGAGGGAGAGGAAGGACAGGCGAAGCTGGAGGGAAGTGCCGTGAGGGCAGCTATTGGCCGTGGACCAATCAGGTGAGAGACACAGGACTCCGTCACTGCAGTGCAGTAAAAATACTTCATCAATATGTCCCAATATTCCTCTGCACTGTTAACATGTTCACCTGAAATAAACCAAGTGCAGCAGGTAATGTAGCAGTTGAGCTGTCAGTGTGTGCCTGAAGGACCCAGGTCTGAATCCCATCTCCTACTGTAGTGCCCTTGATAAAGGTGCTTACCCTGAATTGATGATGTAAACATTACCCAGCTGTCTAAATAGGTAAATCAGTGTAAATACAGTAGCTTAGTGTAAAAACCTCATATTTTAGGTTACTTTAAAGAAAAGTGTCAGATAAATAAAAAACATAAAGGTAGAATCTGAATAGGTCCTTCTGAACAGGACCATTATTCTGGCTGCTAAATTAGCGTTTTGTAACGTAACTGGTCGTACGAGTTTTGCTCTCTCCCTCCACGAGGCTGTCCATTTCAGCGATCGCTTCGAAGGACTCACTGTATTCGTTACTAAAACGAAGACTGACCCCGCGGGCAGGAGACGCCGTGAAAGATCAGCAGAGGGGCCTTGATACCAGCTGTTCTGACATAGCGTGGCGTGGTGATCATCATCATGAAGAGATACCACAGCACAGGTCCCACGCCGTCATGTCACATCACCTTGTCACCTTCCCGCTCATGCACACTGCATGAACACTTTGGGGAGACACGGGAGGTGAAGAGGGGGACCCAACCGCTGAGAAACCAAAGTAACGGTGTATACACGAAATACAGGTGGTCCTCGACTTATGATGGTTCGAATTACGATGTTTTTGACTTTACCATGGCGAGCTGGCGATATACGTTCAGTAGAAACCGTACTTCAAATTCTGAATTTTGATTTTATCCCGGGCAAGCGATGTGCAGAGTGATATTCTCTCGCGATGCTGGGCAGCGGCAGCGGTCTGCATCTCCCAGTCTGTCACTTAAATGCATTTTCGACTTACGATGGGTTTCGCAGAACATAACCCCACCGTAAATTGGGGGCCACCTGTAAATGTTTGAAGCACTTAGAACCAACTGACGGGTGGGTAGATTTATGCACAACATGTGCGGGTAAATATTTCTAGCTTGAAAAGGATTGACTGCAGCAGCCAACAGAGGATAAAACAGATGCATCCCACTGATGGATCAGAAAAACCTTAACAAACCCCCTCTCCATGGAAAAGAATAAGTCGATTTTCCATGAATTTTTAAAAAATCTCTCCCTCAAATCTGTGTCACATTTATAATATGCAACAGGAGACAAGTTTTAGAAAAAAGTAAAAGGCCCAGCAGAGGGCGTAGTGGTTAGAGTCATCGCTTAGCACTGCAAGCACCTGGGTTGAAATCCTATCACCTACTAGTACCTCTATGAAGGTACCATAAAGTGATAAAGTAAAAACTACCGTGCTGTATAAATCGGTAAACCAGTGTAAACAGCTTAACGTTGCATTAGAGAGAAGTGTCAGATGAAAGAATAAATATCAGAAGAAATTAGTTGCTTTAGCACATAGCTTGTTTGGCCTGGATGTAGAATTCCCTCTAAATGACGCAGGACACATCGCGATGCCATCATTGCGCGTTATTTTTGTCCCTTGCTTTAAATAGAAGCGTTTTGATGTGGATTCCAGGCTTTCCGAAGCAGGGCCCGAGGGACACGTCGGCAAGCTGAGGAGGTGTCGTACCTGGCACCTTTCCGCTTCCCGTCTCTTTCTCGCTCCGGTCGACACTGGACCGCTTCCCACGGCGCAAAGTCCCTCTGGCAGCGTAGCCATCTGTGTGGGCTGGCGGCGGAGCGACACCACGAACGACACCTACACACACTGTCAACAGCTATACACTCGTGCAAACAATTATTCCCCAAGAAATTACAAATCATTTCACACCATCTTTTTCCCCCACTGGCTCACACTAATGCCACACTAGTACCACTAATGAAGTGAGGAGAAGATTTACAAACAGTATGTCACAAGCAGTACAGTAAGAGTGAGACAGGCTATCATTATTTACTTAGACTCACCAGCCACTTTATTAGGTACACCTTGCTAGTACCAGGTTGGACCCCCTTTTGCCTTCTTCTTATACCTGCACCCCTCCTGGGGCATAGGCAACCAACAAGGGCTTTCCAGGCGTCTCTGACTGAGATGCTTTGAATGTTCCTTGTTGGCGTTTCTGTAACTGACAAGGTTTTTATGGCATGGGGTAGCTAGCCCCATTCTCAACCCTCCTCCTTTCTCAGCCGGGCTTCGGACCGTCCATGGCGGAGTTCTTCTGCCTTCAGAACTGCCTTAATTCTTCATGGCATAGATTCAAGAAGGTGCTGAAAACATTCCTCAGAGATTTTGGTCCATATTGACATGATAGCATCACGTAGTTGCTGCAGATTTGTGGGCTGCACATCCATGATGCGAATCTCCCATTCCACCACATCCCAAAGGTGCTCTATTTGATTGAGATCTGGTGACTGTGGAGGCCATTTGAGTATAGTGAACTCATGGTCATGTTTAAGAAACCAGTTTGAGATGATTTGAGCTTTGTGACATGGCACGTTATCCTGCTGGAAGTAGCCATCAGAAGATGGGTACACTGTGGTCATAAAGGGATGGACATGGTCAGCAACAATACTCAGGTAGGCTGTGGCATTTAAACAATGCTCAACTGGTACTACGGGGCCCAAAGTGTGGCAAGAAAATCTCCCCGACACCATTACACCACCACCATCAGCCTGAACCATTGATACAAGACAGCATGGATCCATGCTTTCATGTTGTTTACGTCAAATTCTAACCCTACCATCTGAATGTCACAGCAGAAATCGAGACTCATCAGACCAGACAACGTTTTCCTGATCTTTTATTGTCCAGTTTTGGTGAGCCTGTGCAAATTGTAGCCTCAGTTTCCTGTTCTTAGCTGACAGGAGTGGCACCCAGTGTGGTCTTCTGCTGCTGTAGCCCATCTGCTTCAAGGTTCGACGTGTTGTGTGTTCGGAGATGCTCTTCTGTATACCTCGGTTGTAAGGAGTGGTTATTTGAGTTACTGTTGCCTTTCCATCAGCTCGAACCAGTCTGGACATTCTCCTCTGACCTCTGGCATCAACAAGGCATTTTTGCCCACAGAACTGCCGCTCACTGGATATTTTCTCTTTTTCTGATCATTCTCTGTAAACCCTAGAGATGGTTGTGCGTGAAAATCCTAGTAGATCAGAAGTTTCTGAAATACTCAGACCAGCCCATCTGACACCAACAACTATGCCATGTTCAAAGTCACTTAAATCACCTTTCTTCCCCATTCTGATGCTCAGTTTGAGCTTCAGCAGATCGTGTTGACCGTGTCTACATGCCTAAATGCACTGAGATGCTGCCATGTGACTGGCTAATTAGATATTTGCGTTAACGAGCAGTTGAACAGGTGTACCTAATAAAGTGACCTGTGAGTGTATATTGCCAACGCTTTTCACCGACAGAGACTTTAATTATCGATCTATAAGGCACGGTAATTTTTACTGTATCAGCTGTACCTTGATCAAGGCTACCATAGCAGGATCGGTAGTTCAAACCTGAATCCTTCAACTGCATGGTGCCAAATATCACATGGAAAAGGTTGCATAACACATTAAAACAGAATTAATCATAATTAATAAAGCAATTATTTATAAAATAAATTTTTAAAAAATGATTTTGTTCACTTACCATGTTACATGTGTGCGAGAAGTGGCCTAAGGAAGATGAAGGCTGTATGCCAGATTTAAGTACATGAATCATAGCAAAATTAAAACACAGCAGTGTAAAACACAGGATACAGTCACAAACACATGAATAGTCTGGGGCGACTCAACTCAGGAGTTGTGTCGCTTCGGAAGAAACTGTCTGATAAAAGAATAAATTTCAATGTAAGTAACTAAAAAAAGTGACAAGCAGCTCATTTCTTCAATTTAGCACATCTCCCGTATGAACAGATGAGTGCTGGTTCAAACCTAACACAGGGGTAAGACAACTAATTGTCAAAAGAGCACAAACGCCCCATAAAATGTCCTCTAAATATGAAAATTTGACCTCAAATGGCACTGCAATACGTTACAGCCTTTATTGCATTCTGCCACACGCCGAGGGTACGAGAACGTTATCAGGTATGTTCACTGTGCAATATGAATGACCGAAATGTGTCGCAGCAATAGCAAGCCATCTCTGGTCAAACTAACCACTGCATGAATCAATCAAGTGTTTGTTAAAATCCAAAATGCCCACAATGACTAGATGATACATCTTAGCTTCCCTGAAATCTGTGCCGAATATGTCATTAGTGTGAAGACATGGAACTGTTATTTTCTCTTGGACTGTGTGGCATGAGTGTCATCATGAGAGATGACAGCTATTGGAGGGGGGGTGGCTTACAGTAATTTGTGTTTAATGTGGTTTTTACCAAATGACCTTCAACAGCAGAAAGGAGAAACTGTCACTGATCACACTAGTAGGTTTGGCTATACCTTATAACGCCTACAATAGAAAATCATGGCAAATATTCTTAAAGGCATCAATATTTCATGCATGCTGTACATAAATAGCTAAATATAACAACTGTCATACTTTACAATTGTTATATTATTCTTTATCTGATTCCATTCTCCAAGGTGAGTTAGAGTATAAGATTTCTACACCAAACTACTTACAGTGATTCATCAGTTTATACAGCTACAACGTCGCTAGATGTGGAACAAGGAGTAATCACACACACACACACACACACACACACACACACACACACACACACACCGTCTGAAACTGCTTATCCCAAACAAGGTCGCAGTGAACCGGAGCCTAACACAGGGCATAAGGCTGGAGGGGGAGGGGACACACCCAGGACGGGACGCCCGTCCATCACAAGGCACCCCAAGCAGGACTCAAACCCCAGACCTGCCAGAGAGTGGGACCCAACCAAACCCGCTGCGCCACCGCACCCTCTACAAGGATTAATTATCTATTTAAATATATATAACTGTATTTAATATTTACCACACATGGAAAACCACTGGTGTGTGAGTGATCCTGTGCTATTCATCATATTACATTCTTGTCTTTCTATTTACAACTTGTCGTGTGAAGTTTGTACACCAAGTCAATTACTGATTTACTCATTTACACAACTGGGTCATTTTTACCGTATCGGTTCAGGGTATGTACCTCGATGAAGGTTACTACACCAAGAGGTGGGATTCAAAGCCCGGTTCTCTGATTGCAAGGTGATGACAGTAAGTGTTACACTATTTGTGCGTTAAGATATTTTTTCAGATGGAATCAACACACACGCACACACACACACATTTTCAGAACCGCTTGTCCCATACGGGGTCACGGGGAACATGTGAAAAACATTCCCATCTTAGGGAGACCCTGTGAAGGACACCTGCCCTCCCATCCTGCCCCAGAGCTCTGAAGACACTCAGTAACACAGAGCTAATAACCAGCCATCTGTCCTTGTTAAGAAATTAGCAGCACAGGTAAGAGGTGCAAGTGTGAACACGCAGCGGGTACGGGGGTGGGTACAGGGCCCTCTCTCCAGCTCCTTTGATCCTCACCTGCGTCACACACCATCTGCCCTTTGGCTCCAAGAGTCCCCCAGGATAAGATTAGATTGGGTTGCTTAAGGGTGCTGCTGGATCTGAGAAGAAACACCTCTCAGACTCAGGTTCGGGGCGGCCGGCTGTTCCAGCATGGATAAGACCATCGCTGCTCGTTCTCCAGCTACTATGGGAGAATGTCACCTTCAGTCATCACCTGGAGATCCCTGCCCCAAAGCAGTGTTTCCCATGATACCCACCAGTAGTTATTTTCATCATCATAACCATCACCATCTAGCTGATGATCTTGGTCCAAGGTGCCTTATTTGCATTCATTCGTCTGATGTTTTTCTCCAAAGAGACTTGCAAAGTTTAGTTACATACACTCATTTACCCATGGATACAGCAGGGAAATTTTTACTCTCTCATTTACAGTACTTTACTGTAACCGTGCTAAAGGGTACTACAACAACAGGAGGTGGGATTTGAACTTTTGTTCTTAGAGTCCAAAGGCCCAGTGGTTCTAACCACTATGCTACCTGCTACCTTGTAGTTAAAGACCATCTCAAGAGATGCCCTCTGTGACCTTGGCTCAACAGTTTACTGTTGGCTGAATTCTGCCTACAATTTCATGATTCCTTCCCAAAAAGTTTCCTCAAGGCTTGTCTAGTTGTCTTTATCGATATACAAAAGCTGTAGCAGTAAACTTCCTTTTCCACTCCCGCTTCTCTCCCCACCTTCACTGTAACCCCCTGCTGGGGAACAGCGGGAGATCGAGGTGCTGAAGGGAGAGAGAGACCAGAAATTACCGTCCTTCTCTCACCGGGGAGTCAGAGCGCCTCCTGTCTGTCACACAAGGACTGTGGAGGCACAAGCATCACCAGGCACCTCCACAATTCCGGATCCTGGCTGCAATACCCGGCGCGACCCTCCCGGTTGCAGTTAAAAGCCGCATTCCCGGCAGGTGACGCTCCGGGCACAGCCGCCAGGATGCGGTTCGCTTGGCTGAGAAGCCGAACTCGAGCACACAGAGGGCTTGAGGGATTCGCACACACTGTATTTATTACATAAAAGCACATCTGGAAACAAGGAAGACCAGCCTGCTGTACACCTACAGGCCAACAGTGACAGTCGTGCAGTTTCACATACAAAAACTGAAGAGCTGAATATCAAACAAGATTAAATGATACAAAAATAGATAATTTGTCAAGTGGTAAACGCTGTGTCCACTTTCAGTCCAGCAGCGTCCTCTGCACAGTTGCGTGGATTCACATGTGAAATCAATGGCGCTGGGGGTGGGGGGTTGGTGTGTGTGTGTGTGGGGGGGGGGTGCTACACCGTGGTCTCGTGCTTCCACAGACCCGTTTTGATGTTCCCGTTGCTCTCGGTGCCCAGCAGAGGGACGCTCTGCCCACCGGCTTTCACCACCCCACTCTCGGTGGCCAGGTTCAGTCCGTAGCTCTTGGAGGAGGCCTCAAGTTCTGTATTAACGGGATGCTTTACGCAGTCTTTCACCGTGGTGGGCAGGGCAGAAGAATGTGGCTCCGCCCACCCCACTGCTGCAGTCCTGCCTCTAGCTCCGCCCACAGTAAGGGTTCCACCTTTGTCCAGGTTGCAGCTGCGCCGAGGCAGCGAGGCACTGGCGTCACTGCTGTCCTGCTGATGCAGGCTCTGCTGTCGCTCACGGTATGCCATGTAGGCGGCCCGGCGGCTGCGGATGTGGCCGTTGTGGGCGTGGCGGCTGCGGGATGGGCCGCTCTGCACGCTGCCATCCACGCTGGTGGGCACGTCGTGCGCGTACTCGCGTAGCACCGCCAGGCGGCTGGCCCGGTGAGCCCGCGTCCGGCTCCGGTGGTGGTGGCGGACCGCGTGTCCGTTGGAGCGGAAGGGAACCTCCACCGGGGCTATGTGCATCTTGATGTCATTGTCCAGCGAGTGCTCTGTCAGGCTGTTGTCCAGTTGCACGGCAACGCCGTTGCTGGGGGTGGGGACATGGATGGCGAGGGGTTTGCACTGTGCTGCTTCCACCTGCAGATTGGTGAGCTTGCAGCCCTGAGAGGAGTTTTTAATGCTGGCGGTGCTCTTATTAGTGCAGGAGGACTCAGCGCTGCTATTGGGACACTTTGGCGTCTCCCCATTTCGGGCACTGGAACCAGCAGGGGTGCCGTTGACTTGCACGGCATAGTCCCGCCTCGCAACGCAGCAGGCCGCCGCCCACTGGTGCCGCACATCCTCCCTGTTGATGCAGTGGTGCGCAGCAAGGAAAGCACCGAGCGCCAGCGCCACCAGCCCAAAGAAGCAGGAGAAGAGCAGGTCCAGAGGGCGGTCCTGGGAGACAGCGAGTGCTGCCGATGACCAGAGCCCCACGAAGAGCAGCAGCGACAGGGCCACGCCCAGCAGCTGTGCTGCGAACGTGTGCTCGTTCTCCAGGGCCAACTGCGATGGGGCCAGAAGGTTTCCCTGGGACATGGAGGCGGAGTCCAGGGCAGCACCGTCATCGTGCTCGCTGCCACCCGCTAATCGCTGTTGCTCCTCGGCCGGCTCCTTTAGCTCGTAGCGGCGCTCCGGGTGTCTGCGTAGCTGCACCAGGATGCTGAGGAAGTACAGGCAGTCCACCAGGACGATGAAGCCCGCTGGTCCATAGAAGGCACCCAGACTGGGCTCCCACGCCATCCAGCAGCTGCCAAAGAGAGAAAGGGAAGCAAAATTGCAGAGAGCAGTCAGCCACCTGACACTGGGAGGTGACGGTGGCTAATACTGTGGCACAGACTCCAGTTTCTGTAGTCACTTCCTGCTGTTTTCAGACTACAAAGGTACTGCTCTCCTCTCATCTTCTTACAGCGGTGGAGTGGTAAGAAGACAGATGTGACTCATAACACTTCAGCAGATGTTTACAGAACGGGTATGTTTAACAGCAATCCCCAAGGCAAATCTGAGGCTACGGTGAAGCAGATCTTGCCGAAATCCAGAAAGTCAAACTGTGATTATCACGCTTCCTATTAGCTCAAATCTCTTTGGGAAAAGGTGACATTCCTTAAATACATAATGAGATTAAAATGGATAACTAACAAGTGCCCAGATGATTGAAAATAAAATTCGCCCTTTTAAATCCCTAAACCTCTGGAGTCCTTACGAAAGGTCCAGCGGAACTTAATTATGATACTTTCTAATCTAACCGTCATTAAAAGTCACCTTGGAAGTGATACAGAATCTACACACACACACACACACACACACACACACACACACACACACAGTCCGAAATCGCTCGTCCCAAGCGGGGTCACAGTGAACCGGAGCCTAACCCAGCAACACAGGGCGCAAGGCTGGAGAGGGAGGGGACACACCCAGGACAGGACGCCAGTTCGTCGCATGGTACCCCAAGCAGGACTCGAACCCCAGACCTGCCAGAGAACAGGCCCCGGCAAAACCCAATTCGCTACTGCACCCCCCACAGAGAAACCAGCGGCACGGTAAGTCTGGGGTTTCCATTCTGAGGGTTACTCTGCCCAACCATGCGCTTTCTTTTCCTGGCAGCAACATTAATTAAACTCAGAAGAGTTGAGAGCCGTGGCTCGAGAAGCACCGGCTGCCGGCACGCAGGCGAAACAGCTGTCACTGCCGAAGGAGGAAACTTCCAAACGAGGCACCACACAGTGCTGAGCTGCAAGCTATAAATAGCTGCTGGTAATGAGGCACAAAAGACTTCTGGAGACCAAGTGTCCAGGATATACAGTGTGTCCTCTGCCTATACGAGATGATCAGACTGGAGATGAGAAAAGGGCTCACTGTGTTTGACTGCTGTGTCCAGTGGTGGGTCTTAGTGGGAAATGTTACGCATCGCAAGAGGAATCCATCTCAGGGAGATGACTTACTAGGGTGCGTTGGCTCGACTTCCGTAGTTCTTGATGTTGGCGGCGGCGGTTATGCCACAGACGATGGTGGGAATCCCTCCACCAATCAGGTAGAACCTGAAGAGCAGGACAAGACAGTCGGGCCGTCAAATGTGAACAAGATGCCCAGATCAATGTTTCAGCTGAGCTTCAGCTGTACGGAACGCCAAGCGCTGCAGCTGCTCCTAGTCGTATCAAACAGGCCGTTGAGTTCTGACGGGAGACTTGCAGTAAATTTGCGCGGGCGGAGCAGCCGATGGTATGGCGACAGCACCCCCTGCACCCACATACAGCCTTGGAGATCAGCGCGCTCCGACAGCAGTCAGCATGTGACATGTTGGTGTGTTAAACATGAACGTCAAATAGACCCGCCTTTGCAATGTTCACTGGGTTAATTTTGCTCAAATCACAAAAACAGTCCGCAAACACATCCGCATCTTTGCACTGTAACGAACTTACTACCCCCACCGATGTTAAATTAAATTGGTGGAATAGCAGTAGATTGTCGATGTCAATGTTTTTTGGTCTTTCCTATAAAAATACAAGGACTAAACTACAAATAGTGTCCGTCAGCAGGAAAAAGAAAATCAGATAGCACACAATAAAGTGCGCGAAAGTACAGGATGAAAACACCCAGCAGCTACTTTTCCGCCACCTAGTGGCCAGACATACACTTGCACTCAAATATGCTCCGCTGTTGCTTTCGAAATGTTCAACTTTACTAAAGCAACTTTCAAGGCGGGTAGGCAAATTTACTTTTAGACCACTGAACCATAACCACCTCTATTTCATGTTTGCCAAAAAAAAAAAAAAAAATCAAAATCAAACCGCTTCAAATCACTAAACTGTGTTTGTGTTGCTGATAGTGATTTTTTACATTTGTATTAGGTCTACTCTAGTGCCATATCTGTGCACAGTAACTCTGCATATGATCCGTACCTCCAAGAACAAAGAGCAAAACAACTTGAGAAACTGAAAATACAGGCATGATGACTGCAGTGCATCATGGGAAATGCAGTCCTACCTCAGCATGGGTCTGGGAGCAGGTGGCGGCTCATCCAGCTCTTCGTAGCGCTTTGCCTTGCGGGTCACTTGCTTGTAGATGTTGCGAGCGGTTACCCCCACCCAAAGGACTGTGGCAAGGGTGGCGTAGTGCAGAATGATCCCCACCTGCACCGATGCACCAGTTTTACAGTGAAAAACAATGAGAAAACAGGCTTATCTACTGACGAGTGTTTGTGTGTGTCTATATGAACGGTTATCGGTCTTACAGCTTGGCACACGCTCGCTTGCCGTGTTTGGTTGATGCCCCCGATGAAGACTCCACACGCAAGGAGCATATGAAGACAGAGGTTGAGCAGCATGTGCCAGCCTTTGCGACTGATCCGAATGCTCCTGTTAACACATGGAGAATGTGCCGCTGTTACGTTAAAGACCAAGGATTCAGAGTTTGGTTTACTTTGGTTCACTCATCCATCACCGCAACACTCATGTTAACACACTATTAGCAGCAGACACAGCGGTCATTTCTCAGGCACTCAAGTCAAGTGAAACCCCCATAATGATCCACACTGATCCTAATTTATTTTCACAAGAGCTCGCTAAAGTGTTCCCATGAATCTCCCCTCCTCAACTCTCTCCACTGGCGTCTTGTGGCTGTCTGCATGGTTACAGCCTACAGCATGGCCAAAGGACCCTCACCTTGATACCTGATCACTCCCTGCAGCCCAGTAAGTTCTCCAGCTCTGGCTGCTTCCTAGTGCCACTCACAAGGTGTTGAAAATTAAAGGCGCATGAGATCTCAGTTTTGGCAGTAAACTGGTAGAATAAAGTCAATCTGTTCCTCAGACCTGCTGAATCCCTCCTAGTGATTAAGAAGAATCTCAAACCCATCTATTCAGAGCCACTTTTCTCCTGATCGTCTGACAACTACATAAATGAGTCTAACACTATCTGCTATGATTATCTACGTATTTGATATTTGAACGTCACATCTATAGGCAGCTACTTGAGGGATGATAACCAGCATCATTGTGGTATCAGACAGGTGAACTGTGGGGTCAGTAATTGTGTGTCTGTGTTCAAAGCTCTTCCTGTGTTGTTGATGTACTTTGGTTTCCTCTGAGTTGGGGCCGATCGCAAAAATCATCTGACAAATGAATAAATGTAAATTTAATACATGAACCACCTTTCACAAGCTGTCGATCACAAGATCTGATCCATGGGTTGCTTTTGGGGCAGAGCCAAGAGGAATCCAAAGGTCATTTGACACTGACGTAGAGGGTGAAGACGCAGCCTAGCTTACCTGTGGAGGCAGACGTAGCTGATGATGACGGCCAGCAAGCAGAGCTCAAGGGCGATGGCCGTCGCGTAGACGACGGGGTGGAGCAGCTCAACATTAGACGAGAAGAACTCGGCACCGTTCAGGTCCTGCTAGAGAACGTGAGACCGTGTTGACGTTACGCATACAGGTGTGGATGACCTTGACATGTGGATGGACAGACAAGTGGTTTGACTCCTCACCACAAGCACGGCGTAGTTGTTGAGCGAATTGCAGGAGATGGTGGTGAAGTTATCATCGGACCTCAGCACTCGGCAGCCATCTGACTGCCAACCGCCCTGACCCCCCAGAAGGCTGAAGTTCCAGTAGACGGCCAGAGCATCTGAACCAAGGGTGCGGCGTCGCAACGTGGCATTCACGGGGCGCCTCAGACCTCTTAGTGGAAGGCCGTCTGTAGCAAAAGAACTTTCTTGTCAGCCAGCAACTTCCCTCAAGCCAACACGTGAGCCGCTGTGGTGGTCTAAGTGTCAGAAGGTGGCCGGTTCTAATCCCAGAATGCACCCGGTGCTCTGATCTCTTGTTCCGAGACCCACCTATCTTGGTAAGGATAACGGGAGTGGCCACGCTCCTGCGCTTGCCCCCCTCGGACAGCAGGCTCCAGTTGCCCGTGGAAGGGAACAGCTTGCCGTTGCGGAAGGCCAGCAGATGCAGCTTGTAGACAGTGTCCTCCGGGGAGCTTCCTGGGTTGGGCTCCTGTGAGGAGAAGAGCGAGGGTGGAAGCTGGAGTGAAGCTTCGACTACCGTGTTCTGGGGAAAAAGAGAGACAGAAACATCACAGATGAAACCAGCCACATTCACACAATAGTATTATTGTTGTTGTTATTACTGTTAATATTGTTATTATCATCATCAAAGTTCACCCTCATGCTGATGACCTCTGCTGATCAGATACTGGAATAACTTGATATTTCAGTACATAATTATTTTTACATCAGTACTTGACTTTTTTTGTTATTATTTTCCAGATTTAAAAAAAAAAAAAAAAAAAAAAAATCAAAACAAGAAACTGGAATAGAAATTGTTCAAAAGAAATAATTTAAACGCTGCAAGTGGTTTTCAACCATACGACTCTCCATACATAACATAAACTTGATTGAACTGAAAGGAATTTTATTACACCAGCCACTTCCCTTTTACTAAGATCATCGTGTCTTATTTTGACGTTATGCTGTTTTGTTAAAGTAAAACATTTTACTTACATACAAGATTACAGGTGACCCTAACATCAAAATGATTTTCTTTTTTTTTTTTTAAAATCATGTATATGATACACTGGAATGACCAATCAGTTGCATGACCGGACCCCCCCGCTCACATTAGTCCTGTCACACAATGACAAACTGGTGGTATTATTATTATTATTATTATTATTATTATTATTATAACTGAGGGCGGCATGGTGGCACAGCAGGTAGCGCTGTCACCTCACAGCACCAGGGTTGTTGGAACGTAGGTTCCAATTTGGCTCGGTCTGTGTGAAGTTTCTTGTTCTCCCCATATCTACATGAGTTTCCTCCAGGTGCTGCAGTAATGTGTGAATGGGTGAGCGAGTGCGTGTACGTATGGCTACCCTGCGACAGACTGGCGTCCCACCCGGGGCGCGCCCGGCTTTGGCACTGCACTCAGTGATTACAAGATAGACTCCGCACGATCTCGACTCTGACCGGGACAAGCAGTTAATGAAAATGGATGGATATTACTATTGATTAGAAGATGCTTTCACTTGCAACATTCAGTTGTACGAAACAGCTGTACTAAACAATCTCAGCTCAAACTGTTCAATGGCAGAGCAACTTATTTGCTCTCAGCACAGACTTGCAGAACTGTGACTCTGTCCAGTGAACTCGATACTAGATGTGTTGCGCCTGTAAACGCGCAGTGAGCGGATACGGACCAGAGAGCTCTGCTTTTTAACTCGAAATGCGCTCGATGGGTGCGGACGCACTTTGATTGAGGAGAGGGTGCTTGTCACGTTGCACTTGAAGCTCAGCTGCCGGTCCAGCGTGATGTCGGTGTCGCGGCCACTCAGCTCCCTGATGGATGTGCGCTCGGGACTCAGCTTCTGGAACAATGTGCAGGTCATGCCATTGAAGGTGTTGGCCTTGATGGCATGGGCCTCCAGGGCGATGTTGGGAGATGTCTGCGAGGAGAAGCGTCCATTAGGAATCAGCAGCATCACGGCATGTTAATGGTAATGTTCGGCTTGTCGGGGACAGTGGCGGTTCAGGAGGAGACTGACCGTGGAGTAGACCTGGGAGCCGGAGGCCAGGCGGTGGCTCACGATCCTCTGTAGACACTCGACGATACGGGAGCAAGCTCTGGCCTCACGCTGGGCCAACCACAGTACACGCTCATCTGCCAACATGAGGTTGCTCGCGATGTCCACCATCACATCGCCCAGCTGCAGGAAGAGTTGCCATGGTTACAGACACACACATACACACACAGCCATAGTTGCCTACATGCTCCTTCATTACATTATCCAGTTCCACCTCACCTCCCTGTATTTCTCTGCAAACTTCCCGAACTTCTCGATCATCTGCGCCACAAAGATGACGTCCATCTTGTCTGAGAAGTTTGCAGCCTCCACGGTGTAGACCAGCAGCTGCCGGGCCGTGGTGACTGCGTTGGTCAGGTTCAGAGGCATCTACAAAGAAAGAGGCGCTCAAGGCTGAGGACAGGTATATATGTGAACAGATGGTTGAAGGACCAGAATTCCAGTTCAACGTAGGACTCGCACCAAACCTGTGGAATAAGACGCCCTACTGGTTCTGGATGTAAAACCATGTACTCAACTTCCCGAACACACAGAGCATTCTTAGCCAGTACTAGAACTCTAGGCTCTTACAAAACAGCCTGTTCTTTTTCTATGAATTATTATTATTGTTCTTGTTGTTATTATTATTATTTCTGACCTTTTCCTCCAGAGTGACTTACGCTGATTTATTTTTACAGCAGGGTAACTTTTGCTGTATTTTACTGCATCAATTCTGGGTAAGTACCTTGATCAAGGATACTACAATAGGTAGTAGGATTCAATCCCTGGCCTTTGAGTTGCAAGACAACACCTCAAACCACCACGCCACCTGCTGATCCTGGTCCTGTTAGTAACTGTTATACTTATTGACATTTATTAGTTTAACTGATGCTTTTTTCAAAAGCAACTTACAATGTTAAGCTATTTACATTTACCCATTTATGCAAATGGTTAATTTTACTAGGGCAATTTTTAGGGTAAGTACTTTGCTCAAGGGTACTACAACTGGAAATGTGATTAGAACCTGTGATTTTCGGGGCCAAAGGCAGCAGTTCTAACCATTACGCTACCAGCTGCCCCTTTTCTGTGTAATATAATGGAACATAAATTAATACATAATCAAACATCAAATAAATGTATACATATATATTATATAAGTAACGATAAAAAAAAAGTTTATATATAGTGCTGTGTGTGTTTACCAGAGGGGGAATGTGTGTGTGTGTCTTTACCTGATTGATAATGTGGAGCACGCGAGTGACGTCCTTCTGGTACTGGCAGCGGGAGTAGTCCTCCTCTGCCCAGAAGCCGGCCGGGTCACAGCGGCGCCACGCGCGCCGCTCCTCCGCTGAGGAGCCAGAGTATAGGCCGGTGCCAGAGGCCAGGCGGTGACATGGCAGGTGCATGGTGAGCCCAGCCAGGGTACGAGGCCACCTGTGTGGAAAGGAGGAGGGCCATAATTAAGGACTCAACAGACAGTGAAGCATCCAGGATCTTATAACCTGGATGTTGCTGGTTCAGTCTCCAATCCCTAATCCTGTTGTACTAACTAACCCTAAGCAAGGTACTTGCCCTGAAATGCTACAGTAAGAACACACTGATATATGGATTGATCAAATACTGTAAAATACTTCTGTCAAAATTACCAGATAAGAAACAAAGGAACAACTTCAGTAGTCCATTGGGGTTACCTTCATTTAAAGGATATATGTTTGGATAGTAATATGTTCAATATTACTGAATATATTGAGGACAGCCGGTAGCACAGTGGTTAGAGCTGCAGCCTATAGATCCAAAGGTTGAAGATTTGAGTCTTACCTCTAGCTGTAGTAACCTTGAGCAAAGCACTTACCCTAAACTGCTGCAGTAAAATTATCCAGCTGTATAATTGATAAATAACTGCAAGTAGCTTAACGCTGAAAGTTGCTAAGCTAATTTCTTATTCACTTTCACTCTCTTTATAACTCAGAACTCAGAATCCATTACACTGAATCTCCTGTACTGTAACATTACAAATCAATTAAGAAATTAAAGACAGTAAATTGGGATGTAGCATCTGGGGGAAAAAAAAAAAAAAAAAAACTTTTAATGATAGTGAGTCATTTACTAGCTAGCTGGCACTAACATCTGGTTTTAACACTGGGGCACAAAGGGCAGAATGAATATTAATAAGACAAGGAAAGAATCCAAGTTACTGAAGAATATTTGGGAGTGAAAGGAGTCTTGAGATGCTATGGGGGGATTTCAGTGCACTGCTTGCTCAGCTAAAGGTGTCTATTCAATTCACTTTCTCTTTTCAAATCAGAAGGTGGGATTAGAACCTAGTACCCGAGAGGCTGGCTGAGCTGGCTTCCAGAAGCAGCATCTCTGCTTCCTTTGTGGCGCCTTCTGTTAACCCGCTCGGACCAGAAACTCACTGGGAGAAGGGGTAAGACACTAAGAAACGCGCTGCCACCAGGGGGTGCCGGGAACAGCTCACTCAGACTGACCCCCCACCGTGAACATATGAGACCCCCCGCTGATCAGGGCCACCCCCTCCCCACGAGAGTCTTTACTACAGCACATCTGGAACAGCAGCTTATAAAGTCAAAAACAAAACCTCACACTTTCACCTTGTCACTGGAGACCTGCCCCCTCACCTGAACTCCCCCTTGTTATTGGAGACCCGCTCCGGTGGACAGTACTTGGCAGCGCTCTCCAGCACCAAGATGGGCACAACGAGGGTATTGTTCCCACGGCTCGTCCTCACGCGGCACTCCCAGTTCCCCGTGGAGCTTGGCTGGATGTTGGAGATGGTCAACGCACTGCGGGAAGTAGTGAAGAGAACGTGTGGTCAGCATGAGGAAGACTGTACACTAACTAACACACACACCACTATAATGTGAACACACAGCAATGGAAGGGCTCTTCAGAGCTGTATTCGAAACAGCACAGTGATGCTACCTGGCAACAAGCGAGCAGTTCTGCACCACTTTCCTCTCGATGAAGATGCCCATGGAGGCGTTGGGCTCCACCACCCTGCCATCCTGGTACCACAGAACCTGCATGTCCTCATCTACATAAGAGGCCAGGCACCGAAAAGGCAGGCTGTCACCCCGGAAGACGATCTGCCGCTGAGATGGGGTCACCTGGAATGATGGCAGCTCCAGGGGGGCATCTGCCAGTCAGGGGTCAGACACAAGATCTGAGTAGCAAAGATCCACAGACTTTTGCTAAAAGAGCACAGTCCCAGTCACTCTGTGCCCCGTGATGTACTGTGTCTCAGGCAGCAATAGACTGGAGTCAGAAGTAAACCTCAGTACTGTGATTAAGGATTTATGGTTCCTGAAAACCTGCCCGAAGATCCCACAGCGATTCGGTTTGGACCTTCACACTCAAGTGGAGTTAAAAGAGTCTGTCAACAAAATTTGCTCAATTGCACTTTGAGCATCACTTCTCGAAGCATCTTATTAAAGAACTGTTGACCTTTATTTGATTACGCAAGAACAAGGCATTGAAACCCACAGTTGTCATCTTTTTACCACAGTTGAACCGGCAGAGTAGAAACTGAAAGAATGAGCTGTACCGCAGGTAAGGAGTTCAGGCTTCAGAGAGGTGATGAGCTGACCCTGCAGGGAACGCGGGTACGAGCAGCGGGTGTTTCGCACCCCTATACTACGCCCCTTCAGCCAGCGCAGCAGCCAGCGTAGATTGCAGTCGCACAGCAGGTATGGCGACTCAAACTCCCTGGGGATAGAGGAGGATGAGGTGAGTGCTAGACAAGCCCTCGCAGAACCACTCCCGTGAAGGACCAAAGAGGATATGCTCCCACCTAAGGCACTCCCCTAACAGTTCGGCCTGGACACACCCCCCGCATATAGCCACTTCCCCTAGTGGTCAGGACTGGATATGCCTACACACTCCACCAGTCCCCTGCTAGATTAAACAAGATACCCCACAAAATCTAGCTAATCACCTACTGCCAGACCAAGCCATACACACCTGCACACATCCAGTCCCCCTAACGGTCAGGCCTGGACACACACACGGACTCTACTTACAAAGTCTTCAGTGAAACGAGACTATCGAAGGTCCCTTGTGCCAAAGAAGAGAATATGTTCCCTGAAAGGTACCTGAAACAAATGCACCGAGTCACGGATATGAAAGTACTCAGAGCAGACGGTTCATTTCAGAATGATGCCACTTGGGTCAAATCAAAACCCCTGACCTCACTGAACCCGGAGCAGGGTGGAGATCGAAATGGAGAGGACAACTACTCACAGCCTGGTGAGACTCGGGAGGCCTTTAAACACGTCCTCTGTCAGGCAGCCAATTCGATTATTGGACAGGTCTCTGCAAAAACAGGCATGCGCGCGCGCACACACACACACACACACACACACACCCACCCAAAACACACGCACATGTACACAGGGATCAGAGCTCATCATTAACCGAAATCCACCTATCCAAACACCATTATGGATGCGCTACGTAACATGTTGTCAAGATAGGAAAAGATATTACACACAGCTAAAGATTACACATAACCACTGTTTCCATTTTTCATTCCTTCAAATTGCCTTTTGGAACAATTTTGGTTGGAGTCGTGCAAAAGCGTAAAAGCTGCCAGTGACTATTCCCACTGTGCTGCCCTGGGGCTTCATGGTTGAGCTTAATATGATTATTTATGTCAAGCTGATGAAAGCCATTATCTCCCTTCACACACCTCAGATTCAGACAAACTTGTCTAGCTGGAGCCGTGCTTGAGGTGAGAGACATGATTAGTATTATTTGTTCATCTATATGTCACTTTTTTCCAAGGTGACTGATAATGCGAGGTTTGTACACTGAGCTACTTTCACTGATTTACCCATTTATACAGCAAGATAATTTTGACTGTTTTTCTCTTGATGAAGAATTCTACATTGGGAGGTGGGATTCAGATCCGATTCTTTTGATTGGAGGGTGACAGCTCTAACCGCCACACCACCTGCTGCTTCTATAAATGCCAGCATGACTGAGACAGGAACATTGACTTCAGTTCCTTACCAAAAGAGATTCAAGAACCTGGCCCCGGAGCCCAGAAGATGAGCTGCATCCCTGCGATGTGAAACGACCACCCCCCCACGTGCTCCTTCATCCAGTTGAGGAGTGCCTGGAGCCACGAGGTGCGATACGTCTGCGATCTGGGCTCGCTGGTGCCCCCACCCGTCTGGCCGTCCCCCAGAGGCGTACATTATGCTGGATTATGCTGCCTAGAGTCCTCGGTGCCGGGTGGAGCAAAGGAAAGGAGCAGGGCGTTCCCCAGGTGCCACGCTGCCAGCAGTTTGAGGGTTTGGTCGGAGCCAAAGTGCCAGGTGAGGATTTGGGCAGAACCCACCCCGGATAGCGCCATAGGTGGGATCAAGTGGGATAAAGTCAGAGGTGAAAGTACAGGGTGTGTCCTAGACAGAAAGGGTCCTGATAATGAACTTCAGAACACAGCAAATAAAAGAATAGCAGGGGGTTATACAGACACACATAGATCCTTTGTTAGGGTTTCTGCAACTAAACTGGTTGGACAGGGGCCTCTTCACCCGCTTCAAATATTAATGAGGTATTTCACATAGTCATGGTGCAGAGGCTCCATTACATCCAGTAGTTGCAGCTGCCACCTTATAGCCAAACAAACTGGCTTCGAATCCCACCTCTTGCTGTAGTACCCTTAATCAAGGTACTTAACCTGAATTGACGCAGTAAAAATTACTCAGCTGTATAAATAGGTAAAGGGAATGTGGTGGTACAGCAGGTAAAGCTGGTGCCTCACAGCTCCTGGGCTGCTCAGTGGGTGTGTAGTTCAAGTCCTGCTCAGGGTGCATAGAATTTACATGTTTCTCTCATCCAACGTCGTACCCGGGAGTCGTGGACGTCGGGAGCGGAAATGAGGGATTGCGGAGAACGAGAGACTAGGAAGGACAGCTAGGTTGCTGTGGGTTCACTCGAGTGCTGGAGAGACGGGTTTTTCAAATGAGATTCCGCAACCAGGGTGTGCAGGTGCGGCTTCTTTATGCCCCGCTGCTCTGATTTCGGGTGTGGCTGTTCAGGGCGAGGTTGTGGGCGTGACAGTCCGACTGAAAAGAAGGAAGTCTTTGTCCTACCTCGGGGCTCACGCGCTCTGCCCACAGGCCGATGAACCGCTGTAGACGTACAATGTTTTGATGCGCGTCACAAAGCAGCGCCTGTTTGTTCTTACAAAACATTTTATGCGACTTGAATTTTTTATATAGTAGGCTTTACGGGGGGGGGGGGGTGGTTCGTCAGTATGAGTTGTGTACAAGTCGGACAATCGCAATGTTATTCTAAGTCACTCGGTGTCTTCTCAAATCTCAGACTGAGACAGACAGAACCACAGACAGCGAGGTGCCTTAGGCGACTGACAGTGCAGACACCTCCCACAAGTCCTCTGTTAACCAGAAGCAAACTTGATGGACATGTGTAAAGACACCTGATGATCAGCAGGCAGTGTACCGGTTAGAGCTGTTACCCTCCAGTTATAAGTTCGGGGTTTAGATCTGTCTCTGCTGTAGTAGCCTTGACCAAAGTACTTACGTTGAATGATACAGTAAAAACTGCCTTGCTGCATTGAATGGCTTAATGTACAAACCTCAAATTGTAAGTCCCCTGGGCGAAAGGTGAAGAACAAATAATGATAACAAAACAATAGAAAATAAATATTTTGAAATGACCCAGTAGTTTGAGTGAGCAGCATGAAATGTGTATAAACGGAAGCCAGTTGCACTCGTCACTATGACCGAACACAAAGATGACTGAGCAGACTTTACAGCTGTACTCACAGTCTTTTGAGGGCTGTCAGTCCCAGGAATGCCCCAGGCTCGATGTGGCTGATTATGTTGTTCCGGATGTCTCTGTCAACCAGAAACAGAACAGGTCGTGATCGGTTCCTAGGGTCGGACCACACAGTCGCGGTTAGTGTCAAACTCTGATCCTGCATGTCAAACACCGAATGCCATCAAATTGCAAAAGTGCCCGATGAGGAACAGAAGCGTGTGTCACCAAAGAAATGCTTGCTCATCAGTTTCTGCTTCATTTCCAACTCCAAAACCATGTGTGGTTACATCACCTTCACAAAAGCTTCCATCCAAACTGTTTTTCACAATGTTTTTGAAGTTTATGAAGCCACATAGCTCACAGTCAGCGTGGTCAACCCCCCCCTCGAGCCACTCAACGGCAATGTGGTCAGCACTAATGGCCATCAGGAACCACTGGGAAGGAGATGCCGATTTATGCCATTCTAACTTCCCAATTATCAAATAAGCAAATACAACTTTACAACTGTAATTTACACCACTAAAATTATCAGACTTACACTGCCAAAGGGATCAGCAGGTAGCATCGTGGGCAGGGTTGTTGCCTTTTCAGGGGCAACAGATGGCATAGTAGTTAGACCTGTCGCCTTGCACTTCCACCTCTTGCTGTAGCCTTTGATCAAGGTACTGTGGTGAGTGTTTATGTTTTTGTCAGGTGTATAAACCTTTTTTCCAGTGACAGGTGCCAGCTGAACGTGAAGCACATGAAAAGATGTTAGGAAATTGAACTAACATTGGCTTTCACAGGAACACCTCCAAAATCAGACTCTTGCTGCATACCCGTCCCTCGACCATCTCATATGGCTGCACACAAATACCTTCAGACTTCACTGAAGGGTTGGAGGAAGCAGAACTAGTTAGATTTACAATTTTTTTCTGCATTCAACCTGTAGGGTGATTGCTGGACTGACTGAACAGTATACATAAAGGTGGCTACGAAAGCAGCATTTCCAGACAGCCCACTGTTTTTCCCAGATGGAGGCAACTGACAACTCCACGCATTCTGGATTGGAGCCACATCCTCGCGATGGGGTTGGATGTCAACGATAACCGTGAATTTCATATTCTTGTGAAAGGATGTTGAGGTGTTTCAGCTAGACAAAACTGTCTTATTTCTACAGCCAGAGTGCAGTTGGCAGGACAGAGTTCACCGAGATGGAAACTGTCCTCTTGGCCGCCAGTTGACATCCTGCAAGCCTCTCTAAGGCCATTCATTTAGAACGCAGCAGGGTCAGGAGTGCCTTGGATGGAGGGAAGACCTCAGCGTGCAGGGACGAAAGAGGGAAGGACATAGCATGGCTCTGGCAGGCTGGTTACTAGGACAACACAGCCTGTCCCCCTTCTCCTGTGATGGTACAACAGAATGCCCCTATGAAGCTGACAAGGAGCTGGGAACATGTCAGTAGATTGGCCCCAGCAATGCTCCCCAACTTGAGGGCAATAACCCCACCTCCACTCCAACGAGTGACCACTTTGATCCTACCCGCACTCCATGTGCATAAGCAATAATCCCACAACAGTGTCACCGTTGAAAATCCCAGTGCATCTCAGGCCCTCACGAACATTATAATAATCAAAGATCCTGAGCTGAATTAAACTACATTCAAAAGAGCATGCTGCCCCCTTATCGGCGACCTGTGCCAGACACACCCCAATACACTCCTAAGCCCCCAAGTGAGTCTGACAGAGGTGAAAGATGACCCATAAAGGGGCCAATGCCACATGAACTGCCTGTCTGGGTGGATCCCAGTGATTCCGTTATGACCCCATTTTGGGCAAACCATCAGCAAATCGCGCGCACACCCCGCGGCCCCCAGGACCAATCTGCTGTCCTCCGAAACACAAGACCTGAGAAAACGGCACGGAAAGTACGCGTGGAAAATTCCACTTTGATGCAGTCATATATTACTCCAGTCCCTCAAAAAGCGGGCTTTTAACGGTCAAGTTATTCAATCCGCATGAAGTAATTTTAAAGCAGTAAATCGAGACCCCCTCCCACACAAACACACACACAAACATAAAGGACAAAAGCATTTACTTTAATTCCTTGAGGAAACATAACCAGTAAATTCTTAAGAACTCTAGCAAGACTTATCACTCAACGGCAGGAACCATAACTCCTACGTACAATTTGAGCAATACCGCTTGTGTATATTTTTGATGCTTTAGATAGTACCACTGGGTGCTTTACAGCTTTACTGTACAGTATACTTGTAATTTCAGGAAAGTTTCCTCTGTGGGAGATGCCAAAACTCAAGGCTAGACAGCAGGAAGCGGTCGTTGACCTGGGGTTCAAACCCAGCTAGGACGAACGCATATAATTTTGAAAGACCGTGACCTACACGTGCATGTGTGAGCATGAGCCGCAACCCCCACCCCACAACACACACACACATCATTTCACCGTAAGATCGCGGCACAGATTTCCGTTGGAGGAATGAGATCCAAACAGGAAGAAGACACACTTACAGTCGTTCCAGCATTGAGAGACCAGCAAAAGAGCCGTTCTTCAGTTCCTCGATTTTGTTGTTGCTTAAAATCCTGTTGGGAAAAAATAACAATATGATATGAGAGTCAATTTCTCAACATCATACATGATACTGTTTGGCCAATTGGCAAAGCTGAAAATATGCACAAGTAACAGCATGATATGGAATAATGGAATGAATCTGACATAAATGGGGAATTATGAATCTCAAACATGGTAAATGTAATACTAGAGTAACCATAATCCACAGTCACAACCTTTTCCTGAGAGCCATATGAAAACCACATTGTGTCCAGGATCCTGTGCATGACTGTTATTATTACTAGTAGTATACCCACCCCTTCCAGGAAAAAAAAATCACTTCATTAGGCAGCCTTGTTATTAGGGGATCCAATGAAAATTATTTCTTATGGAAAAATATAATTGGTTTCTGACAGAAAAACAATTCCACTAAAATTAAAAATTAATAAATGTTAAATAAATGTTTTTTGTGTTACAATTATTACAGAAAACAAGCTATTTTACATACAAAAGCACTTTGAACGATATAACTGAATCAATATTTACATTTTTGCACTGTTTATTTCTGAAGTTACCATTGAACCCTCTATTTTAGTTGTGTAAGGTTTACCATAATTAGTATTGGGACTGGTTGACACTGTTCGTGTAACAGGAAGGTAAAAAGTAGTAAGTATACAGTAGTTGGTTTTGATGTGGAAGAAGAACAGCATCCGCATGCCTGGCAGAGGGAAACATACAGTAGGTGGTAAATAAAAACCTGTTGTGGATGTAAAATTACCTTACCACACACACACACACACACACACACACACACACACACACACACACACACACATTGACTGAAACCGCTTGTCCCAAGCAGGGTCGCGGGGAGCCGGAGTCTAACCCAGCAACACAGGGCGTAAGGCTGGAGAAGGAGGGGACACACCCAGGACGGGACGCCAGTCCGTCGCAAGGTACCCCAAGCGGGACTCGAACCCCAGACCCACTGGAGAGCAGGACCCCCAAATTACCTTTATACCAGGGGAAAAAAAGTATATACTGTATTTTCATAAACTGTTGTAACAGGTTTTTGTTACAGCAAGGATCTTCTCTTTGTACAGCAAGGGTGTATTAGCAATCTGAATATTTTGGAAATTGTATTCTGTTCTTTGCGACACAGCGAACACATCACAATTCCAGAAAAACCCTTTGATCCCATTTCCCTCATCCAGATCTCACAGAACCCCAGGAGCTATTATACTCTTACTCTGGCGACTGTAATCACCATCCAGAGATCTCTTTACACCCCCCTCCCCACAACAATCTGCATTGCCCATCTTCATGCTGCGTCTGGAAAGCCACAACAACGAGGGTGAGGAAGCGGAATCCCCCAAAACAACGACAAGCCCCAAGCTTTGAAGAGCACCTTGGCCTCGAGAAGCAGTGCCCGATTCATTGCTGCAACTCCTTTCAGAGGTAAACAAATGAATAAAAGCCCTTTTAGCGGGAAGAAATTTCATCTGATTATCCTGATGGTGGTAGTTTTGTGACGCGATCATTGGCAAAGGTGAAATAAAATATGTTCCTGTGCCGTTTTGTACCTGGGAGCAAAACCCGGCATGCCCGAGCCTGCATTTATAGTACACAATAAAATTTTATATATTCGGTTCAAAAGACAGTAATCTCATGAACCCTTTAACCACATCAAAGCTCTGAATGAAGCCAACAGCCGAGTGCATCATTGGAGCCAACGCAACATGGTTGAACTCCTTTCCTACGTGTTTATCATCAAGTTCACAGGAAAACCTGACCCATCCGAACAGTGACATTAGCCATGTTCTGCCTCAACAAAGAAAACACAGCTCTCATTTCCTCGAACACACGCATCTCCTACAATGCAAACACACGGAAAAGCCTTCAGCTCCTCAGAACACAAACGTCCCCCCTTCAGGTTCTGGAAAACTTCCAAGCTGGTTCGAGGCACTGCAAGATGACCACCGAGGTTATTACTCTGCCTGCTTTGCAGACTGTTCTATCCATAGTGACTTGTACTATTTCCAGTTGTTCGCTTTAACCAATTTATACAGCTGGATTTTCTCCATCAAGAGGGAAATCTGACCAGTCTCCCATAAAAAAAAGAAAAAAAAAAGAAAATCCTGGCCACAGGGTAGCTCCGGTTCCACCTAAACCCATCCAAAATCACATTCTTACTCCAAAAGTAATACAGACTTTTCTCTTTGTTGTTGTTCTCATTTTCCCCGACCAGGAACTGGCGAACTGAACGCCATGCTTCACGTAACATAAGCTTTCCCATTACTCCATCCCACACGGAGGAACACACACAGGGCAATCTCCCAGAAGACCTGTAATAAGTCTGAGATGTTTGCTATAGGGGGGTGGAGAGCAAGCTCGTTGTGGTTTGGCCGTCTTTGGGATCTCTTGGCTGCGATGGCTCAGCCACAAAGCAAATCCATCACCCCCCCCCCCCCCAAATCTGCAGTCATTACTGGTCGCTGAAAGATCGCTTTATTAGATGGTGCATAAGCTTGGACGGACTGGACGCCTGTCTTGTTGGGATAAGGGAGTCTGTGAAGCAGCACAGTGCTAAGACAAGTGGTATATAAGGAGAAGCTACAATAATGTGCAACCCAGACCTTCCATTAGACTGATCTAATAGCAAATGATCTTCAGAGGATGCGACCTATAACGCAGAATATCACAACAAGGCACAATTAATTACTGAAATCAACATTAAATGATGGGGGGGGGGGGGGGGGTGATATGTGCAAAAAGCTTTTAAAATTTAAAACACAAAGAACTCAGAGCAGGTTAAAGGATATAAGGAAATTAATAACACGAATAACCATTTTAACAGTCCTGTTTGAATTCGCCATTCTACAAAATGATAGTCATACCATTCTGTTTGTCTTTAAAAGAAACCCTCAATGCGGTGTACGTGTTCAGACTGTGCTGTACACAACAGCATTACATCACCCAGGTTTGCTTAGAAAGGAGGAAAGCCACACTGTGCCTCAGCTTTTCAAAAGGTGCATTCCTCATACCAAAGGTCATAACACTATATTACTATGTAACGCATTTGACTAACCAGCCCAGTCAAAAGCCATCAAGTTGTGGCAAGGGATGTGTCTGGCTTTGGGAATTCGTTTAATTTCCTATAATCTGTATAAAGTCATCTTAGATTCTATGGAGAATCTATGAACCGCATTCAGCTCATCTGCGTTCCAGCAACGTACCAATATGCGGTTCTAGAAATTCACCGTCTACCTTACTGTCCCAAATTATCCCATGCTGTCACCTCCTGTATGTTCCACAGATATGCATCAGTCAGCTCACCAGAAATGCTGCATCACAGCACGCCTCATGCAAGATTACAACAAAACTTTAAATGCACTTATGTAACGTAAATGTTTATATGTATCTCAGAAAAAAAAAAAACTAGGAAGGTGATCAGGAATCGTGGATATTCTGATAAAGTTTCATACAGCTATTCGTGTGATGTACATTGCTTCATATGGTGGAAAGAAACTAACTGCACTTAAGAATCACGCATCTGCACCCGTCTCTATTCCCGCTATTGTAACGCACACGTTGTGTTTTCTATGAGATGTAAGTTGCTTTGGAGAAAAGCGTCTGCAACATGAATACATGTAAATCCACTGTATTGAAGGAAAGGCTTAACTAATATTCACAGCATGGTACTGGGACATTGCCAGCCTGAAATTCACAAAACTTGCACATTAAAGGAATTATAATAATTTTTCTACCATTTATGATTATCCAACTGAGAGATAAGTGGTTTTCAACTTCGCTTCCTAGACTACAATTGCTTGCCTTATTTGTTCGAGCTGAGCTCTCGAATACTCCATTTAATCGTTGACTTATTGCATTGCACCTTTCTGCCAATGTTAAACCATCAGCCGTGGAATCACTGTCATTTTTAGGAGTGTAAAACTAAATTAGTACCGTTTGAAGAATGCCAGTAACAGTGGAAAAATCAGAATCATGTGTTTCTTCAAATATAGCGTGCCATTCTCCGTTACTACGATGAGTCTATGCAACCCCAATTCCAAAAAAGACGGGACAGTGTGGAAAATGCTGATAAAAACAAAAGGAATGATTTGTAAATTTACTTTGACTTTTATTCAAGCAAAAACAGTATAAATACAAGGTATTTCATGTTTTACCTAATCAACTGCACATGTGTTTCTTCTGAAACCGATGCGTGCAGAACAAGCTCCAAAAAGAGTTGAAACGGGGGTAGTTCAGGACTAATAACGATGTGACAAGCTGAAATAACAGATTACAAGTGCATGGCTGCGTAAGCAGAGAGTGCGGTACTAGAGTGGCCCGCCTGCAGTCCTGACCTGTCTCCGGTTGAGAATTTGTGCCGCATTAAGTACAAAATACGGCAACGAAGGCTCCGTACAATTGCATAGCTGAACACCTGCAGAATGGATGAATGGGGGAAAATTCGGCTTACTAAACTTAACCAACTGGTGTCTTCAGAGCCCAAACGCTTAATATGTGTTATTAAAAGATATGGTGATGTTACACAGTGGTAAACATTCTACTGTCCCAACTTTTTTGGAACGTGCTGCAGGTATCAATTTCAGAATAACATATATCTTCAAAAAAAACAATGGAGTTGATTAAGTTAAACTTAATACCTTGTCTTTACATTGTTTTTGTTTGAATATAAGTTAAGGTACATTTACAAATCACTCCTTTGTATTTTTATAAGCATTTTTTCCATACTGTGCCAAATTTTTTGGAATTGGGGTTGTAATGCAATGACTCTTAGCCTTTAAGTAATGAAGTTAAACAAATAATTACCCTAAACAAGGTTCAGTACTAGATTATTCAGTTTTAAATACATTTTAGAAATTATTGAATAAATGTAACATTTTAGAAAAACACAAATTCTGCTTCTTGCTATTAAAACTCAAGCCTTGATGTACCTCTGCGGACACTTGAGTTCATTCATTTTAAAAAAAACTGCCCACGATTTTGAAATAAAACAAATAAAAAATACTGACATAGACCGCCACTGACCGCTTAGAAAAATAATGTACATGAAGCATGCTTTGAGAGGGTTATTAAAGGGCTGGCTGGAAAAAACAACCCCCACCCCAACCCCACACCACACTCAGGGTAGTAGTCATGCAGTCATGCGGCACTGAAGCTGCCAGTGTAGACCCTGGTGGTGTACTCCCCCAGGAGGCTGTGGTCCAGGAGCTCTCTCCCATGACTGCGGCATGACCCTACGATCCTGGAAAACCATGGCACTCTTGGGTTTCTGGTGATCATTAAGGGAAGTGAAGGAATCAACATTCAAATATGGGCCATGGTGACCTCACCCAGATAGGAAAGGGAGCTACCTTCAGAATTAGAGGAGGCACACCCTGGGCCCAAAAAGCCGACCCAGTGTCCATCTGTAACAGAGATGGGCAGTGCTAATTTGACTGACCTCCTCGTTTGAGTTATGAAGGTGTGAATGCAGAAGACTGGAGTTAATGCTACGGCTGGAGGCTATGGATCGGTGGGACGCAGCACGCTGTCTAATAAACACAAATAATGTCTGTGGATCACTTCATCCGAGGCCCAAACTAAACCCATTATCAATGCAGCGGAAACTCCTTTCTCTGCTTATTATCTCATTCCCCTTTTCATGCACGACCATCCATCTCTGCGGTCCCTCAAAATGATCTGTTACTCTGGCTCCTGGTAAACAGCCCAGCAGGCCCGAGACCCGTATCTCGTCAAAACCCGAGCGGAGGAGAGGAGATTAATCTGAAAGCACAGGGAAATTGGCGGAGTGGAACACAGTTTAATGGTGGAAGAATTCTTGAGTAAAGCGTAACCATTTAAAGGGCTGCAGCCATACAGACTGTGATCTTCTTGAGAAGCTGACTCAGGTTTGTGTGCTATTTAACATTTGAATCATTTCATATGCCAGGCACCCGTGCGTCCAAAGCTTTGGGCAGAGAGCAGCGGACAGGCCCAGGAGGGTGCGGTCTTTGAAGCGGACCGATAGGGTCGCTCGACGCCAGCTCGGATCACGTGCTGATCTGTCCTCAGACGTACGGGGGTGAGACAACACCTGTTCTCCCTGCCCCAGCTGTTTACACAAACTGAGCAGTTTAGCATAGCCACAAAATAAAAATAAGTAAGAAGCCACAAAATGCCTACTAACATCACCAGCCCACATTCATTATTATTTTTATCAACATCATTTTTCCATGAACTGACACTTTTCTCCGAGGTGTCTTGCAGTGTTAACTTTAAAGCCGATTCCTTGAGACGCAGTGGACTTTGCGGTGTTTCCGTTTGAGAACCTGACCCCATACGGAAGCAGCACTTGTGATTTTTCATTTTAATTACATTTACTCGTTTATCTGAAACTTTTCTGCAAAGTGACTTCTGATTTTAAGCTTACACTGATTTACCTATTTATACAGCAGAGTCAGAGTTTTTGCTCTATCACTTCAAGGTAAGCATACTTTGATCAGGGGTACGATAGGAGGGGTGTAGATTTGAACCCTGGCCCTCCGATTGGCAGGGCACTGCTGTAACTACTCCTCTTACAAGATAGCATTCCCTCCACTAAGGACTGATAAAGGATCAGAGAACTCTACTGGAGATCACGGGTGACAAGGAGTGGCCAGGATAAACAGCAGGTCCAGCTCTTCCCCAGAGATTGACCAATTTGTCCTCAAAATTTTAAAAAACTTAAAGCTCAAAGGCGAGACAAAGGAACATCCTAAAGACTTACAGTGGTAGCTTTGAAACCAGAGATGAGGAAGAGGTGGCAGGATCCTGGCCACAGCAGGGTTTGCCAAACAACCCTCAGGCTCTGACCTCCTGAGGATGATCCCTCCATGAGAACAAAGAGGAGAACCTTTGGGGTAGGAGGAGCAAAATGAGTGCAACTGCTCCATCTCATAAAAGCTGAACCATAAAGACCAGGATAACCAGGAGCACCTGGGTGAGGGGTGCTTAAAGTGGGATGCCCTAGGGAGGCTCCCCCCTCAGACAAGAGAGCTGCTTGTTCTCTTTATCAATGAGCCATGTGACTTTAGAGCAAGCAGAGATAACATTTACCTTCAGTGTGCATTCCACCAACACAGCGATCCTGAGCCAGTCTGTGCTTTTATTGCAACTACCACACTAAAGCTACACCTTATATACTAAGAAATAAAGACAAACATCTGCCGGTCTTAAAAACTTAATACAAATCACGGGCAAAAAGCTTGCTGTAAACACAATGAGCTTATTCTTTCACACTGCTCTGTGTAATGTGACCGTATCGCTGTCATAGAACAGATCAGATACTTGTGTTTTTTTCTTTCCCTGACATTTGTCAAGGTCTGTAGTTAGATGCAGCACCAGCCTTGCTGCCCATATGTGACGATCACAAGATGTATGAATTGCACAAACAAACACTCTCACACTCCTGCCTCTGCTCTGCGTTTTCCAGCAACCACCATGGCCTCGCAAACTGACCCCCGTGGTTGTATTCACACAAACACACCCACACCACAGCCACAGAAGGCAAACAAAGGGCACTCCCTCCACCCCAAGCGCAATCCCAGCACCCCTGGACATCCAGCAGACATGCATGACAGGAAACGCACCAACAGAGGCGGTCAGCTGATTCTCCCACTCGGGGCGGTCAACAAACCAAACTCCGTGTTCCCCGTTTCCTTTGCTGTGCACCGTTAATGATCATTTATATAGTTATTAAATTATTCAATTGTTTCATACTGTCATTTTTATGATGTCCTCTGCATTTCAAGGTCCCAAAATGTGTATTTATGAGAAACACAGACTGAAGCTCAGCTTGCCTTTTCAACTGTGTTACTTGCTGTTTTTACCAACTAGCCCCCCATATACACACTTTACCACAAATGCAGAATTGTACAAGCGCACACACTTTCTGAACCGCTTGTCCCATACGGGGTCGCGGGGAACCGGAGCCTAACCCGGCAACTCAGGGCGTAAGGCTGGAGGGGAAGGGGACACGCCCAGGACGGGACGCCAGTCCGTCGCAAGGCACCCCAAGCGGGACTCGAACCCCAGACCCACTGGAGAGCAGGACCCGGTCCAACCCATTGCGCCACCGCACCCCCCTACTGTACAAGCAGCTCTGAAAATTAACTGTTGGACACTTTTGGACTTTTTGAACGAGGCCGAGCAAATAAAGATGTCTCGCGTTCCAGTGGGTTTTCAGAAATGCAAACCACAAGAAATGAAGGCAATGTCATTTTCAGATGTTCAGACAGCAGCATGGTCTATCAGAACTGCATGACCCCATGGAGTAAAAATAACCCGGTTGTGTCTCGGTGCTGTTTCAGCGTCGAGCCGTGTTTTGTCAGTCCCCATGAGTCCTAGCCAAAGTCAACTGTGTCCATTAACCACTCTGCTGCAGGGACCAGATCAAACCTGGCTATTTTCCTCCCTTGTGGACACTGATCCTGACTTAAACCCCACCATCCAGCCCTCCAGCTCCCAGGGGGGTCTGGGAGAGGCCCCTCAAAACAATAGACCAGTTGCTGCTGTGGCTCCATCCGCCTCACAGTCATACGCTGCCAAAAAGTCATAGACTGTGTGGGGTAATTGTACCTGTGAGATACCTGAGTCACTCAGGAATGGACTGAGTCGCAGATTCAACCCTGCCTCCGCTCCCTACGTGCCACGTTTAGACATTTTTTTTTTTTTTTTGAACAAGACTGGGTCAAAGCAACACAGGGAAAGAAAATAATACACTGAGAAACTGCAAATACACACAGATACATAAAACAGCAGCAAAAGGACAAAAGATTACATAATTTCACAGGTATGATTACGCAGCACTATGTAATAAGTTCCAGAAGGGTGTCCAGACACTGCAGAATTTCTCTGAATTGTCCTGCAGATCAAATGTTAATTTTTCTACCAGAAGGAAGTTAAACGTTTTGATCATTTACATATTTATAGAAAAAAAAAAAAAAAAAACTTCAGGCACAGAGCATAACAATAAAATACATTTTCCTTACAAGAATAATCACATTACGTTCCAAAACGTCATAAAAAAGAACTTGGGTTGTCATTCAACAACTGTTTTTTGAATGGTTATATAAGTAAGCTTTTAAGACAGCTTTATTAGAATTATTTTTTACAACAATCACACATAGCAGCCAGGTGTGAGACACAGCAGGACGACTGACCAAGTCAGGGCAGATTTTAGGAAATTGATATTTTTTTTTTTTATGTACAGTATGTGAACAGGATAGGAGAAGCAGATTTACATCCAGCTGCTTTGGCTCCTGCTGACATATTCAGAAACGTCCCATTTCATTCGATTAAGGACCAGGCAGACACCTTAAAGGTAGAAAATAAAAACTTTCCCATTTCAGCTTGGCGAGAACAGAAGGCTCCTTGTCTGGCTAAACCTTGCATCATTCAGGCCTCCAGCTCCAGGTCATTAACTACTGTGTAATTCTAGTTTCCACACAGGAACAAACAGTGAGGAAAAGGCAATAAACTGGTATTACCATGGAATTTTGGCAGCAGTGATGCCACTTCCACCAAAAACACTGAAGCGCTGCACGAAGGTATTTGCTTTTTTGCTCATTGTGCTATGCTGGGCTTCACGGGTCCAGAAACAACAAGGAACTGATCTTCACAGGAGTGTGAAATATTTCAAGGTTAAAAAATTAAACATAGTTACACACTCTGACACAAACAGCCCCACCTGGACCCTCAGACAGTCAGCAGCGGCTCACACGGAAAAAGGTTTAAGCCGAAAGGAAGCATCGATATTTCGCAACACCTATGAGCGTCAGCACAGCTCGAAAGTCATAAGCACGGGCTTCTCCAATGTGGGGTGTGAAAGGGGGTCTGGGAGGCAGAGCCGTTGACAGAAGCCACTGCCAACCCGCAGCATGACAAAAGTGGTACGAACATCGCCTTCACACAAATACCCCCTGCGGAGCTGGTCACAGGGTGGTCAAAGGCTGGAGACGGAGTGAAGACTGGACTCGTAAAGGACCATGCAGCTATGTTTCTTACATTTCATTGTATTCATTTTTTCTAAACTCTTTCCCTAAAATGACTTACAGTGTGAGGTTGGAACACTGAGCTCCCGATTCTGATTTGCCCATGTATAGAGCAGGGTAATTTTTACCGTACAGTCCGAGATAAGTACCTTGATAAAGGCTACTACAGCAGGAGATGGGATTCTAATCCAGGCTCTTCAGCTGCAAGGTACCAGCACTAACCACTACGCTACCTGCAGTAATTACTAGAAAATCGAAATTTGAAAGTAAGGGAACACGCAGCCGGATTGCATGGTGGTGCAGCAGATACAGGCACCTGGGCTGTTCAGCGTGTGTGGCTACCCTGCGATGGACTGCTGTCCTCACCAGGGTATTTTCCTCCTAGCCTTGTGCTCAGCGATTGCAGGATAGGCTCTGGACCTCCACGACCCTGACCAGGACAAGCAGTTAGGGAGAGTGAGCGAGTAAAGTGAAACTGGAGTATACAGCTAAACAAACACTCCAAGTTTAAATGTATCAAAAATTGTGGCATACAATTAAATTCTCCACAAGTTAAAGATTTCCAACTGCAGAGCTTCCCATGTGGAACCGTGGGCGGTTTCTTGGTCCACTGCAAGAGTAACTGGTACCACGGTGAAACTGTGATTTACAGGGTCTGGGAAGGGAAAAATAACGATTCATTTCATGTAAAAAGGTGAAGTGGCCCAGGGGGCTCCACCGCAGACCCCTGAGCAGGATGGTCATCACCCCCCTATCCCACAGGAAGTACCGGGGTGACACCAAATCCACAGGAGGAAGGGCAGCCAGTTTTACGAGCTGTTAAACCCTCCCCAAGGCTGATCCTCAACCGAGTGTCGGATTCCCCGACGTGTTCGGACTGAGCGCGCCTGTCCATCTCCAAAGCTCTTTCCAGTTTCACTCCAAATTCCATCGCATGTACCGTTTCCTGTCCCCAGCCGCTGAACCTAAAGTGTCCACTTAAAACAACACGGACGCAAAATGTCTGGAAATGCGGCACAAGTTAAAAAAAAAAAAAAAAACAACCGTACAACCATAAAAATGGGTTTAACTGCCTGGTTTTGTTCAGACGAGGCCCTTTCAAACGAGCAAAATGAAGGCTTCCAGCTTCCCAGCGCTGTGTTGTGGACAAGAAAAAATGTGCGCCGCAGGAGCAGGCAGCCACAAACCACGTGCACAGCCTTTTCATACCTTCTTCCATCCACAAAGTGTTTCTCCCTTCACCCCACGGCACGGGGACCTCAAACACAGGGCGGTACGGCGCTCTGCCAGCTTCCTCACGTGGGCCTGCTGCTCTCCAGCTGCTAATTCTAGCCTGGATCTGGGCTTCATTCACACTTACCTCACATGACCAAGTGGTGTTTAGCACCTGAACACACCTGTCAGCTGGGAGCCATCTGCATTGCGTACACGGTACAGCACAGTAACCCACACCATTAAACACAGTAATGCGCCAGAGAGATTACACATCCAAACACGGTGTGCAAACAGGGTGCAATTTCCTTATGTTGCATCACATGGACAGCAAATGGCACAGTGTTTAGTGCTGCCACTTTGCACTCGAAGGACCCAGGTTCAAATCTAACCTCCTGCTATGGTACTCCGATCACCGTACTTGCCCTAAATCCATACAGTAAAAATTACTCAGCAGCATAAATTAGTATAATATTGGAAGTCCTGCACAAACCTCACACCTTAAGTCACTTTAGAAAAAGATGTCAGTTAAATGAATAAATGACAATACTAATGAAGCAAGCAGAGACCAGCAGCTTGGCACCGGATGAACTCCAGTTACCTGTAAAAATTTAAACAAAACACTAGTTGCAATTCCATACGAGAGGACTACATATTGTAGCAAACATTATACAACAGAGAGCACAAGAAACAGCAGGGAGTGACACCTAATTCCACAGGTGAAAGTGACCTTTGTCTCATTTACAGGGAAACGCAGGTCATCTCGCCACCTGCTCTGTCTGACCAGAGCGCTGCGGAAACCAGCTGAGGCCGGAAACACAAACAGTGTTTATGTACACAGACCAGTTTAGCTTGTCCTTCCCATAGTAAAAAAAAAAAAAAAACATGGCCCAAGGTTCCATACCTCTGTTTTTACTTTCACTTCTCTACAAATCAGAGCACGATTAGTAAAGCTCAGTATTAATCGGCGCTTCTGAAACACATTTGCACAGCAAAATTCTGCGCGTCACTTCAGCTCCCTGGCAATAAAGTAACTTCTGATTGTTTTTAGAAGTTGACCGATGCCACAGCAACACTCAAAACACGCATGACCCTGAACTTCTCCGAAAGCTTTATATGCAGGGTAATGTACGTGTTTTAAAAAAAATTACGTCATTTTATTAATTTGATGCGGGGGGTGCGGTGGCGCAGCGGGTTGGACCGGGTCCTGTTCTCTAGTAGGTCTGGGGTTCAAGTCCCGCTTGGGGTGCCTTGCGACAGATTGGCGTCCCGTCCGGGGTGTGTCCCCTCCCCCTCCGGCCTTACGCCCTGTGTTGCCGGGTAGGCTCCGGTTCCCCGCGACCCTGCTTGGGACAAGCGGTTTCAGTCAATGTGTGTGTGTGTGTGTGTGTGTGTGTGTGTGTGTATTAATTTGATGCTTCACTCCAAAGTATCTTTGTGTTAACTGATTTCTGCTGATCTACCCATTTACACATCTGGGTAATTTTTTTACACTAACAGTTCAGGGTACGTACCTTGATCAAGGGTACGACACCAGGAGGGCCCCAACCTGGGACATTCAAGCGCAAGGTGATAACTAACCACAAAAGCCACATGCTCCCCCTAATATAAACATAATGTCTCAAGGTAGCAACTTGAAAATATGTAGACACCTACAAGTACCAAAACTCAGAATTATTGTAGGTAGTAAAGACCCAGTCTGAAGTCTTTTTTTTCTCAGCTGATCCCAATTCATGGAGGGTCAGTCTCAGTGTGAATGAGGGCATCATGTTAGGGTTCATCTGGAGAAAGATGGATGGATGGATGGATGGATGGATACTCACAAGGTCACCGTCCTGTTGGGCAGCCACTCTGGCTCCACCACCTGGCGGAGCTCCAGGTTGCTGCAGACCACCTTCCTGTCCAGACCACCTTCGGCGGGCTTCTTCACTCGCTCCTCGTAGGACTTACAGTCTGGGGGGAGAGCGGATCGGACGCCACCGAGGAGCAGCACCGGGATCCACAAGAGATGGACGTCCACAGGCCTCATTTCTGACCCGAGTCCAGGGAGGATGTGCTCATGAAGAGCAAAAGCCACGAAAACCACAACTGTGCCAAGGCGCTGGTGCTCCTAGAGCAGAGGCTGCAGCTGGGGCTCCTTGAAAGGGCCCTTCCAGCACAAGAAAAAGCCCCCAAGAGCCTCGACCCCCTCCACCACGAGTCTCCGTCACGTTATTATAAGCATGTGCTTCTCCAAGACGTAGATCTCATCTTCTCTTCCATCTCCACACACCTTCCTCCCCACGCGTGGGTCAACAGAGCCGGCCGACGGCCGACTCCACATCCTCTTTTGTCTGGGAGAGCGAAGGGTTTCCCATCGCCTGCGTGGACAACATCCACATGTGACCACCGACTCGAGTGCGTGCGATCGCCACGGAATGACACCCAATCGAATGTGTTAAACCCGCACGAATGTATTAAGTCAGCGTGAAACACTGTTTCCGATCCACGTACGTCGTATCAAATAAACACGGAATACGGCGCATCCGACTTACGTAATGTACGAAATCTGCATGGACTAAAATGTATCCGAGTTACTAAATGTATCAGATCGACAAGGAACACTGAATGTATCCGATCCACACGTGGCCATCGCATAAAAACAAAAGAACTCGCAGCCACACACTCGGATCGCACAGCGCAGCGTGTCGTGTCGTGTCGGTCCGGAGCAGATCTCAGCCAGCCAGGGGCTGTGTGTGTGTGTGTGTGTGTGTGTGTGTGTGTGTGTGTGTGTGTGTGTTTATCACACACTCACACAGCCGCACGTCCCAGGAATATTCGCACAAACTCGAGCAAAAGGTGCTCTGTCTCTCAGCCCTCGGAGACCCGGCGTGTCCACGAGCCTTCCGTGGGGGGAAAAGCACGAGGATTTCACATCATCCCGTTCGTGAAACGGAGAGAAAAAATATCGCTGTTCTTCAGGTCGAACGATGCCATCGATGGCTGTATTCCTGGAAAGAAACAAACACTCCACGGCTCTTCTTCATTACTAACCCTGATACTTAGGCGCTCTTCACGCTATCGATACTCTGTTGCTTACTGTGTTTTCAGAATCGCGCTTGTAATCCGCACGCGTGGGGAAATGGAGAAACCCAGCGCCGCGATTTCCAAGATCTCATGAACTAACAATGACTCCCAGGGTTCCCATTCAGTCAACCCCCCAACCAGAGTCGCCCCCGCCCCCCAAGGTCCGCCCCCACGCCCCCCTCCCTTTCAACACACACAAACACACACACACACACACACACACACACACCCCGCCCACGTCCCGCCCGCAGGATCGCGTGTGTTTCCATCAAACTTCTTCCACGGGGCCGGAACGTCTGTCAGAATTGCTGGACTCGTGTCTGTACCTACAGGATCCTCAGGTTGCCAGTTGGATATGAAAAATGAAGTATTATCCTCCTCCTTGTCCTTCACTTCTGGGTTTTACATTTACTCATTTGTCTGATGCTTTTCTCAAAGTCACATACAATTATTTACCCAGATTTATACAGCTGGGAAATTTTACTAGAGACATTTAGGGTCGCTACCTTGCCCGAGGGTTCTACAGCTGGAGGTGGGATTTGAACCAAGGACCTTGGGTCTAAAGGAAGCAGTTCTAACCACAACGTTCACGGCCGTCCCTGGTTTTACATATTAGGACATAACAACTTACCCTCATCTAGCCCACACATCTAACCTGATATGACAAAATACACACAACTGATTTTACTCTGCTGTGACTTATTCACCCAAAAATAAGTCAGTATGCCGAGGCATGTGTGAAAAAGTGCCTCGTCGTGGTTCTATATCCTAGATAACCCTTCCTCCTTCAGTAGCAAAAACCTGAAGTCGTTGACCTCTGTATGAGTTTATTGATCTCCTGTAGAAATCAAAGAAACTTGCAACTCCTCCCCTTAAGGCAGTTTGTTCACACACAGCTATTTTAAGGTCCCTAATCTGTACATTTATACAGTATTTATTATATTTATCGGCATTTAGCAGACACTTTTCTCCAGAGTAACTTACAAATTGGGGGAAACAAAAGTGAATAATTTACACATGTATACAGTACAGTAAATTTTACTGTATCAACTAAGGATTATTTAACCTCTGTAACCGCTGTGTAACCTCGATCAAGAGAGCTACAGTCGTGGTGATTCGGACTCAGGTCCCTGGCTTGCAATGTGACTACAGTAAATGCTACACCACCTGTAAGCCCACCATGTAAAACCATAGAACTGAAAGACACAGTATATTCACCACACATCACTATGTCTCCTGTAGTTTAAGAGTCTTGTTGAGCTGTAGATGTTCACATCTTTGTCACCCAGTCCAGGAATTGGTGTTGGTTACACCTGTACTTTCTGTCCAAGTTATCTTACATGTAAAACACACTCCATGGAAGGCCAGCTGCTTCTTTTACCCTATTGTTCTGCAGGTCTCTGTGGAATTTCAAGGTGCGTAACAAAAGGTATGCGATAGAGGTTCTCTGTGTGTTTGCACACCGTCGAATAAATCACTGATGGCTTCACCTTCAAAGGCAGATCACTTTGCCAACTTAAAAAGAGTGAAATTACAGGTCACCCAGCCCTTTTTCAGTGGCAGTTACAACCTGAGAAGGACTGAATTGCTGAACTTGATGTGGAAGAAAGGTTTGCAAGTAAACTTTGTGATCCAGTAGTAATTTATCAGCTTTGACATGACACAGAGTTTGCCTTGGTTTGAAGCACAACAGTGACAAGTAAGGTGGGCTTTTCAACGCACCCGCACGAAGCTATGCTTTCTTACCAAAAAAAAAGTTCCTGTATGATTCACACAGTCCAGAAAAAAGTGCTCTTATGCATGTCTGTTGCTGCTCCATTCAATCTCCACTATGGATGTTGTGCAGCTGCAATTTGACTGCCATTAAAGAGCAATAACACCTGTTTGTTTCCCAATAAGTATTTTTATTCATCTACTCTCAATTTGCTGGACATCCTACGAGATTTAAACTGTATTTACCCAATAAACAAAATTACAGGGTAGCATCCTGGGTAAAGATTTTGTGATTATGCAAATAAGAGTTGGAAAATGTTGACTCAGACACTCAGGAAGGGGGCTCAACCTGCGCAGGCACACACACACACACACACACACACACACACACAAACACACGCACATGCTGAAAAATCTTCTCTAAAAATCTCTCAGTTTTCCTCTGCCAGACACACTCCAGCAAGCCCTCCATCGTCGCTTTAAAAAGCACCTTTTGAGACAGCTGTCTTGACACAGCAGACTCAGCTCTCCTCATTCCAGTGTTTTTCTGGGCCCAATCTGTGTTTGCAGTTACTATCACAAAGAGCCACAGAAGAGGAAGAGGCAAGTCCTGGCAGGATCACGCCAGGCCGCGATCGTAAGAGTCAGGGCCACATCTGACTTGCGTGAGAGTCGTTCCTGCACAAGAAGAAAAATACATTTCAGCTTCATGTTGCCCAGGGGCTACCATTCTTTTTGTCTCTTATGACTGGTTCAATTAGCCGGCTTCATCTGGGGCCCCATTAGCCCTCAGTACCATGACTTTTTCCGGTAACTTCCATCCCGGGGCTGTGCAGCTTTCACATCCATTAGTCACTGTTTGTATTCAGGATCCCCGAAAGCTCACAGAGTAAATGAACTGAGGCTCCCTATGAGGCTGCACAGAAAAGCCGTTTCACCAGACGTTGGGTTCTGAGTCCAGCTGACGGATGACGAGTCAAATCATGCCATGCATTCACTTTGCATGGCCCATACGCCAGTTGTGTCCCTGGCAGATAACTATGAAAATGACTACTTCACTGCCAAAGGAAAGTGACATTATGATCATCAAGCTGCAGCATACGCGTTGTTTTCTGGCTTGCATACACACGTTTTACTGTCCTCGAGTGTACTATGTGCCTACATGTGTTTGAGAAATGATGGTATCAGACAAGCCCTGCTTTCATAATCCCATGGCTGCATCTAAAGCTCTTCACGTGTTGTTGATGCACTTTGTTTACTCTGAGTTGTACATTACTTTGGAGAAAAGCATCTGGCAGAAGATAAAATGTAAATGTAAAAACCACAGGTGTGTGTGCTGGGTTCAGTCCGGACACGAAACATGGAACATGATAAAGATTATTCAGGTGGGGATGGGCTGGAAGGGACAGAACTCTGCTGGTATTACAAGGATCAGTGTGGACCAATTTGTTTGAGAACAAGTGATCAGTGTTGTGGAGTACACACACACACATTTGCAGAACCGCTTGTCCCATACGGGGTCACGGGGAACCGGAGCCTAACCCGGCAACTCAGGGCGTAAGGCTGGAGGGGGAAGGGACACACCCAGGACGGGACGCCAGTCCGCCGCAAGGCACCCCAAGTGGAGTAATAATACTTAATTAAATGAAATACAAAGTATTGACATGCGCAGTAGTGCTTAAGTGACACGAGCAAACGTGTATGCGACTTAAATAAAGTAAAAACGTCATAACTGCATTTTGAATGCGCATTTAAAAGTTACATATGAACTGGGGCACTTTCGAGACCATACAGGCTATTAACGCAGAAACCTCTCTACGCAAAGCCCCGCGTGGGCGGACCTTAGTGGGAGCACGCAGACACCACGTGCTTCTGCTCCACCCCCGGAGAATCGCGGTGAACTTTGAACTGGTTTCGCGCCACCGCCCTGCGCGGTCATTCCTTGCGATCGGGTGGAGCGCTTCGTGTACGTGGGAACACAGACTGCGTTCGTGGAGATGAGGAGCTGTGACGAGGACATGGTTTTTCCCGCGGGGTTCGCGTGGGGAGCCGCCACTGCCGCCTATCAGATAGAGGGTGCGCGTGCGTCAAGGACACGCGTGTTCACACGGCGACTCGCAACGGAAACGTATCATTGTAACGATGTGCAGCGCGCGGTGGGCGGAGACTTCCCGTCACCCTTTGCAGTTTACCCTGTTCTTACAGTTTTGTCGATGTTTAAGAGCTGTTGCGATGGATTGCGTTAAATATTTCTCTTGTGATGATTACTGTCTTGTTGATACTGCATGTTTCGTTCATTTGCTTGTATTGTTGGTTACACACCGTGAGTGTGTGTACTCTTGCAGTCCATGTCACCCTCTCGGTCGCTGGTGTGTGTCTTTTGCATATTGATAACTGGCTTGAAATGAAGGCTGGTTGGAGATGTAGGTCCTAGAAAAAAGGAGTTCTTTGCAATGAAAGTAATATAACGTGCTTTATTCTTATAACTGCAAAGGTGGCATGGTCAAAGTAACTCTTTTCTTTACATGGATACTTAAGTGTAAAGATACATTAGTAACACAGTGACTTATATTCAGCCAGTAAATATTAATCAGGAACACTATGAGAGTACTCTGATTGTGTCAATTTGTGGAAAGAGCCTTGATCAGGGTGTCGGCAGCAGGAGTGCGAATTCAAACCGTGGATGTTGATGCTGCAAAATGACAGCTCTAAGCAGGACTTTACATGTTGAGCAACATGATGCTCCAGCAGGTGATGCCTTGTTGGACATAAATCTCTCTGCTGTGTTTCACTCGTGCAGGGGGCTGGGATGCAGATGGAAAGGGACCCAGTATTTGGGACACTTTCTGCCATGCCAAAGGGAAAGTGTTTCAGGACCACACTGGAGATGTTGCTTGTGACAGCTACCGGCTTTGGGACGAGGACCTGAAGTGCATCCAGCAGCTGGGACTGACCCATTACCGCCTGTCGCTGTCCTGGTCTCGACTGCTGCCTGATGGGACGACACGGCATGTCAATCAGAAAGGTTACTGTCTGTTTGACCCTAAGCTCATTTAGTTCAGCATCAGTCTGCATAAGATTACAAATTTAAACCTGGCAGTACATGTGTGACATCATGTGTGTAGTCACTAAACACGGGAGGCCTTGTTGGAATATCCTGGAAGGTGGGTAGTAGATCTTTTCCGTTGCAGGTGTTCAGGAGATTATGGTCCTTGGTGGAATTGGAAGATTTCTGTTTTTTTCACTGGCAGGTGCCTCACTGCAATCCACATAACTGAACTTCTGGCAAACATAATATTTTAATTGTGACTGTTCAAAGTCTAAAGATAAGTATCCTTCGTTGTACCCAACAGGTGTAGATTACTACAACAGAGTGATAGATGACCTGCTGGCCAGTAATGTGTGCCCTATGGTGACCTTGTATCACTTCGACCTGCCGCAAGCCCTGCAGGACCGAGGTGGCTGGCAGTGGCCCGAAATTACAAAAGTATTTGACAGCTATGCCCAGTTCTGCTTCCAAACATTCGGCGACCGCGTGAAGCTGTGGCTCACCATCAATGAGCCATACGTATGCGCCAAACTCGGTCATGAGGATGGCCTTCACGCCCCGGGGCATGGAGACCTGGGGGTCTCTGTCTACCTCGTGGGCCACAACATGTTGCGGGCGCATGCCAGGGCATGGCACAGCTACGACACCCTGTTCAGGCCAACACAGGGGGGGCAGCTGTCTTTGGCTCTGTTCACTGACTGGGCCGAGCCATGGGATCCAAGCAACCCGCTGGATGTGGCCGCCTCTGAGCGGTACATGACCTTCAGTCTCGATTGGTTCGCCTGGCCCATCTTTGTGAGCGGCGACTACCCACCAGAGATGAAGGCCCGCGTGGAAGCCAACAGTCGAACCCAGGGTCTGCCTTTCTCCAGGCTACCGCAGTTCTCTGAGGATGAGCCGAGCATCAAGGGAACCGCTGACTTCTTTGCTGTGAACTATTACACATCCCGCAAGGTGAGACCTGGGCCAACCCCCCCTAAGAGTCTTGGGTTTGAGGGTGATCAGCAGGCAGTGGGAGAGATGGACCCTTCCTGGCCGGTGTGTGGCATTTCCTGGCTGGCAGTGTACCCAGAAGGCCTTCGCAAGCTCCTCAAGTACATTAAGGTGATTCTTGAAATGATGTGGAACAGATGTTTATGAGGGGTGTAGAAATCAGTCTGTCTCTCCATGGTTGAACTATCCTCGTGTTGTCTAGGACACATTCGGTAACCCTTCCATCTACATCACGGAGAATGGACTGTCGCAGGTGGGTGCTGTGGAGCTGGATGACTCGCAGCGCTGCAGCTTCTTCCACGCCACCTGGATGGAGGTCTCCAAAGGTGCGCCCCGCATGATAATTGTGGCAGCAGTCTACAGAGATGAGCTGGATTGCCTGAGATAATTTGTCTCATCAAATGGTATTTCCATTCAGAATTGATCAGTTTGTGACTGCAGTAACATTTTTGATCCTGTTGCTTTTTAGCTATTTGTGAAGACGGAGTTGATCTTAAGGGATATTTTGTCTGGTCTTTAATGGACAACTTTGAGTGGTCCGACGGCTTCGGTGTTCGGTTTGGCCTTTTCCACGTGGACTTTTCCCACCCGGAGCGGCCGCGGACCCTCTACCGCTCAGGCACAGATTACGCCCAGTTGATCGCCAAGTTCAAGGGTCGCTCGGGAACGGAGCACTGAAAGAGCATCACCCGCCATTCTTTGCACAGCAGCTGGACCTGTCAAGAGAAGCACTGTTTCCCTCTGTACATACAGTATGTACAGCTCACACATATGTGGCTCTCTGTCATTGTGGCGTAAGGACTGCCAGAAGAAACACATTCACACAACTACATGAGAAGAATTTCCTTCTGGTGTGTCATCATTTCCTTGACTAAAATATGTAGAGTTGAGATAACGGTCAGGAGGTCCACAGGAAGAGAAAGCGATGCTCAGGTGATACTGTGGGTGTCTGAGGCGCTCCTTGGAGGACAGCAGCAGCCGCCGGCCAGAGAGATCCTACACCCCTGGGACTACCAGCATCCCCAAGGCCGATACACACCTACCGAACATTTCCAGAGCTGTGCTCTTCGTTTATGGTCGGATGAGACTCGTCTCAGCCGTAGTGACCCCTCAGCCTCAAAAAAACCCCATAGAAACATGGGGAGCTGCAGGTGGCAGTAACAGAGAGCCACGCTGCAGCGCCTTAAGGAAAAGTTGTATTTGTTGTGCTCAGAACAGTTTTACTGCAGCTGCAGAGCAGATATGCCTCAGGAAGCAACTCCTTATGTAATAAAGAAAGTGCAGGAAACAGGCAGGAGCAAAAAGTATCTCAGGAAATGAGTGTTAGTCTGTGCTTTTTCTCTTTGTCCTCCGTCACTCGTGGGATGAACTCCATGTGTGAGGAAACAGGAGCCGTACCATCACCTTGAATTCCTTTTCGGAGACTTTTGCACTGGCTATTTTTGATGAATTTTTAATAAAGTACATTTTTCCCCCCAACAGAATCCTTGTTCGTGTATCACTCAGTGCCTGGGCCATTCTCTCTCACACTCACGCTCTCTCTCTCTCTCTCTCTCTCTCTCTCTCTCTCTCTCTCTCTCTCTCTCTCTCTCTCTCTCTCTCTCTCTCTCTCTCTCCCCCAGCCTTTTGCGGTGGGACAGTGCAGAAAGTTCAAGGAGCACAAAAGGAAATTTCCCTTTCAGATCTGCTGAGAGCCCATGGAGGGGGGGTGGGGTCCTTTAGAAATGCCACAGAACAGGGAACTGCCCAGGGTGCTGCTGGGTAAACACAGTACTCCTTCCTGCCCTTTTAATGAGTGAAAAGCCTACAGGTTATGGCTTCTCTGGGCTGAGATGACAGTCAGGGAGGCTTTCAGGTACAGTAAGGGCTAAGATTGTATCCCACTCCAAGAGTAGTGCTATGTTGAGATGGTCTCTGGTTCAGTGGGGAGGGGGTGGTGGAGGGTCATGATCACACGACCACAGATGTCACTTATTCAACAATTGAAACTTCGCAGATTCTGGCGTGTAAAGGCTGGGCACGTCCTCTCAGTTCCCACTTTTTATATCCCTTTATCCTGTTTTCCTTTCATGGATTCATCCATTGATGAAGAAGCACCAAACATTTGCTCTTTGTTCTCCTGGCTGTCCCACGTCTCAAGGCCTTCCCTCTCTATCCATAACCCAAATCATACCTTTCTATCGTTTTTGCTGGCCAGAGAGCAGGAGAATTGTATCTGATGTTTCTCATCAACTGCTTAATTGTTTTCTGTAAAAACCCAGGCTCTGTGTGTTTTCACAACGTCCATCAGGTCTTTTACTCTTTCTGGCGGCGGTTTTCTGTTCGTCAAGGGTAAAAGGAGCCAGCTCGAAATGGCAGCTGCCAATGGAGAGAGCTGATTGAAGAAACCAGGAAGAGTCAAAGACCTGTAGGAGAGGGTAGAACTGCACAGAGCCTAAGCCAAATGCCAGTGAGCTGTTCTGTGCTGAATGACCATGTCCACAGCACCTCATGAAAAGTCCAATTAAATCATTGTACGCTTTGTGAGGTCCATTAAAGCTGTTTGATATCTTGATCAGTCGCTGCATTTGACCGCTGCGCTCCTCCACCTCTGGCTGCTTCATGGTCTCACTCACAAGGGTTCAAAATCAAAATTCTGGCCCCAGTGTGGTGGAACAAACTCCCTCCGTCCCTCAGAGCTGCTGATCTCCTGACAGCTCCATAAATGAGTCCAACGCCATCTGCTATCATTATCTATGTATTTGATATTTGAATGTCACATTTATAGGCAGCTACTTGAGGGATGCGCACCAACAACACGTCTGTCACACAGAGACAAGCTGTGCATCCATAATCCTGTATCTGTGTCTAAAGCGCTTTTGTCTGTTCTTGATGCACTTTGTTTACTCTGAATTGAATGTGCCTTGAAAGGGTTATTTCATCTGCTAAAAGTACATAATTAGTAGGAGCTGAATCTGTATGGGGGGGCGCGGTGGCGCAGTGGGTTGGGTCAGGTCCTGCTCTCCGGTGGGCCTGGGATTCGAGTCCCGCTTGGGGTGCCTTGCGACAGATTGGCGTCCCGTCCTGGGTGTGTCCCCTCCCCTTCAACCCTTTGCCCTGTGCTGCCGGGTTAGGCTCTGGCTCCCCGTGACCCTGCATGGGACAAGCAGTTTCAGATGATGTGTGTGTGTGTGTGTGTGTGAAACTATATGAAGGTTAAAGCTTCATCCTTAAAACGCTCAACAGTGACATGAGCACGAGTCCGAGGTGAACATGTCCACAGCAGAGCAGGTTACGGCCCATTTGGACATATTTAGAGCTCTACTACCCCCATGTGGATGAAGACAATATTAGTCATTCAAAAAAAAACAGCACATGGACAGTACACTGTCAAACGGTTGAATCTACACTCCCTCTGTTTGCTCTGGCAGGTCCCTCAGTGGCGTGTCAAGATACATTAAGGGATTCGCTGTATTTTACCATATCTAAATGACCAATAATGTTACTACTGCAGCACAAAAGGCTGCATACACAAAGCAGGCATTGTTTGTAGTGGATTCTTTAGCACTAAATACGGAGTCGCTGCAGTGCTAAATACTGCGATTACAGTCAGAAATGGTCATATTAAAGATATTAAATTAATATACTAGTAACTATTAATAATAATGTAACTTGACACTTTGCTCACTGACATTCCAGGACAAGCAGTATGAGCGTAAAAATTGCCTTGTCTGAGAACAGCAAAAATAGTGCGTTCAAATAATCCATCCATTGTCAACAAGCGCTCGTCCCAAGCGGGGCTGCGACGAGCCGAAGCCTAACCCGGCAACACGGGGCGCAGGGCCGAGGGGAGGGGGGACACATCCAGGACGGGACGCCAGTCTGTCACAAAGCGCCTCACGCAGGGCTCAAACCCGAGCCCTGCCACACAGCGGGCACCGGTCGAACCCGCCGCGCCGCCGTGCCCCCCCCGTTCAAATAATATTAGAGATAATATAACCAAGGTGACACGAAGGCCAATTTCTGGTGTTTTGCTCTGGACAAAAGTAGAGCAGCTCTGATTTAATTCCACCCCTGTGCCTCTTCATGACAGCTGAGAAGTCTGGAGAACCGTGTTAAATGCCCAGGTTTCCAGAATGGCCTTTTTTGGGGGTCTACCACAAGTCCTGTGCTCTACCATAAAATAAGTCCCCCGCCCGGTAACTGTCTAAGACGCTCTCTGCAGCTCTTCCTGTCCTCTGCAGGGGTCCGGTGGTCAAAACCAAATTGTTTCAGTAGCATGGAGCTGGTGAAGGCCTTCAAAATTTGACGTAGTTTCATCAAGAAAGACAGACGTAATTCCAGTGCTTCCCGCAACGTGTCCGTCCGTCTGTCTGTTTTTCTGTCTGTCTGTAATCTGCAGCTGACGTGTCAATGATAGAATCTCACAGAATTTCCACAAGGTTACCATATGCTCTGTTTTTTACTTCCCTGCTCAATCTGAGATGCCTCAACACGTGCAGCAAAACTGAAAATGGGAGTTTCTATCTTGAAACCTTGGAAAAAGAGAAGGAATTTTTAAATTAGTCTATTTTGGACGGTTTTAGGGTAACTTACCTCATTCGGATATGTGGTGTTTGCACCAAGATTGGCGGAGCTTGTTCACATTCTGAGGGACAAGTGGAAGAAACCCGCGCTGCCGCTGCTGCCGCTGCTGCCGATGGTGGCGTTTGCTCACTTCCTCAGCAGGGGGCGCCGCTGCAGCTGACTGGACCAATCCTTCTGGGGACAGAACGCTCACTGTTAGGGGTGGGCAGCGGAAGGGTAGGGGTGCGCCAGCCGAACGGGGGTTGTTGGCGTGTGATGGACAGAGGCTCATTAGCATCGCTGTTTATTTTCTCGGCCGATATGGCCTTCTCCAAGGACACCGGGAAGGCTGAACGTTTTGTACCATGCTGCACGCCGGAGCCTGGAATAAACCCCGAACCCTGGACCCCAGGCTCCCGGCACCTTCAGGAACGACTCGCTTGTCTTCTGGGAGCTGTGTGAACATCTCTCCAGTCTCACTCTTCTCGCAGGGCTTTTCACCCCACTCTCTTTTGAAGACATTTATTTTGGTACCAGTGGTTTGTTGGTTTTTGACTGTTTTTTCTTTTTTAACTCAGTTTTACCAGCAACTGTTACACGTTCAGTCCTGACGCAGCATCTTGGCTCCTTGCGTTATTAATGGTCCTCAATTTTCAAGAATATGGAAACATTTATCATTTTTCCATATTTTCTACGCTGATCTGCTTTCTGAAAGTTTTCTCTGCAGGGGACCGAACTGCTTTTACCTGCCCTGCCAACAGATGGCAGTATGCGGCACCCAAATACAATAGGGGCTTGGGGGCGTCATAATTGAACTCAGTTCCACAGTGTTTACAGCTCCTGTCCGGTGTTCCTGACTCTCGGTGACTAATAAGAAGACGAGGAAAGCGGCACGTTTTTATGGGATGAACTGGTCACCAATCAGCTAATAATAGGAGTTTGTAGAGATGACGTATTTTTCATTTATAGTCATATTAGTTTTTACATTAATGCAGCTAGAGATCAACAGAAACACTAAAATGAAAAGTCTTACAAAGCATTTGTATTTATGATTTAGCTATAGTTGAGGCTTTTATAGAACATAACCCTAACCCCCTTACGTAACCCACTCAAGGGACATATGTATTATTAACCTTTCGCCGAAAGTAACTTAATAGTAAAGTGACTTTGGAGTTATGAACAGAACAGACTTCTGATCCGAGTTGTGTTTTTTGAAGAGCCCAGATATATTTAATTCAGCCATCATCCCACTGATACCCAGTGGCCCTGTAAGCATGTCTGTACTGTACAAAACTGCTGTAGAGTGCAGTGCCCTTGGACAAGGGCAGGTAAGTAAATAAATAATAACTCAATCTTTAAATGTTGAGGTTAAAGTCTTATTTAACATATTTACTGACTGAAGAAACAGGGTGCACTCCTGACAGTTTCACTAGAACTCTGTGTCATTAAAATCCCAGAAGTTTTTGCTGTCATGGAAAACCGGGAATGGCAGGTTGTTGCACTGAAACTTTAATTATTCTTTTAATAATTGATGCGTGCAATCATGATAACCGCAATAAAAATGTACTTCCGTTCGATGCAGGATGAGGGACTGCAGCTGAAACAGGAACCAGACCCATTTTTAACAGTTCTTTCCAATTAAATTGCAAATACATCATGTATATGGATAAGTTACTTGTGACAATGAATTAGTAATTTTAATCTGTACCCACATTTGTATTTGACTAGACTTAAGTCATTATATTTTGACAAGGCTAATAAAATATTAAACAGCAAAAAAACTCATTTACTTAATATAAATTAACTGAATAATTTAACTTCTAATTAGGTGTCTTCGTAATGAATTATGAAACCTGATCTTATTTTTGATGCTGTACTTAGAGGTGGAGATAGGCACCCAATTTTACACAAATAATCACCTTTTGTATTTACTTATTAATTTCATAAGTGCCTTCCCTGGAGAGATGGAGTAATTAATCTTTCTATGATATCGACGTACAGAGACGGCATCTCGGTGTCAGCGGGGGCTGGAACGGGCCTTCTCCGGTCCCTCGTCCTTCTCCTCCATCAGTCCTTAAATTCCGTCGACCTACTTGGAAAGATATTTTGGGTTTTTTTTTTTTTATTTTTAATCTACGTGAAACACTGCAAAGCCTAAATATTTCAAGTTTTCTTTCTCTTGGATGAGCGTGGCCCCCGTGTGAGCCGTGCGCCATCGCCGCTTCCCGTTAAGCGGATGTGCGAAGCCCATTGTGGAGCAGTGGGATCATTGTGCTCATCATCGGCGCTGTGCGGCACGGAGCCTCCCATCAGCGCCGTAAGAAGCGTGACGTCGCGCTCTAAATGGACTTTGCGCTGCTTTTCAAAGCTCTACATTCATTTTTAAATTGGCAGCGGCGGACGGCGCCTCGCTGTGCTCCCGCACCACTCAAACTTCTCCTGCTCTCTTTTCTTCCCTCTTCTCCTCTCTCCTCCTGCGTCTCCTTTCTCGCCATTTGGGCCATTCGACCCGCGAGCAGCGGGACCCTTCCGCAGCAGAACATCGCAGTTATACTCAAAGGGCCTACAAATAGCGCAAAGATAATACAAAGAACTACGGTGCGGTGTACTTTTTACAGCTTGTGAGGCCTGAGCCAGTCAGATTGCACCAGACATCACCAGAGACCACCTGATAGCCAGACTGAAGATCGAAATGTCTATCGACCTACAGGTGCGAAAACGTATTGTTTATGCATTCCCATTTTTTTTTTTACACAAAGCACGGTAGAAATTACATTTTGAAACTAATCTGATCCTCCATCCATCATCAGCAGCTGTTTGTTGTCTGGTGCGGGGTTAAAGCGGCCCACAGCCTATGCTGAAAGCATAATGGTGTAGGACGGGGTACATCTTGGATCTCACACACGCTGCGGGAATTGAGCTACTTACGCTGATTAATCCATTTATAAAGCAGGGTAATTTTTACTGTACTATCAACTCAGGGAAAGTACCTTGATCAAGGCACTACAGCAAGAGATGGAATTGAAACCCAGGGCCTTTCACTGGAAGGCAACAGCTGTAACCCCTGCACCAGCTACTAGCGCAAGTACCCGGTTCCGGCAGCTCCTGGTTTTCAAGGTGAGCCCATGTTCACGTTTGTCGCTTTTAAAGTGTAATAAAGTTCCGTGTTCCGGCGATCCGTTTATGAACTAATCAGCAGCGCAACAGTGCGGCTGTCAGCGAGCGTGTGAGTGCGTGAGTGCATGTGCGTGAGCCTCTTACCTCCAGCCGACAGTTCAACGCTTGTAAAGGTTAATAAGGTCCGGAGTTGACAGTCAAACTCCACGCAAAACACAAGATTATCATAATAACTGTCATCCTGTGGTTCGGAAAACAAAGCGTGGGCCTCATTATTGAACGAACAATAGATTTCGATGCAACACAAATGTACGCGTGCACAACAATTTAATAATTATGCGTTGATTTGATTAATTTACGCGTTTGCATTAAAGGAAATAAGCCGCCGATTTTAATTGGATCAGAGTGTCAGTCTTCATTTGGCGAGCAGTGAGACGCACCGGCGGTGGCGGCAGCGGCACCGTGGCCCCGCAAAGGGTCCCTTTAAGACGTCCCGGTGCTGATGTTTCTGTTTCACCAGCGATCGCAATAATAAATAGCAGATGAGCGGCAGTTCAAGGCAGCTCAGGAATAGCTGTGCCTCCTGTTTTGGGGCCTTTCTTTGTAATAAATCTCTCGCCGGCGTTAAGAGTGTGTTAACTCGCGCCGGAATATAAAGGTAAATCAAAGTCCACGGCCCCATAAGTCACGTGAAGTGGAATAAGAGGGAGGTGCCGTTCAGACCCCTTGCCCCTCTCTCATTAGACCCTGTTTTGCATTATTATTCCAGCACTTTGAATTTCGGTGGGCGAAGCCGAAGGACACAATTAAGACCGATTTAATGGGATTTGTTGCGGGGGCTGCTGCGCAGGCCGACGGTGTCACTGCAGACTGTTTTCCCTGTCCAGTTTAAACTATAGATTTACACTGTTGATTTTGGTGTTTTCATGCTCAGCATTGCGAGCAACGCGTGTAGCGGGGAGGCGCCACCTAGTGGAGGGGCTCTGTTGTGTGGCGGGGGCGGCTATGTCGGGGCATCGGGGGCGCAACCTGTTCTGGTCACACGGTTCTCCTTCCCGCTGATGACAAGCAGCATGAGCTACTGCAACTGACTGGTGATGATGATGATGATGACGATGATAATGAAGCATGGTTGGAGGGCAGTGGTCCTGGGGTTGATGAGAGATGGACGCCGCAGAACTGCGGTCCGAACCAGAGAGCGGAACCGTGCCGCCTGCACCCGCCTCAAGGACGACCTCACTGGTGTCCTGACCGATCTGCCGTCGGCGGGTCAGCAGGTGGACAGGAACGTGCGGAGCGATTCGAACCCGGGAGACCCTCTGTGCGCTGTCACGTCTTCGATGCGACATCTGCATCAATCACCAGTTCATCAGCGTGCAAAGCTCCTGATGAAATTTAATACGATGCTGCATATCATTAAAAGGCTCTGCCACCATGGGCTCTGAAATATTAGAAGGCACTCAGAAGCCTCTTAATGAGCATTATAAATAGTTATGCAGCGTTATGCTAATATAACGACCTGCTTTTAATGTCAACCACTTAGAATTCCACAGGGCTTCTTTTCCTGCTTCCGTACGTCAGCCTGAAAAGGAACGGGCCCCCTCCGAAGGATCAGCAGGGGGTGCCACCCCGTGTTTGGCTCACCTGCCGAACGGCTGCTCGTACCTGGGAAAGCCCCGGCCACCTGTGCCCGGCCACGCCCCCCCGGGCCACCGCCCACCCCGGGACCCTCGACGCCGATAAAACTGGGCTGTCAGGGAGCGCCGATGGATCCCTAAATCTCAGTGATTATTGCACAGAGGGAAGGGGTGAGATTGATGGGCACATCAATGTGTCCTTTGACTCAGACGCCACCGGAGGGGCACTTAACGAACACGATGCAAATGGCTGAAAAGGACCCCGCAATCAATTTGTGCCACTGAAATAAATGGACTTGCTTCCCAAGACAGGAGAGGTGCCTGCTTCCCTCATAGTAATTATCCCCCATCAGATTTCTTAGCATCACCACCCCCGTCGCCCCACTGAGTCCTGAGACCCAGTACCATACACGGACTCCTCATGTTATGATAGTTTGAGTTACGAATTTTCAAACACACACGTCATTCCGGATTATTTATTTTCAATTGCATTTTCTTTACTTACCCGTTAATTCTGTCTTTAGCGGAACAAACCTGACCCGTGTTTACTCACCCAGCAAGTACTGGCAGTAAAGAGCACCCAAGCACACTAGGAGTGTGGGACCATCTCAGTTCAACTCACTTCCACAGTGTTTACAGCTCGTGACTCGTGCTCTTGAGTGTCTGAGACCGACAACGAGATGAGGATGTTTCGCATACTCGCCGGTTGAATCAATCAACATTCGGCACTGAACGCACACATTTCTGTGTTGCTTACAAGTGGAGCGAGAGCTCAGCAGTCAACTCCAATTACAAACCCAGACTTTGGCCAGAAGGCAGCGCAGTGGTTATGTTACAGTGACGTCTCATCATTAAGCTCATACTTTTCATAATATTCTGCTTAATTTACTAAATGCAACAAAACAGCATACAAAGCTGAACTACTTACAATTATTTACCTTCTTGTATAGCATGGTCATCTTTACACTACAGCAACAATTAGCAGTTTAACTGAATACCCAACTCATTTCAGAACAAATGTCCACTGGGTCGCCATGAGTCAACATCGACCTGACTGCGCTCAGGGAGACAGAAGTTTCACTTTTCGGGGTAAATACCTTCATCAAGGGTATTACAGCAGGAGGCAGGGTTTGAATCCAGGTCCTACAAGTGCAAAGGTGGCAGCTTTCAGCCAGGAGGTCCTGTGTTCATATCCCACAGTCATATCCACGTCCCACCTTTCCTGAATTGACACAGTAAAAACTGTATAAATGAGTAAATCAGTGTTAAGTAGCTCAGTGTATAAATGTAATGCACACATGTGGGTCACTGTGGATACATCATGTCATCTAAATGGATAAATATGAAAATAGAGCTTGCACTGTGGGTCATGCACCCTGGCTCTGGCTTCGGGTGTCAGACAGCCTTACGACTCCTTGGTGCAGGGAGGGCGCCGAAGACCGCTGGGGACCTGACCTTGTACCTCTGCCCCTGGAATTGGCCCGTGGGAAAACAAATAATAGGTATGCTTGTTTGGACCGCGTTCACCTGTGTCATTCGGGGGGTGACCAGTGGACACCTGGGCAGAGGGGCCGCTCCTTAGTTCTCCGCAGCACCTGCTCTCTGTGTCGGAGGGGCAAAGAAAAGAGACCCCATTTCCAGGAGGCTGCCTCTCTCTCTCTCTCTAAAAGTGATTATAAACTGTCTGTTTCCAAATAGAGTTCCGTCCCCCGAAGCGACCGACTTGTCAGATGGTAGGAAGCACAAGGACGGGCGACCGCCACCCGAAAGGCACGCGCGTTAATGGCAAAGGAACATAACAAATTCGCCCCTGCTCGAGCGAGCGGCCGGGGAGGGGGCTGGCCGGGGACGAGCTTGGATCTCCAACATGTAGCCCTGAGCGTTTATATCGGAGGTGTCCACAAAGCAGCCATGGATCACTGCAGTCAGCTGGTGTTAGCGGTAGCGGGGAGAGACCACAGGCTGTCACCGCGACCGCGCCTTTCATGCGTCACTGCAGACAGTTCTTCTCGGAGACTCACTCAAAGCGGCTTCGGCCTTTGAGCGCAATATCTCCACATCTGTCCCCCACCCCACCGAGCTATTTTTTCCAAATATATATATATATATATTTTATTTTTTTCTGCCATCTGCTTTGCTGCTTTTGGGCTTGTGCGGGGTCCTTCTCCGAGTGGACGTGGCTTTGCGCCGGAGGACACCTGTGATCCTTCCTCACTGCTCCGCTTTCTGATGCATTTTTACACTTCAAAAGGAATGAAAGCAACGAACTCCCCCGTATTTCCTACACAGTCCGTTTCATTTTTATATTGAGAAATTGTTTAGCCACTACTCTATATTGCCGAACAATGGGGAATTAGTGATTTTACGAAATTCCAGCAACGTAACACCCGGAAAGTCCTCATATGTTGTCACACATTAAGCTACACATGCTCCTCGTGCGATGAACAGTTAAGAACATTTTATTTACACTTAGATGTTTTCTAAAATGTCTATGATTGTAGAGCAAAAGCACCCTGCGTTTACCCTCCGAGATGACAGGCGGCAGTACGGAGCATCCAGACAGAACAGGAGAGTGAGATCACATTCATTCAACTCACTTCCACGGTGCTTACAGCTTTTGTCTAGTGTGTCCCAGTGTCATGATCAATAGCACGATCAGGAACATTGTACATGTCACAAATCAGTCAACAATCACAATCACAATCACACACACACACACACACATTCTCAGAACCGCTTGTCCCATACGGGGTCACAGGGAGCCAGAGCCAAACCCGGCAACACAGGGCATAAGGCTGGAGGGGGAGGGGAACCACCCAGAACGGGACGCCAGTCCATCACAAGGCACCCCAAGCGGGACTCGAACCCCAGACCCACTGGAGAGCAGGACTGTGGTCCAACCCACTGCACCACTGCACCACTGCACCCCTCGATCACAATCAAAGACATGTATTTTTATACTCAATGATTTCAATATATCATAAAAATATCACAATAAACAGCTTCCAGAGTACTTTTTTATTATAACTGAAATTTTTACCAAACCCAACCCTCGAATACAAGAGGGAGACTCACGTTTCTGAACCACTTGTCCCATTCGGGGTTGCAGGGAGCCAGAGCCTAACCCGGCAACACAGGGCATAAGGCTGGAGGGGGAGGGGAACCACCCAGAACGGGACGCCAGTCCGTCACAAGGCACCCCAAGCGGGACTCGAACCCCAGACCCACCGGAGAACAGGACCCGGGCCAACCCACTGTGCCACCACACCATAGGGGGACTTTGTGTTATTAATTTTTTATTGATTGTAATTTACTGGTAAAAGTGACTTTAGAGTTACGATTTCCGGGCCCAATCACGTCTGTGAGGTGTATTTAAGTTGAGCTCAGTGTATTTAAACAGATAATCCACAAACACCGTCATGAGGAAACCACGCGTAGGACTTTTCTCTGTGAAGTCCTGAAAACGAATCCACGTTCTGACGTGGAAAAATCTTTTCTCTGAAAACGGCATCTTCCTTCCAGAAACGAAGGTGTCTAAAATTCCAAAAGGTCCTGAAAGATGTTATCGCTGTGGAACGAGGCAAACACTTTAGGTGTGTGTTATATTTACGTGCGGAAATGAGCAGGTGTGAAACGTCCCCCATCGAGCGCAAGTGCACCTGGGAATCCACCGGCCGACGGAAGGAAAACGAACCCTAAAAGCCAGCAGGACCTTTTCAGCAGATCTCACCGAGATCCGCGACGAGAGAGCGGCTCTGGGTTCGAGCTGCGATCCGACTGCTTCCTGTTGCTTTTGGTTCCACAGGAGTTCAGACTCCAGCTTTTACTGTCATTTATCACAGACGCTTCGTAATCACCTGGGCTTCTGGGAGAACTGCATTGGTACGAGCCCTGAAATCATCTTCAGGACCCACAGGGTGAACTGAGCTCTCCCAGTAACCGCTGCAGACTCAAGGCTGAAATACCCTGCTGCCCTACTTGACAGAATTAGAATAAGCTATGCGGCTAAGCAGAGGCTCTGATAAATTGAAAATTTTGCAGCCAATTTCGTGATTAGAAATTGTCGATAAATGGATAAAGCTTTGTGCTGCTACTCACGTGATGTACGTTGGTTCGTTTGGTGGAAAGTAACCAAATAATTGCGCTTTAGAATCCTGTGACTGCATGTATGTCTCTCTTTCTGCTAATGCACACGCTGTATTTTCTACGAGATGTACGTCACGTTGGAGAAAAGCGTCTGCCGAACGAACAAATGTAAAGGGAAAAACAAGCAATAGCAGGTTTTCAATTTACATTTGCGTGGGGGGACAGCGCTCACGACAACGTCACCCGGGAAGCGAAGATGTGGCGGAAACGCGGATGCTGGTTCCTTACAGAGCAGCCTCGCAACAAGCCATGACCCCCTCTCGAAACACCGCGTCTCAATTACTCCCCGTAGCCTGAAAATATCAATGTTTCATACCGGAAAATGAAAACTCGCCCTTATTTGCAGCAACCTTGTCACATGAGAAATGAAGAGGAAAAAATAAAAATGCGCAGGGTCCGAGGCCCGGGGCAGCCCATCTCCGAACCCCTGCAGGCCATATGTCAGGGTTAGGAATTTATTCATCGCAGCCCAACTGAGTCCTCTAGCTCCATTCGAGCATAATATTGAGGGTGCCGAGATCACGCTCCTCTGAGAAGGTGGGCAGAAATAACCCTCGCTCGTCTGCCCCTTCCACCTGCAGACGGAGGCTCCTGATAAACAAAGCTGACGTCCCTCTGTGTGTTTTCACTTTTTTGGCATGCTCTGCTTGCACCGCGAGCAAATTTGACAAAACGTACCGTGGGCCACGAGGGGAGCTTGTCAGTTTCCCCCTCATGTGGATCCCTCCGACCCCCGTAATAAAGAGCTCTATTGCCGTCCATTTACCCAGCTAA